>NC_081162.1:5823563-7023563 GCF_012432095.1 Onychostoma macrolepis
TTTTTTTTTTTTTTTTAGATTGTAAAATAAATTAGCCGCAAATAGCTGAATGTATCCCAAAACAAATCTGTTATAATAAAATAGAAAAATGTTGCTCTTTCATAGCTTAGGAGATTTAAAGGAACAATCACAATCAAAAAGTGAAAAACAAAATTTTATTCATTCACCCTAATGTCAGTCATTCCATGTTTTTATTAAGCATATGACAAAAAAGTTCCACTATTAATTAAGTCACCCTCATGTCATTCTGAACTTTTACATTTTTTATCTATCTTTTTCACCGTAAGAGAAAATGTCCTTTGTTGTTGTTGTGAAAAAAAAAAAAGCCATATGGGTATGAAACAACGAATACATTTATTTATTTATTATTTATATATTTTAGTGCCAGTTGCGTCATAAAATTATTGGCTCATTTCTTAAATATTAATCCTAAAATTCTTTATAAAAATAGACCCAAATGAGCAAATTGTTGACATACAGTAATGGTTTAAGCAACGTCACTCACTTCATTCTTATTGCGGTTATACTCAGTCCTCTCTTTTTCACCTTCTGACAACCAGAATTCATCACAAATCACTGTACTGTATGCATGGTGAACATCTCTGCATGGATGAACAGCCATCATGCAAAAAAAAAAAAAAAAAAAAATTCTCATTCCTGCCAAGATTTACCCTTGCCAAGACCTTGTCATTTCAATAGACAACTCAACCATCTCACTCACGCTGAAAGCCAAAAACCTTGGTGTCACACTGGACAACAAGCTGTCACTTACTAACCACAGTCAAGACGCCCATTCCTGTAGACAGAGCAATCATATATGTTGGCTTGTTTCTTTTTGCCAGGTTCTGTTGTATTTTCATTTTTGCATTTCTACCGAATACACAATGTTCTCTGGATATGAGCATCTTTCTAAATGGCTTAAAGGTACAGTTCACCCAAAAATGGAAAAGATGTCACCATTTACTTACCCTCATCACAGAAGAAAGAACATCATACATGTTTGGAACAACATGACAGCGAGGAAATGATGACTGAATTTGCATTTTGGGGTGAATTAAAGGTTCCAAGAGGGGTTGTTTTCACAGCGATGCCATAGAAGAACCATTTTTGGTTCCTCAAGGAACCTTTCAGTGATCATTTCCTAAAAGAGCTGATATTTTAATAATCTTAAGAACCTGCTTTCACTATAAAGAACCTTTTGTGGAATGGAAAGGTTTTGTGGATGTTAAAGGCTCTTTGTCGAACCACTAATGCCAATAAGGAACTTTTCTTTTTTAGTGCATGTACATGTACAAATGAATGTGGATGGAATACTGTAGGTCAAATCATTTGTTCTTAGTATAATTTGATCAGTTAACATTGAAATGACTTTTAATTGCATACTTTGGTGTCTGATCAGAGTCTGAGACATGTTGAGATCTCTTCTGAAACTGTAGAGGAGACAAGAGATTACTGGGCTCAGTCTCTTATCAGAATAATCTGAGAACCTGGAGACGTAAGCAAAACTCTCGATTTTAATCCTATTGCTGACTTGGACAAACAGTTCAGATAATGAAGAGTCATATACTGAATGAAAGGTTCTTCTGTGGCATCGCCCTGATAATTCATCCAAAAATGCAAATTCAGTCATCACTTACTCACCAACCTGTATGACTTTCTTCAGTGATGAGGTAAATGGTCTGCCACTGATGCCCCCCCCCCCACCCCCCCTACCTTAAAAAAAGCTTCAACAAAATTAAGCGTGTGACGTCTTTGGTTGCAACAGCATGATTAACATTGGGTCTGCACGCATATATTGTTATGGAAATGAAGTGGAGGCAGCTCAGCAGCAATGAGGAGTCAGCCGCAGGGGAGACAGACAAGAACCGTAATGAGAGATAATGTTATGTTATCTGTTAAATCACTGGCATCTCCCTGAAACTGGAGAGAGGATTTCTCAAGCGTTCTCCTTATCTTCTCAATTGCCTTTTTCGACACGTTATACTTTCTGTAACACTGGCAAGCATCTCGGCTTGGTTTAAACTCATGACAATGCAGCACTTATTCTATGCTTGTGGCACTTACAGCACTAAATTAGACCACTACAACACCAGTTATACTGAGTATATACTGCATAAATAATGGAAATGTTCTCATGTATAATAAGTTGGGAATTTTATTTACTGAAAACATGAACATAAAACACTACAAAGTGCTAAACAACTGTAAAACAATCCCTCGAAATATTTAGTTTTTGATGATCCAAACTGTCAGTAGTTTCGGTCAATGCAAGTTAGGCTTAATCAGCAGCATTGGGCCTATTATATTCTTCCACACTCTTATGGTTAGCCTCTGTTAGAATGGCTTGTCAGTGTTTAAGACACACCTTAATGGTTAATGGTTAATGGTGGCCTAAAGGTTAGAGAGTCGGACTTGTAACTCAAAGGTTGTGGGTTCGAGTCTCGGTGAATAACCAGTGCTTTCTCCACCCTCAATACCACGACTGAGGTGAGACCCTTGAGCAAGGCACCGAACCCCCAACTGCTCTGTAGCAAAAATGGCTGACCACTGCTCCGGGAGTGTGTTTGTTCACTACTCACTGCTGTGTGTGTGTGTGTGTGTGTGTGCACTTCGATGGGTTAAATGCAGAGAACAAATTCTGAGTATGGGACACCATACTTGGCCACACATCACGTCCTCCTAGAGTCACTGCCAGCTCTAGGCAATTCTCTGATCTATGCAGAATAGCATCATGTGATCCAGCCTGAAGTAAAAGGCTACACAGAACTCATGTTAGGGCTTTGTATGGAATCTGGATGACATTATGATAGCTGTACTGTGGAATTCCTTCTATCATTCAGTTGATTCACTTGGTGTAAACAGCACATTACTGCTTATTTTGGTATAAACAGAACAGCAAAAAAAACTATATTTAAAGAAGACTCCTTACACTTCTTTACCAATGTCAGTTCGTTTTCTTCTAGAGCTTCTAATAGTGCATTTGAGCATGTTGAGTCCTCGGCCTTTCTCTCCAGCAGGCGGCAGTGTTCACTAGGTTTTGTGAAGGACTTCCGCCTGTGATTCCACAGAATATAATCACGTGACACTAGAGATGTTACACCTGTCATTTGTATCTCTAGCTCTAGTAAAGCATTTATTTGATCCATATGTTTTAAACTCTTAAAATTACCTACAGTTTGATCCCTGATATATGTTTTAAATTTGTGTATATTTTCCACAGTTACAATATATTTGCTAAGACAATATGTACTTATGATTAAATAAAAAAAAAGCTTTTTGGTTTATCAAATGTGGCATAGAGCCCTTAATTTTTAGCTTTTTTATTTTATTTTTTGTATGTATGTATTATTTATTATTATATTAATTATTAGTCTTTATTATGTTCAAAATTTTGTTGAAAAATAATAATCAATCAAATTACATTTTGTGTATATTTTCCACAGCTACAATATATTTGCTAAGACAATATGTACTTAATGATTTAAAACAAAATAATAATAAAATATAAAAATAAAAAAAAAGCTTTTTGGTTTATCAAATGTGGCATAGAGCCCTTAATTTTTAGCTTTTTTATTTTATTTTATTTTATGTATGTATGTATTATTTAATTATTAGTCATTATTATGTTCAACATTTTGTTGAAAAATAATAACAATCAAATGTATTTGAAGACTGAGCGATTACAGTTAAGTTTTCAAGCATTGGTGTTCTTTGCTTATTCTGAGCCTGTCTTGAGTTGTTTAACAATACTTACAGGGACATCTAGTGGCTAGAATCACAATATCACAGTAATATGGATTTCTATTTATTTTCCTTTAAAAAAAAAAAAAGATTGGCAAATTTTCATTTAATCCAAGTAAACCACATTCAATCAGTGCATTCTGGCAATAGTTTACGTTATTAAAATACAAATAGGCCTTTCAAAATTCTAGGCTAAAACACACATTACATGTACCCAGCTAACCAAATATGTTCTAAGAACGTTTTGCTAATGTTCTTATTAAGTTATGAAAACGTTATTTCTCAGAACGTTCAAAACGTCATTCCATTTGATCATTTTTCAAACATTATGTTACATTTGAATGTCTGAAACAAGTAGCAACATTTAATAATGTTAGACAAACGTTTCAGAAAAAACGTTCTGAACAATGTATAAATAACGTTTTAAGAACATCAAAGACCAGATATCTTTGAACAAGCATTATATTAATGTTACTGGAAAAACATTTATTCAAAACTCTGAGAACGTTCTGAGAATGTTCCCTGTTAAATGGGTAGACCATATATTAAACGGATAGTTCACCCAAAAATTTAAATCCTGATATTATTTATTCACCCTCATGTTGCTCCAAATCTTTATCACTTACTTCTGAGAAACAGTGTTGTGGTTTTTTTTTTTTTTTTTTTTTTGTTTTGTTTTTATCTATATAAGTCACTAAAACTGTGTAATGTAATTAGGGTGAGTAAATGATGACAGAATTAGCATTTTTGGGTGAATTATCCCTTTAGTTGATGCAGGCATCAATAAATTACCAGAAATGTATGCATATACACAAATTATGGAGGTCACATTAATACAATAAAGAACATGCCAATTTTTATTTTAAACTACTCTCTCTTCAGTCAAAAAAACATATAGCCTATATATGGTCTGTCTTGACGAACAGCAATATTTAGTCAAGTGTGAAGAACATTCAGTGAAGTCTGATACCGTGTGTAGTTGTACATATATAGGTTAAATGGCTCACATTAACTAAGTAGGCTACAACACAAATAGATAGGCTATATATATTTAGGCTACTAATTGCTCAGTTGAAACAAACCCTTAACAGTTTCCGTGTCCGGTGTAAACCCTCTTCATCCAGGACTGTCAATCAAAATACACTTCACCGGGAGTCCGTCGCTGTATGAGGTTACAGGTTTCAGCGTTGCACACCAACTGATTCTCGAGTAACGTTTTGATGGAGTTCTCCGGTGACTAACTGTTTAAAGAACAGCCTCGGAGGCGAGTGTCCCCTTTCAGTAGCCATCAGCGCTCTTTTTTACAGTATGATTAATTACGGTTATTACTTAACTACCGTCTTACGTTACATTGCCGTCATTCGCAGCGAGATGGAGCCCATAAGCTTCGCTCAGAGGCCAAAGGATTCGTTGAGTTTTATGAATGCCGGGGCCCCAAATTTGCGGAACTCATGAACTCTCTGCCTTCCCAGGACACAGATGCGCAATTATAGTCATTACCTCATCCGTGAGTGACAGGATCAAAGCTCCTCGTCCTACTGGTTACACCAATCTATTCACACTATTCCAGTTAAAAGCGTAACACTGCGAATTTTTTTTTTTTTCACTTTTTTTTTCTTCTTCTAAAAACCTTAACTCAAATGCTCTAAAATAGTGTTATGTTAATTATGGTTATAATAATTTTGTTTTTAAAATTAGCCTAATAAAGAGGACGTAGGCCTATTAAATTGGGTTCATGTTATTTTGGCACATATACCCTACAGTTGCAGAGAATATTAAAGGTTAATATGAAATTAATTCTAAACTATAGTTAGGGATAATGACAAACCTTCGATTCAACCAACAAGAAAAATACTCAGCAAAATTGACCAACATCACGGGAAACCGGGCTTAGTTGACACACTGTATTTCTATACATATATGCAATTGATGTGAATTTGTGTCTCGTCTTTTTTTTTTTTTTTTTTTGTAAATATTAAATTTCCAATTATAAAATGATTTTAAATAAACAGTAGCTAATAGACTAAAATAGTAGGCTGATAGCAGACTACGTGCGTGTTAAAATAAGAAACCATTGTTTTTGGTCAAATACCGTAATGTATGAGCTGTATAGAAAAAAAAATTAAAAAAGTATGATAAACAAGTGTGACAACAACTAAAGTTTGGTTGAAACAGCCCCATCATTTTTAGAGTGTAGAAGAAAAAAAATATGAAATTACAAATAAATAGAGGCTTATATGTAAGTCATCTTAAGTGGATAAAAAGCACTCTTACATTCAACTATACTTGGATTTAATATAAACTGAATCTATAACAGATTTGTTTAATTGCAAATAACATGCAACATGCAAGTGTCCGAAAACATTATTCACACCTATATTCTTTTAAACTATATTATTTCCGTAATAACTCTTTTTGCTGAAGTATGCTAAAGTATACTCCTCTGTCACATTGCGCAAACTTCAGTTGCATCGAAATTTTTGTATAAAAAAAGACTTTGTTTTACACTGTAGTTATATTTCGCATTATAGGGGGCCAGATGTGTATTACAGCGACGTGGCGATGAGATTTTCATTATTTTATATTTTCTTCAGTTCTACTATTAAGAACATTTAACTTCATTCGGGGAAGAATTTTTTTATTTTTTTTAGTTTAGTTTAGTTTAGTTTTATTTTAGTTTTAAATGAGGGAAAATCTTTCCTGACGGCTATGTCGCAAACACTTTTTGATTCTAATGACCTGAGGCGACCTTTCAAAACTCAATTTGACGTAAACCACACAAATAGTAAATCAATAATTAATATGAAACACGATATGCTCAAATATACGCAAAATATATACAGTTTGTAGCCTACAGGCCTATGCTGCACATAAATGTGTAAAGGAGACTCAGTGCTGTGGTTTCTGTCATGAGGGCAGGTAATGGACGGACAGCTGAAGTGTAATCCGGTGGTCGCGAGGCTCTTCCTGTGCGTCTGAACCTCAGTCAAGCATTGCAGGCTGGCGCCAGAGACTACATCAGGTGTAGGGTTACTGTTTGTTGTGGCCTGTGTACACTAATAGGCCTGTTGGATGTCAGTGTCGGCGTCACCTTTTCGGACATCCACTTTGCTTCACCGAGGCACAAACCAATTTACCCCTGATTTCACGAGGATGAATGGAGGAAGCCGTAGGTTACCTGCAGACTGCAGCAATTAGGAACATAAAAGGAATATTAAGATTCTAAAGTCATATTCAAAAACACTGTTGGCATAATATTAAATTAATTAATAAATATTTAACCAAATATACTTGCTTGCACGTCTTATACAACTCGCTATAGATAAATAAGCTGTGCATAATTATTCTCATTTTCAGTAATTAATTAATATATATTATAACAAGAAAACTGTGCTCCCAGTGCCGTGAATGCATACTACTAATATTAATTTAAATAATATCATTTTTAGTGTTTGAAAACACTGATTTTCCAGTGGTTCTCTTTTGTGATATTTAGATTTGATTTTGGTGATTGGTTGCAGGTAGCGAAAGTTGTGAATATATTTTAAATGTTTCCAATCATATCACGGCAATTAAATTTCATAACAGGTCAATTAGTAACGTTCAATTTCTAAAAGAAGGCCTTCGAAAAGGATTAGAAAAATATTAGTCCTAGTTATTAAATGCAATTGCTAAAGAGTTAGGCTATTTCTACCTGATCTTACTCTTAAATTTAGGCTTGCTGGTGTAACCTAATATATTTAGGTTGATTCCGTAATGTTAAATAACATATTATTATTATTATTATTAATATTATTACTGAATGAATTAATTCATTCAGATACGTTTTTTTTTTTTTTTTCTTCAGTGAGTGCTATCAGTGAGTTAACACTCTAAATACAATGGCTAACAGTAACAACTTTAAAATCCAAAAATAATGCTGTTTCAGATCTTTTGGTCAAGTTAAAGTAGGCTACAAGCCAAACCATTGTAATACTTCAATATTCCACACTTGCACGACGACTCAATGTTCTCCACCTGAAATATTTATTTCCACTTGAAATAATATTTTTGATTAAAGCCAGTTAATGTTACAACCTGAAGAAACTTATTGTTCAATTCGCACATTCACAACTGATCATATAGAGTCAATCTAAACAAATCACCGTTAAACATAGATGCCATTTCAATCACAGCTACTCTGATTTGGAGGCTTTTATTAAACAGCCTAACGCTGCTGTGAAATGCCTGTTGTGAGTTGGGACAGGTGATGATGGGAGGCACAGAATGGGAGGGGTCAGTCTGAGATAAGGACGCTCTCTATTAGATAAGAGCGCTTCTCTCCACACCTTCTCCAGCTTCTAATAGCAGCGGAAAGAGGAAGATAGAGGAGACTCTTCATCTAGTGCTGCTTCCACGAGGAGATACACATATATAGCCTATACGTCAAGCAGCTCTCAAGGCGATACGTTAAGGAGAATTTACTACAGTTTACCTGAGGACATCCGTAGGAACCAAGTCAACTGATGTTGCTTTGAATTTGACCAGGTGAAACGAAGAACCTTTCTTCTAGCACCCACACCAATCTGCCGCGCAGCGATGCTTCCGAGTCCTGTAACCTCAACTCCGTTTTCGGTAAAGGACATCCTCAAACTGGAGCAGCAACACGCTCTGAACCCCAACGGATTCGTGGGTGTTGAGCAGGACACTGTCCCGCTGCAGTCGCTTCAGCTTCAGTGCATGCAGAGCACACTGAGCCGGAGCCTGGATCTCCTCTACAGCCCCGAGAAACACAGCGTGATCGCTGGGGAACAGGTGAAATGCGCCCTCAATTCAGACGACTTTGACATCGTTAGAAGCTCCTGCGGATCTCCAACGGAAGAGGAGATGGATCCGAGCGAAGAAACAAGTAGGATTTTTATAGTTACACTGCTGTTCAATCATTGCAAGGTGAAGGGTTTATTTTTAAATCCTTTGCGTTAAACAATCCAAGCGTTTTTGTTACAACCAAAAAAAAGACACTCAATTCTAAAGTTCCACAATGAACATTTATTCTCTTTTTAATCATTAATTCATGCATATGTAGTGTATCTTGACGAATCAAGAAACCAATACACTGATGTGAGAATGTGTGTTTTTTAAATCTTATTTGTAAAGGATAAAAAACAACTAGCCCAAGTAACCATCAGTGGTTCTTGATAAGAAGGTTCTTCACTAAACCTATCCTGACAAGAACCGCTGTATTATTTAATAAATATAGCCTAATGTAATATAATGTTATCACTGGCTCTAAAACCAAATTAGTTCTATAATATGGAATATAACAAACACAAATTGTGCTGTAACCTCGTGATTTTATTTTACACGCCATTTATATTTTGCATGAGCATGTTTTTGAATTTCAAGTGACTGATTCATTCTAAAACAATTAAAACGATATTAGACATTCAATTGGATGTTAGTAGTAGGCCTAGATGTCATGGTAATAGCCTACTAGTGTTAACAACAAAAATAGGCTAATTTAATTATTATTGTTGTAGCCTATTTATTAATCCCCTTCATTCAATGCAATTTTATACCGCATTTATAAGCATACATTTTATATTTGAAGAGCCCAGATGCAAAAGCCTCTGAGTGCAATCTGACATTTTCTTCTAAATGATCAGTTTATTTCACTTTAATGGCATTGACAAGAACCTATCCATTGCCATTAAAGTGAAATTACTGAACCTACACATGAGAGTCTGAGAAAAATGCTCATTTTAGAAGAACATTTCAGATGGCACTTCGAGGCTTTTGCATCTGAGCTCTTCATTTATTTATTGTATTTATTTATTTATTTTTCCAAATAGGTATGTGTCCATTTGACGATTCCGGATATAATGGTAGAAAAGAGGAAACACCGGGGGAGAAACCAAAGCAGCGGCTGCGCAGGAAACCTCGAGTGCTCTTCTCTCAGACTCAAGTGTTTGAGCTGGAAAGACGCTTCAAGCAGCAGAGATACCTGTCAGCACCCGAGCGAGACCACCTGGCTCACGTGCTGAAGCTCACCTCAACACAGGTCAAAATATGGTTCCAGAACCGGAGGTACAAGTGTAAGAGACAGCGCCAGGATAAAAGTCTGGAGCTGGCCGGCCCGCGGAGGGTGGCGGTGCCCGTGCTGGTGCGAGACGGCAAACCCTGTCATGGAGCTCCGTACAATGTCACTGTGTCATATCCCTACAATAACTATTACAACAGCTATGGAAATAACCCATACCACTGTAACTTCACTTCTGTACCACCGTTTGCCAACACAAGTCAAATACCCAACCACTTTGTGGATATGAATTTGACGACGGGAGGTGTTGATGGGATCAGAACTTGGTGAGACCATGGCATCAGTCCTAAAAGAGAAGATTTTGGATTAAGACTATTTAACCGAATGGCACTGCTGAGGAAAATACCTCAGCATATCCTATAAATTCTTGTCTGATTTTATATATATTTTTGTTTTTATATCTGTGGTTTACACAACAAACAACACCAAATAAAGACCAAATATTTAATAACATTTAGCTTGAATGAGATTTTTATTTTTTATTTTTTTTAATTTATTTATTTTTTTCCTGTAGGAAAGCTAAATTATGCCAAATAAGGCTTTTATCGTGAGATGTGTTGATTGTTACTGGCGGATCCCAGACAAATAACGATTTAACTTCAATCAAAAGAAAACAAAAATACCACTGGTGTCTGCGAGTTAAAATATTACAATCTTTGATATATACTTAGATCAATTAAAATATATATATATAATTTGTTTTACTACTGTATTTTTCTGTACACTGAACATAACACTTTGAACATAATAATATATAATACAAACTGTTTGGCAGTAGGCTATAGGCTATTTAACCTTAAAATAATAAAATATTAAGTAAAACATTAAGTCATTAACTAAGCTAGGTTTTCAAATATATGTATTTATTAAATTATTTATTCATTCAGGCTATTATATATATATACTAGTCCAACGTATGTGGACTAATCTGGAGTAGGATTTTTTTTTTTTTTTTTTTTTTACATAAGAAACAAAAAGACAATTTTAAAAGAAATGGTCTGTCAGCTCGTTTAGGTTGCAGACTCTTGCAGTTATATTAGCAATCGCACGGTTTACTGTACAAAGTAAATATTCGATCGATAAGTATATGATTCGATCCTTAAATTAGTTTCGTTGATATAACCCAGTATAGCCAGTTGATTCGGTCATATTAAATATTTTAGAATAACAAGAAAAGAAAGAAAGAAAGAAAGAAAGAAAGAAAGAAAGAAAGAAAGAAAGAGAAAGTTTAGATATGAAGCGTTTTGGGCCGCTTGAAAAAAAAAAAACTTTGGCCTAATTATTGTCTCTTTTTCCATTTTTCGTTTGTTTTTAGCAAGTTATAGAATAATAATAAAAAAATGTTCCTAATTTAGTGATTGTTCTGTTTCACATGTTTCTAGGGCCCATGGCATAGCCTACTGTGGCTTTCAGTTTGAGAGTAATTTGAGAGTAAAAAGGTTTACTTTACGAATAAATGCTGTTCAAAGCGAATTTGTTTTAAGGTTTTAAATAGCCTAGGTCAAATCGACTAAACAGAGTGACAAACTTGAAGTTAAGCAAGACGCTGCAATTCGCTGTAATATCGTAAACTAAACAAATTCAATTATCTCCCAATCTTAACGCTTTCCAATGAGCTTGTCATTACACTCACATTAGCCAAACAGATAAAACAATTGAAGCGACGCGATAAGTCAGAGGACCCAGGATGCAGCACTGAGAGTAAACAGAACCGCAGACAAGCCGGCACTCTTTCAGTCTCGTCTCCCGATCTGTCAAGAACACGATTCAAATCAAATCTGACTGCGAGCAAGCTATAGATCTGATAAACCAACCCCATAAGAGCATGTTTACAAATACGCGGCTTCAGTATTGGAAAATCGCATCATGGAATTTCGTACAGAATTTAATTCTGCTCATTTAGATATAGGTTACACTTTATATTAGGTGGCCTTAACTACTATGTACTTACATCAAAAAAAAAAAAAAAAAGTACAATGTACTTATTGTGTTCATGTTGTATTGCAAAACACTTTTGCTGCTATTGAGGTGGGATATGGCTAAGGTTAGAGACAGGTTTGGTAGGTGTAAGGTGTAAGTGATGGGTCAACAGTGTAATTATAAATGTAATTACAGAAATTAATTACAGATGTAAGTACATATAGGTATTTTAAAAAAATATAAGTACATGTATGTATCAAATTATTAATTTAAATGTAAGTACATAGTAGTTAAGGCCACCTAATATAAAGTGGGACCGGATATTTCCTGAAGGTGTTTCTAAGGGACTGTTTTTATGGCATGTTTCACACAACTATAAGATACAATAGCAATTATCGTAAATATATAGGCCTATATATTTATATTTACGAGTGTGTTTTATGAGGCAAGGTTTGTGAGATGTGAAATGGCTTTCATTCTTATCAGATATTTCTGAATACCATAGTAGAGGGCCTTAATGAACAAACTATTATGAGCAATCAGAAATGATTCTCTGATGCTGGTGAGGGAGATAAACTTCAGTCCTATCTTAATGGGCAATTTATTTCCTGTTTAAGACTGTGTTGGATATAACCAAGGCAGAGATGGAAAACTCTCTCAAGAGTCTCGTCAGCACTGAGTTCAGATAAGGGAAGAGTATGTGGCTCGGAGCAGTATTTAGCAGATTGATATACGTAGCTAAGAGCAGTATTTAGCAGCAGACAGACAGAGTGGAGACTACGGCCACTTCAAGAGATCAGATAAGTTGTGTGTGTGTGTGTGTGTGTGTGTGTGTGGGTGCTTGTCAGGGTCTCTGTGTTTATATACAAATGTATTGAACATTTATATGAGATTGTGTGAGGCTACAAGCATACATGCAAATGAATGAGAGGTAAATGTGTTGTGTCGTAAGTATTGTCCACTGCGTTACAGGAAGAGCTCTGATCAGAGACTTACTCAGTGACAGACAGGGTTAAGACACAGGAGGCCTGGATCTTCACTTCTGGCTTGTCACTCTGGAAGACACTCACAAAAAAAAAAAAAAACTCGTTCCACAGTTCTGAAGGAAGTGGAAACTGGCCGAAGGGCTAAAGGTTAAGCTGACTTCATTCCATCTAATTATTTATGAAATGGTGAAACCGCAAGAGGAGTCACTGGACGGAAATGTTTAAGTTGGTCAAAATATATAATGTATCTCTCTAATACTGTAACAAAATACAGTCAAAATACAAAACGAGGTCAAAATTACGAAGACATTCGATAACTCTGCAGAGTCTGCACTACAGGGTTTAAATGGTATTTAAGTTTTAACTGATATTTTAGGTTTACAAAAGCGTTTATCTTTGATCTCAATAGTTCACAAAGGACATGAATGAACTGAATTCAACTAAAACTTAAGAAGAACTGTATCAGAATGTTAAATCACTAACAGGACTGTGAAAAACAACAAGGCCTCTGAAGCTGCTGCTGGAACTTGTTGGAGCACACAAGAAGTTTTAAACAAGACGGAGAGAGTGGCAGCATTTAAAGAGACTCAAAATACAAGCTTAACCACAGCTCCACAGAACGTCTTCAGCGTTGAGGCAACGTGAGGTCTGTGAGGACACGGACTGTGCTTTTTACTACATCGGAAGAGATGTTTTGGACATTTTGTCTGCATAAAGACTAGACATCTATAGATAAGACTCTCATGCTCCCTAACAATGCTTACGCTACACATCTGTCCACACTTAAGAGACATCACTCAACTGCCTCCACATATAAACACACTCATGTCCCCTGGCAAGACACACTCAAACTGAGCGGAATACCGGCAAAACTGCATTTTAACAATCCTGATATCAAAAAATGCATTTCCTCTTTTCTGCTTATTTAAGATGCATGTTGTGCAACTGATTGTCATTTGCCATTTCATCATCTCACCTTCAAAGATACTAAAATTAGCCCCACTGAATTTGAACTGAACTGATCTGGGCTGCGTTTCCCAAAAGCATTGTAAGACTAGTTGATCGTAGCTCCATTGGTTTCAATGGGTCTACGATGTACTTAGCTTACGATGCTTTTGGGAAACGCAGCCCTGGACAGTATATAGGAAATTTCTGCATGCAGTTATCATTTGCAGTCGCCTACAGAATACAGATTCGCCCCTCACCTTCCACATCTTCTAAAAATGACCCCAGTGGGGATTTTATTGTGCATAATGTGGTGAGTGAGTTGCTTTGATGCTTCATTACAGAGCAAGCTGTGGAGACATTATATCACTTTTTAAAAGGAACTAGTAATTAATTTGATGCAGAAGAGATGTACTCACCTTTCTAGCATGCCATGCCTCCTTTTGTTCTCTCCCTCGCTTCCCTCTAATGGTGAACAAGTGTCTCCAGCTCATCCGCTCTGCTCGTCCATCTGATTGAGTGACTACCATTACCCTGGGTCACAGCGAAAGCCACACAGTCGAGTCATTGTCATAGATTATTGAACAATGTTCAAGTGACAAAAACCATATATCACCGCTTCCACATCTGAGGGGAGCCTATAGCGTACATCCTGTATTAGGTGTAAGCTGTCATTGCTCACATAAAACTTGTTTTCACTTGTAAAAAATAAGTTTTAGCACACTTACATATTATGGAAATAATAATGAAAGAATATACTTAAGTTCAAACTGAATTTAATGTTTTTTGACACTTCAAATACATAATAGTTTAAAATGCAAATTTATATTACAATTATATTAAATTAGTTGAACCTGGGTGTTTTTGACCCAATAAAGTAGGACTTAAAGGGTTACTCCACCCCAAAATGAAAATTTTGTCATTAATCACTTACCCCCTACGGTGGCCGGGAAGTTCCGTCTGGTCCGCGTCCTTTAGAAACTCCAAACACCGACCACACGTAAAGCAAAACCGCGTTAAGCTGCTCATGTGTTTGCCACAAAACGGGCAAAACATCCCTCGGCCGCAGTCCATGCTCGGTCACCATAAACTTTATTTACGCCATTTACACCACAACACCACCTTTCACCCACAGTTGCCAACTCTCGCGAGACAAATAAGCAACCGCAGCTTCAAAAACAAGCCCAAAACAATATATATATATATTTTGATGATTTATTATCAATTATTACCAATAAACGAGTCTGCAACATATTAAACTGAAACCACTCTTTTATCTGAAAAGCAAAAACAGAAGCTATTTTACAAAAATGAGCAAACTGCAACAAAAGTGGGATCAAAACTCGTCTCTAATCACCTGTGAGCAGAATAGGATCGGAGAGATGGAAAAGGAGAAAAACACAAGAGCTTCAAAGGGGAGCTGTAATAGCCACATATTTATAGCCTAAAATATATAGGGGTCATTCTATGGAAATGTCCATTTTTCTTTACAGAAATATTACACATGAAAAACACTTGGTTACAATTTATATATATATATATATATATATATATATATATATATATATATATATTTTTTTTTTTTTTTTTATGAAATAATGTGTTTTTGAACAATTACACCTTCTTGAGCCATCAATGTGGCAATATTTGTTTTTAATTAATTATAAAGAATTCCAAGCACCACAAAACTGCTCGTCCCCACAGCCATGTACAGAGGGAAAGTGCTTTATTTTGAGGTCAAAAACAGTTTTTTCTTCCATTCAAAATAAAATAACTATCAAATAAATGACATAAACGTAATGCCACATAAATATTATACAAAAAAAAAACCAAAGTATTATATTAAATAATAATATATTATATTTAAAAATAAAATATTATATAATATTATTAAAAATATTATAAAAAAAGATTTAAAAAATCATTAAGCTGTCATTTATGTGTATTCATGAAGTAAAAAGGTAATCTATTAATGTGGTCTAAGTTTAAATGTTAAAACAAGAAATACATTTTAAGACATCTTGCCATACCAGGCTATTAGAACCAAATGTATTTACTCAGTATTAGGATATGACTACTTGTTTTTTTTTTTTTTTTATTACAGCCCGACGCCCGTGATAATTAATACATTATAAAAGCATTGTAAAAAATAGGCTAAAAGAAAGTCATCCCACTCCTCTGCGTCTACTTCTATCATCGCTTGGATTACAGCGTCACGCGTCTTCTTTTTGAATGTGATTTTTCTCCAATGAGGGGGTGGAACATTTGGCAAATTACGCTACAGCACTTATATTATTGCACTGGTTGGCTATTAACTGCGAGCAGACAGAGTGTCAATCAATGCACTGGAGAATATGGCGAACATAAATAAAAAAAATGAAGTTGCTTGTCAGATTTCCCTAACAAGCAACCATATTTTTAAAATAAGCCCAAAAAACCGCAACCCGCAACCAGGGATTTTTTCCCGCAACTTTACAAAAAAAGAAGCCCAAAGTCGCGGATTTGGCAACTGTGCTTTCACCGCGTCACTTCCGGTGTGTGGTACATTCCCTTTCCGTGAAGAATCTGTCATTGTAAATTTGTTTCGGGACTGGTAAAAGTGTTTTGCATCTTGTTAATTTGTTTTCAAAAATGTAAATTTGTCTCGAACTTCGTAAAAGTGTTTCACACTTTGTAATGTTGTTTTGCACTTCCCGGCCACCGTACTTACCCTCATGTCGGTCCAAACCCGTAAATGCTTCGTTTGTCTTCGGAAAACGATTTAATGACAATTTAACAATTTAAACTGGGGGTTTACCCCCGAAATGGGGGTAAGTGATTAATGACAAAATTTTCATTTTGGGGTGGAGTATCCCTTTAAGAACATCTTTATATGTAATTACTTCTATTCTCTTTGAAATATGGTTAAAAGGTACTTGCAAGAATTTATGATAATCTAAAATATGCTTTAATGTAATTTATATTGAAACTTTTGTCATGTATTTAAATATATTTAAATATATTTGTATTTTGTACATTTGTAATAATGAAGTTGCAATTTAGTACATTTAAATTATAAACCTAATAAGAATAAAAATTAAAATCAAGTACTTCTCATGTGCTTTAATATGTTAGTCAGCACATAAAAATAATTGTAATTATTTAAGGCATGACCACAGTTTACTAAACATAATTATTTAAAATGTACTTTAAAGTAAAACTTTTTTGTGATTATTATGAAGTGTTCTTAATTGTGTTAATGAAAGTGTGCTTTAAGTACAATTAAGTAGCCTTTTCTTTCATTAATATTATATTAATATTTGAAGTACACTACAAGTGCACATTCAATACAGTTAAGGGCACTTCTTTTTCAAAGGCTTGGAATTAATTCCAAATAATAAGAATGAATTTGGTCATGAATATTGCATAAGAAGAAACTGTCATCAGCTGTCCATCAAGTTGTGCCATCAGGTCTCTTCTGTAGAAACCAAAATCGAAAACACAAACTAATACTGTTATCTGCATACCAAAATGCAACCATAAATAGTTAGTGCAATCCTGTCTGAACTTACTAACCAAACACTTCCTGTTTTCATTGCATTCCTGTTAGCTCTTGTTAGAACATTATTAGAAACATATTGTAAATTCCTCCATCCATCAGTCAGGCTAAAAAATTCACTATGCTCAATACATTCGTCATAATTACTAGCTTATGGTGTTTGGTTTAAAATCACAGCTACACTGGTTTGTATGTGGCAAACAGAAGTGTAGAGCAGGCAGTTGCCTGAAGCGAAGCTGGTTGTTTGTTTAGGGATCACCTCGGCAGGAATGAGGAGGTTCTGTCACTCAAGCTTTCACCCTGCTGTCTACCTGTGCTTTATCTGTGTCTCAACTGCCAGCTTTTCTGCCCCAACCAGTCAAGTCACATGCAAAAACATCAATCTAAGACTGAACCTCATCAAAGCCAAGTATTCTCTCGTTGCTATGACACATGCGTTGATACACTCAACAAAGAAGGTCTGATTATCACTTATAATGAGCTGTGTGACTCATAATTTAAATGAGAAACTGCAAGGTAAGGTTGTGCTTAAAACAACTGATTTTTATGATGTAATCACTCAATTTAAACACTATATTTTGATAGTAATGTGTGAAAATTTACTTCCAGACTATTGCCCCTTCAGGAAAATATAATCCATTATTATTTAAAATGCTGTTATGTGGCTCCCTCTGCTGTTTGGAATTCTTAAAGGATGAATGCAACTAACTCTTTGTCACCATTCTTTCGCAGAATAGACTCTAAGTTTAAGGTGAAGTGAGTCATTTCTGCACAGTAGCAGTTAGTGAATTAGCATTTTTAGACTTCCTGTTCCATCGTCCCAAAATATATATGTTTTAATGGAATAAGTTATGTTGTTTAGTACAAGCTCAAGATATTTTATCCTACAACAACAACAAAAAGTGTTTGCTTTTATATATAAAATCATCATTTATTGAATACTTTCAATTGGGAGGTCACCCTAACCTAATTATGAAAATGATATTGAAATAATTTTTGTATTTTTTTTTTTTCTTCCATTGTTGTTTTAAAAGTATCCTTTTGATTCTTTTAAAATGTTAAGTTAACACTGCCGGTCAAAAGTTTGGGATCAGTAAGATTTTTAATGTTTTTTTTAATTTTAAGTTTCTTCTGCTCATCAAGGCTATTTTATCAAAAATACTGAGAAAAAAAACTTATTTTGTGAAATATTATTGCAATTTAAATAACAGTTTTCTATTTTAATATACTTTAAAATATAATTTATTTCTGTGATCAAAGCTGAATTTTCAGCATCATTACTTCAGTCTTCAGTCACATGATCCTTCAGAAATCATTCTAATATGCTGATTTATAATCAATGTTGGAAACCGCTGTGCTGCTTCATTTTTTGGGGCTGTGATATTTGTTTAGGATTCTCTGATTGATAAAAGTTAAAAAGAACAGCATTTATTTTAAAAAAAAAATTGTTTTACAATACACAATGCTATTCAAAAGTTTGCGGTCAGTACATTTTTTCTTTCTTTTTTTTAAGAAATTAATACTTTTATTCAGGAGGGATGTGTTAAATGAATAAAAAGTCATAGTAAAGACTTATTTTGTTAGAAAAAGATTTCTATTTTGAACAAATGCTGCTCTTTTTAACTTTGCATTCATCAAAGAATCAAAGAAAAAAGTATCACATGTTCCAAAAAACAATATGAAGCAGCACAACAGTTAACACTCATAATAAATCAGCATATTAGAATGATTTCTGAAGGATCATGTGACACTGAAGACTGGAGTAATGATGCTGAAAATTCAGCACTGCATCACAGAAATAAATTCTATTTTAAAGTATATTAAAATAGGAAACCAATATTAGAAATTGCAATAAGATTTCACAATATTACTGTTTTTTTCTGTATTTTTGATCAAATAAATACAGCCTTGATGAGCAGAAGAGACTCCCTTAAAAAAACGTTAAAAATCTTACTTATCCCAAACTTTTCAGCGGCAGTGTGTGTGTGTGTGTGTGTGTGTATACATAATATTTGCTTTGTAAATTATGAAACTTTATGTAAAAAAAAGCTACAAGGTGTGAGTAGAGTGTTCAAAAGCCTGTAACTTTAAAAAATGTCACTACCAAACATTTTCTGCAATTAAGCACACTTTTTTCAGTGTTATTCCACATTTAGTATTTATATGTGTACCATTGTTCAGAACTGTGCCAGCTAACCATGTGCTGATTAGCATATTTGAGCTAGGTTCAAAAGTATCTAAAAATGTCACTATCAAAACAGTCACTACTGAAACATTTGGTGGAGTTTCGGTAGTGACATCTTTGTTTTTGTTTGTTTTTTTTGTTTGTTTTTGGAGTCATCCCATAAAATTATCACTACTGAAACAGTCACCATTGTTTTGGTAATGACAAAAGGGAACACATAATCCTCATTTATGGGGGATATATACAAAATTTTAGTACAGTTAAGATTTTTTTTAATTATTTTTTTAGTATGTTTTAGTGTTTTAGCATGCAAGTTAAAATTATGTAATGTGATGTGGTCAGTCTCTACAAAAGCATTACTGTCACTAACGAAAATGTGCAGTCAATATCAAAACATGGGATGTTTTGTCAAAAATTAAGGATACTGAATTATCAACTAAGATGTTATGATTTTGGTTCAATGTATATTTAAACTAATGAATCCTTAACTTTGAAATCAGTGTGATTAACTTTTTGCCTTTTACAAAGAAAAACTGGATTCAAAATACAAAAAAACCTCATACATTACACTTGAAATATTGTTAAAAATGTAATTGTTATTGATTTACCTCTGAAAAAAATTTATAAAATAGCAAAATATATTTAGTCAAATCAAGTCACCTTTATTTATATAGCGCTTTTAACAATACAGATTGTGTCAAAGCACTTAACAGTATCAAATTGGAGGACAGAGTGTCAGTAATGTATAATGATGAGATTAAACATTCAATTTTCACTCAATCATTTACAATGTATATGTAAGCAAAATCTTAATAGATCAATATAACCCTTCTAATTAAATTATTATTACAGTGTTTCGGTAGTGACAAATTTGGGGAGAGGACAAATATTCCAAAACTTTTTGAAAAAACTGCACAATTACTAGAAATGTGTACCTTGGATATTGTACAATTTGCATACATACACTTTTTTTTTCTTTTTTTTAAAATAGATAGAAAAAATAATATACAGTGGAGATCAAAATTAGCGAATCCATAATCATTTATTATGGAAATATTGAATATAGTTAATCTCCATCAATCAAAATTTGAAAGAATATTAGCTGTGAGTATGCCACTGTTCTACTAATGTTTGACAAAATAACCAAGGCATTAAAAAAAACAACTTTATTTTGTAATCAAAATCAAAGTTCAGTAATCAAAATTAGAAAACACTAAAGGACTAAAGAAGATTACAACACCTGTTTTGGAGAGTTTTTGAATGACTTCAGCACATCTGTGGCCACAGGACATCACTAGTCTCTCACACTGCGCTGGTGTGATCTTGGTCCACTCTTCTTTCACAGTTCAGTGACTTAAGTGGGTTTCTTAGCCATTATTTTGTCAAACTCCTGCTGCAGAAAACATCCCCCAAACCAGGACACTTCCTCCTCCACATTTCACTAACTTCTTTACACATTCGGGGTTCAGTCTTTCCCCAGTTTGACAACGAACATAATGTTTCCCATCAGACCCAAATAAATTGCACTTGCTCTCAAGTGAACTTTGGACCAGTTCTTTCTCCACACAACATGCTCCTCAGCAAAGGTGAGCCTAGGCTTTTGATTCTTTCTGCTGAAGAGAGGCTTAGTCACCGAGAGGGCTTTCAGTCCAACTTCTATTAAACGTGCAGAGATGGATCCATACCCTGTTCATCACTGAATCCCCACCGAGTCTCTACATTATCCTGTCTTCTCGTGCATTTGTCTTACGTGGATGACCAGCCTTTTTGGGGTACTTGAATGAATTAGTGTCATTGTAATCCTGCAGTATTCGAGAAATCGCAGATTTGGAATGACCAGATTCTCTTGCAATGGCTGTAAGGATCATCCCTTGGCTTTCATCTGGACAACCTCCGTGTTGCAGGGTTTCAGTCAACTTAGAGCGGCCCGCCATCTTGCAATCTCAGTGAAAACTGAAGAAATGTTGCCAGTTTAATAGGGTTTGTTATAGGAAATTAGCACCAGGTGCCAAATTAACTCCAGTAAAAACATGGAGGTATGTTTTTTTTAAAATATCTCATTTAAGTCTTTTATACTGTGCTTCAGAATATAATTAATTTATGAAATATGCTTAACAAGTGCCCTTCTACTCCTCTTAGGATAAGTTCAAATTGGACTAAACAGTGACCTTGTCATTTAGAAAAGTGTATATTGCTCTCTAATTTTGATCTCCACTGTATATAAATCCAAATTTTTATCTCATAATTCAAATTTTTTGCCTCACACTTTATTGATATAATCTCAAAATTCCAAGATATAAATCCAGCATTGCAAAATAACTCAGAATTCTATAACTTTTTAGATGAGTTTATCTCGCAGTTCAGACTTTCTTTCTCTGAATTCTGTTTTTTTTTTTTTCTGCAATGGAATATAAAATAATTGTTTTTTAAAGTAAAGCTCTCTTAAGCTCTCTTATAATTAAAGGAAATGCCCGTAACCCTAATGGATCTGGCAGAAAATTACCAGTATATTTTCCTCTATCAGTATATTTTTTCTACTTACAGTGTACAAATAACAGTTACAATTGTCTCTACATAATAAACTACAATGAAAGAAATTGTTTTAACATCTAAACACACACTTTACCTTTAAGGCTTTGATCACCGATCTACACAAAGAACTACAGACCTGCAAGCGCACGCTCTTTTCTAGCTGACAGGTTTCTGAGAGACTTTACATTACTTCACATGTGGGTGCCAGCCAACACAAACTATACCTCAGTCAAAACTGACATCTAACCTGAAGGCAGGCATTAAGTGAAGACATGCTTGTCTCAACTACAGATGATATTCTGCAGCTGAGGTAATATTTTTTGAGTTTGACTACTACAGTTACCATGATACACTTGTCAAAACACAGGTAACATTCAGTTGGTATTATCCTATGGGATCTGTCAAATTATTTGGATCATGTGACTCAAACCACTATAGTACACTGACACCAAATAGCACCCCAGGAAAACACATTCTAAATTTAAACGCAAGTGTAAAGAGTATGTTTAACGTAAACATATGACATTTGGAATTTAGAATGAAAAGAGGTTTTAAGGCCACAAGAGGGCACCACTACACTAACTATACACAAAGGGGAAAAAAGTTGTAAATACTGTAAAGTAAATATGTAAATACTGAAGAGTCTGATCATTATTGCAGTGATTGATATGTTTCTGACATGTTGTATGTTTTCCGAGTTGTTTTCCAAAAGTCCAGCTTTTCATTTCTTAAACAACCCTGTTGGAAAATGTATATTCCAGGATGACAATATCAAGTTTTATTGGACCCAAATTGTGATATAGTGGTTCAGTGAGCATAAGCAACCATTTTTCACATATGAATCGGCCACCAATGAAGTTTGCTGTCAATATTTTATCTACGAAAATTTTTTCCTTTTTTTTCAGCAAGGATGCATTAAATTGAGGTGAAGACACTTATACTGTTACAAAAGATTTATATATATATATATTTTAAATGCTGTCCTTTTAAACTTTCATCCTGAAAAAAAAAACATGTTTTCCACAAAAATATGAAGCAGCACAACTGTTTTCAACATTGATAATAACAAGAAATGTTTCTTGAGTATGAAATCAGCATACCAGACTGATTTCTGAAGGATCATGTGACACTGAAACTGGAGTAATGATGCTGAAAATTCAGCCTTAACATCACAGGATTAAATATAAAAAATTAAACAGACATCAGTTCTTTCAGATAATATTTCACAATATTACTATTTTACTATAATTTCGATCAAATAAATGTTGCATTGGTGAGCATAATATACTTTCTTCAAAATCTTACCAAGCCTAAACATTTGAACAGCATGGTAACAGATAACCTTATTAATGTAAAGTACTAAAAAATGTCCTAAACCTCTGATGCCACCCAACAAAGACCGACAGTGAGACGTCCAGCTCACATAGCAGTATGACATATGTCTTCCTGTCGACAGGGTCAGATTCTAACAAGCCCACATCTGGCCCAAAACAAGCAAACGGTGCTACTCATCTCTTCCACATTGTGTTAGTGTAGGGACAAGAGGTCAGGAGAGAAAGCGGGAGTTGCATTACACAAGCCGCAAGAAATGCTCATCCAATTACTACTGCTTGTTTTGTATGGCCAAAGCATGACATAGTCTCTGAATCTCGCAGTGTAAATAAGGAACTGAATATGTGTTTGTGCAATTAAGATAGGCATCAAAAGATATACAAAACAAGAAAAAGACTTGATCAAAGCGGTATAGAGAATAAAGATGAGCAATGCAGGTAGTCTGCTCACTGTATGTGTGTGTGTAAGAGAAATAGAGGAAACAGACAGCAAGATTATTCAAGGTGAGCACTATCATGAAAAACATCTCAAATACAAAGTTTACACGACAACAGCTAAAATGAGGTAAACCTCCAAAAATCCTTAAGCTCTTCTCCTTTTGTGAAATAAAAAAACAACAACAGCACCTTTATAGGGACATCACAGTTAACTAAAGATATAACCATGAACAAGATTTTGTTACTTGAAATAAACCGAAACAAGTTGGTTTGTGTATACAGTATATAAATATAATTTATTATATTCTTCGTATTATTATTTGTATTATATTTAGATTTATTATAATATATATATATATATATATATAAAATTATTGTACTTATTTATTATATATATATATATATATATATATATATATATATATATATATAAGTTTTGATGTACCCAAATAACTAAAACTGAAATAAACCTTAATAATAAAAAAACACAAAACTAATAAAATACAATAGAAAATATGAATATATATGAATATGATAAATATTAAAATAAAAGCTCATTCTAATTATTAACAGCGACTATAATGTCTGAATGATGCAGGTAATTAAAAATAAGGTTTTCTTGAAACAAAACAAAATAAAATCACTTTTTGGGAAAATGTGCCCTGTTTTGCAAGATTTACTGATAAAATTGAGTGGCAGCATTTTCATATTTTAATATTTCACTGTTTGCAACTTCATAAATGTAAATAGCCAGATGATTTGTTCATTTTCAAATAACTTCTCCATTCAAAAAATAAATCATCTGGCCATCATACTGTGGCCAAAAAAAAGTTATGAACTTTACAATCACAACACAGACAAATACAATAAATATGATTGTACAGATTAAAAGTATTGAAACATAAATGTGCCTTTAAAAATACATTGCCTTTATCTATTTAATATAATTATAGTTGATGTGAAGCATATTTATATTTAATATATTCCTAAAACAATTGGAGTGGATGCTATTGCCACTCACCAGACACAGACTGGCGTTAAGTGTGTTAACTGTAGAGCATTTCTGGGCTTATGGTGGTGGGAGGTCATGCCGGTGGACAATACTACCGTTTGTCACTCTCAGCTTTTGTGTTATTCCAAGCAAACTCCCCGCTCTCCCGGGGCCAGTGCGTCCTCTTTCCCCGTCCCATTCTCTACCTCAACATGCCTCCCCCTTAACCACATCTCTCTCTCTGTCCGTGTCTCTCCTTCTTTCCCCTCTGCCCAGGACTGTGGGGTCACACAGAAGCACAGGGGCACAACAAACAAACAGCCATACAACAACGTGTGGGTCAGGAGAAGGAGCCGGGACCAAATATGTTGAAGTCATTAGCTCCACGGGGAGGGGGCCACCCACTCTGACCCGGCCTGACTATGGATCCTCCTCTTGCTTATGAACACATACCCCGGTGCCCTGGACCTCAGGGCTTACCCCAGCTTGACATCCAGGGATGATAGGAGACTAATACTGATATCTCGTTACACAATAAATCTCACTAAATTCTCAACTGACTGAGAATGAGGGGCAGAGCGGCTCAGTGTAGCGGTAATAAAAAGCTCAGTGTAAACTACTGCACATGCGTTTGTTGTAACTCAAATGCAGTATCTTTTTCTTAGTTTAAGGATAAATTCAAATATTCATCTTTTAAGATATGCAAAATGAAAATAAAAATAACAATGAATTACAAATCCAAAATTCAAGAGACTGAAAGTACGGAACCAATTTTCTTTTTTTTTTTTTTAGTAAATGTTTTGCAGTATATTATTTGTAGTTTATAGAGTAATTTCAAACTATATATATATATATATATATATATATATATAGTACATATGCGCGTGTGTGTGTGTGTGTGTGTGTGTGTGTGTGTGCATGCATATATATATATATATATATATATATATATATATACATTACAACCATTACAAAATCAGAATTCAATATAATGAAACTATGACATCAATACTCTACATATAAAAACTTTACAAATTTCAAGCAATATTACACACTATAAATATTCATCATGAATAGATACATGATAGGGTCCCACTTTATATTAGGTGGTCTTAACTTCGATACTTACATTTGAATTAATCATTTGGTACAATGCACTTATTGTGTACATACATGTTTTTACATTGTAATTATATTTTTAAATACCTGCATGTAATTACATCTGTTATTAATTTCTGTAATTACATTTATAATTACTCTGTTGACCCATCCCTTACACCTTAACCCACCCTTAAACCTACCCAAACCACCAAACCTGTCCCTAACCTTACCCGTATCCCACCTCAATAGCAGCAAAAATGTTTTGCAATACAATATGA
The DNA here is from genome assembly GCF_012432095.1 of Onychostoma macrolepis. NCBI lineage: Eukaryota > Metazoa > Chordata > Actinopteri > Cypriniformes > Cyprinidae > Onychostoma > Onychostoma macrolepis. Next base: position 5,849,629 of record NC_081162.1, read on the forward strand.
ACACAGTAAGTACATTGTACTTATTTTTGATGTAAGTACATAGTAGTTAAGGCCACCTAATATAAAGTGGGACCCATGATAGACAGATAGATAGATAGATAGATAGATAGATAGATAGATAGATAGATAGATAGATAGATAGATAGATAGATAGATCGATAGATAGATAGATAGATAGATAGATAGATAGATAGATAGATAGATAGATAGATAGATAGATAGATAGATAGATAGATTAATTATCTATCTATCTTAATTTTATTTTGCATATCTTGAAAGATATGTGTGAATATAAATATACAATATAAAAATAATGTGTATATAAATATGTATATGCATACACACACACACACACATATATATATAATTTTTATATTGTATATTTATTGTGTATTTTTGTATTGTACATTTATAATATTTTATATGTTTATATAAGATTGCGGTTGGGAGGACAGCTAAGTATCTCTACTGTGTAAAGTATGAAGACTTCGGGACAAGCAGCAGTTGTGTCTGGTGTCTGGCAGAATGATGGTCGGTGAAGACGTGTCTGTTTTCGCCATCAGCGAGCCTGGACCGATGACGTAGCACAGGACGCTCCTCCAATAGTGGAAGAGACGGCAGACTCACGCGCTACTTAAAGTCAAGCGGCTGAGCTGGAGAGTGAAAGTGCCAATTACTTACCCCGAGGAAGAAGACGCTTTATCCTTACCTTTATCAGGAATTTAGCAACGTAGATGGCGGCTTCAAACAAGCAGTTGACGTCGTTTTTCATAGAGGACATTTTATCCTTAAAAGAGGGTAAAAAAGAAGACTCCTGCCAATCTGAGAGCGACAGAGCCGACAGCACAGACGGACGAACAGGTACTGCACTGTGAAGACCATTTCTGAAGAGGTGCACCTCTAGCTAAGTTAGGAAAGATTAAGCAGTTATATCATTTGCATGTCAAACTAGTAGGCAGTTAGCTAGTTAGGCATGTAGGTAGTTTAGGTAAACTGAATATGTATGCCTTACGAAAATTAACTATTGGTTTTAGTATAGTAAAAGTGTAGTAACCATGTGTTTTTGTTTGTTTGTTTTCGTTTGTTTTTTTGGCAGATTGACTACCATTTGTATAACTACAGTTTTACTAGGCTACAAATACCATGGTTAGCCTACACTATAGTTAGTGTAGCAGAACAGTTAATTTGGTAATAACTACATTAACTGTTTTTTTTTGTTGTTGTTGTTGTTGTTTTTCGTTTGTTTGTTTGTTTTTTTGTAGTAAATCCATCGTTCGTTTTCGTAAGTTGGGCAGTTAAGTTAAAAGTAGACCTACCATTGTATCTGTAACGTACTCTGTCAGGTTTAGATATGTCCCGAGACCAGTTTTCCTGTGAGAAACTGTCCTTACGAAAATTAACCATGGTTTTATTGTAGTAAAAGCGTAGTAACCCTGTTTTTTGGCGTATTGATTACCATTTGTATAACCACAGTTTTACTACAAATACCATGATTAAACTACGGTTAGTCTAGCAAAACCATAGTTGATTTGTGGTTACCATGGTTTAACTACAGTAACCATGTTTATTTGGTTTTATTTGTAGTAAAACCATGGTTAATTTTCGTAAGGGGGTCTCTGTCAGGTTTAGATGTATTCTGAGACCAGTTTTCCTGTGAGAAACTGAGTTTAAACCCCTAAGTGTATCCTACTTACGTTCGCAGACTCGGAGGATGTGTCGGTTTGTCGGAGCCCTGAGGATAAATCAGAGTCCGCGGATTTGGCGGGAGGCGGCAGCGGCGGCGGCAGCGGGAAGAAGAAGCGGTCGCGCGCCGCGTTCACGCACCTGCAGGTGCTGGAGCTCGAGAAGAAGTTCAGCCGTCAGCGCTACCTGAGCGCGCCCGAGCGCGCGCACCTCGCGAGCGCGCTGCACCTGACGGAGACGCAGGTGAAGATCTGGTTCCAGAACAGGAGATATAAAACCAAGCGGAGGCAGCTAACGACAGACTTTCACAAATCCGACGCCACCGCTGTGGCTGCAGAAGAGGACTTCTTCAGAGCTTCACTTTTAGCGACGGTCTATAAATCATATCCATACCGGCCTTGCGTGTATGACTTGCACGGACTGAGTGTATGGAGACCAGCACTGTGATGGACATTAACATGGACTTTCTCAGATTATTGTGAATAATATTCTTTATTATTATGGTGATTTTTTAAAGTGTTGTACAGCTTTGTATTCTGTGAAATAAAATATTTTTTTTTTCAAAGGTGCATATGTGTGTGTTGCATCATGAGCTACAGGCTCAAAGTATTGTGGTCACTCCAATGACATTTTATTCAATCATCCCCATTTCATCTTCACCTTTTTTTATTTAATTCATAAATTTAAGAAGTCCAGGGAAGTATGAGCTTGCGCCTTCCATCATGAACAGAAAGCCACATTTCTTTATCTTGCATTTATCTCACTTATGTTAACGTGAACTTGTGAAATGCATTTTTGCCTTATCTGGTTAAACAGACTTAGAATAGGCCTACTTCTGACCTTTTACTTTAAAACGACTGAGGAACATAAAGAATATGGATCTAAGTGAACTGTAAGAAAAATAGTGCAACTAGCCTATATGCTATAATTCATTTGCATCGTTTTTAGCCATTAATTCACCAACACTTAAATAGTTACAAATTTGAGTGTGTTGGAAGCTCATAGCCTACATGTTTGTAATATGGCCTTCGATGAGCTTAATTTAACATTTTTGTGTTCTCTGAAGTTGTCATACTGTGGCTCTAATGTTTTTTCAATTGGATTTCAGTAAAAGTGTTCACACATACATCATTATTCTTTCAAAATAATAGCACTTCCTAATTCCTAAAAGCAGTCCATTGTTTAACAAGGATTGCAATTATTCTTCAGCCTGAACACTTGCCACGTTCACAAGCCATGCTAGCTGATAAATCAAGAAAGGATTCTCTTGTAAAACATGCAGGTCCGCTCAACATAGAAGTTTAACATTGCTACAAGAGATTGTGATCTCAAGCGCCCCTATCCTTCTTCCATTCAACTTAAGTTGACTTCAGCAGAGCGATAGTTTAAACCGCCTAGACCGGAGGTGGTCTGTTGTCTGAGGGATACAGGTAGGCTTCTCCTGGAAAGATGACACGATTTACCCTGTAAGAGATGTGGTCTAATCAGTGAGTCATGAAAACTCAAAAAAAAAAAAAAAAAAAAAGGATTGCTTAACCTGAATTCTAAACTGAAATAATAACTGAACCATTTTATGGTTTACTTTACACACAAAATCCACAACCTGGAATATGTTTGCAATACTTTTCCTTCAGGAAGCAACTGCCATGTAGGTCATCAATCACCTGTCTTTAAAAAGCTCTCAGGCATAACCAGACCTCTTTAGCTATTTCTACAAAGAAATGTCTCAGTATGTGGATTACATGAATAGCAGTAGGAAGTGTTTGTTACAGGGGTGTTAAAATGAGGCATGTATAAATATTTGGTAACACTTTTGGTTATGGTCTCATTATGTAGTTGCTTATTAGCATGCATATTACTATCATATTGGCTGTTTTTAGTACTTATAAAGCACATATTAATGCCTTATTATGCATATTTTAGATCCCTTGGTCTCTACCCAATACCTAAACCTTAATAACTATTAATAAGCAACAAATTAGGAGTTTATTAAGGCAAAAGTTGTAGTTAATAGTTAGTTAATGGCAGTTGGTCCCCAAACTAAAGTGTGACCAAATACGGTCCCACTTTATATTAGGTGGCCTTAACTACTATGTGCTTACATTTAAATTAATCATTTGATACAATGCACTTATTGTGTACATACATGTTTTTACATTGTACTTATATTTTAAAAAACACTTATGTTATTACATCTGTAATTCATTTTTGTAATTACATTTATAATTACACTGTTGACCCATCCCTTACACCTTAACCCACCCTTAAACCTACCCAGACCACCAAACCTGTCCCTAACCTTACCCGTATCCCACCTCAATAGCAGCAAAAGAGTTTTGCAATACAATATGACAACAATAAGTACATTGTACTTATTTTTTTATGTATATATATATATATATATACACACACACACACAAATATTTACTATACATTATATTATATTATATTATATTATATTATATTATATTATATTATATTATATTATATTATATTATATTATATTATATTATATTATATTATATTATATTATATTATATTATATTATATTATATTATATTATATTACATGCTACACACACACAAATGTATTGATTACCTGGCTGTATGGCTATTTAACAGATATTCATTAGCATATAATATAATATAATTAATATAATATAATTAATATAATATAATATAATATAATATAATATATAATATAATATAATATAATATAATATAATATATAATATAATATAATATAATATAATATAATATAATATAATATAATATAATATATAATATATATAATAAATATAATTAATATAATTAATATATGCTCTTGTCTTACTGAATAACTTTGCTGCAAGAATGTTTATTTTAAGCAACCGTTCCCATTTGTTGTATGACAGGTGGAAATTATTTATTATTTCAAACATCAGTCAGATGACAGAAATTCTCCACTTCCCAGTTGAAACGATTCAAACCAGTTTCAGCTATTATCTAAAACTCAAACCTGTCTGGTGGAGTCTGACTTTGACATCAAACTTGTTCTGGATTCGGCCCCTTTCTTTCAGTTGAAGCTTGCAGATCCACCCAAGCAGGGCATATCCACCCACATATTTCTATCTCCACAACAATGTCATGCCACTTAATAATAGTAATCTGTGTGGTGACATTGTTTTGGTTTGTGAGATAAGCGCGGCCTGTGATACAGGGGTCCTCCGTACAGAGTGCGGGTTCACCTAATGCCACCCACTTGGCTCGGCTCCAGAGAAACTCTGGAATTTTCAGCGTCAATCCATTTCTGTCTGTTCGTATCAATATCCTCACTTTACCAAAATATGTTCTCTGTTACACCCTAATTTACCCATCAAAGACTACATCTGATATTGTACACGTAAACACTTGGGAATTCATTGTGATGTCATGTGAAAACATTTATGGGATTGGTTTCAATGCCATTCTCTGTTAAATATGTTAAATATGTTAGTCAATTGGCAGAGAGATTGAAATGTGCGCTGTTGTTATTATTGTCGACAGAGTAACAAGAAAACCTTTAAGTCTTGAAAAAAGCCCAAAAATTGTGACTGACAGCTAAAGGGATAGTTCACTCAAAAAATTAATTTCTGTCATTATTAAGTCACCCATACGTTGTTACAAACATGAATGACTTTTGTTCTTCTGTGGTATACAAAAGGAGTCTTCCTGCCTCTGCTTTCCTTATAAGGACATTTCACTGCTTCTGACTTCTGACAATCTCCAAAGAAATAGAACAAAATAAAATATACAAGTGCTTTGGCAACTGAATGAATGAATGAATGAATAAAATATTTTAAAGAATCAAAAAATTATTCACTGATAATCTTCCTGCAGCTCTGAAATCTCATTCATGCAGGTTTATCACCATTGATTCTTGCCTGTGTAGTATATCTGTAGTATCATTACTGACTGCTAATTTATGTTTGTGAATAAATTTAATGGATAATGAGGTTTGAAAGCTGGATGGGAATATTTTCAATGAATACTGAAATCAAATCACACTGAAACTCACACAAAAGTATCATATGACTTTAAAAGTCTTGGAATATAGGTAAGGAGTCATATCACATATTACAGCTTTGTCATTTCTAAACAATAAATTAATTAAAAATTTAATTAAATTAAATTAAAAAAAAAAAACACACTGGGTTTGCCAGTGTAAATAATTACTTTGTGTGTGTGTGTGTGTGTGTGTGTGTGAACAACATCCAAGACCACAGTACCTGTACAGGCCTGCGTCACTCATGTCAAAGATAGCTGTTTTTCTCAGATGAACCTGCTGCCAAGCCACACCTTATTTATTCATTTTGTCTACTTGTCAAAATGCATTATGTAAAATGTTCTTACCCAGTAATTGCCAAAGTACTTGTCTACAGTACATAATTTATTGCCTTTCAACTTCAGTATGTTAATGACCGGTATTACTAGATTACTTGAGAGGAAATTGGAAACATTTATTTGAAGTCTTTGGTCTGCAAATGCTTGCTTGTGCCGATGTACTGTGGTGAACAAGAGATCTGAATTCTCGGCTCCGTTAAGTTTCTGAATCTCTACAGGTAGAGGTCAAAGTGGGTGGAGCTGCTGACCCCCAGGTGTGACGGATAACGAACAAAGCTCTCGATCATGACTCAGTCACCTCATCTAACACCTGCCAATCAAACTAGGCTGCACTCTCACGCAAGTACGGGTGGAGTTAACTGTTAGGCAAAACTTACTCCAGAATATATACTGCTCCATACTGAGCATTAAACAGCCTTGGCTATGAGAGGTGGTGAATTTGGTACTGTTATGTTTTTGAAAGAAGTCTCTTATGCTTACCAAGGCTGATTTTATTTGATTAAAAATACAGTGAAAACAGTATCATTGTGAAATGTTCAGTGCATCAGTGTCCCATGATCCTTCAGAAATCATTATCAATGTTGAAAACAATTGTGCTGCTTAATTTTTTGTATTAAGCATCCTATGATGACTAAAAAGATCGAAAGACCAGCACTTATTTAAAAATTAGATTTTTTTTATGTTAAAGGTGCCATAGAATGCATTGATGCAATATTTTAAATTGTTCTCTGATATCTACATAAAAGGTATGTGGCATAGGTAAAGGCAAAAATTCTCCAGAAACGGTTTTACATGTCCATTTACAACCCTAGGATTTCTCCCTAGAATGAAATGGTCTGTTATTACCTTATTTGGAAGGGTCATGAATAATAATGTTGAGCTCTGCTCTGATTGGCCATCTGAAAAACCCATCCCTGCACAGCCTGGAACATAACATTTATTTCCATGATCTGCCATTTTCGCTGTTGTCCTCGCTTGTTTCTTCACAATACCTGCAGAACTTCTGGTGGTTCGGCTGGCGGCTGGCCTAGAACTTGGGCGGGTATATGCAAATGTTGGGGGCGTAACTATTAGTGATCCCGACTGTTACGTCACAGTCGGTGTTATGTTCTGATTCGCCTATTTTTCAGTGAAAGTCTTTTGCATTCACGAGATTTACATAAGAAGAAGGAAACAATGGTGTTTGAGGCTCACGGTATGTCATTTCCATGTTCAGAACTCTTATTATTCAACTATGCCAAGGTAAACACACTTTTACTTTCTATGGCACCTTTAAAGTCTGACAAAGTGACTCATTATTAGATCAATTACGATCATAAGTTATTATGATCATAAATTAATTAATGTTAAATACCAGATGTCAAATAACAAACATACTTTCAATCTCAACACTGGATATAAACACGGAAGAAGAAGAAGTGTCTTTTCAGAAAGTATCTCAGCAATGCAATAAACTGTGCTTAAAATAGCCTGCAATTCTTAGCAAATTCTCAAAAATGATCTGAGCTTCAAATCAGCTATTTCAACATTGATTTTAAGGCTCTATGCATGTACTGTATGTCAACAATTGGCCATTTTCATTTTAGGAGAAACATCCGAGACAAAGTATTTTTATGATGCTTAAAAGAACTGCATTCTTCACATGCACGTCTCTTGAGCTATGAAAGAGAAACATTTGAGTAATGTTCCTCTGTACAGCTGCAATTGTACTGTTTCATGTGGCATTAAACTGAAATTCATTTTCAAGACAAGTGGCTGCGTCAAATTCTTGACAGTTTATGACTAGTTGACTGACTTCCAAAACACTGCCTAAGCCATCTCACATTTCACATTTATTCATCCAAACCATTACCCACTCAACAACAACATTTCAGATCATTTCCCCTGATCTCTCCTCAGTGTGGCGGTTCTCTAAGCGACGGCCTTTGGGAGGAAGATGCTGTAGTCTGCGTTTAGGGGTAAACAGGATTAAAACCTTTGGGTCCAACTGATCCAGTGTCTCAGCCACTTTGGCTCCATCATTAAAGGATTAGAAGTGTTGGAAACCCTGATAAAGAAGGTTCAGCTCCCTCTCTGTCTAGCACAGGTTTACACGCAGCCATTATCAGCCGAGTGACAGCACTTCTGGAGGGAGGGTGGCCCTCTCTGAGTGCGGATTAAGACATGTTGTTGTTTCCGTTATTCACATCCGTAACATCTGCAGGTTCAAGCCCTGAGTAATGTCTATTTGCAATACAATTAGAAACGAAGATAAAAATCTCTGGCAATATGGCAGATCTTGTAGTAATGCCAGCTTTGAAAAGCACAAATGTGACCCTGGACCACAAAACCAGTCTTAAGTCGCTGGGGTATATTTGCAGCAATAGCCAAAAATACATTGTATGGGTCAAAATTATCAATTTTTATTTTATGCCAAAAATCATTAGGATATTAAGTAAAGATCATGTTCCATGAAGATATTTTGTAAATTTCTTACCGTAAATATATCAAAACTTTTGATTAGTAATATGCTTCATTTGGACAATTTTAAAGGCGATTTTCTCAATATTTAGATTTTTTTTTTGCACCCTCAGATTCCAGATTTTCAGATAGTTGTAATCAATGGAAAGCTTATTTATTCAGCTTTCAGATGATGTATAAATCTCAATTTCGAACAATTGACACTGGTCAAGCTTATATAATAGTATGCAAATATATTATATTATATTATATTATATTATATTATATTATATTATATTATATTATATTATATTATATTATATTATATTATATTATATTATATTAATATTTAAAGCATAGAAAAATACCTTATATATATATATATATATATATATATATATATATACTGTATATATATATATATATATATATATTTGTTTTAATTTATATATTTATTTATATATTTATATACATGTATGTATGTATGTATGTGTGTGTGTGTGTGTGTGTGTATACATATGTATGTATGTATGTATGTATATATATACATATATATATATATATATGTATGTATGTATAAATTACAATAAGATAATTGTAAGGTATACTACAATAATGTCCCATTACTTAACATTAGTCAATGCATTAACTATCATTAACTAACAATGAGCAATACAGTCTTGTTACAGTATTTGTTAAACTTTGTTAATGTTAGTTAATAAAAATACAACCAGTCATCTTTAGTTCATGTTAGCTCTGGTCCATTAAATAATAAAACTTTTAATGCATTAGAAAATGTTGACATCAACATTAACTAAGAATATATATTTTTTTATTATTAGTTCAAGTTAGCATGCACACACACACACACACACACACACACACACACACACACACACATTATCAACAATTGTTGAAAACAGTTGTGCTGCTTAATTATAATTATTATTATTATTTTTATTATTTTTTTACCATAATACATGTTTTTCTGAATTCTTTGATGAATCGAAAGGTCAAAATAGCAGCATTTATTTATTTATGTGGGAACCAAAATCTTTTTTACATTTTTTTATTTTTTTCAAAAGGTCAAAAGAACAGCATTTTTTTTGTTTGTTTACTCATTCATTTATTTATTGTATTTTTTATTTTTATTTTTGGTAATAATATACTTCTTTACTGTCACTTCTTTTGAATTTAATGTAGAATAATTATAAATAATTATAAATGATAAAGTTTATAAAAGTATTAATTTTAATTATACTTTTAATTGATTATATATGAATTATAATTATTATTAAATCTTCTGTGTTTAGACTGTCTGAAGAATTGTTTCTGTCTTTTCATGTAAATCCAGAGTGACTCTCTTGTGTGGGTCATGCATTCTGGTGTTGAACTCCATGTTCGTACAAAAATACACTTCCTGCTGACTCTCTAAAGCATTTGCATGTAAAATGAATGTCTAAAAACAAACATTTTTGTAAAGAATCTAATATTAGTCAGTGATCAGCAAACAAATGTGATCCACTTCCTCTGTAGGAATGATATAGGATGGTTTTGTAACAGCACCGGCATGTTGAGTCTGAAAGATGAAGACAGAAACCTGTAAACAAGCTGATAAGGGTCAGCGGTGTAAGGTCTGCTTATGGGAAATACAGGTTTTAAACAGCTCATTGGCAAGCATTCAATGAACAAAACATTGCAATTTTCTTTGAAAAAGGAACTATTCTTAGATTGATGGCTAATTGTATTATTGATGGATGTTTCTCATCTGATTTCAGATACTCAGCATTCTATTGATTGTCTTGTTCTTCACTCACACCTTTCAAGACACTGAAGAAACACACCACATGACCAAAACATTTCGATGAGCCTCATTGTTGTTCTACTTTGCTTTTAGCACACACACCCTCTGTGAAAACACCACAGCCGATCTGAGCAGCAGGGCATCCTCACCTCTAATGAAGCTCTATTCAGTGATTGGGTGAGGTTGTCATTCTTTCCAGTGATGATTATTAGATATCGTTCCAGGGAACCACACCTGACCTGACTGTCAACATTGTCAACGTGTCCATTGTCACCTGTTCTGATGGGGAAAATCTGATGATAATCAGAAATCAGTGTAAGAAAATCAAGTTTGCTTGAAGCACAGAAGTGCCTGATGATGACCTCCTGTATCTGGCCATCTCTGCTTCATGAATAAGCCTATGCAGAACTCAGCACCAGAATGCCAGGGGGTTTCCAAGGGTGTTCTGGGTGGTTTCTAAGGGGTTCTTAGGGTGTCCTAGGTAGTTGCTTAGGTGGATCCTTTAGGGTGTTCTGAGTGGTTGCTTTGGGTTTCTATTGCATTCTGGGTGGTTTCTAAGGGGTTCTTAGGGTGTTCTGGATGGTTGCTTACTGGCACTTTCTATGGTGTTATAGGTGGTTGCTAGGGGGTTCCTTCCAGGGTGTTCTTAATTGTTGCTAAGGGGGTTTCTAGCTGGTTTAAGCTGGTATCAGAGTATGTGAGCAGAGTGGAGCGGCATGATTTCTGACTGGAGCAAGGAATGGATATTTTGAAAGTCAGAGCGTTGTGGTTTTCGCTCTTTCCGAGAGTGCTTCACTACCGCTCCATCACGAGCACAATTAATGCCAACAGCCCATAATATAACTGCATTTCATGAAGAATTCACGCATTAAACATCATAGCAAGCTTGACAGATATGTGGATCACTCAAATCAGAAAGAAGGTGAAGGTTATAATGACAGCGACGGACGAGTCCTCAAGGTTACATCTTAAGCATGTTTGTTTGTAGCATGTGGATACTCAATACTGATTGGTTGAATTCACGTTTTAAACAGTTTATTGTTCAGGTAGTTAATCTCCGCTCTAAACTAATGTGCTGCTACATTGCTGCACAGGCGCACACAACACATGAGCTTGCACATAATGTACAGATCATGTGAACATAGACACATTCAGGAGTGCAGAAAATTATTGTCAGCACTTTCCTGTGATTTGTCAGCTTAAAAATGGAAAGTTACAGCATATTCTTTCTGTTTCTGAAGTAATGTGAAAAGGGTCCATTATTGAATGCCGCTCACATACTCTGGCTGGTATACCTGGGTGGCCAGCTGTTCTCCCAGCCAGTTGAAAAATGCCCAAAACCCCTTTAAAACCACTCAACAAAACCAATCCAGGCTTAGGCCAAAGTGCAATATATAATAGCTCATTCAAATTCCTAACTCAAAATAGTATGAGCGAAAGTAGTAGAGTTGCTCGCATTAGCAAATACCAAAACTAACCTCCCATTACACTCTATTGTCAGTTGCATTTTTTATTTTTTATCATTTTGACCGAGCAAGGGGTGATGATTGACAAAATGATGTTTATCTCAACAAAGACGCTATCAGGTGAGACCTTCATAGCCTACATGGAAGACTTCCCATTTGTAACACATGCTTCATGAACCATAAGCTATGACTGCGATACTGTTTTAAAAAAATTATCTTTCTTTGTTCGCTAAGAGAGCTAAGAATGAACGCATTATAGCATACAACCAAGCATAAGGAGCGAGCGCATGTTTGTATCATTCTTCAGCTTCAGTCAAAACGAATGGCTAGAATTCCAACTGTGCTGCAGCTTCATACTGATAAAAGATACTTAACAGCCTGCCCACGAGTCTGTGTTTAAACGTCTGTGTATGAGACTATGAGGTGTGTGATTGTATGCGCTCCGACTGACCCTCTCAGGAAAGAGCAGTCACAGGATCACACCAGCCCTGACCCTTGACCCCATCAGGAGTGACCAATCATGCCCAGGCAGGGTCAGAGAGCTGGGGGAACACAGACATGGCTCTCTGACTGTCGACGTTATCATGACTGATTCACGTATTGCTCTACCCAGCAGCCCTGTTACAGGCCATTTAACAGCGTATTAATCAGACACATGACCGATACAGACACTCACCAGGACGTTTAAGTAGAAGAGATTCCAGTTATTATTATTATCTTACCTCGGTAGTGGCTTCTTTGAATAATTTGACATTTTATGCTATGACAACTACATTAGCAGATGTTTCTATTTATTTTCCTCAACAACACTGGCTAATGAAACTTCATGCTTTTCAAGCGAATTCGTACAAAATCACCACATTGTAAAACAGTTATTCTGAATGTTTCACAACTATGTTGAGCAAAAACTCTTCAGAGCGTTTAATTTCTCTTGAATGTATAGATTAAAAATCAGTGCATTTGAGTTTAAATTTTAAATTAGGCATTTAAATTCTTTAACAACAGCATATGGTGGATAGGTCACTCAGAAGTGAACATTCAGTCGTCATCTTTTCACTCTTCCATGGAACACAAAAGCTTATATTTATACTGAATGTTAGCTCCTCTTTTCCATAATATAAACTTCTTTTATTATGTTTGTATAATTTCTTTTTGTGCATTTTTGAGCATAATAGTCCCTGGTTCTCATATTCCTTTAACCTCTTCTCGATTGTGAGAAAGAAGTGCACTTATTTGTATTGCATGTGCACATGTAGTGCACCAAAATCTATATATATAAAGTATATAAAAAACACTACTTGCAGATAATTACATAATATTAATTACACTTAAGTGAACTTAAAAGAGAGACACTTTCGTGATTGTTTCTAACACATTTATATATCATGATTTATAGAAGTACACATATTTTGATGTGTTGACTAACATACTAAATACTTGATTATCATTTTAACTGTGTATAATTAAATTTTCCATTTAAAGTTAATACATTGTAGATGTACTAAATTGCAGCTTCGTCATTACAAATGTGCAATTATACATAAATACCTGACATACAATTTTGAAATAAAATGACATTAAGTCTTATTATCTTAATTATCAAAAATGCTTGTCAGCATTCAGCAGTTCACTTTAACCATATTTCAAAGACAATAGAAGTAACTATGAAATTACATATAAAAATGTATGTTCAAGCACTTCTAATTCAACTAATTGCACTTAATATAAATTTCAACTACAATATATTTTCATTTAATTGTAAATAACATCCAATTAAGTCTCCGAAAACATGACAATCATTTCACACTTAGTCTAATTGGTATTTTTTACATTATATTGTTATTATTAAGTAAACATAAAGAACAACATGGACTTAATTAAAACATTTTTCTACACTGTAAAAAGTGATAAGTTGACTTAACTTAAAAAAATTGAGGAAACCCGTTTCCTTAAAGTTATTAAGTAAATAATAATTAAAAAAATAAGTTAAGTGAATTGTCAAGTTTACTTAACTTTTTTTTTTTATTATTATTATTTAATTAATAATTTTAAGGCAACGGGTTTCCTCAATTTTTAAGTTAAGTCAACTTATTTTTTTACAGTGTAAGTACGTTTATAAAAATTATTTAAATGTCCAAATTGGACTATGGCCTAATCCTGGTTTAGTCTAAGCCCTGTCTGTGAAACCGGGCCATTATCACCTGGAGCAAATACCAGATTGTTATTTTTTTATAATATAAATATTAAGAAATAATATTATTTTGAAATGCAATGTGGACAGCGTACACTGTAAAAAGTGATAAGTTGACTTAATATGCAGCCCTTATTTGGGAGTCACACTCATGGTCTTCACGGTCAAAAGTGACCGGACACCTGAAATTTTTTTTTTTTTTTTCTTCAGTAAAATCAATCTAATATATTTTTGTTCAATAATATTTTTTCTTTTTTCTTTTGTATTTTGAGAGAATCTTATGGTACTTATTAATATTTATACAATAATTATGATACATTTTTCCCATTGAAAATAGTACAAATATTTTTTTTCACATTTTTTTAAATAATTTTTCAATTTATGCAGTATTTCAGATGAAAATAGACACTAGGCCTTTAAAATCCAATTTTTTAATGCAGATTAGCACCTCCTGGTGTGAGCAAAGAAAGAAAAAACATGTAATTTCATGGTGTAACCACTAGTTGCCTGTATAGGACTCTATAGAGAGTCTTGTGAACTCCCTAGTTGTTTTTAGACATAATTGTTTACTTTTATTAGGTTGTGGATATAAATGTATACTTAGGCATTCTCAAAGACTACTTTTTGTCAAGGTTTATATATTTTTTTGCATTATTATTATATAGGTTTTTTCATTATTATTACTACAGTCAACCCTGAACACAGAAAGCATTTTGTTACACAAAACATTAAAAACTATAAAATGTAACAAAATGAAGAGGAATGCTTTATCAGAGCCTAATCCTTCAGGGTCTGATCTGATTTCAACCTCTTATTTCACTCAACTCATTTTGGCTATATGGTTATTGCCATACCAATTCATTCGAGTGTGTATAATTGTGTATGTGTGTGTGTCTGTGAGTGTGTGTGAGTGGATGTATCCGTTTTACACTCTTGATGTTTTAGAGTATAACCCATTCCTTGTTGTCCACTTTTTAACTGCATTGTAGTTGAATTATTGATTTTATTTTACATAGTTGCTGTGTTACAGGCAAACAAGTTCATTGGGGTGTGTGTGTACAAGTGTGTGTGTGTGCGTGTGTGTATGAGTGGATGTGTTGATTTTGCACTCTAGATGTTTTAGAGTTTCACGCCTTCATTACTGTACAATGTTTTTCTGCATTGTTGGGGATTTGTAGATTGTACACACAAAAATTTTCTGTATTTTTTTTTCAATTTTTCACATTTCCCATTCATTTCCTGTGACAATTTTTTTTACGACCACTTAACTTTTTCGAATCATGCCCTCAATTTTTTTGTGTGTTCACATACCAAGTGCCATAAAAGTCACGGAGTTTCGTACCATTCTGGTGAAGCTACGATTTTTAAAAATTCAGAAATGACTGAAGACTGCATAAGGGTTAACTTTAAAAAATTGAGGAAACCCGTTGCCTTGAAATTTTTAAATAAATGATAATTAAAAAAAATAAGTTAATTGAATTGTCAAGTTCACTTAACTTTTTTAATTATTATTATGTACTTAATAATTTTAAGGCAACGGGTTTCCTCAATTTTTTTTAAGTTAAGTCAACTTATCACTTTTTACAGTGTATAACCAGTATACTGGACTTCAAAAAATGTCTGCCATTTATTTTTCATATTTTATAAGAGTAACATTCTCTAATGGCAAATGTAAAAAAAATATATATATATATATATATATATATATATATATATATATATATATACATATATAGTTTTTTTTTCAGATAAAAATGTGGGCTCATGTAAAGAAAAAATATATATATTTAAAGCAAATACTGTATGTTCAATGCATTGCAGCATTCAGAAGTT
The DNA here is from genome assembly GCF_012432095.1 of Onychostoma macrolepis. Classification (NCBI taxonomy): domain Eukaryota; kingdom Metazoa; phylum Chordata; class Actinopteri; order Cypriniformes; family Cyprinidae; genus Onychostoma; species Onychostoma macrolepis. Next base: position 5,865,406 of record NC_081162.1, read on the forward strand.
GACCTGTCAGTTGTTGCCAAACACCATGAAAATCTATTTTCTATTGCAAAAATTGTGTTTTGTTTGTGGAGATTGATGTCATCAGATTAGAGGAGCTGTCATTGCTCTTCTCACACCTGTTGTTCAAAGTGGGATATGTGCTTTTGAAACTAATGAGCACTCAAACTACTCCCTGAATATCTTTCCACTCCACCCTTTTCTGTGTATATAGATGTACGTAAGCCAAAATGCTTTATTGATGAGCACACTTGAACGCTGATCTTGCCCAACCAACCAACACACACACATACACACACACACACACGCACACAATGAATAATAACAGAGAAGCACATGAGAACACTCATTGTCTTGTAAACTGACTGAAGGAGCGTCGTCCTCAGACACGTTGTCAAACTGGATCTTCAAAATACAGAGTCAGATCAGTGATTTATTATTCAGAAGTGGATACAAGTCAGAAGCAATATGAGACTGCAATACTGTCTGAATTGTATAAAATAGCTGAGTGGGGTAAGCTGTGTCAGTTTTCACTTAAAGCTGCTTCCCAGCAAGAAGAAAAGAGGTCAATTGAATACTTATAATTATTTATACTTTTGAAGAAAAAAAAAAAACCTGTTACAAGGGGCCATAAAAATATGACGTACGAAGTGACACTGCTTGCCTCACATTCCAAGGTATGACTTCAAGTTGTTGGTAAATATGTAAAAGGTTCAATGATTTCAAATAAAAGACGAGTGGGGAAAAAAACATAAAAACACGTTTAGCCTATTAATGCACAATCTCATTTCAAAGTTTTATTCTTGTTTATTTGTCAGTTTGTTTTCAGATCCATAAACCAGCTATGAAAGGTTTAAGAATATTTGAACGTGTCGAATGAATTTTTAACATTATTAATATTATTTCCTGCATTTGCAGGCAAATCTGTATTAGTAAAGCTAAGCGTTTTCAGCGCTGACTAATTTAAACGCCTCTGATTGGCCAAAGCATTCCTAAGTTCAACAGAAACACGTGTGATTGGCTCAATGCAGCAAACAATTAAAAAAAAAAAAAAAAACAGCACGTAAAAAGCAATCTGATGCAGTCTGAGAGAATCTAAATGTAATTTCGCGAACTGATACTTTTCATTCGACAGCCGTAATATATGGAGTCAATTTAATGCCGCATATATATGCAAAAGAAAATAAAGTTTTGCAAAAGAAAATAAGTTTTGCAAAGAAAAATAAAGAATTGCAAAAGAAAATGAAGTATTGCAAAAAGAAAATAAGTTTTGCAAATAAAAATAAAGAAAAAATATTTCTATTGCAAAATAGAAAAATAAAACAGAGCAAAAGCAATGATTTTGCAATACATATTTTCCATGGCCATATCTACTAATTTATTTGCAATGCAGCTTTTATTTTGCGTTTCAGTCAAGTTTGAGCTTGCGATACCGTTTTCCCCTTTGCGCTTCACGTTTCTGCGTGTCTCACTTTGTGGCGCTGTTTTGACATGGGGGTGGAGTCAGGGGACGGGGGCGTGTCCAACAGGCCTGGGCATGCCTCCCTGGAAGTGACGTCATCGGCCCGAGACGCAGATCACAGCTGATCCAGGCACCGTCACTGAGCAGAGGCATGCTGGCGGATCGTTTCCTTTTATTCACTAGCTTTAAAACATGCATGCTTTCGTTTTATTAACAAATGTATATGTGTATTAGCAGCGTTTGCTCAAGTTAAAGAAGTTGTTAATATGAACATCTGCTGTTTATTTCTCTCAATGTGTGCACACTTTTATAGCATTAAAATGTGTACTGTTTCATTTGGTTAACTAAATGTGCATTAATAGTGCTTGTTTAAAATCTCTTAACCTGTGCACAGCGCTCTTTGTTTACATTAGTTCAGAGTTACTGCTAGTTTTAATGTAAAAGAATGCAATTAACTTCATAAACTATACATCATTAAAAAGGTCTAAAACTCAAGCTTCATATCCATCTCGACTTCGTTTTTCATTTACATAACTCCTGGCATAAATTAAGAAATGACTGGCACTGGAAGTTTAAAAAAAGATTAAAAAGTCATTTTGGTTTAGTTTTGTCTTGGCCACGAGATATTAAGTCGTGGGAACGTGATAATACTGTATGTCATGGCCATGAGTTTAATCATGCATAAACAAACTCACGTGACCATAGCAACCTGGGATTATCAGAGACTGATCAAATATATTTATCCATCCCACAGTCCGTTGATCGTGTCTTTTTATGTAATATATGTGTATATTAGGCTATTATTATTATTATCATTATTATTATTATACAGCCCTGAACGTTAAGAGATCGAAATGAAGGGAAAATAAATCAAATACATAACAACGAATATAAAAATATTACTAATACTAATAAAATACATGGACTTACAAGACTTGTGGGATGGATAAAAATGTTTTCTTGTCAGCCTATTTTATTATACTTTATGTAACATTTATTCATAATAAACTTAATTTGAATGTTGTCTACATCGCGATACAGTCCAGTACGTAGCCTATGGTTAACACTTCAACCACCAGAGGTCGCTGTATATCTAAAAGCGCCAGCGGGTCAAATTCACCCATGCCATGACTACTGTTTTGATATGGCTAAAAACGTAGTATGTCACTGTATTATGCCACTGTCTTCACAATGTCTAGAGTCATAAAATTATTATTTTTAGTCATCAGCTATGTTTTTGTCCTGTTGTTTTAAGGTCACAGCTATTTTTAAGCAGGTTACACTAATCACTTTTCTTAATGATGAATATAAACCAGTCTGCAATGACAACGAGAATTACGAGGAAATAAATACATATTTGGGTGTTGTAATATTATAGCTAATAAAATGTTTCAAGATAACCCATGTTATTTAAATGACTAAAACACCCTAAATAGACTATTATAAGCAATACTAATTCACCACATTGCAAAAGATGTACAATGACAAATTCAAGTGCACAGTTTCACCTAATTAATTAATTTGTTTAGTTATATAATTTATCATTTGAATAAGAGAACAACACCAATAAACTTGGGGTAATCATAAAAATTGTTTTATTCATTACATCATAGTTCAGATTTTTTTTCAGGAAAAAATAAGCAACACAGTAGCGAACCATAAACGATAAAAATTGCAAACACAAATTAATATTTAATCCAAAGTTTGAACATTTATGAGTAGAGGAATAAACATCTAAAACATCTTCATTTGAACTTGATGACAGGAATTATGCGTAAATTTGTCCTGATGGCGCTTATAGGTATAAATGCCCCATTTTGTTCTGGTTTTATCTAAACAATTTTTTAACAATAAACAGGGATTGTAAATAACAAAATTTTAGTAAAAGTCAATGACTGTAAGACTTGGATATTTTTAATTGAAAATATATTATGTAGCCTATTTGAAAAACAGCCATGGGTAAAATTACCCCGTGGTGGTGTTAATATAATAATTTAATAATGTATTTTTTTTTTTATAATTTCTTAATTAAAAATAAAATATTAATAAATACATCTCTGATAATCCCAGGTTGCTATGGTCACGCTGGTTTGTTTACCCATTAATATCTCGTGGCCACGAGAAATTTAAACCAAAAGACTCAAGCTTCATTTTTTTAAACTTCCAGTGCCAGTCATTTCTTAATTTATGCCAGGAGTTATGTAAATGAAAACGAAGTCGAGATGGATATGAAGCTTGAGTCTTAGACCTTTTAATGATGTATAGTTTATGAAGTTAATTGCATTCTTTTACATTAAAACTAGCAGTAACTCTGAACTAATGTAAACAAAGAGCGCTGTGCACAGGTTAAGAAATTTTAAACAAGCACTATTAATGCACATTTAGTTAACCAAATGAAACAGTACACATTTTAATGCTATAAAAGTGTGCACACATTGAGAGAAATAAACAGCAGATGTTCATATTAACAACTTCTTTAACTTGAGCAAACGCTGCTAATACACATATACATTTGTTAATAAAACGAAAGCATGCATGTTTTAAAGCTAGTGAATAAAAGGAAACGATCCGCCAGCATGCCTCTGCTCAGTGAAGGTGCCTGGATCAGCTGTGATCTGCGTCTCGGGCCGATGACGTCACTTCCAGGGAGGCATGCCCAGGCCTGTTGGACACGCCCCCGTCCCCTGACTCCACCCCCATGTCAAAACAGCGCCACAAAGTGAGACGCGCAGAAACGTGAAGCGCAAAGGGAAAACGGTATCGCAAGCTCAAACTTGACTGAAATGCAAAATAAAAGCTGCATTGCAAATAAATTAGTAGATATGGCCATGGAAAATATGTATTGCAAAATCATTGCTTTTGCTCTGTTTTATTTATCTATTTTGCAATTCTTTATTTTTATTTGCAAAACTTATTTTCTTTTTGCAATACTTCATTTTCTTTTGCAATTCTTTATTTTTCTTTGCAAAACTTTATTTTCTTTTGCATATATATGCGGCATTAAATTGACTCCATAGTAATACATTGTTTAATTGTGCAAGAGCGATTTTTGCCCCTTTGTCTTGAATTTGTGGTGCATTTTTGTTCATTTTGGTGGCATTTTTGGTCTGTTTGCCTATATAAACATATAAATATTGATATCTAAATCTAAATACAATATAATAAAAGAGTTCAGATGCAAAAGCCTCTAAGTGCCATCTGAAATTTTCATCTAAAACGAGTATTTTTATCAGGCTCCTATGTCTAGGTTCAGTCATTTTACTCTAATGGTAATGTATAGGTTTATTACTATGCAATTAAAGTGAAAAAACTAAACATAAATATAGAAGCCTGATAAAAATGCTAATTTTAGAAGAAAATTTCAGATGGCACTTAGAGGCTTTTGCATCTGAACTCTTCAAATATAAACATAGGCATTCTTAAATCAAAATAAATGTACTAAAGAAGGAACATTTCTTAAGCTATTAAGTCTGGTTTTCTAAAAAAAAAAAAAAAAGTCAGAATTACCCAAGTATGCTTTAAAAAATTTCAGTGTGGTAAGAAAAATAATCTTATTAATAATCAAATTATATTAGTTTTAAGTATAAAATCGCTTAATTTCAATAAGCCTATCAGAAAACCAGACTTAATATCTTAAGTTATTTTGCTTCTCAAGTAAATTTTTCTTGATTTAAGAATGTGTATATACATATCTGGAAAACAAGACAAAAATGTATTACTTTTTTGCAGTGTATATCTCTCTTAAGCTCTTTTAAAAATGAATTTAACATGGAATGAAGTTAATTTTGTCTGTGGGAACCCTAAATTCTATCCATGTCATGTGATGATCTGATTGGCTCTTAAGATTGAGCGCACAGTGTGGTCGTAAGACCATTATGACCTCCACCGAGGCTTGGCAAAACAAACAGAATCTCCTCCGCTGCAGTGATGGGCACGTTCACCTCCTCCACAAAGAGAGCCATTGTCAGCGCTGCAATATGCCGTGACAAATTTGCCCAAACTGATAAGACAATGCTCAACAGCACATCCTCATGATTCACAAAGTCGGCCACAGAAACAGATTCTAACTATACAGTCCTATCTGAGCTGAAACCATAACGGTTTCACTGAGTATCGTGGTAGAGTCAGATCTCAACTCTAGACTTAGGATGTTTCTGTAATACGGCCCCATATAAGACTAAAACCTCAAAAAAGGCTGTACAGATGACTCATGATTTTGATGGATGGAGAATAATGTGTCTCCTGCATGTATTTGTTCTGTGAGGGAATGAACATACACTTAAGACCTGGACCCTTGACCTGCTTTATCTGTGATGTAGGATAAGCGTGTGCAGATGAAGCGATTGGGACGGTTATGAGGACATTTCAGCACAGGATGATGAAGGACTATCTTTTTATGCCTCCCAGATAAACAACCATCTCAGACAAGAGCAAACAAAAACGCCAAACAAGGCCGAGCGGTGTGTGGGGAGTGTGTACGTGTCCTCAGACATGTTGTGTCACAATTGGAGAACAGAGGACCTTGTTTTCCCTGCAGGACTGATCAAGAACTGCTGCTGGAGAGATGACCGAGATTTTCTGTCCATCATGACCTCTCAGGTTTTCATCAGGTGACTAATAGCAAATGACAATGTATTAATTGGCCAAGGCCAACGAAAACACTTTTGCATATTTATTTCTTATTCAAGTCTGTATGGCCCGAAGTATCTGGATAAATGACTTTATGCCACATTATCATGGTATTAAAAGCATATTTATCTAACTATTATTTTCTGACTTTATAAGTGAACTTCACTTACTAAAATAACTAAAACTAAAACCAAGTATTTCCAAAATAATAAAATATTTTATTATAGTTTAATAGTATATTAGACACATCAAACATTATTTGATTGCATTTAGTATCAGAAAAAAAAATAACACTTCTACAAACCAGGATTTATACTGTTATCCTTACCTGACTCTCATAATACTAAAAAATAAATAAATAACAGTCCCTGTTGTAACAGAAGTCATATTCTCTGGACAACAGCGCCCTCTTCAGAAAACAGAGAGGTGCGCTCAATCCATGCCTCAGTAATAAGTTTATAATAGAGAGTCATGACACATGATTTTATGTCAGTATTTATATCCATAAAAGCCCAATTACACCAATGTCTATTTTCTATTGAAGTGGTCAAATTGTTGTTGTTTTTTTCAAACATCCACCCTAGCTCTAATCAAACCCCACTTAAATTACAAAATTTTTTAACTGGAAATGTAAACTAGAATTGGAATTCTGTCCTACAAATAAAAACTAAAAAGTTCAGTCTTCTCAGAATAGGTTGAAACATTTTATAGACCAAGTTATATAATACTCGTCACCTTTGCCATTGTAATTGATGAATTATAATTCATAACTGTAGGTTTAAATAAATGTAAACAAAAACAACGTAAACAAATATTTATATACTTCAAGGAGTATTTCAAATCTCAAAACAAGTATTTTTGATACAGCAATAAACAGCAGGTTCCTACAGATTATTAAATTTAACTGAATGAAACTGACATTATTTCTGAAGTTAATTATTATTTTTTGTTTATTTTGAGGCCATAAAATGAGCCTTAGAATCACATCGGCTAAATATGCATTCACGACAAGCATTCATACAATGTTACAAACATACTAAACAAGACGTGTGTCATTTGATCATTGTGCATTTTATTTCAGCTCCAGTGTTTCAAACTGTAGCAGCATTTCCACCAATCAGTTTAAGAGTCTACATTTTACATTTTCATTGCAGTAAAAAAACAAAACATAACTTGCGTACACTAGATGGCACTATTTTTTATTTCAAAATCTCCCCACTTCTTCTACACTGTGCGCACAGAGCGGCCAAGACATGAATTGGTTCAAGACACATATTTAGAGTAACACTGCAGCACTTCACTGCAATGGGCAAATATCAGAATAAGACATTGATCAATCGGTTTCATGTTTTCTCGAGAGCATGGTACATAGTGATGATCGGACAAGATCAATATACACAGAGCAAACGGAGTGTTGTTAATATTGGACCCAAAAGCAAAACCTTTAAAAACGTACACAATTTAAAATGGTTTCAAATACAATGTGCATTTTAAAACAGCTAGTTTTGCAGAGCAAGTACAGATAAGCAGCATTTAAAAATGCTGGACCCAGAGAAAGCAAACCCATGGGGTTTCCACCGTACAACACGGAGCCAAAGGGTAACGGAAATCTGTCCTTAATCAAATCAAAATCTGCTATCGCTGCCCCTCGTGAGAAATATCACCACATCCATCATCTCAGTTGCACCCTAAAAGAGAAAAACCTAAAACACGTCACTATACAAGTCTCAATACGTCATACATCATTGTTCCCCAACCCGAAAGGTCAAATGTGTAAATTAGTGATATATAAGCTATACCGTAATGGTAGTGAATAAGATGCTAGTTGGAAGAAACCAAAAAAAATTAATAAAAATAAACCGGTGGGCTGGAAACACACAGCAAATCAAGTACTAAACCAATAAGCATTTAATCAGAAGGCAAATAAACTGGCATTAAGAACGTCCAAACTTTCTGAGATGAAATAAACAGAAGGCAGAGGACAAAAGTCCAAGGGAACAGGAAGTGAGAGAGAGAGAGAGAGAAGGGGACACAGGAAAGGCACAGACCAAACAGAACAGCTAGAGCTGAACCGGTCAGCTCAGTAGAAGCAGAAACCAGTGCGGTCAAACCATTAAATCACATCCAAAATAAAAGTATTTGTTTATATAATGTGTGTGTGTGTGTGTGTGTGTGTGTGTATATAAAAAGACACACATGCATATAGATTTAAGAAAATGCTATGTTTATATATTAAATATTTATATTCATAGAATTTAACTTATAAATATATGTACACGTAAATATTTTCTAAATATACTGTATGTGTGTATTTATATATACATAAATATAGGCTAAAAAAAATAATTTTTTGGATGCGATTAAACGTTTGACAGCACTATGAAAACCCTCTCGCACACGGTCTATTACTGGAAAACAAGGCAAGCCTTCTTCTGAATGGGCGACTGAATCTAGAGATTCACAGAGAGGCAGAACACAAAGGATGAGTCAGCTGCATATTCACAAACGGCTCAGAAACAGAATAAATCTGCTCCCAGACTGAAATAGATTGTCACAGCTATGAAACCTCCTATCTACTTCATTAAGGAATAAAGATTTCATTCTGGGTTTGGGATTTGAGCTGCACGCTCTCCATTCTCAGGGTTTCAACAAGCAGAAAAACCTCTAAAGCTGCAAAACCCACTGCATAGATCACATCTCATAATTATGTCACAGGCTTGACTGGTAACATATATACATCGTTGACAACCATGTCCTTAAACAGCAAAAGAAAAAGTTATCACACCAAAAAAACAACTAATTTAGAAATCCTAAGCGCTTTAGTGTACTGAAATCAGGCAGTTTGATTAAATTAGCATCCAATTCTTTGGAAATCTAATTTCAACAGTAGATTAGTCCATCTAAAATTAGAAGTGTCAAATATTTGGAGTATTCATAGCACAAATAATCTATTCTTGAACTTTTGTCAGGGTTAATGAAATTAAATTGAACATGAATAAAAATGAGGCTGCGTTTGTTCACTGTAAAAATTCCAGAGGCCAAAACCTCTTGATTTTAATACTGAACCTATTGAACTTCCATTCCTCACAGCCACACTTTTATTTAAGTCAAATTAAACACGCCATCTTCCCTGATTGAGATCAATATGCATTCATATTTTCTTGATAAAACAAAGGTTAAAAAAAAAAGAAAAAGAAAAAAATAGAACCAAAAAAGCAAAGCTTGAAGCTCAGGCAGCTTTCATAGAGGATTAGGCAATAATAATAATAATAATAAAAATTGCTCTTATTAATCTTGAGCAACAATTCAGGAATGTCTTAAATTATAAAATACAAAAAAAAAAAAAAAAAAAAAAAGTAATAAAGAGCAAACTCTCCTGAACCCCTAAAATATTAAAAAGTCCAGAAAAGCCAATAAAATAAAAAAAACGTTCTACCGCACCGGTTTGTTGTGTCATTGAGCAGATATAAATACAGAGGCATACCATCACGCTCAATCATAAATTACCTTCCTGTTTCAGTCATGTTTACAAGAAACTGTCTGTAGTGTGCAGCGTCCATACATTCTTGTAACATTAAACTCTTCCAATAAATTAATACGTTAGCAAAAACACAGAAGCGGCTGGAGTGTCTACTGCATAAGAAATGAGTGTCTACTTTCCCCTTTGAGCCGAAGGCGTCTTCTGTCGTCTGTTGGTCCTCACGCTCACTCTTTGGATGGGCTGAACAGATTCAGCGCTAGCGGGCCTCATGTAGGGCTGGCCTTGTGAGCGTCCCTCCTCAGTTCCTGGATGTGCGGGTCCTGTTGGGTCAGAAAGTATTTGAAGAACTCGTACACGGACCAGGCGATGGCCGTAGACGGCATCTGATAAATCACCCGCGCTCTGATGCCTTTAAAGAAGGCCGGCACGCCGCCCAGCCGGTACACTGTCCTGAGCGCGTTGACCATGCCAGAGAGATGTCCGCTGACATGCGCCGAGCTGAGCGCCACGTTCTCCTGCGTGTTTAGCAGCGTCTTGCACACGTCTAGCGGAGTGGTTACGGCAGCAGACACGGCTCCGGCCGCCGCTCCAGACAGGATGTGCGTCTCGGGCCGGTACTGGCGCTGGGGGTTAAAATGTTCCTGCATGTATTCATACGTGATGAAGTGGACGGCCTGGAAGGGGATGTTCATGGTCAGTTGAGTGCTGTAGCTGCGGTAGAAGGCGGCCAGTCCTTCCTTGCGACTGATCGTCAGGACGCAGTCATACAGGCTGCGGTATGGAGAGTTGTACATCTGCATCCTCTGCTTCACCACTGACAGAGAGACAGTGAAAGAGATTTGATGCAAAACTGAATATAAAAGTATGAAAATGCCCGTCTTTGCAAGTATCCTCATAAACAGTCATTTAGGTCTTAAGGGAAAGTAAACAGCTGAGAAAGAAAGTGCATGTGTAACAGTATATTGGATCCAGATGTTCGGTCTTAAAGGGGGAAGCTACCTATTATTCCTCCTGCTTGTCATTCATGTTAAATCAAACAACAGTTCTTGCCTAAATTACTTTTGTAACTTGGTAAACTGTTTATTGATACAATGTATGGGGCATTTCTTATTGTAGTTTTTTGTCATATTGTAATTAGTTACTTCTCTTCAGTGAGCTTGAGTTTTTCCTCTTTATTTGGCTTGTATTATTTTTTCTGTAATATTGACAGTGGTGACAAGAATTATGGTTTCAAAAACTATTACACACAGTCAAACATTTTTGAACAGTAAGATTTTTATTGTTTTTTTCAAAATTTCTCTTCTGCTCACCAAGCCTGCATTTATTTGATCCAAAATACAGCAAAAGCAGTAATATTGTGAAATATTTTTACTATTTAAAATAACTACTTTCTATTTGAATAGATTTTAAAATGCATCATTACTCCAGTCTTCAGTGCCACGTGATCCTTCAGAAATCATTCTAATATGCTGATTTTGTGTTCAGGAAACATTTATTATTAAATACAGTTGAGTAATTATTTTTCAGGACTTTAATGTAAAAAATAAATAAAAAAAATAATATATATCGTGATGTGTGTGTTTTCAGCAGCAAATCAGCATATTAGAATTATTTCTGAAGGATCATGTGCCTGGAGTAATGCAAAAAAAAATATTTGAAAAATCACAGGAATAAATTACATTTTAAAAGTGTATTCAAATAGAAAAGTTATTAATTAGTAAAAAAAACTAATATTTTACTGTTCTTGCTGTTCTTACATTGGATCAAATAAATGCAGGCTTGGTGAGCAGAACAGACTTCTTTAAATAAAAAAATAAATAAAAAACCCATTAAAAATCTTGCTGTTCAATAACTTTTGACTGGTAGTGTATATCATTTGTGTGATCGAAAATTACTCTTATCGTGATAAGATTTGGGTCACGTCGCCCATCCCTATCTGCTAGTATTGTACTAAAACTGCTCATTAAAAACCCATATTCGTAAAAGGCATGATGTTTTTAGGTTTTGGCCTACAAAAATACAAGTTTGCATTTTAGCACCTCTGGTTTTTTTTTTTTTTAATGGATTTTTCAGTTAAATGCCTAAAATAAGGTCTGTGTTTGACACAAGCTCAAGATCTTTTTGCGTTTTATTCTACGACATGAAATGCATCAGTAAGTGTGTTTATTTGTAAAGATTATCACAATGAACAAAACAGTCATGTGAGAATTTTTGTTGGTCATGGAGCTTATTTTCGGCAATAATCCAAGAATCCAGTGAAATTCCTATTGGATTTTTGTTGAGGGAAGAAGGGCGAGATGGCCTACAAAAATACATCACTGCAGCACTATATTGTGATATTTTCTGCATTGGCCAATATCAGTGTCTGATCGGCTGGTTAGCAAAAGTGCACATTTTGTGTTTTCAAATACTTCGTGAAATTTGGAGTACATATTTGCATAAAGTATGTTCTTTTAATCCAGCAATAATGTTTGCATCATATCTGCTAGTATTATACTGAAATCAGCCATTAATGTAAGAAAGTAACCATTATTAAAAGAACTTCAAAGACCACACAGTCATTTCAGCCAATTGTCAATTTTCTACAACTGAGTTTTTCTATGCTCATTAAAATGCATATTAACTGTATTAATTACATATACAATAATAATGATGATGATAATAATAATAATAATAATAATAATAAATACAAGAACAACTACTCACTTGATTTTAGTGATATATTTTTGTTTCTATTGTCTAGACCATGGTTTCCAAACAGGACTTAAGATTTTCAACATCTCACAAACCTCCTGCATTTCCTTAAGTAAATTATTAATTTTTTTTTTTTTTTTTTTTTTTTTTTTAAAAAGTAAATCAGCTAATGAAAACATGAAATGAGGAATTTCTTGGGTTATTCTGCTACAGTTATCTTGAAGACTCCAAAACAAACCACTTTACAGTGTACTTATAACAGTATTAATATAAGATTCATTATTGACTGGTATTGACAGTAGAAGAATACCTTCTGCTGGGTTCATGATAGCATCGTGGAGGACAGTGGCAACACTTCCCGCCACACCTGAAGAGGAAGAGAGAAGAAAAATGTACATCACCATATCAAGTAACAAAATGTTGAAAAACAGAACAGAAACTCATGCGCTACATTTACAAATGTCCTATACAACAGACAAAGGGGCACTCCAATTTCATTCCTTTTCCTCAAAACAATGGCACAATGGACACACAACAAACCTGAACCTGACAAATTATAAAGTCTTGATCTCTTGAGCTTCAGTTCAGAGTTCTGAAATCAGAAATCTAGCGATGGACATTCATAGAAGGGGTAAATGAAAATTGGCTGTTAATTTGTTAACTCTCAGGCCATTCTAGACATGGGTGACTTTTTTCTTCAGTAGAACAATAAACATTTTTTTGAAGTCACAGTTCTTGGAGATTCAGCAAATGCAAGTCCACAGCTACAGTCACTTTCAGAGTCAAAAAAGCATATCAAGGCAACAAAATTAATACCCGTGGCTCCTGACGATATATTGAGGTCTTATGAAGTGAAAAAAATAAAATAATATTATTATAATAACAATAATAATTCTCTCTCTGGAAGAAACTGAACATTAGTTACAACATTAATACCTGTAATCCAGAGCCTCAGGCAAACGGTCTGAAGTGACGCCCGGTTAGCGAACGAATCAGTCTTTTGAGTCAGCTCTTTGAACCAGTTCACCAAATCGTTTATTCACTTTATATGCTTTAGACATGTAAACCACACATTTTACATGACATCATTATCAGGTACTTCAATAACATAATTACATGTATGCAGGGGTGGGGAGGGGCTATCCATCTATCTATCTATCTATCAAAAAAAAAAAAAATACAAATGTGATTTATTCTGAAGCAATATTCTGATCAGTTTTCTATCAGCTGTGACATAAATCTGCATGTTTGTTTTTTTTATATTTAATCCAAGGGCATTTTTTTTACCTTTATAGAGGGCATTTTCCCCCTAACCTCATTAATACTTCATCTTTCATTTCAAATTCTTACAATTAATCTATAAATTCAATTATAATAATGTGATTGATTCAGTTTGATAACGTATAGATAACATTTACAATGAAAAATACAACTGCATTGAACAATGCTATGAGATTGTTTTAATATTGAATATACAAACAAGAAACAATGGTGGAAATTATACTTTTACACCAAATTAAAACACCAATAGGTGCCAGTAGGGAGTGTTTAATGAGAGTCATTGAGTTGTTCATTCAAGAGATTCGTTCAAAAAGCAGATTCATCAGATGTTTATGCACGGGCTAATCAACTTTGACTCCATCGATTCGTTCAAAACACTGAAGCATTCAGCAGTGAAGCGGCTGGTTGCTGTGAGATGCACTGTGGTTCTGCCTAAAATGCAAGTGACCTAATATTATTGTACTTGCTTACTGAACTATTTATTGAACTATTAAACAGTCGTAATGGTGAAGATGTTGTGTAATGTTGCCTAACTAACTGAATTTTAAATATAAAAACTGTTTATTGAATTTTTACCTCAGCATGCTGACTTTCCTTGTGTTGCGCGTTTTGATTTCTCCTGGAGAGGCAGCATGAACCTCGCCCCAGCAGCGCAACTTTATACCATACATGCATTTATATACAGTAGCTATATCCACTATTCGCCACTTACTCCAAGTGTAATAAAATCAGAATACTAATAATACTGCCTAGTTCTTTTTGGTTATTGATGTTTTAATCAGTTACTTTTCTGGCGTTAATGAAGCGATAATGTCAAGCCCTGGAGTCTGTGTGCTGGGGCTCAAACCAATTTAAACCCTGCATATGTGACGCCATTGCATGATTACATATCAAACTGGTGAATCGGTTATTTGAATCAAAAGCGAACTGTCTGAAAGAACCAGTTCACATAAAATAATCAGCTTTCCCATTTGCTTGTAAATTACAGTTAATAACATTGTAAGTAATGAGCAGCTTCTTGCACCGACCGATCGTTTCGCTTCATGAGACCTCTATATTTAGTCAGAATCCACGGATATTAATTTTGTGTTGCCTGATATGCTTTTTTTTTTTTTTTTTAAACTCAAGTGCTGGAAGCTGCGGATTGCATTTTATGAAATCACCAAGGACCACGGTTTCAGCTAAAAATCTTCTATAATGTTCTACTCAAGAAAAAGTCTATCTTAGATGGCCTGAGGGTGAGAAAATTAACAGCAAGTTTTCAATTTTAGGTGACCTATCCCTTTAAGACCTCACAGAATAATCCCTTCTCCTACCGTTAGCAATGTGACTGTTGCCGCCGTTCTGTATGACGTCACTAAGGCTGCGCTTAATCCGCTCGTAGCAGGCGAAATAGAGTGCGTGTGCGGGACCGGCTCCCAGCACAGTGATATTGAGGCCCCTCAGGGGCCGAAGGAGGCCCTCTGTCTGTACAATCCTCTTCAGTGCACCGTACACACTTCTGTACTGGGCCTTCGGGTCCGGCTGTAAACTCTGCATACGTGTCTGTGGACAGAAAGACAGCAGCATATAAGCCTATCAACCATAAAAAAACAACACCACTTGATATGCAAAACTAAATTTACATATTTACAAACAAAGTTTAGGAACTAGACCAAATCATGAAGATCAGTTCTGGCATTGTGTAGGCAATTTGGCCTCGAACTAATTTCTGATGTCAGTGATTTATTCAATTCCACCAAAAAAAATATAAATTTACAGAGACCCTAAAAATAGATATTGTCCGACAGAAACAAAAAGGATGGGTAAATTGTTAACAAAAAAGGGAAGGAAATACCATCAATATGTAGACGGAGATAGAAGCAGTCAATCTTTCTGCTAACCCAACCTCTCAGCTCAGTTATAAAAACATGCTTTGTTTAATGTGAATGATTTGGCAAGAATCCTCATAACACACAGACTGAGGGGCACAGGAGCCAAACTATCAGAATAAACCCTGATCCACAAACTGAAGCTTACTCTGCACGAAAACCGCCCACTCAGACATGAAGAGACATCTGTGCAACAAAACCAACCAGTTTTTTGCTGCCAAAACTTCTGGAGGGAAGTATATTTTATACTGGCTTCCCAGACTTTTTGACCACATATGAATATTATTAAATGTTTTAAAAATCATTTTGATTCACACTAATTGTCTAATAGTGATTCTGAACATTTGGGAACAATTTCAAAATGACTCGCTAAAAAGAACTCGTACAGTATATGGCTTGTTAGAACACTTTTCTCTATACATCTGCAATACCTAACCATTACAGCATTTTAGACTGTTTTATAACAGATCTAGACCGCAAAATGCATTTGATGTAAGATGGAGTGAAAGAATCATTAAAGTCTGTCTATACAGTCCATGTAAAACAAGTTTAAACCAAAATACTTCTTTCAATAATTTATTTTCCATACTTCGTCCCATTATCTTTCTAATTCTACCTCTTAAATCTAAACACTAGACAGGCTGGTGTGACCGGTTACAGCTTACTTTGAACAAGATACTATTACAGCTAATCACAAGGGTTGAATTAGCTCTTCTTTAACTAGAGAACTAGACAAACACCAAGATGTGTTTGTATTTGCCCAAAACTTTCATCATAAAATCCCTGTCATCAAACAGCTACCTGGAATAAAAAGAGATCTTCCTGAAAACATTCATCAGGGTGGACTGAGTTGTTTCAAACAGATTTGATTCCGCATTTCAAACGGTTCTATAATCTCAACTCATGCTTCATTACATCAACAATTAAAGCAATAGGGTAGACGTTCCCATTAAGCACACTTCCATTTTTGAGAAGATTATAAAAATAAAAATTATCCTACTTGCTGTTTTAACAAATTGATGTGTTTGTTACTATACACCTATAATTTCAAGTCAATCAGATCGTCGCACGCTAAGATATGAGTCTCCATGTGTTCACACTGTCTGGCGGCCATTTTGAAAGCAGTCTAAAAACTTTCACCAAAAGAGTCATCCCTTAAATGTGCATTTTTATTTTTTAGATGTTTAAGCCTTTATTTTGGGTGAGTTTCACTACTTACTGTAAAATTAAGAGATTAATGTTCAGACTTTTGCATATTATAACCTGGAACTTATCGAAATAATTACATCAGATCCAAAAGATAGCAACACAGCGCAGATGCTACAGAACACAGTTAGCTGACTAGCTGTATAAGATTGTGTGCCACGCTAACATTACTGGCTTGTACTTTCACATCCATAATATTATACATTGACAGTTTATTGCTGGTCTGTCAGTTTATTATAAATTGACAGTTTATTGCTGGTCTGTGGTTTTACAGTGCTGTAAATTTTAAAGATGTCATATTATTGTAAGCTGAGCTTAAAGGGTGCACTTCTATGAAAATCACAGCTTCAGTGTGACATCAATAAGAAACAGTATAATTTCATAGATATTCTTAATAGTTGTTCATATTAAAATATGTATGAACTTAATACATGACCTAGATTATTTATTTAGCAAAATCCTATCATTTTAATAAATATTACATGAAATTTATTAAAAATTGTTGCTGCTTTAATTAAGCTCAGTGTGCTCTTTAAGCTCTTCCACATTGAACGTCTGTAAATACTTCATAAACAGACTTGACTTGATGGTTGTCACTTTAAGTTAATCGATTTTCTATGGATTCTGTCGACTCAAATCTGCAGACTGGCTCTGATCTTTGGCAACTATAGCATCAACTTCTCCAGACTGTAAATCTGTGGAAAATCGGGGCAAAAATCATGTAGTCTATTCAGCCTTAAGAGACTATAGATAAGTTTACATCCATTTAAAAAGAGGCTTCATAATGAGGCTAGTTTCTGTGTTCATCCCCATGAATTAAATGTTTTATTGGTTTGTTTTATTTGATTGTGTTACTTAGCTGAACGTGTTGTAATGGGCTTAGATGACACTTCATTATGAATATATAACTGATCGACTTGAATGCCTTGTTGCTTGATTTTAGTGTTAATTGAAATGCTTGTCATCATTTAAAATAAAATTAAAATATTACTCAATATTTATTTTAACATAACTTTTTGTACTGAAACCAATATGTTGTGCACTAAAAAGGTCTCAATGTAGATTTTGGTGAGCTTAATAGGTACGTTTACCCTACTTTTACAAACTTCCACAACTATTTTAGGAATACATTTAGGTGCATTCTGGAGGGCTTTAGAAAATGAAAAGCAGAAGAGCAGATAAATATGCCACAGGAAACACTAAGCCAATGTAGTGGCACGTAATGCTATGAACATTTGAAAATCCAAACTTGAATGGGTTACACACTTCGGAGACCAAAAAAAAAAAAAAAACAGGAAGGTGGAAAGACTGGCCTTGTCAATCTAAATTTGCACCACTGACATTATGAGCACTTAAACTAAACTGGTTACTATCAAGCAACTGTCACAGAAGAGAGGTACCAGTCACGACAGGAATGTGAGTGAGTGTGAGTAAATAACGGCCTGTTAATCAATTTCAAAACATCCCGTCCCAAATGCAAGAGACACTCTTGCACATTCACACCCTTCTGGACGTGTGAGATTGCGACCTCTGCCCTGGCCCACCCATCAGGCATGAGGAGTGACTCACACCAGCCCGTCCGTTACGCACCGATTACTGGTAATACTCTGTAGTTACCGCCACCAGGCCCAGCGTTTAAACCAGCTGTCAATTTTCACCTGCCATTGAAACTGCAGTTATATTTAGCCTACATACCGTACATAACATTATTGGCTATTGGTTTAAATTTTCCCCCAATATACCCTATATCTTGATACAAACTTGCAATCGCGAGAAGAAAAAAAAAAAAAAAAAAAGGCAAAATTGGATGTTTTCAGATTTTTTTTTTACCCTCACAACTGCGAGTTTATATACCGCTATTCTGACTTTAAATATTTCACACTCACAGCATTACTATTTTTACTGTATTTATCTAATAAATGCAGCTTTAGTGAGTATTAGAGACTTTGTTCAAAATTCCAAACTTTTGACCAGCACTGAATTTTAATTGGAAAAATAAATACTACTGTACGTAAAATACTGTTCACTTTTTTTGTTAGCTACTTTTTAAACGGAAGCCCGTTTCTGAAACTGAATTTAAAAAAAAAAAAAAGATAAACACGACTTCTCACAATTCAAACTTTTTTTCTTGCAGTTTCAAATCTACATCTTGCAATTCTGACATTTTTCTCAGAACTGCATTATATAAACTTGAAGAATAAAGTTAGAATCTTGATATAAACTTGGAACTGCAAGAAAGTCAGAACTGCGAGATGTGAACTCAATTACAAGAAAAAAAAGTGCAAGATACAAACTCGCAATTGGGAGAAGAAAATAAATTGTGAGATTATGAATTACCTTTTTCGGTAACACTTTATTTTAAGGTGTTATAATACAGAGTAATTACCCAAGTACTTATTTCATGCAAGTACAACAGCTACTACTAAAATGTACCTACCATTAGGGCTCGGCGATATATCACATGCGATATGCATGCGCATCTCGTCAGTAAAGCCGGTTCCTTGATTAGCGGTAAATCTCCATCACCTGTTTTCAAATGGAGCGGCATTTAATACACGGAGCCGTAGTTCACTTACAAGCTAGGCAATATCGCATTCATTATCGAAGGCGATTCATCTGCGATAATGAATGCGATATTGCGTAGCTTGTCAGTGAACTACGGCTCCGTGTATTAAATGCTGCTCCATTTGAAAACAGGTGATGGAGATTTACCGCTAATCAAGGAACCGGCTTTACTGACGAGATGCGCATGAGATATATCGCCCAGCCCTACTTACCATGTAACTAAGTTATGGAACGGCTTGTACTTACAGTTTGTAATTATGTAGATGTAATAGGCAGCTACTGTTACACAGCTACTTGTACACTTAAGTACAATCTTGATACACTTTATTTTAAGGAGCTTCTGCCTGTGTAATATTCTGTAATTGTAATACAATTAGAAATGTATTACATGTATTTTAGCTGTGTACTGGTGGGTTAAATCAAACTAAGGTGCAGCTGGAGAAGGTGTACAGTATAGATACACATGAAGTTACATGTGTAACAGAAGCTGCCCATTACATCTACATAATTACAAACTGTAAGTACAAGCTGTTCCATAACTTAGTTACATGGTAAGTACATCGTTTCATGTAAATACAACGACTACCAAGTACTTAAGTAGTTACTCTATTTTAAGGTGTCCATAATACAAAGTGTTACCCCTTTTTCTTTCTTTCCTTTCTTTTTTATTCAGTGGCGTCAAACAAGCTTCCATAACTTTTAGTTTTATTATTAGAGTAAAGGGGTACAACTGCCATAGGTACCACAGTTAGACTATGGATAAATATGCAGAACTATGAAAAATATGCAAGTTTTTCACAAGGGCAAGTACAAAGTATAATCAAGAGCTTTAAAGTCTAAGTTATGTACCAAGCTTTTGGTATCCCTGGTTAAAAATGTTAAAAGTGGGATCAAATAGCAATATCACTGGTAACTGCATTTACTAAAGCAATTCATTCAGAATAACATTAATAAGACCTATATAACTTTGTGGCACCAGTTCCACTGCAATTAAACATTACTCTGGAGCCCTGACATACCTCGATGTAAACATTAACCATTTGTGACCCTGGACCACAAAACCAGTCTTAAGTCGCTGGGGTATTTTTGCAGCAATAGCCAAAAATACACTGTATTGGTCAAAATTATCTATTTTCATTTTATGCCAAAAATCATTAGGATATTAAGTAAAGATCATGTCCCATGAAGATATTTTGTAAGTTTCTTACAGTAAATATCAAAACTTAATTTTTGATTAGTAATATGCATTGCTAAGAACTTTATTTGGACAACTTTAAAGGTGATTTTCTCAATATTTAGATTTTTTTTTTTTGCACCCTCAGATTCCAGATTTTCAAATAGTTGTATCTCGGCCAATATTGTCCAATCCTAACAAACCATACATAAATGGAAAGCTTTTTTATTCAGCTTTCAGATGATGTATAAATCGAAAAATTGACACTTAAGACTGGTTTTGTGGTCCAGGGTCACATTTCAGTCTTCACTTTATGCAATGTACAAAGAGTACAAAGCTTGCATTGTAAGATGGACAAAGTAGTAACTCATTTGCATTGTTGTAAAGTGTTTATATTGGGTCAGTGTATGGAGAGGAAAAGCAGTGTCTTTCTCCCCGTTTCTCTATTCTGGATCTTCTGCTATTGCTGCATCTCTCTGAATCACACCCGGTCTCTTACTGTACATGCATCACAATATTACCCAACACTGGCATAGAGAACCATGTGATCTGTTAAAGATCCATTTCAGTCACAAACTACAGACTACCAACACATTTAAGTGGGTGTTAGACCATATTAAATGTCATTTGCAATGCAATTATCTTCCATAATGTAACATTTTAGAGTGAAACCAAATATTCTTTGGAAAACAAAAGTTGGGCGTAGCATGACGTTGAGAAAGTGGAATGTGATATATTCGCTAAAAAAGTAAATAGGGTCAATTTCATGTCACCTCTATATTTTGTAATAGAAAATGAATTAATGGAATGCAGTCTTGTTTTAAACTGTGAAAAAGCACCACCATGTGCACCTCTCTCATTATCCAGGAGCATGAATGATTGCCGATAGAGACAAGGAGTGTGTGAGTAAAGGTCATATATGGAAAAGCTCCTGTCCTGAAACACTCCTTAGATGTGTTTCTAGGAAGTGACGAACCTCGTACAGCTGGCAAGTCCCCCACTATTTCTCACACACTGGAAATTCCAGTGTCACTTCAGCCTGAAATCACTACTACAGACACATGTGCTCCAGTAACTGAATTGCAACACAGGAAATTTAATTACCAGCTATAATACAGTGACAAAGTTTAAAGCAGTTTAAGCGGTCATTAAACAACATAGCTAACAAATCTCAGTTTCCCTGGTTCCTGAAGATGCTTTTTTTTTTTTTTTTTTTTTAAACTACGCAAAAGCTTAGAGGAAGTATTTAAAGCTAATCTTAGACAAATTATTTACTGGTCTGTCACAAACCAGTTCTGTTAGAGGGATAGTATAACCTACTTTTATAATTTAATATTAGTTCAACATTAAATTAATGTCCTTTGCTCCACATTTAACTTATGTTGTATTTCTGATACATGACATACATGGGATTTTATTGGCTCAATAAATAGTTTGACATCATTAGGGTCAGTGACATTAAAGTGCTCACAATAAAGAAAAAGGAAGAATCTTTTTTTTTTTTGGCAAAGGACCTTGAGACGGGAATTGAACTTTGGGTCACCGTGAGCACAGTTGCGCTATATATGCAGCACTGACAAGAAAAGGAAGAATCTTTTAACAGGAAGGAAAGATTTATTAAAATGTGTGCCAAGTTCCTAGAACTAGATTACATGTATTGTCTCTATCTGTAAACTTATGCTTGTAAGGAAAAGCTTAAATTGAATTACTCCAAAAATGTAGTAAAACATCAAGTAAAAGATAACTTTTTTTTTTAACAAAAGATTTAAATATAGTTCTGAAAGCATATTTATTCATTCATTCATTCATGCATTAGTGTATGAATTATTAATTAATTTAGGTTTTTAGGGAGTAGCACCACATTACATTTTTTACAACCTTAATTATGTATGAATATTAAAAGCAAAGACTTTAATTTTTGGAATTATATATATATACACATATACATATGAATGATATTATTTATTATTATTGTTTATATACTTTTTAATCAGTTAATATATTTGTACTTGATGTGTCTGTTACATTTATTTAAACAAACAAATACAGTGGTGTGAAAAAGTGTTGGCCCCTTCCTGATTTTTTAATTTTTTGCATGTCGTCACACTTAAAAGATTCAGCTCAAACAAATTTTAATATTACACAAAGATAATGCAAGTAAATACAAAATGCAGTTTTTAAATGATAATTTCATTAAGGGAAAAAAGCTGTCCAAACCTACCTAGCCCTACACGAAAAATTGCCCCCTCCTATTAAATCATGAAAGAACTGATTAACCACATTATTTTAGAAAGCCGAGTTACATTTCACTAGCCAAACCCAGGCCTGATTACTGCCAGACCTGTTGAATCAAGAAATCACTTAAATAGAACCTGTCTGACAAAGTGAAGCATGCTTAAAGAGCAACACATCATTCCTCGATCTTAAGAAATTCAAGAACAGATGAGAAACAAAATAGTTGACGTATCAGTCTGGAAAGGGTTATAAAGACGACTCATCCAGGAGGTCATAAAAGAACCCAGAACAACATCTAAAGAACTGCAGGCCTCACTTGCCTCAATTAAGGTCAGTGTTCATAATTCAACAATAAGAAAGAGACTGGACAAAAACAAGGCAGAAGCCATTGCTGACCAAAAAGAACACAAAGGCTCGTCTCACATTTGCCAAAAAATATCTTGATTATCCCCAAGACTTTTGGGCAAATATTCTGTGGACTGATGCGACAAAAGTTGATTGCAGTTGTTGCTGCAAAGGGTGGCGCAACCAGTTATTAGGTTTAGGGGGCAAGCACTTTTTCACACAGGGCCATGTGGGTTTGGATTTTGTTTTCCCTTCATAATAAAAAAGACTTCATTTAAAAACCGCATGTTGTGTTTACTTGCGTTATCTTTGACTATTTAAATTAGTTTGATGATCTGAAACATTAAAGTGTGACAAACATGCAAAAAAAATAATTAAATCAGGAAGGGGCCAACACTTTTCACACCTCTGTGTGTGTGTGTGTGTGTGTGTGTGTGTGTGTGTGTATATATATATATATATATATATATATATATGTATGTGTGTATGTTATATATTTTTTTTATTTAAATTTAATATTAACGTTTTAAAAGTTACTTTTTCTGCTCACATGGCTTTGGTTACATAAAAAGAAAAGGTGTTATGTCAGAGGCAAAGACCATTACTACACTTTTTTTTTTGGCAGTAACAAAAACAAAAAGTTAAGTGGTTCCATTTTGATTCCAATTTTAAGTTGTCTATAATCTCAAATTACAAATTTCTGAATGTCATGACAAATAATGACTTAATGCACCATCATGAGAAAGAGTCACCCTTTGTCCTAGAAACGCCATATCCCTCTGTGATCTCTGACCAAGTTTCATTCTCCATGTCTGCCATCGCTAACACGCACACACACCCACGAACGCACAAACCAGTTACAGCCCAGTTCCTTCCAGGTAATGTCCAGGGGCCTGTGGTTGGTTAGGCATGAGACGCATCTCTGTGGCTATGTGCTCTCCAGACACGTATACGCAGCTCTCAAATGTGTAGCACTATGGTGACCAGCAAACGAGTGAAATCTGGCAGCCACTAAGGAAACAATGACAATAGCCTACGCAAGTCTCACAGAATAGATGCAGAGCTCAATCTGGCACAGTGACAGATCACTTTCACTCACAAACTCCAAAAAAGACATAGTTGGGACACTTTTGTCCCGCCGTAAAAAACTCCAAGAACTGGTTTGTGAAGAGAAAGAGCTAAAATTCCTACAATAAGGAACTGGATGCAAAGGACTGTTGTGTTCAGTGAACTAGCTGGCAGGCTTACATTTGAATGAACTGTTGTTTTAAAGCCGGAGCGAGGCTAGCCCAAAGATTAGCGCTACGCTCATGCATAAAAACACCATGGCATTTCCACTCAACATCATGAGACGACGCTTTCACCCTGGATAAAATATGTACAATGGGGAGAAACAGAGATAACCTTTTGTTCCTCAAAATTAATCTGAAATAATGAATCTGCCCGAGTCAAAGTCATGCTGACTTAAACTCATCCGTTTCCTCTATTCGAGGATGCCGTGGCCTAATGGTCAAAGATCTAGGCCGCTAACTACAAAGTCACAAGTTCAGACCACGGGAAAAGGGTGAGCCATAAACTACCACCATTATGACCTCAACCCACTAAACCCAAGATTGCGCAAGGGTAGACTGTCCTTGTAACAAGTATACTTAGGGCCCTATAATTTCCACGATGCGGAAAACACAGACAGAATCGCGGAATCCAGTCATAAAAACAGAATTTACAGTTTAAACACAGAATGTCACGGAATGCGTCAAATTTTGAATGAATGAAATAAAAAGTAGGTCATTACACTCAAGTCAAATTGCGATATGAACTAGCAGGCCCTATCTGTAAATATTAAGCCACAAAAGTCAATTTAAATATGAATCCTGCATGTTCTGCGTGTCTGTGTTAATGTCTGGCACAAACGTGTGGTTTTGTTTACTACATACACTGAAGCACAAGTGACACTCGTGATGATTTCTACATTTGCCGCCTCATTAAATGAGGATGTAAACTCATGAACAACATCTCCAGAACTGCTCGGAGTCTCACTTCATGAGCATTTTACTGTTTGATTTGAGTAAAACTAGTGTCATCATACACAGTATTGTAAAGGTATTCACGGCAACCCGTAAAAATAAGACTAGTTTAATTTGAAGACATTGTGCTAGAAATATATTACTATTGTTCAGTATAATGTGCATAGCTGCCTACTACTACTACAACGAAATAAACATTTAAGGAATAATCACAGAACATTTCTTCCATGTTTTTTAATTTTAACAGTAAATCCCCTTTGTTACTTAAATTTTCAATAATTAAAAAATAAATGTAATTAATGTTTTTTTTGCCTTCATTTGATAACCAGAAAAATGTAAATACACAAACAGAATTTCTGAGAGAAAAAACAAACAAAAAAAACACCCCTTTCATAAGGCTATTTTAAGAAACAAAATGAATAAATTAAGTTGTTTTTATGCATTCAAATAATTAGACATGCTAAAACACAGAATTTGGTAACAATAAAACATATGGCGAGAAAAAAATTATAATTTCATAGGGCCCTAAACATGAAATTTGTGTTACACGTTTAATAAATTGATGTGAAAATGTATGAGTTTCATGATTTTAATTATGACATGCTTTTTGATTAATAAAATTTAACCATTAAAAAGGAGTCAAGAAAAAAAATAAAACTGAATCCAGAAAAATTTAAATGGAAAAAAGACGGAATTTGGAAAAAAAATAAAACTGATTTCATAGGGTCCTAGTATACTGCAAAAAGACTTTAGGAAAGCCTTTGTGAAAAGTACGTACACTTAACGCTTAACGTACGCTTTATAAAAAAAAAAAACTAAAAAAAAAACTTATGGAGATAATACACTTTAAAAGAAATAATTCAGTGATAATTGTATGGAAGCCCATTTCTGCCACAGAATTAAAAACAACAACTTTTTATCTCAGAATTCTGACATGTTTTGTCACAACTCGGATCTTAGTTCTTTTTTTTGTGTGTGTGTCTGTGTGCGTGTCTTTGTGAAACCGAAATTGCAAAGAAACAAAGTTTCTTTTTATTTATTGGTCACTTTTTGTTCTAAGAATTGCTATGAAACGAAGTTCAATTTGAGACATAAACTTAGAATTGGTCTCAAACTCAATTCCTGGAGGGCCACAGCTCTGGAGCTTTAGCTCCAAATCACACCTGTTTGGAAGTTCTAGTAATCCTAAAGACCTTGATTATCTGGATCAGGTGCGTTTGATTAGGGTCGGAGCTAAACTGTGCAGAGTCTGTGCGGTCAAACAAATAATCGCGATTAATCGCATACAAAATAAGTTTTTGTTTACCTAATGTGTGTGTGCGCGGTGTATATTTATTATGTAAATATAAATGCACATATACACATAAATATTAAAGAAAAATTTGTTGTTTATAGATTAAATAAATATAATAAATTATATGAAAGTAATACATTTTGAAAATATATACTGCATGTGTGTATTTATATATACACACATATTACGTTAACAAAAAAATTCATTTTAGATGCGATTAATCATTAAGCACTAATATGAGGTTAGTAGAGCTTCTTTAGCAGCGTGGGCATCTGTCAGCAGCCAGACGAACTGCTGTCTGGAGAGGAAGTACACTATTTTAAAGTCGTAGACAGCACAGCGCGCTTAAACAGCAAAAAGCATGGCCGACTGTGCTGGTTTAACTTAGTTGTTGTTGTTTTGGACCAATTTGAGAAGGTTTGAGTCATCAAGTCATTTTCCATGCTGATCTAGCCTAACTTTGTTTTAAAAGTTAGCTTGACGGCTACGTCGCATAAGCTGTCCAGGGCTGCTAACAGCACACTGGAGACCCTAGTGAATGTCTTCATGCCCTGCTGTCTGTTCGGAGTTACCTTGACCGAGTCCACGGGGTACATGACTGTGTGCTCCAGCACTCCGGCCACGGCGCCCGCTGTCATGTGCGTGCAGAGGGACGCGTGAGCGGGCAAACTCTCGTAATCCTCGTCGCTTTTCACCTCCGACATCTCCAGACTCGCCAGGACCGTCTCGGTGCGCAACTCCATGCGTGAAGGGCGGCGCTGGGAAGGTTTAAACGCACGAGTGATGCGCGGAGATGTGTAACGGCAGCACGAGCCCGCACATTTTTACCACTACCACTGACAGCGTCACTTCAGCGACGCCGCGACGTCACCGTGACGCAGCGGCCCCGCGCCAGGCGATGAGAGCGGGAAAGTATGAAGTGGAGGTGGAGCTTAAAACTAATGTGATCATTAAAAAAAGTACAGTGATGTGAGAAAGCCTGTGGAGTTTTTTTTTTTTTTAGGGTGATACTTCTTTTAAGAAGTGATTTTAACTGTTTTTAATTCTGCTTAGAGTAATTATTATATTCTAGTCAGTTTCGTTTTATTAACTCATTAATCCGGCCTGATTTGTAGGCTACTTTTTTGGCAGGTAACAGTTACGATTCAATTTAGCAATTCGGTTTATTTGATTAACGGGTTGAAAATGATTCAGTTGAGTCATTACTGAAAAGCGTTAAAAAAGTACAGGCACAGCATTTGTTATTAAATAAATGTTAGTTATATACACCTACTTTTAATAATACTCCTGCTTTCTCAATTAAACGGGACCTGTGCTGGCAAAATGAATTAGGCTACAATGAGCAAGTTTTCAAAAATTAGTTTTATTTTCACATTCTCCATTTAAAGACTTGTGCCCATTAAAAAAATAATAGAGATGTGGGAAAGCCTGTCAAGTTTTTAGGGTTCCCTGCAAGCAAGCCTTTTACAGGCCCACTTAGGGCTGGCATAAGGGCCCCCAGCAGGCTGCCAGCGCAGGACCCCTGAGAATTTGCTCGTTGGCTAAACGCTGGCCCCTTAGAGCTGGCCCTACCCTCACTTAGCCCCCAGGTAGCCCTCACTAGGGCCATTTCTCAAACAGAAGGCTGCATCCTCCGGAGGTCGCATTTGTAGGCTGCATGCATCATAAAGAAGAGCTTATTTTAGAATATTAACAGTTATAAATTTGACCATTATTCATAGTTAAGCGTAAATTGTTATAATATGCTTATGACTCGGGAATGTAACGCTCAGTTAACTGAAATAAACCAGGCTTGATGACGTATGCAGCCTTCCGTTTGAGAAACGGCCTATTAATTTGCAACAGGGGTGTCCAACCCTGGTCCTGAAGATCTACCTTGCTGCAAAGTTCAGGGTTGTGGCTAGAAGGGATACAGCTCCGACCGGAAATGAACAATGAAATTAATTTTCTACTTATTAGATTGTGTTTTATTGACATCTACACCTACCCCAACACTAAACCTACCCCTTATAAGAATGAACAAAATAGTAATTATTGTTGTACAGTGTGACAAAAATTACGCTGTGTTGATGTGCGCATGCCCAGTAGCGCCATACGTATCCCTTCTAGCCTTAACCAAAGTTCAGTTCCAACCCTGATCATCTTCTTCTTCTGGTGTTATTGGTGGTTGGAGGACCAACTTAAATGGTGCATTCCCGCCACCTACTGGATAGGAGTGTGGAGCATCCAACCCTGATCATACATACCTGTCCTAATTAGTTGATTCAGGTGTGTTTGATCAGGGTTGGAGCCGAACTCTGCAGGAAGGTAGATCTCCAGGAACAGGGTTAGGCACACCTGATCTACAACAATACATCTGTTTCACTTTAAATCATTGGTCTCAAACTCAATTCCTGGAGGGCCACAGCTCTAGAGCTTTAGCTCCAAATCACACCTGCTTGGAAGTTTCTATGAATCCTGAAGAGCTTGATTATCTGGATCAGGTGTGTTTGATTAGGGTCGGAGCTAAAATGTGCAGACCTGTGGCCCTCCAGGAATTGAGTTTGAGACCAATGCTTTAAATACTTTGCAGCTACCATAACATAAGTCTTGGGGAAAACAGTTATTAAACACCTGAAATGGATGCAGTCACCACATAACTAATGTCTTTATTGTCACATTTCAAATCAATGGATTTATTAAATACAAAATAGAAAACATTCAATTCAGGTTAATACAGCTACACTCTAAAAAAAAAAAAAAAAAGGTTCTTCAACGGTTCTTTGGGGAAGTTGGGGTACTTTATAGCACCGTTACCATATAAAGAACCTGTTAAGCCCCTGTATGGTTCTTCAGCGGTTCTTTGGGGTGGTTAAGGTGTTATATTGCACCACTGCTGTACATAAAGAAGTCATTAAGCCATGAGCAAGCCATTAAGTTTTTTAACTGTGCTTGCACTTGGATGGGATTAATGCAGAACACAAATTCCAAGTATGGGTTACTTGCCCACAGCTTCTAGTAGGCCTGCCCTCGACTAAAGATTTTCTAAAGACTGTTTTTTTTTTTTGTTACATTTTATTGACGGCCCCCATTTTTAACAATTTAACTACCCCAATAGGTTGATGCTGGAGAAAATTAACAAAGCATCAGGGAACATCTGCATGTAATGGAGGAAACAGAGAAGCTTAGACCAAACATAGAGCTCCTCAAAGAAAGGATGGCGTTGATAAAATGCTATCGGACAAATTTTGTGTCCAAATATAGCACTGAGGAGACTCTGTCTGAGTTCTTGTGTTTCATACTGGCCAAAATGCTCAGTACAGTAGTGTGTTAATTGCCTACTTATTTAGTTGTATGAGTTATGACTATATTTTAATACATGTCTTTCCTCCTTTGCCTTCATGCTTATCTTTTGATTTTGTTGACGTGAACTCCGTTAAATTTAAATATAGCGTGGGAATTGAATATCGGATTCATATCCGTTTTGCGACGACACATTTATGTGGCTAAGTGTAAATGGAAACGTTTTAACAAATCAGACAGATATCCGATCAGTGAAAACGTATGAAATGACCAGGTGTAAACAGGCCCATAAGGTTTGCCTTGCAAATAAATATAAGATGGTTAATGCTATTATCCCCTCTCCCCCAGGGCCATTCTCAGACCAGCCCATCCCAACACCTAAGATGAAGCTTAAAGGCTGTAGGGAGGGTCATCTCGTGCAGTATGACCACACTGTGCTCACATTGGATGGACAGTTAATCACAGAGGAGAGCGAGGACATCTCGACGGCACTGGGACTCCTCTTGTAGCAGCGCTTCTCAATTCCAGTCCTGGTGACCTGCCCCCACATGTTGTATATGTCTCACTTATTTAACACACCTGATTCAGATCATGAGCTCGTTAGAAAAGAGCTCCATGAATGAGCTGTGCTCTGACTGATATGGTCCCTACGAAGGCTATTCATTCACAGATTTACACTACTGCCTGTCACTGTAAGTCAATATTCTCTATTTCTGGGCCTCTTCCAAGTCTAGTTGCAGTTTCTATTGTTTTTAAAATCCTGAAGGACTTACAAAAATGTTAGTATGCTGTTGACAGTGAAAAAGTGAAAGATACTGCAGTACTTCAGAGTGTACGACTTAGTTTGCAAGTGGTTGTGTATGATACACTTTCAGTAATTTCACTCACTCACTATTAATGTTAAAAAGACTAGATTTTCCAAATAAAGTAAAGAACTAATGTAGGCCTAAGACCGTAGGCGAAAAAGTTATCTGATTACAGGGCTACAGTGTATATATATATGTAAACCAGGACTCTCTCTTCTTTAAAAATGTACATATTTCAAGCTTGTTGCAATATTTTGTATGTGTATAAAACAACAACCAGGTGAAAGTTGATGTGTTCAAAAGTCTTAACAGTCAAAAATAGTCCAGACTATGGTCTCGCATCGAAAAGAACTTTAAATCCATATTCAAACTGGACCATGATGTGGTGACTGAATGAATGAGGCATTTATATAGCGCTTTATTGTGTATTGCTGTACACCCAAAGCGCTTTACACTCATGGGGGGGTCTCTCCTCAACCACCACCAGTGTGCAGCATCCACTTGGATGATACGACGGCAGCCACAGGACAACGGCGCCAGTGCGCTCACCACACACCAGCTACAGGTGGAGAGGAGAGAGGGTCATAGAGCCAATCAAGTGGATGGGGATTATTGGGAAGCCATGATTGACAAGGGCCAGTGGAGGGAATTTGGCCAGGACACCGGGGTTACACCCCTACTCTTTACGATGAGTGTCATGGGATTTTTAATGACCACAGCGAGTGACCTCACCAATAAAGAGTCCTTCTAAAATGCATACAAATACACTGTCTTAAACTCTTAGGCTATACATATAATGGTATGACAGAATGGTTATGGTTCCAACAAAAAAACTCTTGAGCAAATCGTAAAAAAATAACTGACTCAACAGAACGATTCGCTCGCGAGTCGGGTTCGATTTTTACAAAAAGATTCCCACACAAAGCTGAAATGAAAGGTTGTAAAAATGTACACGTTATGTATCTGCTATTCTGCATCTGCGTCTTGTGATTGTCATTCCAATCCACTCATGCTAGATTTGCTCCGATCCATCTGTGAGAGTGTGATAGTTTAGGTGTGTCTTTCTCAGAATGGATCTGAAGTTCAACAGTGTTCACTTTATCATGCAACATCTGCTCATTTTGTGACTACAAATGATACAGAGAATCTGGTTTTGACCAGATGTCCCTCTAACTTACTCCACCTTTCATGCACACACAAAACATTTTGCACTCTTCTGTTGAGAATGAGTTCATGGATGAAAGAAAATACACTTTAGCATACTTTTAAAAGGAGAACTTATGGAAGTAATGTAATTTAAAAGAATAGATTTAAGTGCAATCTGAATGTTTCCAGACATGTCTTTTACAATTAAATAAAAATTTATTTTACATTTAAATGAAATGAAATTGTGTGTATATATATATATATATTTAGGCTATATGTAATTTCATAATTCTGTTGAGTTATTAAAATCAAGTACTTTATGTGCTTTAGTATGTTAGTCAACACATCAAAATAAGTGTACTTCTTTAAAGCATGACAAGATTAACAGCACGTTTTAAGAGTACTCAAGTGTGTTAAGAAATGAAAGTGAACTCTCTTTAGGTACACTTAAATGGTCTTTTATTTTATTACTACTATATTCTCTGCAAGTACTGTTTTTATACAATTAAGTACACTTCTTTTTCACAAAGGAAGGCAGTATGATTAGTAGCAGTGCTTCTCTACACCAGTGAGGTATCAAATGATCAACTTTACAGTGTGTTAAATAACATTTTTGAGCCGTCACATAACTTCTACCATGGCATGAGCTTCATTAGCTCATATCACATCCCATGTGAGCAGATCATATGATGCCTGAGAGAGAAAACATGAACCAAACAAGCATGGTATTTGAACACTTAGACCGCGTATTAAACCAGTTTCTCAGACTTCCTCTGACACAGCAAACTCATGAATGTGTTGTGTGTGGTTGGATGTATATGGTTTGTGTATACACTACATATGCAGCGCTTCTGTTTTTGAATAGACTCATTGAATAATGTATAATGAAGCTCTGTGGCATTCTTTGTATCTTGTATCTACCAAGAAGTTTGAATTTCACTTAGAGATGTAGCACAGTATGGGTGCCAACATGTATGTTGGTGCCAAGATATATGACTCTAGAACATCTCTGTAATGAGGAGCGAGAGGGCGGCACCAGAAACGCCTGCGTCTGAGATGGCTTCACATGATTAATGACTTTAGTCTCAGACACACTCTCTTTATTCACAATTACTTCTGAAGTGTCATCCTTACCATAGAAAATGCTTAACAGTTCAGGAAGTGCAAAGATCAGTTATCAAAACTTTTGAAGATGGGGAGAAATCATTTTTGATGCTGACTATTGGTTTGGCTGGAAATTGGTATGGCCTAGTTAAAGAAATGTTTCACATCAAGACTCACTCCTGATTATAGATGATTTGAGACTAATTTGGGATCAATTAAATCTAAAAGATGGGTTAATTTCAAGACTATACAACTCTATTGCCTATTACAAAATTTAAACAAGAAAAAATAGTGCATGTAGTGTGCATGTGAATCTCTTAATTGTCTTGTGAAAAAATTGTTTACTTTTAAAAAGAGTACTTATTACAGTAAAAAAAAAAACTTAAGTGTGAACTGAATGTCATGTTTTCAGCTCCTTGATTACATGTTATTTAAAAATAAATTATTATAGGACTTAAGTACATCTTTACCTTCATTCTAACTGTAATATTAAACGGTATTGAATTACAAACTACAATTAAAATGATCAAGTACTTTATGTGCTTTAGTATGTTAGTCAACACATCAAAATAAGTGTACTTCTTTAAAGCATGACAAGATTAACAGCACGTTTTAAGAGTACTCAAGTGTGTTAAGAAATGAAAGTGAACTCTCTTTAGGTACACTTAAATGGTCTTTTATTTTATTACTACTATATTCTCTGCAAGTACTGTTTTTATACAATTAAGTACACTTCTTTTTCACAAAGGAAGGCAGTATGATTAGTAGCAGTGCTTCTCTACACCAGTGAGGTATCAAATGATCAACTTTACAGTGTGTTAAATAACATTTTTGAGCCGTCACATAACTTCTACCATGGCATGAGCTTCATTAGCTCATATCACATCCCATGTGAGCAGATCATATGATGCCTGAGAGAGAAAACATGAACCAAACAAGCATGGTATTTGAACACTTAGACCGCGTATTAAACCAGTTTCTCAGACTTCCTCTGACACAGCAAACTCATGAATGTGTTGTGTGTGGTTGGATGTATATGGTTTGTGTATACACTACATATGCAGCGCTTCTGTTTTTGAATAGACTCATTGAATAATGTATAATGAAGCTCTGTGGCATTCTTTGTATCTTGTATCTACCAAGAAGTTTGAATTTCACTTAGAGATGTAGCACAGTATGGGTGCCAACATGTATGTTGGTGCCAAGATATATGACTCTAGAACATCTCTGTAATGAGGAGCGAGAGGGCGGCACCAGAAACGCCTGCGTCTGAGATGGCTTCACATGATTAATGACTTTAGTCTCAGACACACTCTCTTTATTCACAATTACTTCTGAAGTGTCATCCTTACCATAGAAAATGCTTAACAGTTCAGGAAGTGCAAAGATCAGTTATCAAAACTTTTGAAGATGGGGAGAAATCATTTTTGATGCTGACTATTGGTTTGGCTGGAAATTGGTATGGCCTAGTTAAAGAAATGTTTCACATCAAGACTCACTCCTGATTATAGATGATTTGAGACTAATTTGGGATCAATTAAATCTAAAAGATGGGTTAATTTCAAGACTATACAACTCTATTGCCTATTACAAAATTTAAACAAGAAAAAATAGTGCATGTAGTGTGCATGTGAATCTCTTAATTGTCTTGTGAAAAAATTGTTTACTTTTAAAAAGAGTACTTATTACAGTAAAAAAAAAAAACAAGTGTGAACTGAATGTCATGTTTTCAGCTCCTTGATTACATGTTATTTACAAATAAATTATTATAGGACTTAAGTACATCTTTACCTTCATTCTAACTGTAATATTAAACGGTATTGAATTACAAACTACAATTAAAATGATCAAGTACTTTACATGTGCTTTGGTGTGTTAGTCAACACCATAGGCGTAAATCCCGGGGGGGACGGGGGGGACAGGACCCCCCCTATCTGAGGCTTGTCCCCCCTAAAAATATCATTACAAGCGACTCTGTGTATTGAAAATAATATAATGGACATATACTTAAAATAATTGTGTGATTAGTAAAACAAAATAAACGCAAAAAAACGTTTTAAGTTCAGAAATGTTTAGATTCCCCCCCCCTCCCTTTCCTCACAGTGGTTTGGTCCACTGCCTGCTTTCCTTCTTTACCGATACACACACACGAGTCCGGTGAGAGAGAGCAAGTTAGTTATGTGTAAGTAGGCTGTCAAGGCTATTTTATTCTCTTTAAACATCGGGTGAAATGATTATTTCTCTTTAATACAGATGATCATTAATAAATTAGTCATGACAAAAAAAATATGACATCTGATGTATTTTCCATGACCGATTATAAGGTTAACAAGCTTAATACTGTAGCTTGTCACCCACTACAACTAACACGGCGATAAGCCTGTGTGTGAACTGATAGTAGGCTAATATTGTAGACTTACGTGTTGGGTTTCGTTCAATATGATGTCAAGTGGCAGATCAGTGGGTTTAATGCGGTTGAATTAATGCGAAAGAGACATACTAGGTTTCAGACGAAAATAATAATTATAAGCCGCTTTTCCACTATCGGGCCGAACGGTTCTCTTTGCTTAACCGTTTCGTTCCGGGCCAGTCAGCACGGATACGGTTTCGTTTTCCACTGCGGGGCTGATAACGGATCTCTGTGGAATGCATCAGTCGTTGCCGTGGTAACACAAGTGTTTATGATATGAGGTGTAAATAACCACCGCGTTATGGAGGATGATTTCTTCAGATTTTATTACTAATTTGTGTTTACATTGCTCAAAATAGCGCGCTTAGCAAGCTACGGAAAAACTAGCAGCCAGGCAACAGTGACAGATCCTGAGTGGCGACGTCATGCACACGCACTCTACCAGCACGGTTCAGTACGGTTCTAACCGTGCCGAGAATTCCGGGCCGAGAACGGTTTGTAATCGTGCCGCGCCGTACCAGGCTCACGTGGAAAAACAACTGGAACCATACTCACAACCGGCGCAACGTCATAGAATGTCTCTGAACAGGTTCACGCCCACTTTTGGGGGAAAACAAACCGCCATACAGCATCGGATCGAGGAAGTGGACTAACCTTACAACATGCCAAAGAGTTGTTGTGTGGTTGGGTGCACCAATAATGTTTGTAAAAACCCAAATTTAGCCCAGGCTACCTGCCATCATCATCCATATCTTGCTGTTATGGAAATATTATGAATTACGGATGCTATCGAAAGCGAAGCCAGGCTAGTTGTATGGCTGGACAGAAAAGTGCACTCAGTACTCTAAATATAAGGACATAATATATACATTTAAAGATGTTTACTTTCAAATGAAGTAAAATCATTCACTGGTTTACCTGGTGATTAGATTAGGTACGAGTAAATGTCCGGCAAGACACCTCTGGCCACTGGGTGGGGTTGTTACACCAATTTGACGCTGGGATAATGAGTTTTTAAATTGACCAAATTAAGTTTGTGGATGTATCTTTCACGCTCTATGGCAGGCAGGGTGGACATATAATTACTTGACATGATTAATCCTAGTGATTACTTAAATTATTCACGTCTGTCGGCTGTGTATGGACGTTGCTTTTTGCCGCTATTTTGTATTGAAGCCTATGGGAAGTCTAGTTTGTTTTCCCCCAAAAAGGGGCGGTAACGAAATTGACAGTTAAGTTCCCGGATGTGCCGGTAGTGCGTATACCTGACCAAAACCGTTCGGCCCGATATGACCGCGTGGTGAACCATGAACTCATATTTAAACACGGTCTCCATGCTATGTACACACGCTGCGTACACATATCTATCCTTACAAGTACAATTTTGGCTGTATTATTTGTGTCCCCTTCAAAAATTGCTCTTGAGAAATTTTACGTTTATTGTCCCCCCCTACTGTCAGATGAAATTTACGCCCCTGGTCAACACATCAAAATAAGTGCTCTTAAAGCATGACAACAGATTTAAAAGTGTACTTAAGTGTGTTAAGAATCAAAGTCATGAAAATGCACTTAAGTACAAAAGTGTACATTCTTTTCACCAGGGTTTGCATGTAAGCATAATAACGGAGTCACAGCTTCACTCTCTAGTCATGTACAATGGGATCAAATGATTCATTAACATAATTGCTATATTTAAAATAACTATTCTAAGCTTAAAGTCAGATTTTGTTAAACATTTTCCCCAAAGCATATCTGTTCCTTCAGCAATGTAGTTGCATTCTTCAACTAAAGATGCTCTTGAGAAATACAAACATCTGAAATCATAATACACACTTCTTGGTCAATCTCATTCCAAGTGCTTTCTTAAACTGGAGATGGTGCTACAATAAAGAGAGAGACACTACTACATCCCACTTATTGTCAATTTAAATATAGCTTGTGCTGTATGCAATGTTAACCTTTTACCAATAATAAAGAGCAATTTTGTGTCAGTTGTTGATTTTTTTTTTTATTCAACTGGTTTCAGCTTTTTGATTTTTGTTATATGGAGGTCACATCACATCATGTCTTCCTCTCACACCTTTATCTTCAAAAATAAAAAAACATGTCATTTCCATCACATTGTATTCTACATTCTACAATTCTACATAACTTGAGATGTTGTGAAAATGACACAGTGGTAAAAATGTTCAGGACTTTCAGAAAACAAAGTTGACTAAATTCTGTCAGACATTAATGAACAAATTAAGTTAGTATGAAAAGTGTGTTTTAGGAGACTTTATATTCAATGCACCGGGCTAAAAGTGCTCCTGGTTGAAGAAAAACTCTGTTCATCAATTTATGTGAGTTACCCAATGGTGTAAGCTGGCTGTTATTCAAACATCCTCTTTAAAACTTTTCATTGTTTAGCTCTTAAAAACTAAACCCCTCAAAAAGACTAAATAACACGTGTAATCACTCACAGATAATTATATTTTCCAGGATCTTCTGATTTATTATGTCACAGACAGTGCTTGATCATCGTGGTTTGGACATTACTAATCGGAAACTACATTTTTAAAAATATCTCAACTTTTTAAAGATCAACTTTTGGGGAATTTTCCCAGATGGATAGAAGTTACTGAATGTTCAAACTGCACATTTGTGCTCATTTCAGTTCAGGCCTGATGTATGTCCTAAAATATCATTTAATACATACAATACACCAGTGACCGGTATGGTTTTTAATGTTTTTGAAAAATTAAAAAAAAAAAAAAAAACTTTAAATAACAGTTTTCTATTTTAATATATTTTAAAATTTAATTTATTTCTGTGACGTCAAAGCTAAATGTAGTTTATATACTGAATAAATACTTTTCATGGCACTGTATGTATGACCACAAACTTTTGAATGACAGTGTAATCTAACATATTAGACACATCAGATTTTTTGAAAACATTTTTAAAATATGAGTTAATGTGGTATGTGTCACACTGTAAAAAGTGATAAGTTGACTTAAGTTAAAAAAATTGAGGAAACCCGTTGCCTTAAAATTATTAAGTACATAATAATAAAAAAAATAAGTTAAGTGAACTTGACAATTCAATTAACTTATTTTTTAATTACCATTTACTTAAAAATTTTAAGGTAACGGGTTTCCTCAATTTTTTTTA
The DNA here is from genome assembly GCF_012432095.1 of Onychostoma macrolepis. Classification (NCBI taxonomy): domain Eukaryota; kingdom Metazoa; phylum Chordata; class Actinopteri; order Cypriniformes; family Cyprinidae; genus Onychostoma; species Onychostoma macrolepis. Next base: position 5,903,565 of record NC_081162.1, read on the forward strand.
ACTTTCAATTTTTACAGTGAGACGAGTGGTTTGTTCTCGGCAGCAGCAGAGACAGCGGCGGCAGACATGTTTGACTGAAGCCCAACAGCGAGTGTATTGTGTTTCTCAGAGAGTTGCTGATTCATGCTGCTCACAGTACTGTGTGTCTCCGTCTGACAAATGTACACTTAGACCGTTTAGATAGATAAACGACTTGCTTGACAACTAATTCTGTCACCTCAGGCCAATTCACGACCTTCAGTCACAAAGACCAGACAAATGGGTTAAGAAACACAGAATATAAAGATTCCTGAGCAGCTAAATATTTATCAAAGCTATTTATTTGTTGACAAGTCACATGATTTGAAAGTAGGCCTGTCTAAACACAGCCGGCTTTAGTATTCATTGTTTAAGAGAAATAGTTAATGCATGTTTCACTTAATAAAGTTTGTCCACTTATACATAAAAAAAAAAGTCGGTCCATTTATTCTCAGAATGAATGTGTTTATAAAGAACAGTGTTATCTTGGAAAAGCTGCACGGATCTTTTGTTTTTCGTTTCTTTCACCAGCAGTGTCCTGTTCCCAGGATGAAATGGGAGCCGGGGTCCGACCGCAGCAGAGCACCCACATTCCCTCCGACTCAGAAATGCACTTCATTATGCACTTCGTTTTTGCAGAATATTGCTGGAGCGCAAGGATACATTAATAAAATATAGGGACCTTATGATACTTAATTTTCATTAATTTACTCAACATTTATAATGTTACAAAAGATTCTATTTTAAATAAATGCTGCTCTTTTGAACTTTTTATTCATCAAAGATTTATTTATTGTAGTATTTAGTCATACTTTTAATAACTTTTCAGTAATTTTACATGCTTTTGTCATTTCTGTAATTTCCCATTCCCTTATTCTACTTTATTTATTTTTTTGTTAATTTTAGTATTTCAGCTTTTTTTAAAAATATATTTAATTTAATTGCAAAGGCAATATTTCTGATTTTCTTTATCTACAATAGTAGATAACACTAACACTGTGTTCAAAAAACGTACAAATTGATGTGAATTCACCACCAGGACTTTGCCATGAGAGTGTGTTGGTAGACACCATATTAATTTTTTTACGAATAAAAACATTGCTTTGAGGAAATGTTTGTTCAACAGGCTGTACTGACTTAAGGTCCTACAAGGTTTTCTTTTTTTATTACAGGAATTAACGAACCTAATATTTCATTTACATTTATGCATTTAGCAGACGCTTTTATCCAAAGCGACTTATTCAGGCTATACATTTTTTTTTTTTTTTTAATATCAGTATGTTTCCACAAATGTAGTTGCCTCAGACAGCTGAAGACCACATGGCCGGCCATTTAACATCTCCTCAGGTTTGTTTTGTAACATAAGAACGAGAAAACAGGGGTCAGTCACTCTTTACAGCTCTGAGACAAGTGAAAACGAGAAGGGTTTAACCTCTCCATCCAGAGGACATCGTAAATAAACCACTGACACAAGGTCCTCTTGATCGTGAAAAACTCAACACTTAGACCTGAACTCTTGTCAAGAGTCCCTCTTTCAGTACACGTCTATGGGTTTTTCACTTTGGCGAGCACCATTAGGAGGAAAAAACACCAAACACCATTTAATTCTTAATTTCTCTTTATCTTTGACAACAGCAATATCGAAGGAACTGATGTTTTGCGTGCAAACTTGTTTAACAGTTTGTGTGAATATGGTACCTGTGCTTGACAAACACCAACATTATACAGCAGTGACTGACTCTCCAAAGAGAGCCGTGAACAACAACCCCACATCAGGGGGTTTCAGTGAGAATTTGCACTGAAATCCGTGGACCTACACATTCAATCAGGACAGTGTACACCGCTTCAATCCCAAATGGCTTTTAGATGCAAGATTTGTCATTTGTCAATGGCATCCTGTCATAATACATCCTAATTAAGCCCCAAAAACATTTGAATGTACAGTAACGGTACCTTGAAAAAAAAAAAAAAAAGCAAATTAATTCAAGGAATTGTCATCATTTACTCACCCTCAAGTTGCTGGTCCCCATTCACATCCACAGAATGAAAAAAAAAAAACTATTACAGAAGTCAATGGGTACCAGCGACTGTTTGGTTACGCACATTTATCAAAATATCTTTTTGATTTGTGTTCATCAAAAGAAAGAAACTCGGGGTGAGAAAATGATGACAATTTTCATAGTTTAATTTTTGTGTGTGAACTGTCCCTTTAAGTGATAGTTTTCATCATTATGTTGTTCCAGACCCATCAGATTTTCTTTGTATGGAACGCAGAAGGTGAATTTTGGAAAAAATATACTTGTGGACTATATTCTTAAGTCATATTATTGTTACTCACACAAAGCTATTGTTTAGCTTCAGAATACTTAACACTTTGAATATAGTACACAAATCATATGTGCAATGATTTTTTTTAATGGTGCTTTTTACATCTTGATCCTAATTCAGTATAACTGCACGCAAACAGAAGCGGCCATATGGGTTTGGAAGAACATGACAATTTATTTTTGGGTGAACTTATAAATTCTGACACGCAAAGATGTGATTTTAACCCCCAAATATATTGCACTGATTCTCTTCATAGAGCTCTACAAGTTTAAATAACATTTACAGCTCCACCCCGATGTGAAGTCATAGAAATGATAGGTGATGGCATTTAAAAAAATAAAAATAAAATAAAAGCAATGCTCACAATCCCACAAAGTCACAGACAAGCAATAAGCAGTACCAATGATTAAGCAGTAATTCTGACACTGTAACACTGTAATATTCACCATCGAAACCATCTACCTTTAACAAGAAAAAAAATTTAAAATAAGAGCCATTTTCTCTTTCTCTGTCAACATTCCTCCATGGAGTGCCGTTTATGGAAATATAATTCATGGTGGGGTGTTTTAGGTAGAAAAAAAGTGAACTTGAATCATTTTTGAAATTTGCCACATCTTTCCAATTGTGGCTGGTGTTTTTACATTTTAAAGGGTTTGCGCTTTCTACCACGATATTAGCACAGCCCAACTTCAGTGTCCCAAAAAATCCCAAGAAAAAAGTTCCAGGATATGAGTTTCTATTGTATTGAATGGAAAGAGAGGGGGAAAACACATTTAATATTCATCTTTTAAAATGAATCTCACTGTTTTTCTTTGGCACAACCAAAACATTTAATAAATGTTCAATTATGCGTACAGTCTTGAGTCGAGGCAACGGCCGGCAGAACCTTGTCTAGACTACGCACACATATAAACCATACTCAAGTCACATGTCCTCTTTCACATTGATAGTGACACGGAAAGTCAAAAGGCAGCCTCAGCATCCCTCAGAAAATCAATAAATAAACAACCAAACATTACAGCTGATCAGAGGCAGCCATACAGTCCTTTCCGAAGCTGCAGTCTTCACATTACACCAAAGCTTGACTGGCCTTGGCTCTGCATGTCATGTAGAATCCCTTGCACATTATTCTGTGAAAATGCAAAACTGGCCAGCGAGAGGCCGACATGATGATTGTAGGAGAAAGACTTGATAGGATGCAAAACCATGACTAAGTGTTTTAAAACCAAATCATTGGAGAGGTGCGTCTCCTCCAGTGATTGGCCAGCTGTTTGATTGACAGGGTCCTGGCCCTATAGGGTAACAGGGAGGTCTGGTGAACCCAGGCCCTCCTCCAGCCACTGGACGGAAGCAGAGGCACCGCGCAGGAGCGTGGAGCGGTTGTGTATGCGTCTCAGACGGAGCAGGTAAAGGAGGATGGACAAAACCACCACCAGAAAACAGGCCAGGAACAGATAGTGGTTGTTCATGAAGGAGAAGCTGTGATGCCAGTGAGAGTGAGAGCCCTTCAGACTCTCCTGCTGGATGTCCCTGACAAACCAAAATACGAGAAAACACGTCACAAATGGACACAAAAGAAAGATTTTCAAATGAAAATTAAGTGTATACAAAATAAAAAATGGTCACATTTTGTTTTAAAGTGATTTTTTTGTGTTGATATGGTTTGTAATATGATGTTTGTTAGGCTGTTACTGTAACTTTAAATCTTTATGGCTTTATAAAATAAAGCCATTTTATAAAATAAAAAGTGTTATATAAAATCCAACTAAAAACAACCGTGTGCAATATTAAGCAGCAAAAACCCAAAATTACATGTCTGTCTGTCTGTGAGACACTGAGCTCATGTTAGCAAAATGCCACTTCTGGTAAGTGCCAGGTGGAAGATGATCATTTACAGGGCAAAGGTGTTCAATTATAAAACTTAAATGTTTAGAAAATTCATTGGCTATTATTTAAAAAAAATGTTCTTAAAAGTTTAGTAGTTAAAGCTGCAAAAATTAAAATTTTTGTACTTTGGAATAAGACTTGTCGAGTCAGTTTACACTACTGTTCAAGAAGGCAGCATTCATTTGATAAAAAAAATACAGTGTGAAATATTACACTTTGAAATAACTGTATTCCACGTCAATATATTTTTAAATGTAATTTATTTCTGTGATGAAACGCTGAATTTTTGGCATCAAAAATTTTTTAAAGTAAAAGAAAAAGGCTCAAAACTATTTAAAAGAAAGGCGGCTCAAAAACCAAGTTGGTATGTATATGTATGTACCTTAGAGGTAGAAAACGTGTGCGGTACAAAATGGCTCCTAGTGTCCACTGCACTTCTTTGTCATACACCAACAGGGCCGTCCTGAGATTCTCGTAGGCCGCTGGAAACGCAAAACCTGAGTGGAGCACCTCATACATCCACGCAGACTTAAAGCACTGATACCTGCAGGAGGAGAGGAGCAGCCCGTTTATTCATTTCTCCAAACTGATCACCAACACAGTGTTATGCACAAACTGTTGATGTATTATTTCCTACCATACACCTTTGTACTGAAGAGAAAATGACTCAATGCTGCTTTAATAGAGGTTTTTGTATTTTAAACTTACTTCAGTCTATGTTGATCAGCATGCGAGGCATAGAGTCCTCGATCAAACCGTTCTTTCAAAGTCTTCCACTGGGTGGCACAGTAACTCTGAAATTAAAAAGGATAAGGTCAGTAAAAACAAATGTGATAATGAGAAATTTATAAGCAATTTTTGTAGGCTGGTCATTTTTGACTGGGAACATCACATGTTGGAACAAAAATCTCTCCAAAAAAGTTGTTATACACTGGGGACAAAAAAAAAAAAAAAATCAATGAAACACTTGCTGTAACAAAAATCTTATTTCTTTCTTCTAATTTGCTTTTATGCATCACAAAAAGAGAAATTTTGAAGAATGTTCACGCTGCTCTGTTCCATACGACAGAAGTGATCTCTCTTTTTGGAGCTTGACCGCCACAGTGAGCTTTGATTCTATTGAAAAGAGCAGCATGAACATATCGTAAAATGTCAGAGCACCTTAGCAGCGTTGGAATATTTGGTGGAGTTGTAGTCTCCTCCCATGCGCAGTACATCTTCAGTACAGTAGTAGAACTCGGAGAAGCCGTAGAACTGGCTGTTGGTGAAGTCGATGGGCGGCTGGTAGACTCCGTTCAGCGATGTGTTGGTGTCGTTGGTGCGGTTGAGGAACGGCTGGAGCAGCAGACGGCAGCGGTCGAAGTCTCCAGTGCCTCTCAGGTGAACTCTCTGGTCCTGAGGACCCACCTCATCCTGGAGGTCAGCTGGCAGACAGGGGTCGAGGATGGGCGAGTCTGCGCTCTCTCCTTGATGCTGACCCAGCAGCCTAGAGACAGCAGTGATTGATGAGAACTTCAAGGAATTTTGGTTGACATCAAATATTTACAATATAAATAAAAGCGTTAAACAAAGGCATTTTAATAATGGTTCTTATTTCAACTTCAAGCTTAGCTACTATTTATGATCTTGATTTATTACTTGATTTATCAGTTCAAACAGCCTGAATGAACTGACTCCAATCTGATGTTTGTGTGACCACTTAATGTTCATGGAAGCCGGCACACGTTATTGTTAATAAATTAAATGTATTTAGGCAAAAACAAAATAATAAAAATGTTTTTTCGTAAAAAAAGAACAGCTAGTTAGCTATAAACTAGACAGATACTGAACAGCATCAAAAGGCTAAAACAAAAGATCATTGATCATTTTAACATTACTATTTGGTAAGATTTTTTTACCGGTTGGTACATTTTTTCAATGTTTTTTTTTTCTTTTCCATATTTACTTTTTTTTTTTTAATTAATTGAGACTGGATTTATTTGATCAAAAATACATGCAGTAGTATTTTGGAATATTACAATTTAAGACATTTCTGTTCTAATATATTTTAATAAAAATATAAAACATTATTTATATATAATAATTCATACAATTTATAGAAATACATATACATAATTACAACAAATATTTGTAAATTATATATTTTAATTTATTCATGTGATGCAAAGCTGAATCACCATTAATATTATTAATTCTATTAATGCTAAAAACAGTTTTGCTGCTTCATATTTTTGTGGAAACTGTGATACATTTTATTCTTTGATTAAGAGAACAGCATTTATGTGAAACTGAATTTTTTTTGTGCAACATTATAAATGTTTACTCAAACTTTTGATCAATTTAATGCATCTTTGGTGAATGAAAATATAAATTTATATATAAAAATTTTAAAACTCCAAACTTTTGAACAGTAGTGTACATTGTCTAGCTCATGTTCAACAATATTTTCAAAAAATAATTGATCTTACTTGTTTTGAATTTGTTTAGTGCTGATGAGGTTTTCCTCATATCTCTGGCGGGCCGCATTTCCACCAAAACCCAAAAACGTTGAGACATAAACACGGTACACGTGTTCTGTTCTGTGAGCGTCACAGCCCAGGTTAAACTCCGCCAGCAAATTCTTGGCTATCTCTTCCTGGTAGCACACAGCAAAACACAGACAGAAATATAAGACCGCTGTGGAGAACAGATGTTAACAGAAGTTCAATATTTGGAGCATCTTCTTAAAATGCAGATCAACAGATCTACTTTGAAGAGCGCTTGAAATGCATGTTTCTTTAAACACTAGAAGCAGCAAAGCAAGTGAAGTGAGAAGCAGCATCATATTTGTACAATCACATTTAAAGGAATGTTGTGGGTTCAGAACAAGTTGAGCTCAAAAGCATGTGTGGCATGTTGTTGATTACCCAGAAAATTAGTGACTCATCCCTCAGTAAAAATGAACATTTAAAGCAATGCACTTACAATGGAAGTTTATGGGGCGAGACAATCTGAAGGAGAGACAATTGAGCTCAACATGTGTTGATCAAGAACATTCCTTTAATAGCTCACAAGCTCTAATACAGATACAGAAAAATACTACAGAACATGATGAAAACACTGAACACTTCATTTGGATTGTGTTTGATTTCAGTGGCATCCTGTTATGTCAGATTAGAGGCCATCAGGATTTGGGCTGAGGAGTTTTCCTCTAAAACAATTGCACATACAGAATTAAATCGGTTATTATATTCAGAAAAACAAAAAACAAAACAAACATTGTGCGTGCACACACACACCAAATTCATGGATTGCTGATATTAGATTATGAAACTCTCCCTAAATTACTGAGATTCAATTAAATGATCAAATATTGTTTAAAGGGGCCATGTCATTAATAAAAGTAGATAAACAGGATTATCTGATTTACATATAAAGGTACAGCAGGAAAAACAGCCTGTCTGATAAATTCTGAGGGTCAGAGAGGGAAGAAATGGTCTTATGAAACAAACAAAACAAAAAAAAAAGCAAGCAAACAACACAACTATTTCCTAAGAAAATATAACTATTTTATGTTGTAGTGAATTGGAGGAGAACACATATGATAGCTGTATATTTTTTTCCAACACCATGAGATTTAAAAGAGAAAAAAAACCTAAGCATGAAGGTTCACAAATATTCCAATTTAGTCAGAATGAGGCTGTACAAATTAGTACGAATGAGACTGTACAAATTGGTCGAATGAGACTGTACAAATTGGTCTAAATTAGTCCGAATGAGACCGTAAGGCTGTACGAATTAATTGGAATGAGGCTGTACAAATTAGTCAGAATGAGACTGTACGAATTAGTCTGTATGATACTTTTCAAATTGGTCGGAATGAGACTGTACAAATTGGTCGGACTCGGAATTAGTCCGAATGAGACTGTAAGGCTGTACGAATTAGTCCGAATGAGACTGTAAGGCTGTACGAATTACTTTTCAAATTGGTCGGAATGAGACTGTACAAATTGGTCTAAATTAGTCCGAATGAGACTGTAAGGCTGTACGAATTAATTGGAATGAGGCTGTACAAATTAGTCTGTATGATACTTTTCAAATTGGTCGGAATGAGACTGTACAAATTGGTCGGAATTAGTCCGAATGAGACTGTACAAATTGGTCTAAATTAGTCCGAATGAGACTGTAAGGCTGTAATTAATTGGAATGAGGCTGTACAAATTAGTCTGTATGATACTTTTCAAATTGGTCGGAATGAGACCGTACAAATTGGTCGGAATTAGTCCGAATGAGACTGTATGAATTAGTCCGAATGAGGCTGTGCAATTAGTCCGAATGAGAATGTAAGGCTGTACGAATTAGTCCGAATGAGAATGTAAGGCTGTCTGAATTAGTCCGAATGAGACTGTAAGGCTGTACGAATTAGTCTGTATGAGACTGTACGAATTAGTCTGTATGATACTTTTCAAATTGGTCGGAATGAGACTGTACAAATTGGTCTAAATTAGTCCGAATGAGACTGTAAGGCTGTCTGAATTAATTGGAATGAGGCTGTACAAATTGGTCGGAATTAGTCCGAATGAGGCTGTACAAATTAGTTGGAATGAGGCTGTACAAATTGGTCTAAATTAGTCTGAATGAGGCTGTACGAATTAGTCCGAATGAGACTGTAAGGCTGTACAAATTAGTCCGAATGAGACTGTAAGGCTGTACAATTACTTTTCAAATTGGTCGGAATGAGACTGTACAAATTGGTCTAAATTAGTCCGAATGAGACTGTAAGGCTGTACGAATTAATTGGAATGAGGCTGTACAAATTAGTCTGTATGATACTTTTCAAATTGGTCGGAATGAGACTGTACAAATTGGTCGGAATTAGTCCGAATGAGACTGTACAAATTGGTCTAAATTAGTCCGAATGAGACTGTAAGGCTGTACTAATTAATTGGAATGAGGCTGTACAAATTAGTCTGTATGATACTTTTCAAATTGGTCGGAATGAGACCGTACAAATTGGTCGGAATTAGTCCGAATGAGACTGTATGAATTAGTCCGAATGAGGCTGTACGAATTAGTCCGAATGAGAATGTAAGGCTGTACGAATTAGTCCGAATGAGAATGTAAGGCTGTACGAATTAGTCCGAATGAGACTGTAAGGCTGTACGAATTAGTCAGAATGAGACTGTACGAATTAGTCTGTATGATACTTTTCAAAATTGGTCGGAATGAGACTGTACAAATTGGTCTAAATTAGTCCGAATGAGACTGTAAGGCTGTACGAATTAATTGGAATGAGGCTGTACGAATTAGTTGGAATGAGGCTGTACAAATTAGTTGGAATGAGGCTGTACAAATTGGTCTAAATTAGTCTGAATGAGGCTGTACGAATTAGTCCGAATGAGACTGTAAGGCTGTACAAATTAGTCCGAATGAGACTGTAAGGCTGTACGAATTAGTCCGAATGAGACTGTAAGGCTGTACGAATTAGTCCGAATGAGACTGTACGAATTAGTCCGAATGAGACTGTACGAATTAGTCTGTATGATACTTTTCAAAATTGGTCGGAATGAGACTGTACAAATTGGTCTAAATTAGTCCGAATGAGACTGTAAGGCTGTACGAATTAATTGGAATGAGGCTGTACGAATTAGTTGGAATGAGGCTGTACGAATTTGTCAGAATGAGACTGTACGAATTAGTCTGTATGAGACTGTACGAATTAGTCTGTATGATACTTTTCAAATTGGTCGGAATGAGACTGTACAAATTGGTTGGAATGAGACTGTACAAATTGGTCTAAATTAGTCTGAATGAGGCTGTACGAATTAGTCCGAATGAGACTGTAAGGCTGTACGAATTAATTGGAATGAGGCTGTACAAATTAGTCAGAATGAGGCTGTACAATTAGTGTAAATTAGTCAGAATGAGACTATACGAATTAGTCTGTATGATACTTTTCAAATTAGTACGAATGAGACCATACAGATTACTCTGAATGAAATCGTACGAATTAGTCCGAATGAGACTATATGAATTTATCTGCATGAGATTGTACAAATGAAATTAATTTTAATTAGACTGTACGAATTAGCCTGAATGTGATTGTACAAATTAATCTGAATGAGACCGAAAATGAACACACCACCAATTCACCAAAACAAACTGCAATGCCACAAACTGCAATAAGAGTGTGTTGTACAATATATTTGGTATAAAAAAACCATCAGAATAAGAAAAAAAAAAATCTGAATTTGGTCCCCTTTAAAAAATAACTGTTGAAGTGCATTAAGTATTGTTCTTAGAGCTTAAGCGCCATGCTGCTATATGAGCATGCAGCAGGCTTATCTCAGTCCAAGGCATCAGTTCAGCAAATTCACCATGGCCTTGTACTGCACTGGGCCAAGGACCACAGAGTACCAGGAGGACAAGAATGAAAGAATGAGAATAACAAAGCCAAACTTTCAGCTTTCAAAAATATGGGAAATTTTCATAGATAATAACCTGTTGTGGAGAAGCAAAGCTTACAGTTTTGGGCACTTCGTATGCGATCTGAGTGGAGACGCCACCCATGTCCAATACGCCAGCTGTACGCTTGCGCACCAGCGTCTCCTGCTGGTCACTGCCAGGAACCTGCACCTCCACCACTGCCTCATGTTCTGAGAAACACAGAAAATATAACAAAAAAAAGAGAGAAATGAAAGTGTAAATGAAAAGCAACTTTTGTAGGGGCTGCATATTTTTTTCAGAAAGAAAATGGCAGAATATCACTTACCGTCCTCAACATGATTGAATCGTCCCAGAACAAAGTTGATACCTATCCATGCATATACTCCTGTAAAAAATAAAAATAAAATATTGAATTCTACTGAATTCAGTGTTTCACTCAAAAGAAACATTTTTTTTTTGTTTTTAAATACATACTTTTATTCAGCAAAGATTCATTAAATTCATCCAAAGTGACAGTAAAGACACTTGTTACGAAATAAATGCTGGTTTGAACTTATTCAACAAACAATCCTGAAAAAAAGCATCACCGTTTCCTTAAAAATATTAAGCAGCATAATAGAATAATAGTAATTTCACACCATTACAGTTTTTATTGTATTTGTGATCAAATAAATGCAGCCTTTGATGACAATTTTTTTTTTAATCATACTGACCCCAAACATTTAAATGAACCCCTGCATTCCTGAACTGATGACTCTATAGGTGGTCTATAAGAGGTTCAGAGGTGGGTCTTACCTTCCTGTTTGCCTGAGATAACTTCCACATGGGAGTCGGAGAACAGGAAGTTGAAATTTACAGGAATGTCAGTCCGCAAATCCTCCAGCAGGGCCTCCTGTTGGCTGCAAACAAACACAATCTTAGCACATGCGGCAGCTGTCCCACAGCATGCAGCTAATATAAGGTGTGCATTTGTGCGAGTGTGATATTAGACACCTTTCAGGCAGGACTCTCATTCCTGCGGTGCACAGGATGTAGAGAGGCGTTTCCTGGTGCTTGTTCTTAGGGATGTGCTGAGCAGCAAAGCTCAGCAGAGGGCTGATGTAGTCGCTGGCCTTGTCTGGTGTGGATGCGTACTCTGAAATACCTGAACAAACAGAAACTAGTGTTACTTGTAGCGCTGACTGACAAATTTCATGATTCGATTCACAAGCTCTTGATTTGATTCAATTTGATATACCAATTCATTTGGATGTATATCAGGTACACAGTACATATTTAAATTAAAATGTTATTAGTTGCTTTAATTTTTATAATAATGACTTTATAATGATATAAATAGGTTTCTACTCCAATTAATTTTTGAAAAATAAACATTTCAATAGTGGCTGTCATAAAAACAATAAATTTCTTCCATTTTTTTTTTTTTTTGTGTTATGTTATCATTTAGAGCATTTTTTTTTGCACAAAATGACAACATAAAAAACATGCCATGATTTCAGACATCTTTATATTCATTTTTAGACAACATAATACCAATGTTTTAACATCAGAAGAGTTAAGAAATTAACATTTGGTGGAATAACCATGATTTTCAATCATTTTGACCCTGAATAACCCTGATTTTCATAGCATTTTCTTTTTTTTTTTTGTCAATTGTCATTTTCTGGAAAAATGCTCAAATAATGACAATATTTGTAAATGTTACCAGACCTTTATAGAATAAAACAAATATTAACATTTTACTCAAAACCATCTCTAAGTAAACCCAGAGAAAACGAGTATTTCAAGTGGTCTCAATTTTTTCCATAGCTGTACATTAAATATGACATCACTTGATTTTAGAAAGCCATAATAAGTAAAATATAATGAATATGTAATGTAGTGTATATATTTATCAAAATGCTTCTCTAAAGATTTTTCAAGCTGACTAATGAGTTTATTGATATTAAATGATAATGAGGTAAATGTAGCATTAAACTACATTAAACAATCTGTCATGCCACATTAAACAGCATCAAAACAATATTTTGAATTTTTTGTTTGAATTTTGTGTCAGAATTGGAAATCTGAGACTTTGTTTCATATTAAAAGTGAATATTGGATGGGAGGTGAGTTATAAATAATCAACAGAAAACAGCATAGACAAAAAAAAAAAACTGAATCTTTGGATTCAATATTGGTTCATCAAAACAAGAATAGATTAAAATCAGGAAATCGATATTGTCAACCCAGCAATAATTATTTGACCATTCAGGCGGAGGGAGGCGAGACGCGAGTGCTAGTAATGCTCCAACTACTCTAAAACCCAACATCTGGGCACATTTCAGCTTTTATGCACAACCTGGAGAAGACACACACTGTATGCAAATCATGTCACGCACAAATAAAATATGCAGGGGGCAACGCCACTAACTTGAGAAATATATAATATAATGTTATAATATTATGATATAATGTTTATGTGCCAAAAGCGGAACGAAGCAGCATGACTCATTTGTATCGCGCCACACGGAGCATTTATCCACTCGGATCAAAGTTCAAACTGCGGTGCGAGCTCACTAGAGCAGATGCGTTTACTCGGTCACGCGAGAGCGCTGTGAGATCCAGTGTGGTTTTAACTGTGTTTTTCATTATTTAAATGTATGCTACTATGGGAGACCAATGCTTAATTAAAAAAAACAAAACAAAAAAACACATGCTACTGATTTTGATAATGAACAAAAATTTTCCTCTGCATCCTAACTCAAGCTACTATCAAATTTGCATTTCTAAGAGACAAAAAGTTGCATTATTATTATTATTATTAATAATATTATCAGGCAACCTGTTTCTTGATTTGAAACAATAGGCCTATCACTCATTAGAAAATGCAGAAAATAAGAAATACATTTTTCTATTTAGATATTTATTTTGTTAAGGAAAATTAATGGACTGGTTTCTACAACTTTCACTTTGGAACAAAATTGTGGTTTTAAACCTGAAAGAAATAAAGATTGGACATTTATCATGATAATTATCGATATTGACTGATATGAAAACAAAAATATCATGATAATTTTTTTGGCCATATCGCCCAGCCCTAACTAAAACAGGACAAGTTGACTAAACATGATAAAAACTAAAAGTTGCAATTGACAAGACTAAATTAAAAATAGCTGACAAAATTAACACTGAAGGTCTTTGCACACCTCACGTTGTGTCAATCACGTTTACACACTGCCTCCGAAACATTCGTCCATCATAAAAAAATTTGGATCAGGTTCGACTTTATTTATTTTTACATCCGTAGCAAGCATTTTGATAGGAAAGGATGAAGAATACGAAAAAAAAGAAGAAGAAAAAATGCATATGAAAATTTCGGACTCAGTGTGCAAGGACCATAATTCATTCCCACACTGACCTGGCTTGATCTTCATCACTACAGGCTTCCTGTGCTTGTCTCGCATCTGTTTGATGTCTAGGAGCTCATGCGGGTTGCCGTTGTGCCGAGGCCAGGTGTACACAAACACACGGGAGCCACTGCTGCCACAGTCCACCACCAGCCCGTAGTTCAGGTTGGGGTTATTGGTGTCCGTGGCCTCCATATCCGGCACCCGACCCAAACGTCTAGTGGAGACACATCGATCAGGATGATTAGTTTTCCTTAGATGCATAACAGAAATAACAGAACGGATGAGAACTGAGAACGTCGTTTTACGTGTGGATGTGTCTGTCCTCTCTTAACCAGCTGTACTGGCCCTTCCCTGTGACCAGCAGCAGGTACAGCAGCCCCATCACACCAGCCAACAGACCCAGCAGCAGCAGCTGCCTGAAGGAAGGCAACAGGAACCGCGGCAGAACCACCGGAGACAGGCTGAAGTGCCAGGATGCTGGAAACAGACAGGAAATGCTAATCCTGTAGAGAGGGAAAAAAATATGATGAGAAATCTATCACTATGGTTACTGGATCCTCTTAGCTTGGCTAAAATTAGGAAAAAGAAAAAAAAAGATTTTTAGTGCTTGTTCAATTCACTTTATTAAAAAGAGCTAAAAGCAACATGTTCAGTTGACTGAAATATAAGTTTAATTTTGTGGTGGGAATACATTAATCATTTTTGTTGCATTAACTGAAAATGCATGGGTGGATTGTTTGTTCCCAGCAACCTTTGCATAAGATTGTATATTCATTGTCATTAGTATAGTGATGTATGAAGCACAGCTCACACAAAGGTCACTTTCAAACCAAGCAGCTTTCTATGTGGCAAATTCACATGACCTACTTGCTGAAATCATTCACCCACGCACAAAATACAGAACTGTGTGATTGTAATTGAAATGACTGGATTTCAGCAGTGAAAATTTACCACACATTCACTGTTTAATGTTCAGTTACGTCGAACATTTAAAAGAGTTTCTGCTGTTGATGTTTTTTGTGGTTACCACTGAACTGACGAGTAAAGACCGTGGTTAGTTGTAGAATAGTTATATGGTGTTTTTGTTTCATTAAATGAACACAGCTATGCTAATGTCGGTGCAGTGACAAGTAGTGACAATGTAAATAAATACATTTTCTATTAAAAAAATTAAATAAAAATTGCATTACAATGAGAAATCAACAAGTATGTTTTTGTTCACTTTGTTAGATTTGACTTAACTTAGATAACTGGACTTCTTATGGAATCCTATTACTAATAAACTAAGAATAAAATAAAAACAAGGTAATTGCGACTTTTTCTCTTAACAATTCTGGCTTTTTTTCCCCCTTTCTTTTTTTTTTGCACTGCGAGATGGAAAAAAAACATCAGAATTTCAAGATATAAATAGCAATCTCTACGTTTCTATTTTTCTATTATTTTTCTATTTCTATCTTTTTTCAGAATTGTGAGAAAAATGGCCGTAATAACCTTCCACAGATTTTACTTGATGCAATGTGTGAATTCATTTGAACAATCTGTGTAAAGTCGGAGTGTTGTTTAAATTTGACTAGTCTGCACCAAAAACCATTCACAATCAGACCAGGATTGTGGATTTAGAAAGCAAAAAACATTTATCCTTATTTCACCTTGACCTTAAAGGTGTGTCAAGCAGGAGAAAATCATAGAATAAATAAGGTAAGGATTTATTTGCCATTACATACATCACATTTCACACCAGTACCGCCGCTCTTTAATTACAATTAATATTTTATTAAAGTTCTATTTTGACCCCATAGTACGTTTTTTTTACTTCCATATTTGAGGGAGGGGGCACAACAATACTACAATCCTGCTTAGGGAACCCATATGGCCAGCAGTGGCCCTGAGAAACAACCACTTTCCTCAAATAACTTCAGCTTTGTACTTGCCTTCCCATTGCTGTAGTGGATGAAGAGGTGATGTGGACGAATCAAAGCTTTACTACCAGCTTCTTCTCTGTACAGGTGTATTCCTCCATGACTTCATATTTCAAGGCATCATCACCATCAGGGGCTTTCACACGGGTTCAGGTGAGTTGAGGAGACGTGGCATGTCCTTACATGAGGAAGTGGGGGGAGAAAAAAAAAAAAACGCTTCACAGTTCACTCACGAGACCTAAGCGATAGATCACAACTAATGTCTGTGACTTACGATCTAGTTAGTTGCCTACATAGACCACATTCATCGGGGCTTTCAAAGGCGCCTATGAGTCTCATAATTAACGAATCGAACATGACCTAAATGCTGTCTAGGTAACGTTAGCCAGCTCACTAGATTTTGAAAGGCAACCACAATTAACGTCTGATCAGGCCGAGAACAGTTTCGATGATAAACGGATGCCTATTTGATAGTTAAAAGTAGGTCTGTAAGGTTTTGGAGAGATAGACTTGACTGATTAAATGCTGTCAGATGTGTTTGTTCTCTTCTGACCAGATAAATATCTGTATGAACGCAGCAATATGTTCTCACCGTTCGGCTACAACTGGGACGAATGCGTCAATAATAGAGCCATCCTCCGTGTTTTATGAATTCAGTGGTCCTATGATTGAAATTCTCTCGGTGAACACACAAATATGGCACTTTAATTCCTTTAGCAGTGATGAGCGTTCAAATGTGGTCAAGAAAAGCCGCTAATTCCCGGTAGTTACCGAGCCACTGTTCAGTTCCGTAGTAAAAACGGTCAGTGCGCATGCGTGTCAATTCCGGAAACTGCGTGTACACTGCTGCTCTGACGTCATGTTGCGTTTCCACTTCGTCACTAGTAAACATTGAAAGTTTATTCAAATCAGTTATCTTAGAAACATAAAAATATATAGTTATAAAGAAATATAGGATTAATGTACACTACCGTTCAAAGGTTTGGAGTTGGTAACCAAAAAAATAAATAAATTATTCAGCAGTAGTAAAGACAATTATGTTACAAAATTATGTCTCTTTCAAACAAATGCAGATGTTTTGAACTTTCTATTCATAGTATAATCCTAAAAAATAAAGCACTGTTTTAACAAAAAAAAAAAAACTTTTTGCCATTCTGAAGGATCATGTAACACTGAAGACTGAAGTAATGGTGCTGACAATTCAGTATGAATAAATTATATTTCTTTGATTTTAAATTGTAATAATATTTCACAATATTATTATTTTTACCCTATTTATTCTTTTACACATAAATGCAGCCTTGATAAGAAAATGTGACTTCTTTCAGAAACAATACATCTTACCAAACGTTTATTTTCTCTAATTTCTGGCAGTGTTTATAACTTATTAATATGGTAATACACTTAAAACTACAGATTTGAATATACTATACTCTTCAAAGAAAAATACTACTACTACTACTACTACTACTACTACTACTAATAATAATAATAATAATAATGCAAAGACAGATCTGAGTGAGCATCTCGCTTCTCAAAACAACGCACACAGAATATTCCTTATTTGGCATCATAATTTGTAGTTTTATTAGAATAATACATTGTACAGACTTTACAAACTCAAAAAGGCCACTCTTAAAACTCTATTTAAAAAACAAAAATAGACATGCCAATACAAACATGAATAAGGGCTTTTCTTAAAGACTTGGTAGGGCTGATTACAATGCAAGGACACGCGAGTACTGTATCTGATGGCTTTCTTTAGTGGATAGCGATTAACCCATTTTAGTGGCTGCTTGTGCTGAGCGGTCGGTCACTGTGCCGGCTCCGGCCTCCTGTGAGCTGAGATACTTCCTCTTGGCACAGCTGAGGAGCAGAGAAAAGAAAACACGAGTCATGATCAATCATGAAATCTACTACAAGAAAAAGAGCAGTGAAATATTTATATTAATTTAAAGGGGTCATATGATGCGATTTCTTGTTTTCCTTTTCTTTAGTGTGTTATGTAGCTGTTTGTGCATGTATATGATCTGCAGAGTTACAAAGCTCAAAGTCTCCCACAAAAGGATTTATTCTATCTAAAGCAGGGGTCTCCAACCCTGCTCCTGGAGAGCTACCGTCCTACAGATTTCAGCTCCAACCCCAATCAAACACACCTGAACCAGCTAATCAAGGTCTTCAAGGCTACTTGTTAATTTCAGACAGGTGTGTTGGAGCAGGGTTGGAACGGAAATCCGCAGGATGGTAGCTCTCCAGGAACAGGGTTGGAGATCCCTGATCTAAAGAGAAGGCTGATCCAGACTGGGCTAAAATGCCCCATTAAGGATGACGGCGACGAGGATGATCAACGGCACAAAACATGCCTAACAGCGTGCGTGCGTGAGAGAGAGAGAGAGAGACTGCCTGAATGACTGAGCGCGTCCTCCATCAGGTTAAGTCATATTCATAAAAAAATAAATAGTTTGCAATGTCCTAAGAGTAATGTTGAGGTAATATCCTTTCAACTTTTAAGAATAGTGTACTCCCCCATGGCTCGCGTCAATGCATTTATTTCTATAAAGTGAAGGATCAGCTTCAGCTTTACCCCCTGTCGTTTATCCCAGCGTTTACCCCTTACGTCACTGGCTCCGCCCTTGCGCCATCGCATGTGACTGGAAGAGAAGATGAGTCGTTTTGAGGGGGAGGGGAGGTTAACATTTTTGATTAAAGATTACCAAAGGCACATGAATTTAAAAAAAATAATGAAGTGCACGGACACATTATTTATAATAAACACTACAGTATTCCACAAAAAAATAAGAATTTTCAATTTTGATTTCATGCCGACTTTAACCGCGGCTTGTGTACTGCAAATACATACGAGCATCATCACTGTGTCTGTCACTCGACTCGGTTCCCCTTTCGGGCTTGAACTGATGGTAAAACTAACTTGAAAGCTGAAGCTCACGATTATGGTAAGGGTAATTACTTTTCCGACGCGCACTTGTGATGTTCGGCCAATTAAACTGTTCTCTGATATCTACATAGAAGGTATGTGGCTTAGGTAAGGGAAACAATTCTCCAGAAACGGTTTTACATGTGCATTTACAACCCTAGGATTTCTCCCTAGAATGAAGTGGTCTGTTATTGGCTTATTTGGAAGGGTCATGAATAATTATTAATATTAATATGCAGGGCACTGAAACTGCTTTCAAATGCACTATCGCTTTTTACTTTCACTTTCAAGATTCGCGATCGCATGAACTCTGTTTATACTATGAAGCGGCAGTACTTACCACACATTTTGCAAGATCAGATGCTTGTCAGTGGTGCTCAGAATCTGTAAATCATTCGCCATCATCCTCAGTCATCTCTCCTTACTCTGTTTATGTGGTAAGTGAAATCTTATTTACTGTACTGTAACAGGCTACCGCTAGCGAGGAGCTAACCATGTCCCTTTAGTGGCTCGCATTATTTTATTAGAACGCGTTATTTGCTTTTGACACAAACCCCTCCCTGCACTTCACACCCCCTGCACAGCCTGGAACATAACATACATTTCCATGATCTGCCATTTTCGCTGTTGTCCTCGCTTGTTTCTTCACAATACCTGCAGAACTTCTGATGGTTCGGCTGGTGGCTGGCCTAGAACATGGGCGGGTATATGCAAATGTTGGGGGCGTAACTATTACTGATCCCGACTGTCACGTCACAGTCGGTGTTATGTTCTGATTCACTTTTTTTCAGTGGTCTTTTTTATTCACGAGATTTACATAAGGAGGAGGAAACAATGGTTTTCGAGGCTCATTGTATGTCATTTCCATGTAAAGAACTCTTATTAATCAACTATGCCAAGGTAAAGACAGTTTTCCATTCTATGGCACCTTTAAAAAAAGTCTGCATCAATAATAGATGGTCTCATTTAATTATTTGCCAGTTTGTTTTGACATCATTCGCATTGGGTCTGGGAGATTTACACATGAAGGGGACATTTGATTGACATTTAAAACAACCAACCACAATCTGCTTTTTGTATCAACATTACACATAAATCTGGTTTATTAACAACAACATAATATGAAAGCAAACAGTGGTTGTAACAAGTGGGGCGGGGCCAAGAGCCGTGGGAGTGGAGCAAGGCCGGTGGAGTTTAATGGTAATGAGCAACACCTGCACCACTCACCGGTCTCGATCTCTCCAGAAAGATAAAAGGAGGAGTGACAACAGTGCAAGACGAGAGAGGACCAGGCCTGGACTTTTGTGTTTTGTGTGCGGCAGTCGTCCGCGAGGGGCTGCCTCATTACTTTTGTGTTTATTTATTTTATTAAACTTGTTTGAATGTTCGCCGGTTCCCGCCTCCTCCTTCCCGTATCTACGAACTGTGTTACAGTGGTGCTACGGTCTCTGTGAAACTTTGCAAAGACAAAAATAATTTTGTCTTGTTTAGCTTGTTTCACAAAGTAAATGTTGTCAAGATACTGGAATTTCTCATTTTAGTACAATAGTTTAAAAAATATTCAATGCCAATACTAATACCACAGGGAATAACTGCTACAACATTAAAATGTAGCTAATATATAATAAATATAATATAATTAATACGATTATTATTTCAAAAGACAAAAATATATATTGCTATTTTAATACAACTGCACTGTAAAATTTAAAATTATAATTTAAAATATTTTACTAGTTATTTTACTCTACACAGCAGGATTAAAATCATTAAAAAAAAAAAATCATTCACTTGCAAGAGGTAAATCCTCAAGCATTTTTTTTGTCAGAAAACTATTGGTATTGTTGTATCAATACTGCATAAAATGAGTGCTGAAACCCTTTCAAATGTTTCAGTATTGATATGTACAGAAACAAATTCAGTATTTTTGACAACACCACTTCAAATGCGAGCAATAATGACAATGCTGCTTGTCTGATCAAACACCATTAACTAGTGACATTTCAGAAATAACTAGAAGTGTAAAATAACCTGTGTCAGAGACTGTAAGTCGACTTAGTTCTCTGTCCAATTCCTCATCTGTGATGCCTAGACTGGAATCAGGCACGGAGGGCAGAGACTGCACAAAATCAGCATCCAGGATACCCGTTTTCCTTGGAGGAGAAATAGGATGCGTCGGGACCACTGGGAGCACGTCGTTATCTGGGATGGTTTTCTCCAATAATGACTTCAGCTCCTCCTCCAACTCCTCTGAATCCTCACCTATGAGCACATGAAGCATTAGTTTTTAAGGCAACTTTATGGTAAAGACTGTTCCAGCTTACACCTATTACTCCACACCCATGAAAAGATCTCATGGTCTGCAGACATTGCTGATATATAGAATTCATCTGGGAAATTCATATGGTTTAGAAAATACATTTAGGGAAAAACAAAAAGTGAAAATTTTATACCAGAATCCAGCGCTCCACTGGCAAGAGTCTGGTTGACTTCATCCTGAGTGTCGCATAACTGTGCAAAAAGCATAAATGGAAAATAAAGAACTTCTTTTTAAAATATGTATAATTACATTCTAACTAATATTAGCATAAACAATGCATTTCTGATTAATCACCTCCTGTATCTGATCAACCAGGTTTTCTGCTCGCTCCACAGTCACACCCTTCAGTGAGATTCTCAGAGCCGCCACACCTGCCTGGTATGCCTGCATCACCTGTTCACACGTATAAAAACATTTAATTAAGCCATGCATAATGTACAGTGCCCTCCACTAATATTGGCACACTTGGTAAATATGAGCAAAGGCGGCTGTGAAAATAAATCTGCATTGTTTATCCTTTTTACCTTTCATTCAAATCATTGAAGTAAAACAATGGAAAGTGTGTGTGTGGGGTCTCAGTGTGAAATAAATGCTTTCTCTAGTTCATGTTGGCCATAATTATTGGCAACCAATTATTGCAACGTCCTTTTCCCAAGATAACGGCTCTGAGTTTTCTCCTATAATGCCTGAAAAGTTTGGAGAGCACCTGATAAGAGATCAGAGACCATTTTCTTCATACAGATTCTCTCCAGATCCTTCAGATTCACAGCTTCTTCTCTTCAGTTCACCACTCATCTTCTATAGGGTTCAGGTCAGAGGACTGGGACGTCCATGACAGAAGCTTCATTTTTTTAATCAGTAACCCATTTTGGGTTTGTTTTGGATTATTGTCCTGAGGGAAGATCCAACCACGGCCCGTTATAAGATTTCTAACAGAGTCAGTCAGGTTTAGATTTTTTATCTGTTGGTATTTGATCGAATCCATGATGCTAGGTGTCTGAACAAGATGTCCAGGATCTCTGACAGAAAAACAGGCCCACAACATTAAAGATCCAGCAGTATATTTAACCGTGGACATGGGGTACTTTTTATCCTTGTTTCAGTTTCATCTGACCATAGAAGCCAGTCCCATTTGAAGTTCCAGTCGTGTCTGATAACTGAATATGCTGGAGTTTGTTTTTGGATGAGCGAGGAGAATTTTTCTTGAAACCCTGCCAAACAACATGTGGTGATGTAGGGGCTGTTTGTAATTTTTTTTTTTAAGCTTTCTGACCCCAAAACTCAACTAATCTCTGCAGTTCTCAAGCTGTGGTCCTTGGAGAGTCTTTGGCCACTCAAACTCTCCTTCTCACCGTGCATTAGGATGATATGGACATGTGTCCTCTTTCAGGCAGATTTAGTTGATAGGAACCTCTTAATTATGGGGATTTTAAATGCTTTAGCTCTTTTCTTACAGCCACTTTCTATTTTGTGATGCTCAACAATCTTTTGCTGCACATCAGAAATATATTCTTTGGTTTTACTCCTTGTGATGATTAAGGGAATTTGGCCTTTGTGTTCCTCATATTTATAATCCTGTGAAACAGGAAGTCATGGCTAGACAGTTTCACGCTCATTGTTGCCCTGGTGTGCTAAAAATTTTTTTTTAAATATGAATGGGAATATACTTCAGAGATATTTTACTCATAAGAATTTCTAGGGGTGCCAATAATTGTGGCCAACATGCATTGAAATTTATAGAAATTTCTTCTTCCAACATTGAGACTAATTTCATGGTTTTACCGTTTACTGCACGGTACAGCTTACTGTCATAAACATAATAAATGTCTATGCTTTCTGCAACAACACTTAGCTGCCCGCAGATGTGCCTGCCTATAAATCAGCCTAATTTGCAGCACAATCGGCCGTTGCCGATTCATTTTAAAATGCCAAAAATCATCTGAACAGAATAACTCACTAGAGATAAAACCCCAATTTACATGTTTGCCGGTGGTTTTAGATCATCTGCGCTTTTTCCGCTGTTTAAGCGTTGTCAGATTGGAGAGATGAAGTAAAACACTGGGCAAAAAATGTGTCTATTTAAAAGAAAAGCTTTGATTGGAGGATTTAAACTCTTGACATCTGGCAACCCTTAAGCATGAATGCTTGTGGAGGCATGAAACCAATGAAAGAAAGCAAAACATTTTCAGGAAATCTGAGGGAAAATATTGCAGATGATTATGCTTAATCGAGAGAAGCAATAATCATGATCACTATGGGCATGTGAATGTGTTGGTAAATTACTGAAATATTCTCAGGGCGTACTTCAAGTAAATATTTTAGTTCAAAGGGGTTTGGCTGACAAACAATTTGAGGAATTCCTGCTTTAAGCGGTGTAGACGACATTAATTTCAGAAAAATGTGAATAGCAATACACTGCTGGCTTGTATGAGTGCAACGTGGCGAAGCATGGGTGATGTTCACTGGTGTTGGCCAACAGCATGTGTTGCAACTCGCAGCAGACGGTCAGTGCATCTGTGTGTCTGTGCGTCTCACCAGGCGGTCGGTTTGGGAGTTCGCTATTCTGTCCAGGATCCCCTTCACTGTCTCGAGCTGAGCAAATAGACGGTCTGCTTTCTTCTCCACCCGCTTGCTCCCACGTAAACACCTCAGGGCCTGTGGCAGGAAAAGGTGGCAATTCATTAAAACAAATTTCTTGCCTATTACAATAGGTACAAAACATAAAAAGGGCACTCATACCTGTGATTTCTTCCCCTCTTTAAGCAGCGATTTTGCCTGCTGCTTACACCTGCACAATAGACAACACATAATTTAACTGCAGCTCTATTGTAATAACCCATCATGTCACAGAAATGACACTAGCTGGAATAACGTCAATGCAATTTGGATGAACTGTCTCACTTTTCTGCTTCCTGTCCCAACACCTCCACCCTCTCCTCCAGAAGCTTCTCGCTGCGCTGGAGCTGATAGATGCCCAGGTCCACCTCGCTGACGGGAGACACACGGCCTTGTCCTGCCTGGCTAAATTTCACCAGCTATACATGGACATGGTCAAAAGTTTCATTAGAACCAAGCAATCTGAAACCAAACTTGATACTAATCAACAGTGTTGGGTAAGTTACTTTCAAAAAGTAATTAATTACAGTTACTAATTACATCATCAATATTGTATTTAAATTACTTTACTGATTACTCTGTCTGAAAAGTAACTTAGTTACTCAATAAGTAACTTAATTATTCAAATCGCTAATTAGGCTACATCTTAAAATCCCTATAAACCTTAATAGAAATTAAACTGTTTATTCTTTCAATTTGAGTCAAACATAGAATAGTTTAGCCTTTTAGATTTAACACAACTTTAATACTTAAACATTTTTATAAAAAATGTTAACCTTCTTTGGTTAACAAATATAAATACTCTGCAAAATATCTGAATAACAAAAAAGCTTAAAAGTTAAACAATACATTTCAGTTTGATGTTCATGAAAAGCCCAACTAGTAAAATCCATACAGGTTTATGTAAAAATAACACGTTAACTAATGTAGGTAAGAATAAATTACAGAAATGATACTTTTTTTTTTCATTAAGTTAATTTAGAAAAACGTTTGGAGTATTTTTGTTTGTTAAATATAAGTTTTATATAATGTATAACGACCAAGCAGGCAGCAGCATACAGTGAGCTGATCATAGCCTATGTTTGATCAATTTAACCTTCTCAAATCATCACGACTTGCCTAAAATAAAATGTATAGATATACTAAAACAGTTCAAGCATATAATAATGTTTAAACGTTAAACCTGCACTATAATAATAATGTGCGCTAGCCTATATCCAAGTTTGTGCGGAGAGTGGAAGCTAAAGCGCGCTCTGCAGGACATGGAGGCAGCAGGGAAATCACTTGCATTTTTTCAGTGGAAACAACTTAAAATAGCCTACGCCGTCTTTTTTCTTTTTTCTGATAAAAGGTAAGAGTAATACATCATTCGGAACTGTAAAGGGTGCACTCACAAGATCAACAAAAGGTTGTGCTTTTATTAAACAAAGAAAACAAACATGATGCGTTTTCTGCCGTCTCGTCTTGAACAGGAGCGCTTCACAAAAACGAACCGAAGCTGCGCGAATACATGCCTCACAGACATGATAAATATATCTATAGAAAGCTTTAAATTATCACGTAACAAAAAAAAACAACAAAAAAAAACAAAACAAAATAAAGTTATTATAATCTTAATCATAATCAATAAAGAGGCATTTCTCTCTAAAGGCGCGTCTAATGAGGAGACGGCGAGTCAGGATCAGCAAGTCACTTGTTCTCGCTGCTGCTGCGGGACACTAAACACCGTCGAGCCGCTCTCAGTCGCGGCAGCACGGTCTCGGCTAATACGGGACGATTGGCAACCCTACTTAAATGTATCTGAGTATTTAAGGTTTCTCTGTGAATCAGGGAAATCTGAAAGTGAACGAACCGGCGCGCGGAGGGTTAACGCCGCTGCATTCAATTTTATCTTTAGATGGTAAATTTAGATTTCAAATTCAACATTGATTTTAGAACTGTTGAAATTATTTAGTGTATGTAACGCAAGTACTTTATAAGTAACTGTAATTAAATTACCTAAAAATGAACAGTAATCCCTTACTTTACTTTTTCAGTGGATAAGTAATTTAATTACAGTAACGCCTTACTTAGTAACGCATTACACCCAACACTGCTAATCAACCAATCAGTGCCCTGTGATTTTAGCGACACATTTAGGTCGCTGATTGGTTGAAGAAATGTTGAAACATGACTGTATCAGATATACATAACCATTCAAAAGTTGTTTAATGTTTTTATCAGAAGATTCTTATGCTCACCAAATCTACAAATATTTGTAAATTATGAAATAACAGTACAATTTAAAATAACCATTGTCTAAATTTTACAATTTCATTTATTCCTGAATTTTGAGCATCATTACTCCAGTCTTCAGTGTCACATGCTCCTTCAGAACTCATTCCAATATGCTGATTTGCTGCTCAAGAAACATTTATTATTATAAATCAATGTTAAAAACAGTTTTGTTCCTCTATATTTATTGTAGAAACCATGATTTATTTTTGGTTTTGGAACATGGAAAGTTCAAATGAGCAGCATATAATTGAAATATAATTTTTTTTTAACATTATAAATGCCTTTACTATGGAAGCCCATTTCCACCATGGAATAATTTTACAAAAAATTTTTTTTTTTTTCTTTAAATTATATATATACACTCGAAATTCTGAGAAAAAAAGTGTTTGAATGATTACTACCCCAGCGTAAAAGTACACTTTAGCATACTTTTAAAAAGAGTACTAATTATGGAAATAATACATTTTAAAAGAATACACTTCAGTGCAAACTCAACGTATTGTTTTTAGACACTTAACTGCATGTTTTCTTTAAATTATATATACACTCAAAATTCTGAGAAAAAAGGTCTGAATTCTTACTTTTTTTCCTTGCAGCGCTGAGTTTATATCTCATAAAAAAAGAACTGAGATGTAAACTCAGAATTGTGAAAAAACGTCGTAAAGACAGAACTGTAAGATAAAAAGTCATAATTATTATTTTTTCCCATGGCAGAAATAAGATTCCATAATTATTTCATGCAAATTGCATGCATCTTTGCTGAATAGAAATGTTTTTCATTTAAAAAAAAAAAAAAAAAAACCTTTGAATGACAGTGAAGTGAGGAATCACTGAAAAATGGTATAACCTGCATTATTACCTACAGATCTTTCAAAATGCATCAACTTTCTTTCCCTAAAGTCTGTGCGGCTACATCAAGGTTCGCTCTTGTACTCAAACACACCTTCTCGCCTTCATGGAGTGAGACGGTGACATGTTTCTCTCTCTGTAGCTGCAGCAGAGCCAGGCAGAGCGAGCTTTCATCTGGACAGATGTGAGATGAGAGAGCACGCAGCTCTTGGAAAGACAGCAGAGAGTGCGTTGCTAAAGGAGAAGCCCGATATGCTGCCAAAAGTGCCGCAGCCTTTTCCTGCAAGAGAAAAAAAACAGCCTTCGCTCAAATCTGACCAATAACTACCATATAAACAATATACAGTGGGGTCCAAAAGTGTCTTTTTTTTTTAAATTACAAATTACATCATATACATTGGAGTTAAAAATGGGAGTGAATTTGAAAATGTATTAATATTTGTTAGGTTATTTGAACAGCAGCAATTTGCGCTGTATGAAGGTATATATGTTCAGTCCAATCAATCACACTACACAGATACATCGATACATGACTTCACAGGAAGAGGGAAATTTACCAGTCATCACACAACAAAGTTTGACTTAAATAAGCTGGTGGTGAAAAGATCAGCTACACTGACTTGGGCTGACTTTTTGAAAGAAGTCTTTTTAGGGGGCAGTCGTGGCGTAATGGATAGAGAGTCGGACTTGTAACCTGAAGGTCGCGGGTTCGAGTCTCAGAGTGCTCTCTCCACCCTCAATACCATGACTGAGGTGAGACCCTTGAGCAAGGCTCCGAACCCCCAACTGCTCCCCGGGCACCACAGCAATATGGCTGCCCGCAGCTCCGGGTGTGTGTTCACAGTGTGTGTGTATGTTCACTGCTGTGTGTGTGCACTTGGAGCACAAATTCCGAGTATGAGTCAAAGTCACCATACTTGGCCACACGTCACTTCACTTTCACTTTCTTGCAAGGCTTAATTTACAAAACAAAACAAAAAAAACAGTAAATACAAATAATACAATACATAATAATACTGTGAAATATTACTACAATTTAAAAACTGTTTTCAATTGTAGTATATTAAGTTAAGTCAAGTATGGTGACCCATACTCGAAATGGTGCTCTGCATTTAACCCATCCAAGTGCACACACACAGCAGTGAGTAGTGAACAAGTACACACACACACACACACACACACACACGGAGCAGTGGGCAGCCTTTCTCCAGCGCCCAGGGAGCAATTAGGGGTTCGGTGCCTTGCTCAAGGGCACCTTAGTCATGGTATCGTAGGTGGAGAGAGTGCTGTTCATTCACAATCCACACCTTCAATTCCTGCTGGTGCGAGAATCGAACCAGCAACCTTCAGGTTACAAGCCCGACTCCCTAACCATTAGGCCACGACTACCCCACAAGGTAGCATACTTTTAAAAATATTGTAAAATGTAATTAATTCCTGTGACCAAAGCTGAATTTTCAGCATCATTACTCCAGTTTTGAGTGTCACATGATCCTTCAGAAATCATTCTAAATCATTCTG
Organism: Onychostoma macrolepis; assembly: GCF_012432095.1. Lineage (NCBI taxonomy): Eukaryota > Metazoa > Chordata > Actinopteri > Cypriniformes > Cyprinidae > Onychostoma > Onychostoma macrolepis. Next base: position 5,932,053 of record NC_081162.1, read on the forward strand.
ATGTGCTGCTCAAGAAAAATGCATTATTATTTCTCATTATTACATTTCTGATGGAAACTGTGATACAATTTTTCAAAATTCTTCCATGAAAACAAAGTTCCAAAGAACTGCGCTTATTTGAAAAATATTTTTTATAACAATGTAAACATTTGTACCATTATATTTGACCAGTTTATTTAATCCTTGCTGAATAAGGGACAGATTTACAGCTTGCACCAACTTGCAAAACCCTCTTTTAGCGATTTACTAAAGACATGGAGCGTATCATTAGTGAGGAAAAGGCCTGTACACAGTCATTCTTGAGGCTGACTTTAGTATATCCATTTGTAGGAGTTTCCCCTTTCAGTTTTCAAATTTCAGAGCATTTAAGTGAATCATGAAAGGTTTGTGTTAGTCAGTTTACTTTCAGGTAAGAGATCTGCACTCGCTCTATATTCTTAATAACTTTCAATTTATTTTAATTATGGGATTACGCTCTCACGCTAATTTGCTCTGTTTATGAATCTGACCCCAAACATTTTAGCAAGCAATAGTGTATAAAGGCTGGAAATGAGCATTAATGGGTATTCATGCTGTTAGTTTTACACTTACTTTCACCAGGTCTATCACAACAAACGATTCCTCCAGCGTGACTCTCCCGCTGCCCAGCAGAGCTGACAGAGTCCACTTCAGAGGTCGAACTAACAAGAGCCCAACACCCCACGACAACCAGCCTGAGTCTACATTTGCAGCAAAGTCTGACTCCTTCTGCACCTTCCCGCTTCTAGAAGAACAATGAAACAAATCCGAACAGCGTGCTATAAATCCATGCACTGATTACACATCTATGAGGTGACAGTGACATACCTAATCATGCTCTGAAGAACCGTACTCAAACCCAGAGGAACAGAGCCCTTCCTCCTGAAGCTCTCATTCAGCTCCTGCAGAATCACACACACCGATCCGCGTCGCCTGCAGTGATCAATGATCAGAGGACTCCAGAAGTCTATCTTCCCATCCCAGTCTGTACAGTCAACATCTCGGTTCTCTTTGAAGGCAGAGAACAAGAAAGCCATTCGCTCATCGTCCTCCCAGTCCGGGGGGAAACACGCATCCCTCTTCTCCACTGAAACCGACATTGTGCTGTGAATGAAAGTGTTTGAATGATTACTACCCCAGCGTAAAAGTACACTTTAGCATACTTTTAAAAAGAGTACTAATTATGGAAATAATACATTTTAAAAGAATACACTTCAGTGCAAACTGAACGTATTGTTTTTAGACACTTAACTGCATGTTATTTGCAATTACATTAAATGCAACTAGTTAACTTAAGAGTGTTTTTTATCCACTTAAGTAGGACTCAAGAACATTTGGTAACACTTATTTTAAGGTGTCCATGTTACATGTACTTACTATTATAATAACAATTAACTATGCATAATTACATGCAAGTAACTCAGTACTTAAATGTATAATTACACTATAACAAGGACACCTTCAAATAAAGTTTAACCGAAAATTTGATTTACTATATTCTTAAATATAATTGTAATTACTCATTTGTTATGATGAATTTGCAATTTTGTACATTTATAAAATATTGACTTATTAAATGCAATATTGAATAACACACTACAGTTAAAATTGTAATGTTAGTCAAATAAGCTAAATTCTTTAAACAACAACAATATATCATTAAAACAATGTGCGCTCTTCGGTCATTTCTGACCGGAGAATTTTACATTTTGAATTTTTAAAAATCGTAGCTTCACCAGAATGGTACAAAACTCGTTGACTTTTATGGCACTTGGTATGTGAACACACAAAAAAATTGAAGGCATGATTCAAAAAAGTTAAATGGTCGTAAAAAAAAAAAAAGAGTCACACTCATGGTCTTCGGTCAAAAATGACCGACCATAGGAAATGAATGGGAAACGGGAAAAAATAAACAAATACAGAAAATTTGTGTGTGTACAATCTACAAATCCCCAACAATGCAGAAAAACATTGCACAGCAATGAAGGGGTGAAACTCTAAAACATCTAGAGTGCAAAATCAACACATCCACTCATACACACTTGTACACACACACCCCAATGAACTTGTGTGCCTGTAACACAGCAACTATGTAAAATAAAATCAATAATTCAACTACAATGCAGTTAAAAAGTGGACAACAAGGAATGGGTTATACTCTAAAACATCAAGAGTGTAAAACAGATACATCCACTCACACACACTCACAGACACACACACACACATACACAATTATACACACTCGAATGAATTGGTATGGCAATAACCATATAGCCAAAATGAGTTGAGTGAAATAAGAGGTTGAAATCAGATCAGACCCTGAAGGATTAGGCTCTGATAAAGCATTCCTCTTCATTTTTGTTACATTTTTATAGTTTTTTAATGTTTTGTGTAAAATAAATGCTTTCTGTGTTCAGGGTTGACTGTAGTAATAATAATGCAAAAACCTATTAAATAACCTATATAATAATAATAATAATAATAATGCAAAAAATATATAAACCTTGACAAAAAGTAGTCTTTGAGAATGCCTAAATATACATTTATATCCACAACCTAATAAAAGTTAACAATTATGTCTAAAAACAACTAGGGAGTTCACAAGACTCTCTATAGAGTCCTATACAGGCAACTAGTGGTTACACCATGAAATTACATGTTTGTTCTTTCTTTGCTCACACCAGGAGGTGCTAATCTGCATTCAAAAATTGGATTTTAAAGGCCTAGTGTCTATTTTCATCTGAAACACTGCATAAATTGAAAAATTATTTAAAAAAAATTATTTAAAAAAATTGTGTACTATTTTCAATGGGAAAAATGTATTGTAATTATTGCATAAATATTAATTAGTACCATAAAATTCTCTCAAAATGCAAAAGAAAAAAATATTATTGAACAAAAATATATTACATTGATTTTACTGAAGAAAAAAAAAAATTTAATTTCAGGTGTCCGGTCACTTTTGACCGTGAAGACCATGAGTGTGACTCCCAAATAAGGAGTGCACAAAGGTTAAGACTTTTAAGTTTACATTCTTACAAGGTGCACTTTTTAAACGTGTACTTAAGTGTATTAAGAAAGTCATGAAAGTGTACTCACTTTTCCATTTAAGTTCAATTAATGTTTGTTTCAGTAATATTATATTATCTGCAAGTACAGTTTATTTGAATGTATACTTTTAAGATTTTTAGTACACTACAAGTGTACATACAATATGTGACCCTGGACCACAAAACCAGTCATAAGGGTAAATTTTTTTGAAACTGAGGTTCATACATCATCTGAAAAGTGAATAAATAAGCTTTCCACTGATGTATGGTTTGTTAGGACAATATTTGGCCGAGATGCAACTATTTGAAAATCTGGAATCTGAGGGTGCAAAAAAAAATCTAGATATTGAGAAAATCACCTTTAAAAAGTTAACCAAATGAAGTTCTTAGCAATCTTAAAAATTAAGTTTTGATATATTTACGGTAGGAAATTTACAAAATCTTTTCATGGAACATGATTTTTTACTTAATATCCTAATGATTTTTGGCATAAAAGAAAAATTTATAATTTTGACCCATACAATGTATTGTTGGCTGTTGCTACAAATATACCTGTGCTACTTATGACTGGTTTTGTGCTCCAAGGTCACACAAATATTTAAGCGCACTTCTTTTGCACAAAAGTGGCATGTACCATGAAGCACATGAAGTGTAGCTGACAAATAATATGGATTGCTTTTATTATCTTTTTAAAGGTATTTAAAATTTAAGATGGTTCAAATTTAAATGAATGTATAAAGTAAATGTAAATACTATAGGTCACTATTTTAATCGCCCAGGCCAAATGCAGTTTAACAGCACAAATATTCAATTTCTCGAACATGAGTTTATAAAATTAGCATGCACAATAATCATAAAATAATTCTTTTTTATTTTATGGTTAAGTAACTGCTTTTAAAAATAAATAAAAATGTTAAATCATAACAGATGAAATACAGCATGTAAAACACGGCTGTCACTTTATGTGAAGCACCTTGTAGCAGTCTAACTAGTAAATATGCCTGTATTTCCAGGTACTCAGCAGAGAGGCAATGAATTAGACCTACATTACAGCATTTCACATTAATGTCACTCAAGTGATCACGGTCAGCTCCGCTGGCAAGTACACAGAGAAAAAGATCAAAACCAAATAACTCAATATAACGAGCCAGACGACGTTAAAGATATAATGCCGTATGTCAAAATCTAGTGAGCTGCACGGCTATAATGCCGTCTAGGTAGGACGCTCACTAGGTTTCGAGAGACAGCCAAGAACTGGTTCAAGCTCAGACCTCAAGTTCAAGCAGCTGGATAAAGCTCTCAGCTAAGATCTCCTCAGTGTTTGTCGAGACATCCATCGGCGAGAATCCACATACTGCTTAAATCATCGGCGGTGGAGAGAGGAACGCGAAAAACCCCGTTTTTACCGTTTAACTGTATGCTAAAGATGAAAGCACCTCACCCGGAAGACAACAACACTGCTCTTATTCTTCTTCTTCTTTGGTGTTTATTGGCGGTTGGCAACCTAACTTTTTGGTGCATTACCGCCACCGACTGGAATGGAGTATGGATCAGAATATTAGCTTGGATACAGGATAGAAATAAACATAAAAACCGATTTGCCCCTGCCTTTGATATCTTTCCTACTGGTCGTTCATTTATTCTGGATTAAAATGGAATGAAGATTATTACAAATTTGACATAATATTTGAAAAACATTTACCTTATCTTATAAACATGTGATTTTGGGTTATTATATCAAGGATCGCTCTTTAAAGGATGTTGGGTTTGTTATAAATTGTATTTTATTTTTATGCAGCCAAAATTTCACATTCATGAATGCAAGTTTACAAAAGGCAAACCTCTTTTTATAGCACTTGAACATTAAAAATTTTACATTAAATATCACAGTAAAAATTAACTATTATTAACTATTATTATTAAGTAAATAATAATTAAAAAATAAGTTAAGTGAATTGTCAAGTTCACTTAACTTTGTTTTTAAATTATTATTTACTTAATAATTTTAAGGCAACGGGTTTCCTCAATTTTTTTAAGTTAAGTCAGCTTATCACTTTTTACAGTGATATATATGGTGCTCACCTGCAAATTATATTTTCTGTATTAAAATTGCATTGTAAGATCCTAGGGAAGTATAAAATATGTATTGTCAAACTGATGCTTATGTACCCTCTCTCCTTTTTTCTCTTTTTTTCCTCTTTTTCCCTGTTCCCTGTTCTTTGTTATACAGTGGAGATGGCATTGTACATGCTATTTGTTGACAATAAAGCATTAAAAAAATTACTACAAATTTGTTGGGATACATGTCTTAAGCCTAAATGTGTTCAAAATGTTTGAAAGCACTTTATACCTCATGAGGCCTGTAAATCATATAAAAACATTTTTACTGCATTTCTACATTGTCTATTAAAATTTCAATTATGACATTTTTGTTCAAATATCCTTTTTTTCAAATAAATGCACACTTAAAGACATTAACAACATAGGGTTAGGCTTAGGGTTAGTTGCATATATGCTAATTTGTGACGTGTAACAAGGACAGTGCTACTGAAGTGTGTCAAAAAGCACCAAGTTTAACTAACTGCATTAAATTAAAATTGAAACAATAATTAATTTTCATTTAATTTTAAACAATATGAAATAATGTGCCCAAAAACATTACATTCGGTTCAGACTTATATTCTTGTATTTTTTTTTTCTCCATAAGTAGGAGAGTCCCATTTTTCACAAGGGTTTGGTGGATCTTGATGTTTGTGCACTACTGTTTAGGCTTTGTATAATAAATTATATAATCTGAATATATCTGATGTTTATCATCATAAATTATCCATCAGGAATAATGTTGTGTTTTAATCAACAAGCCGTTTATTCCAGTAGTATTATAAATGTTTATAAAATAGAATACATATATGTTTAATTTATGTATCATTAGATAAGTAAAAATTCAAATAAAGACATTATAATAGGCTATAGGCTACCATATATGATTAAACATTTGCAGCAATTCTAAGTGAGTTCCTAAAATATAATTTTCAAAATATCATCAATTACTTTTCCGGCATTAATGATAACATTTTTGGTTGTACTTCTGATTCCAATAATTTTATAAGATATAGCCTAATAGCTAAATGAATATTTACCATATTGCAGTGAGTTACTCCAGTTTCATTTAAAAAAGGTGACCTTCCAAATACATTTTAAGCCTATTTATTACATTTGGACACCAATTTTCACCAATGTCAGAAAATAAAGTTGAAATATCGGTTTATAATAGTTCATAAATATCACAGAAAATGTGAAATAATACTTCAATTAAAAAAAAAATATATATATCTAAAATACATATCTTCCTCCACTTTCTGTTCTGAAGCTCTCTGAGAAGGTTGTGATCTTTTGTCAGAATCAGGCCTTCTCCCCCAGCGGAGGAAACGGAAGCACAGACGACTTCAGCTGCTCTATGGAGTATCTGGACTTTCGCAGGTGGCTCTGTTTGGGAGGCCCAATCTTTGGAAGTATTACACTTTGTCTTGCACTGGCTTGAAAGCTTTCATATTTCTTTATCTCCCTTTTCATTTGTTCTGCTACACATGTGACCTCCTCAATCGATTCGTCTTCGCTGTCATTCTCCACCCATGGAGTCAGAGACCATGGCTCATCACATTCCTCCATTTTCGCTGACCTCCTTGTGAAAGATGCATTTTTTTGGAGAAACTGTTGGCTCTGAGGCATAATTTTTGGAAGATGTATTAAGGCTTTTTCATAATCTTCTTTGCGCTTCAGTTTCCTTGAAGAACATGCATTCTTCTGGAGCCCCCCTGCACAAGACGGACTCCTCTGAAGATCCTCTACAGAAAAAACGTACTCAGATGCACTCATTTGAAGATCCTCTACATTATACTTATTTGTCTGGAGCATGTTTTCAAAAGAAATATCCTTCCAAAGGAGCGTCTCTGTATGCTGGGGTAAGTATTGGTTCCTGGGTGCACCTCCTAGAAGCGTCAAGCTGGCTCTTACATTAGTTTGCTTTTTGGTAAGCTCATACTTCTTGACGAACAGACGCTGACAGTCTGGCAAACTGAGATTTTTGTCTTCCTTAACTTGGGCCCTGATGTTGATATTGGACCAAATATACGATAAACCTTTGATTTCGCAAGGACCGTAAGAAGCAGCGGGACAGAAGAGTTTGTCTGGACAGGTCCACTGCTTTCTACAACCGAGTCTCGTTTTGTTTATGTCGGGCGATTTGATTGGTGGACGAGGAGCGTGTATTCCTCGCATCTTCTAAAGGTAGCGTGAGCCAATAATAGCGACAGTGCTTTTGTGATATCGCTTTGAACTGTAGACCAATCAACTGTGACTTTAAAAGTAAACAAGACGATAGTTCCGCTCCTTGATTCTGATTGGATGAGCCGTTGTAAATGACTCTAGAAACATACACCTGTGAGTGACCTTGTGAAGTTAAGCCCAATTTATACTTCTGCCATAGCCTCTACGCCGTAAACTGTGCGTCGGTTTTAATTTACACTTCTGCGTCGTCGTCCTTCCGCGTCGACGTGCAGTACACATGCGGACCGCTAGTCTGATGTAACCCGCAGTATCATGGACAAAGCCGAAGAAGAAGCGGCTCGTCGGAGACACTTGTTCTTTGCTTTGTTTTTTTTTTTAAATAAGAAGGTGTAACATTAAACTATATTACAGTGCTCATAAACGCACACAAAACTCAAGTGCACACGGAGGGAGGGGTTCTAGCAGACCAATCACAGCGCTTGCGGTCTGCGTAGAATTGACGCGCTGTAGATTTTTGGAGAGGTGCACGTCAGGTACGGCGTAGGTTACGGCGCAGGCCTGTGCGTCTCTGCGTAGGCTACGGCGTAGGTCTGACGCAGAAGTATAAATTGGGCTTTACTGTGCCACTGCGGTTCCATGTCATTTAGCAAAATTATTTATTTAGGCTAATGAAGTATGAGTGACCCCTGCTGGCGTTATGCCTGCTTTATTAAGCTTTAGACCACGCCAGGTTAGTGTGCACGCACTTATGTGGAAATCTAGTTTAGGAAGCGCAGAGGGAATATTATTTCAAGGTTTTCTTTAGGTAGGGCTAAGATATCTATAACAGCTGAGTGCCTATTATTATTAGCTTGGGGCTTATTTTGTTTAAACGCACGTTATTAGTTTTGCGATATAACATTAAATGCATTATTGTGTCATAAGAAAAACTGATGCATAGTGTTAAATTGGTATTTACAAAGGTAAATTGCAACAAATAAAGTCACGTTTTTGAAAGAGCATTCTGGGGTCAATAAAGGATATATTTTCTTAAATTGGACCATATGACAGAATAGTATACAGCCAGGCTAAGTGAAACTCAGAACTGTCAAATGTGGGAAAAGGTTGAAATATATAGAATATTCCAATTTTTAAAATTAATTTGAAATGTAATACATTGTTTATAATAAAATAGTAGTAGTAGTAGTAGTAGTAATGTATTATTATATAATAATGCATAATAATAATTTAATTAGAATGTTAATATGTTATAATATTAATAAAACACTTAATTTTAATAATAATAATAATAATAATAGAGTATTAATAATAGATTTGATTTGCCTGCACTGTGGAATTGAATACTGAGGCTATTTTAAATACGTAACACTCAGCCTACACTGTAAAAAGTGATCCACTATATTTACTCAATAAAATTGTCAACAGATTACAAGCAATATTATTAAATAAATTAAACACATAAAAAATTAATTAGAATTAATCAAATGAGATGATTACAAATTAACCATTCAAAATGAGTAAAATAGCACAAAAATATTGGTTTCATTGGACAAAAAAACACTATGCTAATGATACTATGTTATGCATGTCAGGCCAGTAGTTTATGATCAAGAAAAACTTTGCAAATGTAATATGCATGCACATGATGTCACCTTTTTCACAAATTCATGTTTTTGTTGTTTACATGGAGATGATACAGGCATCTTGTTCAAAAGCTTGTGTTTCCAGGCCCCAAAAACAGTTATTGAAGACACCTGATGTTAACACAGAATCACTGAAAGAGAAAATCATGTTTTACCATTGGGTCACCATCACGGTGGTCAGTGTTTGCTTTAGTTGGGCTCTTGACCTTTGACTCTTTAACATTAAATATTGTTTGGCTGCTGTAACTGAGTTAGACAACAGTTAAGACAAGCCCAGAGAAAAGGTGATCGGGTGGTGTTGGTTATGTTTTGACATCATCATCTGACCTGAATCTCTGAGTTGGATTTGCAGTATTGATTTCTGCCATCTTGTGATTGTACAGTGTAATATCTGGAATTTTTAGCATAAACATTTTTAAAAGCTCTCCTGATCAAATAATAAAAAAAGCTTTCATTTAGGCACACAGACATCAAGTATCAGCGTGAGAACCTCAACAATGGTGACCATCAAATGTTGCAGTGTATTCTGGGTGCCACCAATCAAAACTCATCAATAGCTCCCATCATGCATTGCATATTTTTAGTAGTTTGTTTTGTGACATTCAGAGTTGATCTGTTTATCTGAATATGCTGTTTATCACCGTTGTTGAGATTCATACTCTGATTCTTGATGTCAGAGTGTGCCTAAAAGAAAAAGTTTTATTTTTTTTGTATCAGAACCATTTTTAAGAAACTCTTTGGATTAAACTGGAAATTTCAGATGTTATACTGTAGGATTACAGGACTGCTGTAATCGAAGTAAATCTAATTTAGAGATTAAGCTCTAAAAGAGTTCAGAGATTCAGGTCAAATGATGATGACAATACATAATCAACACCGCCAGACCACCTTTTCATTTGGCTTGTCTAACTTTTGTTTAATTCTGTAACAGCAGCCAAACAAAATCTAATGTTAAAGAATCAAGGGTCAAGAGCCCAACTAAAGCAATCATTGACCACCGTAATGGTAACCTAAAAATTCAGATTTTCTCCTTCAGTGATTCTGTTTGTTAACATCAGGTGTCTTCAATAACTGTTTTTGGGGCCTGGAAACACAAGCTTTTGAACAAGATGCCTGTATCATCTCCATGTGAACAACAAAAACATGAATTTGTGAAAAAGGTGACATCATGTGCATGCGTATTACATTCTTGCGCAGTGTTTCTTGATCGCCAACTACTGGCCTGACATGCATAACATAGTATCATTAGCATAGTGTTTTTTGTCCAATGAAACCAATATTTTTGTTTAAATTGTACTTAATTTTTTTGTGCTATTTTACTCATTTTGAATGGTTAATTTGTAATCATCTCATATGATTAATTCTAATTCATTTTTATGTGTTGAATTTAATTAATAATATTGCTTGTAATCTGTTGACACAATTTTATTGAGTAAATATAGTGTATCACTCAATTTTATTGAGTAAATATAGTGGATCACTTTTTACAGTGATACACATCAAGAGCTGCAGTGGAGCGACTGAGGAAACAGGAGAAAGAGTTGGCCGTCTGTGTTTGGGACCATTTTGCTGCATCCGACAATGACATAAGCTTTTACTTAAAAGTTACTGTATTATACATTATACAGTAGCCTACTTGTTTTTATGTTTGTGCAATGAGTTTGAGATATCTATATTAACATTTGAGCCTGCAGTAAACTCTCAAGTGTCAGCTTTAAAAAGAAGAACCCTTGTGGTTTGTTTGATTATTGTCAGAGAGTCACAATCACCGCCCACGGCAATCACCAGATCACAGTCACCTGACTTCTAATCACCCGCACCTGTCAACCCTCATCAGCACTTCCATAAATACCCACTCTCGCTGACTTTCACTGTCTGGTCTATGGTTCACATTACCTGTTGAGTTGCTTAGTTTCTCCCTAGTGCCATTGACTTATCTCCAAGACGAACTTCTAAGTATCCTGGTTCCAGAGCTCCGACGATCCTGTACACAGAGAATGCTATTATCTCCCCGTCAAGGCCTTTGGACATTATCTCATATTCAGATACTCACCCACGTCATTCTCTGCACATTCCAGTCATCAGAACTTTCAATAAACTTCACTGTCATTCACTCACCTGTGATCTCCGTCTTTGTTTGTGACAATTATGATCTAATTTATCATGTACAACCATTTATTGACCTTCTGGAAACTCATTGAATCTTCAAGCTCGTTGCAGACTGATGGATGTTGAATAGGTCAGATACCTGTGAAGTAGCTGAGTAACATTTATGTATCTTATATGTACTAAGCTACTGAGCTATGCTTTGACTCTACCTCCCAACTTTTCTTTTTTTTTTTTGATCAAAATGTGCTTTTTACCTTGGACTGTGTAATATAATTTCAACTTGATCTTTATCAGCAATCAAGATGTTTTTAACATTTCAAAACACGTTCTCATGTTAGCAGACAGATTACACTTTCACATGTGACCAACAATTCCTCAACAAATATAAATATCAGAATGAAATATTATCAAAATATTCATCTGACAGAGTTGACAGATCTAACAGTGGTGACAAAACCCTGAATTTGTACTAATTTTCTAATATACTGAATCAATCAGTTACTGTATTAAAACAAAAACAACAAACAGTGAGAATGTAATTGTCTAGAAAAGATTCACAATTAAGTAGTTTGATGTATCTTTGGAACACAAATGATCTATTTTCTCTCATCTCAGAACAGTATGTCTGCTGTGCATCTGCTATGGTAACACTTACACAGTAACTTTTAAAAACAGTAATATGAACAAATAAAAAAAAATTAGCTGTTACCTCTATCCATTTACTTTTGCCCATTACTTTCTGTCCATTTTATTTTGTCCATTGCCTTTTTAATTAAATGAAAAAGACAATATATTTCTAAGTGACTAATTTATTTAGACACCAAAGTACTTCAGCTCTTTCAATTCTGATCTTAGTCTCTATGTCTCTAATATGCATGCAATTTTGTTTGACCTGATGATTTAGCTTTAGGGCCTTTTCATGCACACGTTATTCTTTGAAAATGTTGAATTGTTGTTTTTAGACAACAATACATTGAATTTTGAGGTCATTACAAACCATGCTCTCAAATGAGATGACAATTAAATGACAAAAAGTCAGATTAAAAAGTTTTTATTTTGCACAAAAATGTGTGGTCTAAGCCACTTTTGGAGCATGCTTCACCCCTTCATGAGCTGATTCTTCTTTTGATCTCTTGTAAAGGTAAATGAGGACAGAATTAGGCCTTCTGTCACCCAGAGGAAGAGGTGGAACAAAGCACTTCAGTTTCTTTAAGGGGGAATGCCGTATGGTCCGCTTCGGAGCCCCAATCTCTGGCACATGTGCATTTTTGTTTGTAGTATCACTTTTCTTTTGCTCCTCCTTAACCTTCTGGTGCAACTCATCTTGCTCCTTCTGCAAACTTGTGCTCACATCTTCTGGGAGTTTAAAAGCAGTGTTTTGACCTCTCTTCACTTTCTTTGACTGCTCTGAGGGAAAAGCATTGCTATTTTCACAGAGGCTCTGATCTTTTTCACCATCTTCCTTGCTCTTTAGCTCCTGTACAGAAGCAGCATTCGTCTGGAGATCATCTACAGAAGAATCTTTCATCTGAAGATCATCTGCAGAAGAACTGTTCGTCTGGAGTTTCACTACAGAAGAAGCATTTTGCTGTAGGAACTTTTGTCTGTTCTGGAGCAGGTATTGGCTCCGGGGCACAGCTCTTCGAGTCAAGCTGGCCCTTGTCTTTGTCTCCTCAGACTTATTTTGAAGTGATGTCAAGCTTGCTCTTATGTTTGTTTCCTCAGGTACACTTTCTATAACATTTTCCAAACTGATTTCGTCTTCTTCCTTGTTCTCTTGCTCTTCTTTAAGAGGGCAATACTTTTCGAGAAAATACTTTAACAGTCGCCTTTGCTTTGCCGAACGGACCTTTGCGTCTTCTATTTGTGCCATTATTTGGAGCCCCCTGTTGGCGCAAGGAGTACTGAACTTTGGATACGGAGCCAAGCTCCTGACGACAGAGTTGGGGATATAGCCATCAGGAGCAACGGGCCAGATTAGTTTCTCCAGACGGGTCCACTGCTTTCTAACGTCGGACCTCTTACATTTACATTTACATTTAGTCATTTAGCAGACGCTTTTATCCAAAGCGACTTACAATTGGGGAATACATCGAGCGATTAATCTTGAAGAGGCAATCAGACATACGAAGTGCTTGCAACACCAAGTCTCAGACATTGTTCAAATAAATACAAACTACCAAAGGAAGGAATAAGTAAAGATAATTTTTTTTTTTTTTTTTTTTAAGTTTAGGATGAAGTCAAGTGCTGTCGAAAGAGATGAGTTTTCAGTTGTTGCTTGAAGATTGACAGGGATCCAGCATTCCGGATAGAGGTGGGAAGATCGTTCCACCAGCCAGGAATGGTGAATGAGAATGATCTAGAGAGTGATTTTGCGCCTCTCTGTGATGGTATCACGAGGCGTCGCTCACTAGCAGATCTCAGATTTCTGGAGGGGATGTAGTTTGTTAATAGAGAGTGCAAGTAAACGGGTGCTGAGCCAGTGGTTGTTCTATATGCAAGCATCAGTGTCTTGAACTTGATGCGAGCCGTGATTGGTAGCCAGTGCAGGGAGATAAAGAGAGGTGTAACATGGGCTCTTTTGGGCTCGTTGAAGACCAGTCGTGCCGCTGCATTCTGAATCATTTGTAGAGGTTTGACTGTATTAGACGGAAGTCCAGCCAGAAGAGCATTGCAATAGTCCAGCCTAGAAATGACAAGGGCCTGGACAAGAAGTTGTGCAGCATGCTCTGTCAGAAAGGGCCTGATCTTTCTGATGTTATATAGTGCAAACCTGCAAGATCGAGCAGTTTTTGTAATGTGGTCTTTGAAGGTCAGCTGATCATCAAAGATTACACCAAGATTTCTGACCGAAGTTGATGGGGTTATTGTTGATGAACCTAACTGGATCGTGAAGTCATGCTGTAGAGTCGGAGTGGCAGGGAGGACAAGAAGCTCAGTCTTTGCCAGGTTGAGCTGCAGGTGATGTTCTTTCATCCATGCCGAGATGTCCGCCAGGCAACCTGAGATCCTTGCAGTTACCGTTGGATCATCTGGTTGAAAAGAGAGGTAGAGCTGTGTGTCATCAGCGTAGCAATGGTATGAGAATCCATGTGCCTGTATGATGGGACCCAGTGATGTAGTGTATGTGGAGAAGAGGAGGGTCCAAGAACTGATCCCTGAGGAACCCCAGTGACCAGTGTATGTGCTTTGGATACCTCACCTCCCAGGCCACCCTGAAAGACCTACCAGTGAGATAGGATTCAAACCAGCGAAGTGGAATGCCAGAGATGCCCAGTGATGAGAGGGTGGACAGGAGTATCTGATGATTGACAGTGTCAAAAGCGGCAGATAGGTCCAGCAGAATGAGGACTGATGATTTGGAATGGGCTTTTGCAATTCGCAGGGCTTCAGTGACCGAGAGAAGCGCAGTCTCAGTTGAATGGCCCTCCTGAAACCTGACTGTTTAGCATCCAGTTTGTCGTTCTGTGAAAGAAACAGTGAGACTTGGTTGAAGACAACTCGTTCAAGTGTTTTCGCTATGAACGGAAGGAGAGAGACAGGTCTGTAGTTTTCTATAAGAGAAGTGTTTAATGTAGGTTTTTTGAGCAGTGGGGTTACCCGAGCCTGCTTGAACGCAATGGGAAGTTACCTGTGAGTAGGGATGTGTTGATGATGTGTGTGAGTGCAGGTAAGAGTGTGGGTGAGATTGCTTGGAGAAGGTGTGAGGGGATTGGGTCAAGAGGACATGTTGTAGGATGGTTGGAGAGGAGAAGCTTGGATACTTCAGCTTCAGTGAGTGGACAGAAAGAAAAGATGGGAGTTTTAGCAGTGGATGTGGTAGGGTGAGGGTCCTGTGTGCGTGGAGGTGAAAACTGACCACTGATTGATCTAGTTTTGTCTGTAAAGAAAGTGGCAAAGTCATCAGCTGTAATAGAGGTGGAGGGAGGAGGTGGAGGGGACAGAGGAGGAATTAAATGTTCTGAAGAGATTACGCATGTCTGGAGCGCTGTCGATCTTGTTGCGGAAATGTGAGGATTTGGCAGTGTGGACTTTAGCAGAGAAGGATGTGAGCATAGACTGGTACCTACTGAGGTCCGACAGATCGTTTGATTTGCGCCATTTTCTCTCTGCCGCTCTGAGTGTAGTCCGATGTTCACGAAGAACCTCGGATAACCAGGGGTTGGAAGGAGCAGCCCGTGCGGGCCTAGAGGAGAGAGGACAAATGTCGTCTAGACAAGAGGTTAAGGTAGAGCATAAAGTCTCAGTAGCTGCGTTTACATCCAGAGATGAGAAATGGGTGGGTGAAGGAAGAGAGGAGGATACCACAGAGGAAAGATGGGAAGGAGAAAGGGAGCGCAGGTTTCGTCTAAAAGTAACTGGTAGGGGTTGGTGGCACAGGAGAAGCAAAGTGTAATGTAAATGTAATGAAGAAATGGTCCAAGTATGTAGCGGTTGTACCAGAATGTTATCTGCAGTACAATTGCGTGTGTAAATTAAGTCAAGTTGGTTGCCTGATTTGTGCGTGCTAGTAGTGGTAAGGCGTTTGAGATCAAACGAAGCTAGGAGTGCATGGAAGTCTGTAGCATAAGGCTTGTCTAGGTGAATGTTGAAATCACCAAAGACTAGGAGTGGAGTGCCATCCTCCACGAAGAGGACAGCAGCCCGTCCAGCTCCTCTAGGAAGGTGGCTAGAATTTGGCTAGGGGACGGTAAATGACCACGATCTGGAGTTTTATCGGAGCTGATACAGTAATGGCATGAGATTCAAATGAGTTGTAATTGCATAGGGAAGAGCGGGTTGAGTATTTCCAATTGTTAGAAATGAGCAGACCAGTGCCTCCACCCCGGCCAACTTGCCGGGGTGTGAGAGAAAGAGAGATTAGTAGAGAGCAGCTGGGGTTGCTGAGTCTTCTGGACGAATCCAGGTCTCAGTCAAGCCCAAGATGCTGAGCGTGGATTTTAAAGAAAAGCAGAAATGAAGTCAGCTTTGTTGACAGCTGACTGACAATTCCAGAGACCCACAGAGAAGGAAAGAGGTGTAGTGAAGGAGGTAGAGATAAGGCGCAGGTTAGCAGGATTACGTTGCCGTCTGCGTGGGACGTTAGAGCGTGGTTGAGAGAGAACCGGAATAGTTTGGAAACACATGATAGAGGTGGCAGGAAAGAGGATGGAAACGGAGAGTGTGTAAGGGAAGGGGGAAAAAAGAAAAGATACTTAAGTGTGTCGCTCGGTGTCGTTGCTCGGTTAAATTCGCGCAGGAAAAGTCGATGGTCTTTACCCTCGTCTGTCTTCACACGAGGAGGCTGAACGCTTCCGCTGATGCTTCCGCGTCAGCGCTCGGACCTCTGATAAATACAGCCTTAACACACTACCGTGAAAACAGCTGTGGCCGGCTTCTGATTGGCCCAGCCAATAGCCTTGTGCAAATAACTCAAGACGAAACTAACACTTCGCTTGCAAGGAGCACTGAAAATGATCCAGGTTCCTTCTTAGCCGAGGTGCAAATTATTATAATTAACAGAAAGTGCAATCAAACAACGAAACCTCAACGAAAATGCAGAATAGAAATAGAAGGGAAACGAAAGTATTCCTTCCCAACAGCAGGTAAATAATTTAAACAACAGATCTATGACTAAGTATCGCAACACTTACGAGCTGCCGTCCGTCTCTTCTGGTGAATATTCGGCTTCTACCTCTTGTTTGTGTCCGGCAGTTTGGTAGATGTATGAGGAGCGTGTTTTCCAGTCTCCGATGTCATCTTGAAATGCGAGTTAAATCCGTCTGCAAGGAATGGCTAGCAAATAATCTCCAGCCACAGTACATCCTTGTAAATGCGCGAGCGAATAATAGCGCGGTAAACCAGTGAAGAATCCACAACAGTCTCATATTTACGCTGTTATGACGCCATCGCACTGAGAAGTCAAACATTCCAAGCATTTCGATCTTTAAAAGTAAACAACACGGCAGGACATTATTGAGCACACATTAGTAGGCTATTAAAATGTTTTAATACAGAATTTGTGCCTGAATATGTTTTAAAATGTAACACAATCGTCAGATGCAAATAAAACCATCACCAATAGGCCTGTTTGTATATTATAGTTCCAACTTCACAAAGAGACAAAAACATCATCCACACACCATAAAAGTTATACTATTTCACGCAGCTTTAGAGCTCACTGACACAATTCAATCAACTATTTATATTTGGGCTATATATATATATTAACCAAGAAAGACTTTTGAATAAATAAAGATAAATAAAAATAAAATAAATAAAAAAGAGCTGATAAAAAATGTAAAAACTGTAACTTGAATGCAATGTAAGTCGCTTTGGATAAAAGCGTCTGCTAAATGCATAAATGTAAATGTAAATGTAAATGTAAATATTTGTATGTGATAAGTGACTGTCATAATTACAATTTTTTTTTTTTGGCCAGAATTGGTCGACTTTTACAGTTATATATTTATATCCTACACTGCCCCCTGCAGTTGAATATATAATAGGGTAGAGTGGGGTAAAACGCTTCCCTACTATTTTCCCCAAAATAACCACAAGATAAAATCAAGATACATTTTTATTGTAACTATGGACTACGTTGGCAAGAGTGATGTAGAAGTTTTCACCATGAAGCTTACACTAGTGATGTACGGTGAGAAAACGGATTTCACAGTGAATTATCTAATTTTCAACAGTAATATATATATATATATATATACAGTGAGGAAAATAAGTATTTGAACACCCTGCTATTTTGCAAGTTCTCCCACTTAGAAATCATGGAGGGGTCTGAAATTGTCATCGAGGTGCATGTCCACTGTGAGAGACATAATCTAAAAATAAAATCCAGAAATCACAATGTATGATTTTTTAACTATTTATTTGTATGATACAGCTGCAAATAAGTATTTGAACACCTGAGAAAATCAATGTTAATATTTGGTACAGTAGCCTTTGTTTGCAATTACAGAGGTCAAACGCTTCCTGTAGTTTTTCACCAGGTTTGCACACACTGCAGGAGGGATTTTGGCCTCCTCCACACAGATCTTCTCTAGATCAGTCAGGTTTCTGGCCTATCGCTGAGAAACACGGAGTTTGAGCTCCTCCAAAGATTCTCTATTGGGTTTAGGTCTGGAGACTGGCTAGGCCACGCCAGAACCTTGATATGCTTCTTACAGAGCCACTCCTTGGTTATCCTGGCTGTGTGCTTCGGTCATTGTCATGTTGGAAGACCCAGCCTCGACCCATCTTCAATGCTCTAACTGAGGGAAGGAGGTTGTTCCCAAAATCTCGCAATACATGGCCCCGGTCATCCTCTCCTTGATACAGTGCAGTCGCCTGTCCCATGTGCAGAAAAACACCCCAAAGCATGACGCTACCACCCCATGCTTCACAGTAGGGATGGTGTTCTTGGGATGGTACTCATCATTCTTCCTCCAAACACGTTTAGTGGAATTATGACCAAA
Organism: Onychostoma macrolepis; assembly: GCF_012432095.1. Lineage (NCBI taxonomy): Eukaryota > Metazoa > Chordata > Actinopteri > Cypriniformes > Cyprinidae > Onychostoma > Onychostoma macrolepis. The sequence continues at coordinate 5,950,608 of NC_081162.1, forward strand.
AGTTCTATTTTGGTCTCATCTGACCACATGACTTTCTCCCATGACTCCTCTGGATCATCCAAATGGTCATTGGCAAACTTAAGTCGGGCCTGGACATGTGCTGGTTTAAGCAGGGGAACCTTCCGTGCCATGCATGATTTCAAACCATGACGCCTTAGTGTATTACCAACAGTAACCTTGGAAACGGTGGTCCCAGCTCTTTTCAGGTCATTGACCAGCTCCTCCCGTGTCGTTCTGGGCTGATTTCTCATCTTTCTTAGGATCATTGAGACCCCACGAGGTGAGATCTTGCATGGAGCCCCAGTCCGAGGGAGATTGACAGTCATGTTTAGCTTCTTCCATTTTCTAATGATTGCTCCAACAGTGGACCTTTTTCACCAAGCTGCTTGGCAATTTCCCGTGGCCCTTTCCAGCCTTGTGGAGATGTACAATTTTGTCTCTAGTGTCTTTGGACAGCTCTTTGGTCTTGGCCATGTTAGTAGTTGGATTCTTACTGATTGTATGGGGTGGACAGGTGTCTTTATGCAGCCAACGACCTCAAACAGGTGCATCTAATTTAGGATAATAAATGGAGTGGAGGTGGACATTTTAAAGGCAGACTAACAGGTCTTTGAGGGTCAGAATTCTAGCTGATAGACAGGTGTTCAAATACTTATTTGCAGCTGTATCATACAAATAAATAGTTAAAAAATCATACATTGTGATTTCTGCATTTTTTTTTTTAGATTATGTCTCTCACAGTGGACATGCACCTACGATGACAATTTCAGACCCCTCCATGATTTCTAAGTGGGAGAACTTGCAAAATAGCAGGGTGTTCAAATACTTATTTTCCTCACTGTATATATATATGGCAGCGGCTATTTGCACTAAGTGTAAATAGCTATAGATTCTATTTACACTATGTTAAAATAGCAAGATTTTCTGCTATTTATACTACTTATTGCAAATAGTGGCAATTATCTGCACCTCAGTATTGTAGTAGGCTACATTATAAAACAGTACGCAATAATAACGTATTGAGTCTAAATTATAGTTTTAATTCAAATTAGGCTATTAAATGGATGGCACCTTATTTGGACAATAAAGCCCTCCCTACACCTAGCCTAACCCTACCCGATACTTTATTTTTAACTTTTTCATTATTTCCTTCATTTTTATTGAAAACAAATGCCTTTCCGATGCGATGAGATTTGAAAAGAGAGAAAAAAAGTTCGGCAAAAGGCGGATTCGAACTCGGGTCGATCGTGTCAAAAAGCACACACCTTATCGTCTACGTACGGCACTGAAACTGATGATCAATAAGTGTCTTTTTGCAGTGTTGACTACCTCAATCACACGTTGGTGGGCCGTGGGTGGAGTTACTGTAAATAGCCTTTGCCAACAAGTCGGGCTATTTGCACTTAGTGTAAATACACTCCGAAAAAGACAAAGCGTTTTAAAGCTTGTTGTTCTGTAAAACATCACAGTTATAAATTATATGAGAACAGTAGGGCCTATAGATAGGGAGTAAGTGTTATTTAAGAAAAATATAATTATATTTTCAGAATGACAATTTTTTCTCTCAAACATAGTCAGTGGGGTAAAACGCCCCCTGGGGGTAATGGGATATTACTGTAGTTATTCTGTTCTGAACATCAAATCCTTTGCTTTTCCATCAAATGTTGGTTGAATAAAAATATTTGGATTTTATATTTAAAAATTACCTCAAGTTATCATCAGGTAGTTTAGCTAGCCAGTTAGCATCAGCTAACAAAATGTTTCAAATAGGCTATCATAATTTTGTAACTCACAATTATTGATTATATTCTTTAAAATTTTAAGCTAAAACTGCCTGTACTCTGATTTTGCTGTAAATGTTTAAAGAAAATTTCTTTGTCAGACTGGGGGGCATTTTGGTACAAATTAAATTTTTGTTAAAAATCTAATAACATTTTTCATACTTTGTCACTAAAACTATGATAACTTTTTCGGACATATTTAACTTTTGTTTCACCGAAAGAAAATTACATAATCCTTAAGGGGGTCGTTTCCCCCACTCTACCTTACTCGATGAAGATGAATGATCACACGGTCTCTGACTAATTTGGCACCATAAATTGCGCTAAAATGAAGACAGCAGAAAAAGCAGGAAAGGAAAAGCTCGTCATCTTTGGCATGAAGGACGTGGAGGCTGTTCACAAAAAGGAATGAGAACAGAGTAGAAGAATATACACAAGGTTAGAAAAAGAAAGAAAGAAAAGAAATTCCTGTACAAGATAAACAGATATTTTTCAGCTTTATTTTGTGACACATCATAAATGACATTTCCACCACTGTCATTTACTGCAATGCATGCTGATGACAGCAGATGGTTTAAAATGTTAATCGTAATTGTTGTCCATTTTCAGAGAATATTCTGCATAGAAAATCCTTAAAGCAAAGCCTTAACAGTCAAGCTCAACTGAGTAACGAACATGAAACTTGCTATTTTTCTTAGGAACACAATATTCTTAAAGTATTTTCAGACATGTTCAAGTTATGATGATATACGCGAATCAGGGAGTAACATCTGTCTAAAAATATCATTCACCTTTTTGATATGAAACTGCTGAACAATGTACATCCTATCAAAGAAACAATGTACATCCTATATAATCATTGCAATGCATATGGTAAATATTTAGGCTAGTGCTGTCAAACGATTAATCGCGATTAATCGCATCCAAATTAAAAGCTTTTCTTTACATAGCCTATGTGTGTGTGTACTGTGTATATGTATTATGTATACATAAATACACACATACAGTATATATTTAGAAAATATTTACATGTATATATTTATATTCACATAATTTAATTTATATATAAATATATTTAATATATAAACATTACATATTTTTTCTTAAATATATACATGCATGTGTCTATTTATATTTACGTAATAAATATACACAGTACACACACATACATTATGGAGAAAAAAAAAAAAAACACTTTTATTTTGGATGCAATTAATCGCGATTAATCATTTGACAGCGCTAGTTTAGGCTATTTAAAGACCCAAAAATGGGTAATCAGTTTAAAGTTTTAACATGTTTATTGAGTTGATGATGGCTTACACAGTAACTGATGTATGAGTATTTAGCTATGATAGAACCAATTCATGTGTGAATGCAGATGTAGAAAAGTGTGGAAGTTTTGCACTTCTTGGCATTTACGCACCTATACAAAACCTCTCCAGCTGCCTATTTGGCACTGAGATCCACCACTAGATGCTGGTAGGCCATGGTCTTTCCTTTAAAACTGGCCGCTAACAGAATATCCTTATTGTCAATAGAGACCAGGCTGAAGCCTCGAGGCGCGAGCATGTTGAGTTCCTGGAAGGGCTGGAATCTTTGGGTGAGCTCGTCCCACAGGTAGATCCGAGAGAAGGAGTAATCGCTGCCCAGCAGAAGGTACTGCCTCACTCCGACGCTGAACGGATACACGGCCATTGAGCCCCGTGACGGCAGGGTTTGAATCTCTACGAAGCGCTGGTTGTCCCAGCGCAGGATCTTCGAGTCTCCTATGAAGCGCGTGAGGCAGAGATACAGCACTTTTCGAATCCAGAAGTGCTTCACCATCTGCACGTCGCCTGAATCAGTGATCTGAGAGTGGTAGGCAAATTGGCGTTGGCTGCGGTTCCACAGATACACCACAGGGGGCTGCGAGGCGCTCGAGAGTATGAGGCGAGGTTTGCCGTCCACCTCTAGGAAGTCGATGTGAGTGTCTCTGTGCCAGGGATGGAGGGACTGGTGTGAGTAAAAGCCGTTACTGTTCCAGCGGTACAGACTGGTGGATCCGGCTTTAGAGCTGTCAACTACTGCAAAATACCAGTCTCCTTCAATCTGGAAAGTCTCGATGAAGTTGGGTTTACGGACACGGGTGGTGTCGATGTCCTGGATTTTGACGAAACGCAATGGACCTTCCTCCCATCTGACAACAACAACAACAACAACAGGATGTCATGATGTCCTGATGATGATGATAATAAGCACATGCAAACAGATACTATATGAAATTTTGGTAATTGAAGTATTTTACCAAATAAAAGGTGCATTCAGTAGTTTGGAGCTAATTTAAAATGTTTTACTGAGTCAACTGAATGAGATGGAGACTGTAGGCCTACTTATTATAGTTTTTTATAAAAAGTGTTTTAATTGGGCTATGTGGTGCGGGTCACGCTCCATAAAAGTCTATTTCCACAATGGAATAAACATTTTAAAAAGGTAATTTCAACTGTTTTTCTTTACATTTCCAATTTATATATCTCATAATTCTTACTTTTTTCCTCACAACTGCAAGTTTACGCCATAAAAAGGTACTGTAAATGGGACACAATTTTTCTTTAATCACACAATCAGAACTGTAAAATGTAAACTCTTTACTGCATGAAAAAAATCTGAATTTTGAGTTTATATCTTGCCATTCTGATTTTCTTCTCATAAGTGCAAGAAAAAAGCCAGAATTGTGAGACAAAAAGTTGATTTTGTTTGGTATAAACTCAGAATTGACAGATATAAACAGTTCAAACTGTTGTAAACTTTTCTTATCAGAATTGTGAATTTATATCTTGTAAATCTACATTGTTTTTATCGTGCAATTCTGAGAAAAAAGTTTTGAGAAAATTTGCGAGAAGGTCAGGATAGCTAGAAAAAGAATTTTTTGTGAAATATTAACTCAGAATTGTAAAACATGAACTGATTTTTTTTTTCTTAGAACGGCAAGTTTATATCTCACAACTCTGACTGGGTGGATAGATTTGATGACAGAGGAAAGTAGTGATGCACAAGTTGCTTGTTTTTTTGTTTGGACAGGTAAAGGAATTCATTACTGTGTATATCACTCTCTAAAACTCACTCAGTGTAATTTACATAAAACTCACTCTTGTGGTATCACTACTTAAAGTATGTAAAGAACGGCTATGTTAACACTAAAAAACTACTTACTGCACCTTTAGTAAAAGTAAATAAAAATTGATTTAGGGTTAATTCTGATAATACACAAAGTATATCCGCAAAATTCCTGAGCCTCCACAACAGAGTCTTAAAAAGTAGTGCACATAGACTTACTTGTAGATGTGGGATCCTCCAAAGAGCTGAGCCACAACCATGTAGAGAGTGTTGTTGATAACCACGGGTTTACAATACACAGCAGAACGAGCTGGAATACACATACATTAGTATTTGTAACTGAATGGAACTACATTTTAAACATGTAACACAAATGAATCTTGATGCATTTTGAGTAATGATTTAATACTCCGGTTTCAGAGCCATCCCTTGTGAAATTAAGTGACTGAAAAAATTACATTCAGTTGTCACTGTTGCAAAACACAGGATTCATGAAAAAGGTTAGAAAACCACTGCTTCAGAGAACACCTCCATAGTTGATTTTCTATGGAAATTTCTATTTTTATTAGTGCTGGGCAACGATTAATCACGATTAATCGCATCCAAAATAAAAGTTTTTGTTTATATAATATATCTGTGTGTACTGTGTATATTTATTATGTGTATATAAAGACACACACATACAGTATATATTTTGAAAAGATTTACATGTATTTACATGTATATATTTATTAATATAATTTATATGATATATAAATATATTTAATATATAATCATAACACATTTTTCTTAAATATATACATACATGGGTGTGTATTCATATATACATAATAAATACACACAATACACACACATATATTATGTACACAAAAACTTTTATTTTGGATGCGATTAATCGCGATTAATCGTTGCCCAGCACTAATTTTTATTGGTTCTATTAAATCAAGTAGCTACTAAAAAACCTCCACTTACAGCTTTGTAGTTTTTGACTTACATGTGATGTTGTAATGTGTCTTGAAAAGCATGTTCACGTGATCCCAAATGAACACGGTGCAGATTCCAGTGTTGGGCTGAGCGAAAACTACATACTGGTCGTCGTTAAACTCATATGACTCCACAGACAGCGACTGGAATGAGTATGTCTCATATACCGCAAAATCTGGATTAGAAGAACATTTCATATCAGAGCCAGTGTATAATGTGAATATTTTAAAGGGGTCATGAATTGGAGAATCAAAAGGTTCTTGATATTTACAAAAACAAACATGCAAGTTTCAGAACTCAAAACTAACTCTCCAGTTTAAATGATAAATTATGCATTTCTACCCTTCTAAAACACCAGATCGTGGCATCACGATTTTCCTTGAAGTGTCATTAACATGCGTCATCGCCGTATGTAATCAAGGAGGCATGTTCTGAACAACTCATCTCTATCCATCAATCACATGCCGAGTAAAACCGTCAAACTCAGAGGTTGTTCTGTCAGTGGATGTAAAGAAACTGCACATCCAAACACTTTGCATAGCCTTCCTAAAGATCCAAGCATTAGAAATGTATTTTTAATCTTGCAGTGTGTTTGTAATAAACACCAAACCAGCGTGTGACACTATAATACTCCAGCATATTGTTGTTTGAGTGTTACTAATAAAATGATTGAATAGCCAGAAATGATTGAATATTTTTTATTATAGTTTATGTTGCTGTTGTGTTGTTTCCATTTAATCTCAGTGGTTGCCATCTCTAATATTAAAAACACAACATGCTGTAAAGGAAGGTTGGATACGGTGAAATGAAGTTAGCCAATCACAGCAGTGGCCGCTTACTTCTGTTTTTGCTAGAGGTAACACCACTTCAAATCAAGTGTTGTTTGCAGAAAGTTAGGATATTTTTTTTTTTTTTTACAAGTATTAGACCTTTTTAGTGCCATTAAAAAACATTGTGAACTTTATAAATTAATTTTGAGAAACATAATATAAAACTCTGAAACTGCCTTTCATGACACCTTTATAGGATCATGTGGTGTAACAAATAGATATTCCATGTAGACTTTCAATTACTATAAATTTTGTATGATGCATGTGCAGTAATTATGGAAAAATGAGAAACGTTTTGTTCAAAAAGTTTTAGATGGATTATAGCATGTCACAACACAGGACAATGCAGAAATCCAGATACACTACATGGCCAAAAGAATGTGGACATTTAATTTGAAAACCCAGGCCTTCCCTGTTGAAAAAAAAAACAGCTGGTTAGGCATGTTTTGAAGCACGGCAGCTGGTTTGAGCTGGTTTAAGCTGGTCCTTAGTTGGTCATGAGCTGGTCCTGAACTGGTAATAAGCTGGTTATGAGCTGGTCCTGAGCAGGAGCTAGTTGGACCAGCACATGATCAGTTTAAACCAACTCATAACCAGCTTATAACCAGCTCCTGACCAACTAAGGACCAGCTTAAACCAGCTCAAACCAGCTGCCATGCTTCAGGTAGTTCAAAACATACCTAACCAGCATATGCTGTTTTTTTTTTCAGCAGTGTTCTTCTTGATGTTAGAACATGGATGCAGAAAGAGTCTGACTCCTCAAGAGGTGTTCAGTGGGGACTGCTGCAACAAAGTTGAAAGCACAGAATTTTCTAGAATGTCACTGGATAGAGTGCTGCAGGAATGAGTCCTGAAACTCAGAAACAACTCCACATTTAGCATTTCTGGTTCCATCATCCTGAAGTCAATGGGCTTTTGAATGGGTTTTAGATGAACTGCCTGAAATAAGGCCTGTGTGGTTAAAATCTGCTTAAGATATGTTCATATTTATTTTCTACGACAAGTGGCTAAATGGGACTAGAGATTGTTGGGTACATTAAACGTTATAATGCCAAACAGTAAAACTCATGTATTCACCAGTTCACTTTAACAGCCTCACTGTGTTTATAATCATGTTCTTGCAAACTATTCTACCTCAAATTTTAAAACAAAGCTTGAAAGAGCTGTCCAAAGATTAATGATTGTGATTAATGATGGGCTTCGAAATTAATAAACATTTGTGTTCATAAAGATTACTTTGAGAATCATACATTTTTGTTGGTCATAGAGCTTATCTTCAATGGCTTTTTATCAAGGGAACCAAAGTGATGCTAACTTCTGGGTTGGCCTACAACTGGAGTCTGGGTTTAGAAGGGGATGCTCACATAACTTTGGTAATATAGTTGACATGTTTTACAGATTTATAAATATCAATATTCGATTTCAACTGGATTTCAGCCACCTGTCTCAAATAACATGTGCTAAGGTCTGAACTGGGTCACCTGCGCTAATGCAGTTGAAGTCACGTGGTGTAAGGTCATGGATGCGTCGACCCTGGAACTCAAAAGGACTGGCGCAGTATATGGCGGGAACTGAGGTGTTGGTCTTCTCCATCCAGTCAACCAGCCATTTGATCTTACAGTCACAACGGAACGAGTTCCCTCGCAGGTCTCTGCATTGGAGAGAGAAATAAAAAGGTACAAAAGAAGTTAAAAAAAACATCCCCTGTTGACTCTGATCTATATTATCAACTTTGCATAAATTTCAGAGTCAATGCAAAATAAAAGGTAATCATTTTATTTTGGAAACATTTTGACTGTACAATGCTTACTATTTTTCACATACAGAATAAATGAGTCTGTATACATGAAAAGAAAAGGCTTGTTTTAGTAAGAGTCCCTCACAGAGGAATATTTGGGAATCTGGTACATACAGGTCAGTGAGGATGTCCAGGTGTTTGAAGAGATCTCTGGGAAGAACCTGCAGGTTGTTGTTGGACAGCGACCTGACACAGAGTAAATTCAAACCAGAGAGACATAACATGACCTATTTATTCCTCCATTCTTTATTCTAATCTATAAGGTACAATAACTAACACATTACAGTGTGATTTACTCTTGAGTATTGAAGACTGGACCATATAAAAAGGTTTTCTGTTCCAAATGAGTCTGAACCCTTTTGGAACTAGAGAATTAACACTTTTAAATGCATACACGTCAAATGGATTTATTCGATTATTTGCATTTTTATTTTTGAATCAATGCACTGATAATTGATCACTTCATAGACAGACGCAATACATACAGATGTGTCAGAGACTTCAGTCCTCTGAATGTGTGCTTTGACAGGGCTTGGATGTCATTGTTCTCAATAAATCTGTAAAGAAGAAAAAAGAGAATATGGGAATTAAATGAACCATTTAAGTCATGTAAACTGATTCAACCAACAACTCATTTGTCAGACAGCTACAAAATTAAATATTTGTAAATATGATATTTACAGGTGAAGTCATTAAAATGATTTGTGTGCCATTTGACAGAGAAGATAAAAGATTAGGACAGGGATATTAATCAAATGGCATATTTTCTCCTCCTATATTTACTGTAATAAACAGTAAGGATGCAAAGGCATGCTGCCTGTTCCCTGATGGATTCATGAGTCACAGCGTTCAGGAACACGAAGCCTGCCTCCATCTGCAAACCTTGCCGCATTTGCTTTGTTATAGCTTTTAGCTTAATGACTCTGAGGTTGTGGGCGTTTTCATTAATGCTAAAAGCTTTCTGCAATAGCAAGTCCCCCCTCTCTCTCTCTTTTATCTTTCTGCAGTCATTGAGCTGCCAATGCTTTCGTCTGAAAGACAACGCTACCTGAATCTTAAGAAGGACTCAGAAGAAACTGCACAACCTGCATGAAGATGAGAGACACAGACATGCATGCACAAGTCTTGCTCAAAGATGTCTTTTTAATACCTGGAGAAAGATATTAATATTCCAGTTCATCTCAGTGGCTTTCAAAAAGTATTTGATTTAAATTGTCCTTTTTTAAGAGGTGTCACATCTGCTATTATATAATGAAATGCAGTGTTGGGGAAAGTTACTTTTAAAAGAAATTCATTACAATATTGAGACTTCATAAAACATAACTAATTGTGTTACTTAGTTACTCTTTGTGGAAAGTAATGTGTTACGTTACTTTTGCATTTTTTGTTATTAATAAACAAATAAGCAAGCCTATAGGTGACAAAAAGTAATCCAAAAGTTATATTTCTGGCAACCGTAAAGACCCTTTCACACCAAAAGTGAAATGAATAAGCCTCAACACGGGGACAGGAGAGATGTCAATGAATAAATGGGAAAACAAAGTAACCGGCATTACTTATTTGAAAAAAATAAGTTGGATATTTTGCTGTAAATTAAAAATGTATGTGTTATTTTACTAGTTACTTGAAAAAAGTAATCCGATTACATAACTTGTGTTACTTAGTAATGTGTTACCTCCAACACTGATCAAATGCTTGTAGTATACAATATATGTAGGTTGAAAAAATGATTTAGAATGCACAAGTACTTTTGAGCAGTAATAAATGTATTTTTTTGGCATCTACCCAATGACCTTTCAATATTCTGTAAAGGATTTTTTTTTTTTTTTTTAAGATGTCTCATTTATAGAAATGACCTCAAACATTTTGATGAATCAATATGAATTTGGCACATGCTCCAACAGTTGGCTCATCTGTTGATTCAGCACTGTAAAATGCAAAACCCAAAAGGGTAATCAAATTCTACAACTGACAGTGAAAGGAAAGTAGAAAGAATGAGAGGAAGACTGGAAGAAAAAAAAAGAAAAAAGAAATTCCCGAGAAGGCAAGTCTTATGATTTATGATTTTGCTGTTGTTGGGAAAGCTAATGACAGATAATCATGGTCAATGGCTGTGCAAATTATCTCTAACCTGTTTTAAACTTTTAATTTCAAACTTGATTTTATAAGAAAAAAATTGTATAAACTTGTCTGGATTACAATGAGCGAGCACTTTCAAAACCCTGAGGAGATGCTCTAGAAGCTCTCTCTTAATTTATATTTCTTTGTACAGAAAATTAAAAGAAACCATATTTTTAGCTCCTTTTTTTCTTTCATTTACAGGTGCTGGTCATATAATTACAATATCATCAAAAAGTTGATTTATTTCACTAATTCCATTCAAAAAGTGAAACTTGTATATTATATTCATTCATTACACACAGACTGATATATTTCAAATGTTTATTTCTTTTAATTTTGATGATTAGAGCTTACAGCTCATGAAAGTCAAAAATCAGTATCTCAAAATATTAGAATATTACTTAAGACCAATACAAAGAAAGGATTTTTAGAAATCTTGGCCAACTGAAAAGTATGAAAATGAAAAGTATGAGCATGTACAGCACTCAATACTTAGTTGGGGCTCCTTTTGCCTGAATTACTGCAGCAATGCAGCGTGGCATGGAGTCGATCAGTCTGTGGCACTGCTCAGGTGTTATGAGAGCACCTTTTCCTACCCAAATTCTTCCTTCCAGTCAACTTTGCATTTAATATGCTTTGATACAGCACTCTGTAAACAGCCACACCTTTCAGTAATGACCCTCTGTGACTTACCCTCTTTGTGGAGGGTGTCAATGTTCGTCTTCTGGATCATTGCCAAGTCAGCAGTCTTCCCCATTAATGTGGTTTCAAAGAACAAGAGATACCCAGAATTTATACTGTAGGGATGGTCATTTATTTAAACTCAAATGTAAATATTCTAATATTTTGAGATACTGATTTTTGACTTTCATGAGCTGTAAGCTCTAATCATCAAAATTAAAAGAAATAAACATTTGAAATATATCAGTCTGTGTTTAATGAATGAATATAATTTACAAGTTTCACTTTTTGAATGGAATTAGTGAAATAAATCAACTTTTTGATGATATTCTAATTATATGACCAGCACCTGTATGTGAGCAAAAGCCAGTGTCTGAAAATACACTCTTAAAAATAAAGGTGCTTAAAAGGTTCTTCAGCGATCCCATAGAAGAAGCATTTTTGGTTCCACAAAGAACCATTCAGTCAAAGGTTATTTAAAGAACCATCTCTTCCTTACCTTTTTATAATCTGAAGAACCTTCTTTCGCCACAAAGAACCTTTTGTGAAACAGAAAGGTTCTTCAGATATTAAAGGTTCTTTATGGAACCATTTAGACAAAAAGGTTATTCTACGGCATCGTGAAGCACCTTTATTTTTAAGAGTGTATCAAAATAAATCACACTTAAAATGCAACAGAAGACATTCTGAAACATCTAATCTGTCCATCTGTTGGGCAAGTGATCAATCCACCCACCCATCAACCCACTCCTCCTCTATCCTTCAGGCCAACCATCGATTAGGCCATCCATCCATCAAGCAACATGGAAACATACTCACAGGTACTGCAGATGTCCAAGACCGGCAAAAGCATCATCAGAAATCAGTGAGAATGTGTTTGAGTTCAACAGCCTGTGCAGAACAAAAAGAAAGAGACAAAGATAAGAGCTTGCACTTTCATTGAGCTGAACATTTATCATACATTTTAGACAGTTTTAGACTGTCTTTGTGCTATTTACTGCTGTAAAGAAGTACATTTATTTTGATGTGTTGACTAACACACTAAAGCACATGTAAAGTACTTCATTTTAAATGTATAAGTAGCATGTTATTCAATATCATATTTAAAGATAATATATTTTAAATGTACTAAATTGCAACTTCATCCTTTCAAATATGTAATTACAAACATATTTACATACATGACATAGAAGTTTCAATAGAAATGGCATTAAAGTATATTTTAGAAAAAAATAAAATCTTGTCAGCACTTTAACCATATTTCAAGTAATTGTGAAATTACACATAAAGATATACTTAAGTCATATACTTAAGTGGATAAGAAAAGCACACTTAAAGTTCTTATAATATGTAATATTTCTGTAATAAGTACTCTTTTTATAAGCATGCTAAAGTTTTTTTTATAATGTTAAAAAAATATATAAAATATAATGTTTGAAACTGTGTATTTTAATTATTTATCTCAGTGCAATGTCTTACCCTGCATACTTCAAATGTAAGTGCTTTACTGTAAACATGATTTTCAGATGCTTTCATAAACTGATAATAAATAGCATGTCACAAGTATTACCAATTAGAGAGTCATACAAAATTTCAAATTGTATGTAATATAAATATTTATGTGCAAAAATATAAATTCTGTTGTTTAAGAACTGTCTCTAATAGATCAGAAACACCGAAAGGCTGCATTGCCTGAAGGATCACCATGTAAATCCATTATCACTGCCTTTGGAGTTTATGAATCCACAATAAATTCCTGTGGCTGAAAGCACATCTTGCCTATTGGTCTCAAATATCAGACACACCGCAAAGCACACCGTCTTCATGACATCTGACTGCTATATGCAAATTACTTCAGCAAGGAACAGAACAAGAAGTACAGATATTACTGCTGACAGTGGATTAGTGTCTGTACACAAACAACACCATACTTTCACACAGAAACATAGTTTAAATGTTGCATATACCATTTTTTATATTTATTATACAACTATATTTTACAAAGCATTGCATATCTGATATTGCAGGACAGTTTTTAATTTGTTTACTGATTCAGTGACTGAAGAACTGGCATGCTGTCATTGGAAAACAAACTTGTCTCTTGTGTCTTTCTCACACACACAGAGGGAGGACAGAAACGCTGTTGTTGTGTGAGTGTGGGCAGTCTGTAAATGGAAGGTCTGTCACTGATACACATCACACTACACACTGCTCAGACATGCAGCTGACAAACACTACAATCCTCACACTTTTTTTCACACACAGGCCATAATAAGAAAATGCAGAGGAGGATCATTGTGCATTTGGTACTTACAGGAACTGCAGTAGGTGCATGTGGGAAAAAGCTCCTTCAGGAATCTCTGAGAAAGCAGCGTTCACCATAGTCCTGATAGAATAGTAGAAACCACCATTATTATTATCATTATCATCATCAACATCAGAGCCCAGTCTTATGAAAATGCATATAACTAGTACTCCAAATAAAAACAAAAACTCGTGGTACTGATATGCAAAAAAAAAATGACTTTGGCGTGCATATGATAAGCACGTGTTTGGCGTGCATATGATACGAAATTTGTTGGCTTGCATATGATACGCAGTTTTCGCGTACATATTATAGGCATCTACCCCACAGCCCTAATCCTACCCATCGCGTAGCATATACACGCCAACGTCAATTTTTGCGTTTCAATACCACGAGTTTTTGTTTTTATTTGGCGTACAATTCATACGCACTTTCATCAGATCGGGTTGGAGCCATCATCATCACAAATATAGTTGCTGTTACAGTCATCTTAAAGTAAAAACTCATGAGTTCAGAGAAATGTCTTTACAACATCTAAAAATCTCATTTTAAGTCTAGATTTTTTTTTTTTTACATTTTCTGAACACATTATGAACGAAGCTTTCCTGTGCAAAACCACACAATGTTAAGATGTTTAGGGTGGTTGCTATTTTCTCTATGTGATTTTTATCATGTTGAGTTTCAATGGTGTTCTGTATGTATTTATTTAGTGTGTATGATTATTATGATGAATAATTTCCATATTTCCACCACTTTTTCCCAATGTTTATATCATAGTTAAAAGTAATTTCAGTCTAATTCTGAGCGGTTATGTTTAGCCTTTTTCTTAAACAGTTGCTCTGCACACCTGGAAGGATCTCACAAATTAATTATTAGAAAGTAGGACACAGATCTTCCTTCCTTCTTATATTCTCAGTCTGAAAATAAGGGCACCATCAGCGTGCAAAATCTCTATATTACTCAGCTAACATGAAATCTAAATCAAAGGCCTTTTATAATACTTTCTTCAGAATATATACATGAATATGAATAAACCTGAATGAACCTGGTTACATAAGTCTTTATAAATGAATGACTCCTCTGCAAATAGTATCTAATGAAATACAGTGTAATTGTGTGACAACTTTAGTGAACTTAATATTGTGTATAAAATGCAGAGAGAGGAAAAACCTTGAAAAATCTTGAGTCAGCTGATGAAACAAATGGTATCTGCGGTTATGTTCTCCCAGAGGATAATAACCGTGTATGTGGTGAGATTTCTGTGGTTGAGTCTCTACAGCAGACGTAAGCTGACTGAAAAAGAGCAGCATATAGACTTCACCTCATCTTCTATCAGCTCAGCAAGCTGACTTTCTGTTTATCTGTCTATAGTAGTCAGTTTAAAGGAATAGTTCACCAACATACGAAACTCTCAGAAAGCAGTCCATTCGACTCTATATTACATAACATGCACTGTATATGCATGATAGTGTTCTCAAGCCATAAAACAGATCTGTGTGACAGACTGAAATGAAGCCACGTTCACTAATAATTCCCTTCCACTGCAGCTTCGACAACAAATGTGGTACCAAAGGTGAAAAACAGATGTCAGTGACTAACAAATATCAGGTTGGAATATATAAGGCGACATATAGAGTCAAAAGACTACTTTATAATGTTTTGTTGTCCTTTATAGCTTTACAGGCCAAAAACGGTCACTATATGGAAATTAGGGCCATATTTTTTTCTTCAGACTTCTTTATGATTGTGTTATAATCACATAAACCCTTATGTCACATGGAATGACGTCACTTGACAGGTGACATAATGGCCAAATCTTCGTATAAATCATTAACTCTAGATAATGTTATGCTGCTGAGAAAATGGTTAATAAGCAAGTCAATGATAGTCATTTTTTATGAGCAACTTTCCCCTTTTTGAATTTGAATAAATAGGTACACGTGATCTTTCCAGTACTCACAAGGATATGATTCCTGGTGGGAAACTCTTGGGAATGGCTTTGGTGTCCACGCAGAAGGCACTGTCTTTCGTACAGGAGCAGGTGGTGGGACATCGAGGGGTTTTGGGAGCCCTGCGGCCCACCGCCGTCCCAAACATACAGAGAAGCAGCACACAAACAGACAGCCGCCAATCCGGCCATCGTGGGGTCCATCTGGGCCTTGCTTCAACCATCTTCCACCTTCTCTTCTCCAGCTTGAGTTGTCTCAGTCAAGAAACACAGACGGCTGGATGATCCTGGTTTCTGTCCGTCCCTATCAAGAAAACTGCAAGAGAAGAAGATCCAGGGTGTGAATGAGAGACGTGGGAAGGCGTTAGGCTCAGAAGAGACGGACACAGAGAGAGTGGGCAGTGACTGGTGTTTCCTGGGTGCGTGTATGAGTGTGTATTTGATTTTCTCAGTGTTCTCTGCAGTCTCTCTCTCTCTCTCTCTCTGTGGTGCAGCTGTCAGAGCACAGACTGCAGGAGCGTATCAGCCAGCGCTGCTCTGCACACGCTCAGTCTCAGACCAGAGTGCAGCAACGCTGACACTGAATTATTAACAAACGCATGGACTAACACTTAAACTGCAGCAGGGAACACAGCAGAGAAAGTAGTGGGATGGGGAGGTTGAACCAAGATGAAGAGGCAGGGGTGATGGACCGGTCAGTGGAGGTTATACTAAATAATGTACTACGAAACTCTTGTTTATGCTCAAGCATCACATCTCATAGAAGTCAGTGCACCAGCTTGAAAAAACACCTTTTAGAACAGTATTCCGGTTCATGAAGGAACTATAATTCATTATATCCAATGTAAAACAAAAATAAATAAATGAGACCACATGGCAATCGTGAATAGCATAGTGTGATTATCAATTTAAAAGGTGTGACTGAATTAAATAACTGTATAGTCTGATGTGCTGCATGTTTCAAAGTGAAGCATGCCGCTGCGTTCACGTGAACAGCTCGTTTACAGTAAATGAAGCAAACTTCAATTCTGCATGTCTTCCAAGTTTAATGTTCATTTGGGAGGCAGTGTGCATTAGGTTTACGTTATTGACATATTCAGATAATTTACAACATTGTTGTGGGCAGAAGTTTGCAGCATTTCACCATGATGCCAAAAAAATATTATTTTGAGGTTCTAAAACATCATTGTTAATGTAATGTGAACTGAGAAACTATCATAACTAAAAAAAAAGTTTGTTTCAAGTAACATTAAAACATAAAAAATAAATAGTTTATTTACTTGCATGTCATGTAATTATTAACCAACATCAGAGAAATGTGAACATGCAAATGTGTCAATAAGTTATTGAAATATACCTGTAAACCTAAAAGGAGATATAATGAGATGTAAATATTTTGCATCTAAGGGGTACAGCTGACAAAAAAGTTCTGGGCCCACCAATACACATTTGGGATTTTCCCTTATCGGACACTTTTATCAGGTCTTGGACTCTCTACTACTGAGCTTATTGTTTGAATCAGGTGTATTTGATATACAAAATGTACAGTGGGCGGTCAGCCTAGAGTTTTATGATATTATATGATAATATAAGCTCTGTAGCGCCTTATTTAAAAACATCAATTCAACATAGAACAAATAAAAATAAATCCAAAATGTAAAAGTATATAATCAACTCCACTTTTTTATTGGTCACACGTTTTCACGAAACTTGATCTTTGGAATGCAGTGAAATGCAAAACATCATTGCATGAGCTTGAGTTGCTGTCTCCAGATGTGCATCCATATGAATGAAGCTGAATGGATTGAAAAGTGTAAGAGTTTGGACTCACTGTTCCAGACACATAGGTCGTTAAAGGGATAGTTCACACATCATCTAATCACCCTAATGTTATTCCAAACCCATAAGACCGTAGTTCATTTTTGAAACACAAATAAAGATTTTTAAGATTAACATTATGAAAACATGAATAAAGTCCATTCCCCCAAAACAGTTTATAAAGACACTGTAAAAATTCAAAAAAAGTGTTTAATACAGCAGTTTTATCAATGATCGCTTAATGAACAGATTTATTTTTAAGTCTTATTTAAGCCCAATCGGGTTAATTAAGTAACTGTTGACAGATTTTCACTTTAGGGTGAGCTATTCCTTTAAGAAAAAGAGGCATCACTATCACATTAGTCCTATGAATTTGTACTCTTTTGATATGTAACTCATTCTGTATAGTTTGTTCTATATGAATGAGACTTCAATTTATGTGGAGAAGCAGCATCAGACACCACATTTTAAATATTATTATTAATTATAAACAGAAAATGAAATTGAAATTTACTATTATTATTTATAGTACACACACACACACACACACACACACACACACACACACACACACACACACAATATCTTAATATAAATATTGTTCATTTAATATAATAATACAGTATATTCAAAATGTATTATCTACTGCAAATATTTAATAGTTATGGCTTTTACAGTAGGAAGAGAAGAGAAGAGAAGAGAAGAGAAGAGAAGAAGAGAAGAGAAGAGAAGAGAAGAGAAGAGAAGAGAAGAGAAGAGCTATTATATCAGGACATGCAGTACTGCAGTACTGACCTCATTTCAAATGCAACATTGAACAGTTAAAACTTGCAGTTCACATCTGCAATCCAGTCACATCTGTAGAAAATATCAAATTTCTGCATGCATTCTAATGTATCTTTGAAGAGTAGCCTATGAACAATAATAATAGGGAAGCTTGCCTTAGTAAACAAGACTAAGTACACATATTCATTTTGTCAAATATCATTGTTCATTTAAGTATATAAGTGTCTTTAATACATTTAAATCAGACTATTATAAAGTGACACTTTTCAAGATATTAAATCAAACACCCTTGAGTGATCTAAAGTTTTCTGAGTGATTATTATGATAGGTGAACACAAGAGGGCACTAGAGCATTACCTTCAACAGTTGAGGGTTCCTCTGAATAAAGAACTGGCTTCTTTTTCTTCCCCTCCACTTCCTGCTCTCGTGGTCACTGTGCTCTTGGCAGGGTGGCACTGCAGCGGCAGGCACGGCTGTCACCAGCTGACACCACACAGCCAGTCCACGTCACAGGTACACAGACCGCAGGCGTTCTCTGAGTCATGTTCTCACTTCCGAGAAGCCCAGGGTGAGGTGTGGAGATACCAGGTCACTTTTGCGGAGCTTGGGCAGAGAGTTGGAGTCAAACACGTGTTTTATGGTCCTGTCTTTCTCACACTGCACCGTCAGCAGTTTTCCCACCAGCATAGCATTACCAGCTGTGCTTCTGGAGCAGGGCCTTCGCTTCACTATATCTGCTCTTCCGTCATTCTGGAGCCAAAGATTTTATGGTCTTCTTTTCAAATTTTTGCTCTGGCTCAAACAGTACAAGATAAAAATGCCAGATTCTTTGTTTTATCTATCTATCTATCTATCTATCTATCTATCTATCTATCTATCTATCTATCTATCTATCTATCTATCTATCTATCTATCTATCTATCTGTCTGTCTGTCTGTCTGTCTGTCTATCTATATCTGTCTGTCTGTCTGTCTGTCTGTCTGTCTGTCTGTCTATCTATCTATCTATCTATCTATCTATATCTGTCTGTCTGTCTGTCTGAGTGTCTATCTATCTATCTATCTATCTATCTATCTATCTATCTATCTATCTATCTATCTATCTATCTATCTATCTATCTATATCTGTCTGTCTGTCTGTCTGTCTGTCTGTCTGTCATCTATCTGTCTGTCTGTCTGTCTGAGTGCCTATCTATCTATCTATCTATCTATCTATCTATCTATCTATCTATCTATCTATCTATCTGTCTGTCTGTCTGTCTGTCTGTCTGTCTGTCTGTCTATCTATCTATCTATCTATCTATCTATCTATCTATCTATCTATATCTGTCTGTCTGTCTGTCTGAGTGTCTATCTATCTATCTATCTATCTATCTATCTATCTATCTATCTATCTATCTATCTATCTATCTATCTATCTATCTATCTATCTATCTATCTATCTATCTATCAATCTATCTATCTATCTATCTATCTATCTATCTATCTATCTATCTATCTATCTATCTATCTATCTATCTATCTATCTATATCTGTCTGTCTGTCTGTCTGTCTGTCTGTCTGTCTGTCTATCTATCTGTCTGTCTGTCTGAGTGCCTATCTATCTATCTATCTATCTATCTATCTATCTATCTATCTATCTATCTATCTATCTATCTATCTGTCTGTCTGTCTGTCTGTCTGTCTGTCTGTCTGTCTGTCTGTCTGTCTGTCTGTCTGTCTGTCTGTCTGTCTATCTATCTGTCTGTCTGTCTGTCTGTCTGTCTGTCTGTCTGAGTGTCTGTCTGTCTGTCTGTCTGTCTGTCTGTCTGTCTGTCTATCTATCTATCTATCTATCTATCTATCTATCTATCTATCTATATCTGTGTGTCTGAGTGTCTGTCTGTCTGTCTGTCTGTCTGTCTGTCTGTCTATCTATCTATCTATCTATCTATCTATCTATCTATCTATCTATCTATCTATATCTGTCTGTCTGTCTGTCTATCTATCTATATCTGTCTGTCTGTCTGTCTGTCTGTCTGTCTATCTATCTATCTATCTATCTATCTATCTATCTATCTATCTATCTATCTATCTATCTATCTATCTATCTATCTATATCTGTCTGTCTGTCTGTCTGTTTGTCTGTCTGTCTGTCTGTCTGTCTGTCTATCTATCTGTCTGTCTGTCTGTCTGTCTGAGTGCCTATCTATCTATCTGTCTGTCTGTCTGTCTGTCTGTCTGTCTGTCTGTCTGTCTGTCTGTCTGTCTGTCTGTCTGTCTGTCTGTCTGTCTGTCTCTGTCTGTCTGTCTATCTGTCTGTCTGTCTGAGTGCCTATCTATCTATCTATCTATCTATCTATCTATCTATCTATCTATCTATCTATCTATCTATCTATCTATCTATCTATCTATCTATCTATCTATCTATCTATCTATATCTGTCTGTCTGTTTGTCTGTTTGTCTGTCTGTCTGTCTGTCTGTCTATCTATCTGTCTGTCTGTCTGTCTGTCTGAGTGCCTATCTATCTATCTATCTATCTGTCTGTCTGTCTGTCTGTCTGTCTGTCTGTCTGTCTGTCTGTCTGTCTGTCTGTCTGTCTGTCTGTCTGTCTGTCTGTCTGTCTGTCTGTCTGTCTATCTATCTATCTGTCTGTCTGTCTGTCTGTCTGAGTGCCTATCTATCTATCTATCTATCTATCTATCTATCTATCTATCTATCTATCTATCTATCTATCTATCTATCTATCTATCTATCTATCTATCTATCTATCTATCTATCTGCCTCGGCTAATTCATTTAGGCCTGCTTTGTTTATGCTTTCATCAGTCATCATGAGTCATGACTTCCGTTCTATGGAGCAGTAACCTGTCTTGGCTTTATGCTGTTGGGAAAGCTATCGTCCACGGTGAATCACTGCCATGTTGATTCATACCAGAAAAACAGCAGATAAACACGCATTGAGTTTATATCCCAAACCCACTTCCTGAATTGGTTCTTTTGCCAGGCTCGTTGAAAGAGTCTCTGTGTGTTTCTCTCGCACATCTGTCGGAGTTTCTCTGTCTTTAAATTTTGGCCGATGTGTAAGACTTGAGCAGGAAAGTCCATGCAGTAGTTTTTGGCTTCTCTTGGATATGCACTCGGATGCGGCTATGAATCATTTGCTTCTATGCTCTGGACTGAACAAACAGACTTAAAAGAAAGTGCAGACATATTGTAAGTTGAAGTTACCTTAACATGCATCAGAGAAAACTAGTCAAGCTGAACCTCAAGTGCCATGAGGAAGAGACCTTTTACACTACAAGTTTGTTTTAAAAGCTCTCGGGCAAATTAACCTTTCAAAAGATATTTCTGTAAATAAGTTTCAGTACACTGTCTGTTGAACATCCCTTAACAATGAACTAATTGTCAGACTATCCTACTTATTTTTGACGTAAAAGTGGGCGCAGCTATTTGTAGCTTGTGGGGTTTCCGGGTTTCCGTTGTCATTTTCTTCTATTTATTTGGCTGTATAGTACAGCCCTTCATGCTGCTGGATATTCCAAACTGGTATTATCATATTTTACTTTATTATCATAATCATAAACACACTGGTTTGTAGTTGGGACTATTTACAAATAGTTTTACCATTTACTGCACTTTGTTATATTATTCTAGTTATTTACCAATAGTTGTATAAATATATTTCCGTGTTGCAAAATAAGGTAAATAGTTTTGTGTTGTATTTTCAATATCCATCCATCCACTTTCCGTACCACTTATCCTCTGCAGGGTCATGGTGGGGTTGGAGCCTATCCTATCCCAGCGTCTCAGGTCACAATGGCCTGTGTATTTGCGATGTGTGAAACTATAATAAAATGATTTTGTCGATGTAGCCTACCTTCAGATACTCATATAGCACAAATCATCTTCATCGTCTTTATCTCCACAGGTGGAAACGATAGGCCTACTTCAGTTTTATTTGGCACCAAAAGAAAATTTGTATGATGGAAATCTGAATGGAAATCAAAACTTTTGTGGTGATTGAAACGTGAATCTCTATCAACAGGGTTTCTGGATGTCTTAAAAAAAAAAACTTCCACAAATTACAGTTTTTCTCAATTGCTTTGGCTGTTCTCAAATGAGAGTTGTTGTTGTTGTTTTTTCTCAAAACAATAAGTTCAGATGTCTGAACAATTAATTTCTTGTTCATATCAGATTTGAATTTCTTGTTGATTTCAGCAAATTGTGTGTGTATTGGCACGTGTGCAAATGAGTAAGATTAAATAAGTGTAATTGTCTAAAATTTGCACAATAACTAAATGCACACGACTTGTTGATCAAAACTGATGAGTTGATTCTCAGTGAAATTGTCAAACTCTTCACAACTTCTAAACGTTCTTTCATTTTGTGATCCATCACATTCAAAATTATCCATTCAATTAAAATCTACCAGACAAGCGTGTAAATTCCATAAATATCAGACATGGAATGCACACTTTTGGGAAAAAATGTGGACATTTTCAAAAACCTTTGGAAACTGTACAGAAATTCACTGGAAAATGCAGCCCATTTGCAACCCTACTTGCCATTGTAATGAAATGGGGATCACAATCTTGCAAATCAAAATAGTTTTTGGAAGCATATAGAGTTTGCCCAGCACAATCCCTACCATTTGTTAACGAGGACGAATGTCACAACCCTAAACAGCTGCAGCAGTGTTGTATAAATACATTTATATTTGTACAGTACATTTGTGTTACATTTAAACTGTGAACATTCACAGTTGCTTGTTGTGGAAGAGCAATAGAAATATATGTAAGAATGTGTGTTGGTGTAAGGAGAAGACAACATAGTGTGTAAAAATGAATAAGCAAAGGTGAAATTTCAGTTTATATGTAACACATTTCTACAAAATAAATGTACTGTATAAATTAAAATGTTAGTTTCTTTTTTTGTGTACGACAGTGTTGACTTTTCCAAATAAATTTTTACCTACTGTTGGAATATGTATCTGAAATGCTCAGTGATACACAGACAAAACTGACATTCTTCTTGTATAGTATAAAAACAGTCTGTCAACCAAAAAATAGAAAAAAATGCATATAACAAATATTAAATGAAATTGCATATAACAAAATTAAATGTACATATAGCACAAAAAGAAATTATATGAAATTTGCATATAACAAATTTTTCCGTGATGAAAAAAGATCACCGCTCACACAATAACAAAAACGCTTTTTATTTTGGTGGCATTGGCCAAGCCACTGACACAATAACTGGGTTTTGAAGCATGAATTAAATGTTTTGGGTGAGTTACTACATTTTACAGACATGCAATAGGGTTCTGATGTTTCAGCAAACTGTTTTGACAATTGCACTTACAGTTTAGAGATTAAGACTGTTTCGAAAAATGTGCCAAATTGCAATTTGAGAAAAACTGTAAGACCTTAAAAAGGTCTAAAATAAGAGCAGAAGGTTTTAAATTGATAATGGTATTAAAATGTTACATGCATTGATATCTTCCTCGGTATTTTTGTCTTGTTTTCCAACACAAATAGCCTATCTAAATATCTTTAAACCGAGATACATTTACTTGAGGTGGAAAATGAAGATTTTGCTTTCTAAGAAATGTTGCAGAATTAAGTGAGCTTGATTTAAACATGAAAAATATGTCAATAGGGTGTGAAAATTTATGTTCTCTTGTTTTTGATTTAAGTTGTGTCCACTGGCAGATATTTCTTTTTTTTTTTTTTTTTTTAACAAACATTTAGATCAATTTCACAAAAAAAACAAGACTTGTGTCATTTTGCTTCACACATAAATATATCTTGATTTAAGAATATTTAGACAATTACATTGAAAAACAAGACATAAACTGATCAGAAGCTGCAGTAAAAGCTATTTCTATATTCTAGTGGTTTCAAAGAGCTATTCCAGCCTTACATTGTGGGTTTTTTTTTTTCTGCTGTAAAATAAATTAAAAAGTAATGGAGATCAGTAAGAAGATGTATTTTTAAACACTGAAGTGTTACTAATACAAGACAATTACATTTGAGAGCATATTGACATAATATGTTCCATTCAATTTATTCCTTACTTTAGTTTATTCCATCCATTTATGTGGATTTTATTTAGTTCTAAAAAGGCCTTTAAGAAGACTTAAATTTACCTCCATATAACCTGCAAAAAAAAAAAAAAACTTAAATCAGCTATGTTCTTTCCAAACCACATTTTCTTTATTTTTGAGCAGAATGAGAAGAAAGGAAGAGAGAACATATCTGAACTGATTTATGCTTTTCATTGACAGTCGGTTCAGCCCTACAGTCTTACCGAGGAAGGATTGTGTCCTATTTTGAAGCTAAACAATAGGAGTGCTGTCATGCAATTTAATCTAAGCCCAATTCAATTACGGAGGATACAAAGACATAAGCTTCAAGGTTCAGTGATATGATTAGAGAGATTGAGGCAGACATCAGTGGACTGAGTCATTTCTCCCTTCATTCCACAAAACATGAGGCCCAGATTCAAGTAACCGATCAAAGCTGCCGTCGTTTGGTCTGATCTTCAATCTTAAGGGGACTACAATTATTAATAATTAAGTGTGTCAATATTTTGTACAATGCAAAGTACTCTATAGCAGTAAAAGGATTAAAAATTCGGTCATTATTTATTTTAATCTTTTTTTTTATTTTTTTATTTTAAAGAATTCATTGTCTTGACTGCCATCATTCACAGAATAATTTTAGGAATCATGAGAGAATGTATTGATTCATTCTGTGGGACCTTTCAAAAAACAAAAAGCTCATTGCCACGTCATCATAGTCATGACCTACATTATTAATCTATTTAAGATTCAGAAATTCTAAATGTAGAACGAGCCTCAAGCCAGACGTTTCTAACTGTAAAGTGATATAGTGTGTTTTTCTCTCCCAGGTATCGTTTTGTCTGTTCAGACAGGAAAAATAAGTTTAGCCAAAGGGCTAATGCTGTATAACAAGCTGACAAGTCAAGATCATATAGCCCCACCTAATGTATGCAAGTATATCACGACCGGTCTGCAGAGGAAATCCGATCCTGTGTGAGCGGGGCAGAGCACAGCCTCAGGGGAACAGGTGTATTATGGGAGAAGACACGTCTAGAGCAATCTATCACTCCTTTTCCCCTAAGTATTGTAATTAAAATGTAGGGAAAAAGGTGTGTTTAATGAGACTTAAAATTAAAGGGACCATTGCAAAAGACATTTTCTAGACAAGTTGCTCCTTGCTAAAAAATAACTCTCCCTCAGGTCATCCAAGATGTAGATGAGGTTTTTTTTTTTTCTTCTTCTTTTCACAGGAACAGATTCTGTGAAATTTAGCAATACATCACTTGCTCACCAATGGATCCTCTGCAGTGAATGGGTGCCGTCAGAATGAGAGTCCAAACAGCTGGTAAAAAACATCACAATAATCCACACCACTCCAACAGTTAAACAAAAAGCTGCATGTTTGTTAGAAACAAATCCATCATTTCAAGACATGTTAAACCATTGCTTTTGGCTAAAAAATACACGTCCTCAATGGATAATATTGGTCTCTCTATATAGTGAAAAAGTCATCTCGTCTGAATCAGGAGAGAAATATGCCCAGATCAAGCACTGTGAAATGTGAAAACAGTTCTTAACAAATATTTGGAGGATTTTGATGTGAGGAAGTGATATTATGGATTTTGGACTCGCATTTTAGCCAGAAGTGACTTTTACTATTTGATATAGTTTAAATTGTCACAGTGTTTTCTTACAATCTTTTGTTGATTTCTTTGTCAGATTTCTGTTGGTTCTTTTTCCACTCTTTTTGTTTTTCACTCACCATTATTCTGAAGAAACAGGAAATAACAAACAACACAGGATGTCAGATTGATTGACAGGTTGAGCGCTCTGTTTGGCCTTTCTGTCATTTCTGCACAAGTGATTCAGCTCCACATGGACTCCAGTCAGCAGTGCAGCCACACACACACAACTTTGTCAAGGGGTCACTGACCCAAAACAGGGCCCACCTATGGGTAAAGGTCAAAAAGCCCTGCATCTGCCAGAGTGCCGCAACAAGACTTTCTCATTTAGAAATATAGTGGACAATTGACCATTGAAAGCTGTGACAACTTACCCTATATGGTGTACTAAAGTGTAATCTCCTGTTTTCAATTCATCATGTGTTAAATGAACCATCCCATTATGTAATAATCTTTTTTCATGCTTTAAATAAGTACACTGTAAAAAAAAAAAAAAAGTTGAGCCAACTTAAAATTTTAAGGCAACTAGCTCCATCAGATTTTTGAGTTTCAATAACTGTATTTAATGGAAGCCCATTTCCACCACTGAATAATAAAAAAGAATGTAATTGTTACTTTTTCTCAGAAATGCATGACATAAACATGCACTTCTGACTTTTTTCTCACAACTGAGAGTTTTACAGTCAGAACTGTGAGATATAAACTTACAATTGTGAGACATAAAATCAGAATAGTGAGATAAAAAGTCACAATTACCTTTTTTTTTTAATTCAATGGCGTAAATGGGCTTAGTATTTAATATAAATTTAATACATTTTAATTTAATGGCAAATACTATGCAACTATGCGTCCAAAACATACATACACTCAGTTTCCACTTAAGTATATTCTTTTAAAATATTTTGTTTCTCTAACAAGTATGCTAAAGTGTAAACTTCTTTTTCACAAAGAAACAACTAAAGTAAATCTACCACCACAGACCATAAACACTGTGCAAGTATGAACGCTTTCTGTACATTCAGAACTCATGCAGAAACAGTAAATATGTGTGGGTTTGTCCTCATCTGAAGTATTCAGTGAATAAACAAAAAATCTCTCTTTCGTGAGGCCTTCAATCTGGGGCTCTTTGAAGATTAGAGATCCCTAAATACTCTCTTTATCTTCCTTTTCAGAGAGTAAAGATATCAGAGACTGCGATAAAGACTCTGCACTCCACCCAGTAAAGACGCTCTGTTTCAGTCAGAGATATCAGATTCTCCGTGCACAGGTGCTTGGATGGCCTCAATAGAAATATTATTACAGTTTAAAAAAACTGATTTCTATTTTAATATATTTTATAATATAATTTATTCCTGTGATCAAAGCTGAATTTTCAGCATCATTACTCCAGTCTTCAGTGTCACATGATCCTTCAGAAATCATTCCAATATGCTGATTTGCTGCTCAAGAAACATTTCTTATTATTATCAGTGTTGTAATAGTGTAATGTAACATTATAGTGTAATGTTTTTATGGAAAGTTACAACAGACAGCTCATTTATTTGAAATCTGATCATGTTTACACAAATTGTAGTATTGACTACAGTTTGTTACCCATGTTATTTCTTTAAAAAAAAACAATGTAGAAAAGTTTATTATAACTACAAATCAATATTTGGTTCCAAACTAGTTAGCCCCTTCTCGTAACCCTCTTAACCATTTCATTAACTTTTTATTTTTAAATTCAAAAATTTAATATTTATTTAATTCTTTCTCATGGAATGTTATTTAATCCTTAAAAAAAAGAAAAGAAAAGAAAAGAAACGCACAAATCAATATCCAAACATGTCCCAAATTTTGTTAAGGGTTACAAAAACATCACATCTCATATACATTTAATAGAAAATCTACTTTCACTGACCCTTGAAAAAGAACTAAAAAAAGGAAAATGCCATTCTCTCAGTGTTTCAAATGGCTTTATAATCACTGAATAGTGTATTTGCAAACAGTCTTACCATGAAGAAACCAACAAATACACAACTAATATTCCAACTGCTGCACTAAAACACAAACTATTAGGATACTCTGATTTTCTTGGCTGCTCAGAGTAGTTTGGCCCAACACTGTGCACTTGCCCTTTCTGTGACACTTAATGCTTGGAATTACACAGCTTACATTGGATTCCCTTCAACTTTCTGTGCTGAAGGCTGAAATTCTGCTGACGTTGTTGAGTTAACACGTACAGGCTCAAGCACAGCTGTCCTGCTTCTGCTGATGGCTCCACTTCCCACCATCTGCCCAATCTGATAATACAATTCACTTTACATCCTCCCCGTCCACCCCCGCTATGAACTCACTCTTTTCACACACACAAGAACATAGATGCTTTAAGACAGAGGGGTCACCGTCCTGCAGAGTTTAGGTCCAGCCCTAATTAAACACAGCTGAACCAAAGTAATCAAGGTCTCCAGGCTGTAATTTGCTGCTCTTTTCCATACAGTGAAAGTGAATGGCAATCACAGGCTGCCAGGCTACAAAAATGACAAAAAGCACCAATAATGTGGTGTTCCTCACTGGGTAGGGGATTTGGTTCAAAAACATTTTGAATAATTTGAATTATTATTATTTTACTAGAATGGCGTGAAGAGATCATGCACAGCTGTTCTTTATTGCTGTGTGTAGCCTGTGGAAGCAAGGTTAGCTGCAGCAAGAGGCTACAATATTTTTGTTCAATGTTTTCCTAATAACACTTTTATGATTGGTTTATAAAGGCTACTACGAACACCTTTTCCCCATTTTTATCACAGAATAATTCAGGAAATATATTTTATAGTTTCTATACTAAATGATATGTCAATCAGTAGTGCATTTTTCATATAGTTTATTTATTACCTGGAGATAACTTGAAAAACACACATTAACCATATATTTTCCATAGTCATTGTCAGATTAAATGCAACAATAGTGTTTTAAGATAGCTCCACACGCTTTTAAATCATGTCGACGGCATATTTCGTCGAGTGTCATCGCAGAATTGTTTTTTGAGGTAACGCCTATATTACTCATAGTTTACCAAACTGCAATTAAATCACTCACAAATGGATAATAAGTTTTCATCAGGCGATTAATAGGCTAATGCCTGTCAACATTGGCTAAAAAGTGTTAATTTCACAGCGTTTAGAGTTAACTTAGATTTTCAAAATCAGTGATTATAAATATTTAACGGCATTTTGTGCTGAGGGTTGATAGGAAAGAATGCGTACGTATAACAAGGGGAAACCTACTTATTAATGCTTCAAAAGAGCAAGGTTTAATACCTTATGACAATGAATAATTATCCAAGTCTAACTGTGCGTTCACACCAGACGCGACTTACGCGAATAAATCGCGCTATTCGCGCGTAGTTGGACGCTTGAACATTTTGAGTTTACTCGCTTCATTCGCGCGTGAAATTCAAGTCACAACAGACGCGAATTCGCGTCAAGGAGGGGTTTCTGCCAGGCGGCTTCAGTCTCATTACACTACACTGGTACAATCACAAATAACTATTTTTTTATACTATTGTGAGTGTATTTGCAATAGGATATAATAAGAATGAATGTACAAATGTTTGCCAAGTAACCTCCCAGCCAACACATCCATGTGGGGCCCATAGGGGTTGCAACTGGGCCGATATCTGGGGCCCATCTGGGCTACCCAACTGGGACCCAGCTAATTTTGTCCTCAGTTTCCATGGTGGCCCAACATGGGTTAGCCCAGATGGGCTGATGATGGGCTCCACATAGGGCCCATACGGGTTAACCAGGTAGCTCGCATTTGGTGCCTATATGAGTCTGCCTACATGGGTTAGTGATGGGACCCAGCTAGGTCTTATGTAGGTCTCTTATGGGCCACAACAAGTATACACATGGGCTAACATTTGTCTGTTTGGGTTACCTTATTTTACAGTACACCCCTAAATACAAACATTACATTAAATCCACTAAAATGCTAAAGGTATTCAATAAACAGAAACCAGTAGTTCATGATTTTAAGCAAAGTTTATTTGGAATAATTTAAACATTACTATTATAACTTGTACATTTACAACTTTATAAAACAAGTATAAAAAAAAGAGTTAACTTTAAGCTCCTGAAAAACTTTATTTCTTGTAAAAAAAAAATCATCATAACTTGTATTCTGCATGCTTTAAACAAGGTTTCGTTGGAATAATTTGAACATGACCATTATAACTTGTGTATTTACAACTTTATAAAACATAAGCATCTTAAAAAAAGTTAAAGTGAAGCTCCTGCCAAACATTATTTGGAATAACTTGTATCGTTTGTATACACATATCTGAAAACTCTAAAATACATTATTTCACAAACAAACAAACAAACCAACCGTGCACCTCCTCACTCCTCTGTCCTCGCTCTCCCAATGGCCCTTTGAAAAGACAACAATTAATGAACCACTGTGCCACTTTTTCAGTTAAAACAGACGATTCTTGTCTTTTTAAAGATTGTATTTCCATTTAATAATCACAAATATCTTAAGACTTACCTATCTTGCTCTCTACTACGAGACTTCGCAGAACGGTTTCCTCCCGTCACCGATGAGCCACTTTGACGCTGACTTTTCTGGTAATTTGGTTAAGATAATTTTTTTCAAGCTTCCTGTAAAGCACATCAAAAGCATTAAAGTTAGATTAAATTCCATATTTAAGCCCTTGCAATAAATAAGCAGTCATCTCCATTTTTACATTTTTTCAGGACGTACGATAATGGTATCGGATATAATATTCTATCATAAATGGATTTGTGTAAACAAGGGCACAGGGCAACATTTAAAGGCATAGTTCACACAAAAAAATGTATTTGTCTCATTTAAATCACAAATGTCAAAATCTGAAATTTTCTTTAAAAAATAATAATTTTTATCAGGCAAATATAGGTCATCATTCAATTCATTGCCATTACAGTGAAATAACTGAACATAAACATAAGAGCCTGAAAATTTCAGACGGTTTTTGCATCTGATGTCTTCGTTTGTTCTTATTTTATTATCACTTCACTTGTATTAGTGTACTTGTCTTTAATAAAGTTTGAATGTTATTTATTATAAACTCTTTTTGTGATCGCTTCACCACAAATGAACAGTTACTTATCACTAAAATAAGCAGTACACCTGGTTCATATTCTCATAATTTTGGGGTATTGCTTGTCCAAATATGGACAATTATTTGCATTCAATCAAACTGATTTGATTCCACTGATTTATGAAGAACAAACTCAACTCTACCAAATAACCTCTGTTTGCACATGAAAGTTAATAATCCAACAGCAAGTAAACATACCTTATACAACCTCAAGCAGTTTGAGCCCCCAAAACTCTCACTTTCCATAACATTTTAACAAAATTTAACTCTCTTGATAAGGGGTGGTCCAAAAGGAAGGCCCTCATTCTTCTCGTGGCTTCATCCACAGTACTGCCTCCAATTTCTGCCACCACAGTAACCTAATGGAAAACAAGATTATTATTATTGGGGAGACAACACAAAAAATTAACCCCGAATAATTGCAATTACATTTTCCCCCAGATCTACTGTGTGTATCAAGTCCATACAAGTCTATTACTCTCAATTCCTATGGAACACTTCCATAATTCCTATGCAGTTACCTCTGTAACAGATGTGTTATACTTGTACTACAATTGTGTTGCCTGTGCTACAAAAATATTCTCTATAGCAAAACAGCTACAGTACTGTGAAAATGTGTTAGGCCACCATTACATTTGTTGTTTTGGAAATGGTATAATGATTATCTCAGAGTTTTTTTTATTAGAATACAACAAGAAAATACAGTTAATTTATAGGCAGTATTAAAAAAAAATGAAAGAAACAAAATGGTGGCCTAAGACTTCTGCACAGTACTGTAACTGTGAACCTGCTAAATGGTTATGTTAGAGTTAGAACATACCACTTGTTTCTGGAAGGTGGGGTCTGCCAATTTCTGCTCCACTGCATCAACATCCAAGACCGTCCTTTACTTTCTGTAAGAAAAATGCTTATTACTTTAAAAAAATTTAAATTCTAATTTAGGCAAAAACATTTGTATAGTCATAACAATTTGTATGATTTATAACAACACCCGAATGCAAACTGTTGCAGATTTATATTTAGATTTATCTAAGGCAGAAACTCCTGTTTGCATGATAAATATTAAATATTGTTGTACTATTATTGTATTTTATTTATTGTTAAAAGTACAACAGCCTTGTTTACTGTTCAAATGGAGATCTGTCCCAGGCTAACGTACCTTATTTACACTAATGTTAGCTTCTCTGCTATAAGCCATTTCACATCGTCGTCGTAATCTTCCTGTATCGTGAGCACACAGCCCGCTGCCAAACTTTGCAGTTTGAGCTTTTTTAGTGTTTTTTTGTTTGTTTGTTTGTTTTGGAGGGCGTAGGGAACATCTATACAGCATTATCGTTTAACGTTAGACATTGGCGCCAGAAATAAGAGGAAAATATGGCGCGATCTGAGTATGAAGTCTAAATTCTAACGTGACAAAAGCCAAACTATGTTTCGGTTAACATCATGGTTTGTAAACAAGGTAATTACATTTTCAGTTTTAAAATTGTAATTCTTACCTTGGTTACACTGACGGCAAACGTCTTCTCTCGAAAATTACAGCAAAGCTGTCAGAGAGCAGTAATGGCGTCGGCGCGATGCAGCACGTGCTGCGTGGGGGATGGGAATTGCTGAATGAAATCTCGCGGGATCCACACTGCATGCAGATCGAGGCAGGGCTGCATCTCGCGGTAGATTGATGTCGTGGGGAATGGGATCTCGATGGAACTCGGGAGATCTCGAGTTGTCAGCACAATTAAAGTGGCAGCATTTTTTTTTTTTTTGGCTAAATGTCAGTGGAAAATTGGGTAGAATGAGTGTTGGAATCATAGACTGTAATAAAAAAAAAGGAGGGGATTTTTTTATTCTTATTTTTTGATTAAAGTAATCCAAGTGTCAAAACAACAACAAAAATAATTTTAAAGACACATATGTGCATATATATACATGTAATCACCCCATGGGATTAATTATTTTTGCACTTGTATATTTGATAAAACAAATATGGTCCCATGTGCAGCCCATTTTGAGCCCATGCACACATTTCCCATTAATTACCCAACTGGGAACCACATGGGGAGCCCACCTGGGTTCACCCAAGTGGGCCCCAGATAAGATGCCCACCTGTTCACCCATCTGGGTCCTAGCTGGGCCACCCAAGTGGGCCCCAGATAAGATACCCACCTAGGTTCACCCATGTGGGTCCTAGCTGGGCCACCCAAGTGGGCCCCAGATAAGATGCCCACCTGGGTTCACCCATGTGGGTCCTAGCTGGGCCACCCAAGTGGGCCCCAGATAAGATGCCCACCTGGGTTCACCCATGTGGGTCCTAGCTGGGCCACCCAAGTGGGCCCCAGATAAGATGCCCATTTTGAGCCCATGCCCACTCTGTACCCCTGTAGCCCATGTGAAACCCATGTGGGCCCCACATTAACGTGTTTGCTGGGCTATTCTAGTCTTAACATAGAAATAATATTTTTATGTAACAAATAGGCTATAAATTATGATTTACTATGTTGTGCACAAAGTAACACACCAAGCAAGATCCTTTTTATTCCTGTTTCTGTAAAAGTACGAAGATGTATCGTACAGCTTCGGGTATTCACATACAGCAACGATGATTTTGTCCTCCATTGTTGTTTCAGATCTCTGCCTCCCTCGCTACGTCGTAATCACGTCACTACTAGAGCAAGCTCCTGATTGGTTAACGCGGCGCGAATTTTCGCCAAAGTTCAGATTTTTCAACTCGCACGAATCGCACGAATCACGCGTTAAGCGCGTCAAACGCCCAAAACGCTCAATTCGCGCCGCCTCATTCGCGCGAACCGCAAGATGTCTATTCGCGTCTTTGCATTCACTTAACATGTAAATCACTCGCGCTTAACGCTTCATTCGCGTCTGGTGTGAACGCACCTTAACTATCGAGATGAAGATTAACGTTAAACGTGTTTGCACGTATCTGCGTGTCATCTGTGTCACGTCACCTGTAGCGTTTTTTCCCCTGTTGGCAAAGGAATGGACCCGCCCTACTCTGCCTCTGATTGGCTTACCTTAATGTCCTTTCCCTCAACCAACCAATCTCACTCCTGAAGCCTAACTTTTAGACGCTGCAGGCAACTATCCATATTTCTATGGGATTAGATTTCGGTCACATTTCTGCGCGCACAAGATCACATTTTGAGCGTGCAAAAAGGCATTTCGCACACGCGTGAACTAAGTTTTGAGGAGAAATGTGCGTCTCGCAGATAAGAAAATATTTTGAGCGAACAAAAATTTATTTTGCATTTAAAAAATGCAAAATAAACAAAAAAAAATAAACAAAAAAAAATTCACAGCAGAGATGTTCTGTAAAACAACTATCGTACTAAAAAAATAAAGACTGCATTTTTTATTTAGGATGGATAGTGTGCACATTTGGATGCAGGCTTGTTCCCCTCACTGCAAAAAGAAAAAGAAAAAGAAAGACATGTGGGTAACAATGCAAACATAATATATGCAGACATAACTGTAAGTGAAAATCTTGGGTGTGTGACCCACACAACTTCTACTATATAATTACTTGCATAATTAGATTTTAAAAAAATTGCAGTGAGGCAGAATAAACCTGCATCCCATCCCAATGTGCATACTATCCATCCTAAATAAAAAATGCAGTCTTTATTTTTTTAGTACGATAGTTGTTTTACAGAACATCTCTGCTGTGAATTTTTTTTTGTTTAAATAATTCCAAGGATATGAAGTAGATTGATTATTATTTTAACGTTATTACAGTGCATTTCTGCGTTTGTTTGATGGCTCTTTTTATTCTGATTCGAGTGATGTACCGTTTTTACACACTTATCTAATTAAAAGGGGAAAAGTCTGTCCATCTTCATTTCTGAAAACGTATAACATTTGAGACCCCAGCTCGGTCACATTCATATTCGACTAATGTTAATTAAGTTACATAACTTGCAGTTCAGAAAGAAGTTAGAAGTAACGTTAGAACTACCACTTGAGGTTTAGGAAACACTGGGACATACTATTATGTACAGTAATAGTACGATTTTATTTTTATTAAAAATAAGCTACTTACGTGTGGTCGTCGAGTGGTTGACATTTAAACTTAAATTGAAGTTTTCAAGCCATTAAACAAATATCTCTTCCACCATGTATTTTTCCTCTTCCGCCGTCGGTGATGCAGGGAGTCTTGTGATTGGTTGTCCAGCCAGCCAATCAGAATTTAGCAGCCTCATCTCTGATTGGCTGTAATTATGGCATATTGTAACGCTGGTTTGTGTTGAGCACGCGAACCGTCTGCACTTGAGAGCGCACAGGGCTGGTATTAGAGGAGCAAGAAAGTGAAACGTTGCGCATGCGAAAGGGAACGTCTGCGCACATCCAAATACTTATTTTAAATGCAAAATAAATTTTTGTTCGCTCAAAATATTTTCTTATCTGCGAGACGCACATTTCTCCTCAAAACTTAGTTCACGCGTGTGTGAAATGCCTTTTTGCACGCTCAAAATGTGATCTTGTGCGCGCAGAAATGTGACCGAAATCTAATCCCATATATTTCCAGAAGCTACGTAAAACGTGTAGGAACAAGCTAACGGCAAGCAACTTATGACCGAATGAAGAATGTGCATCAGTGTGTTTTTTCTTTTTTCCGTTTTATTTCATTTATGAAGGTGATGTAAACTGAATAATTATATATTCTATTATAATTATTAGGGCTGGGCAAGTTAACGCGTTTTTATCGTGTTAACGCATTAATTAATTAATGCCGACAATTAGTTTATCGCGCGTTAACGTACTTTTTCTTTTGAAAGTCCGTTGCTCACTGCGTTTGAATACACATAGACAGACTGTAATAATACAACCGAATACAACACAAACCATGGGTCACAGGAGGGGTGGGATGTTTATCAGTAGGCTACTGGCTGCTTGGGATGAGCGTCATCACGCGTCTCAACCAATGAAAGCATTTGTTGTGTGCCTAAGAGAGCTACAGCGCGAAACAGAAAATATCTGGTGCGGACAGAAAAATGGAAAAAGGTACCGAAATTTTTTATTTTAAACCTCTTCCACACGGTGGAGTTGATAGAACTAAAGCTATTTGTAACCACTGCAAAGCTGAATTGTCTTATCATCGGAGTACTTCGAGTCTGAAGTATCACTTAAATGCAATGCACACCGTTGATGCTAGCAAATCACCCACCCAAACAAACAGTGGAGGAAGGCTTCGGCAGACTACATTGGATGCAGCATGTGGGAGAACTATAGATAAACAAAAGAAAGACAAGCTAACAAATGCCAGTACGAACTTTTGTTCATACAGCAGTACTTTGAAAGAATAAAATTATGCAATACACTACTTTTGATTTCATTATTGAATTTTGCGCGTGCTGCGATTAATTGCGATTAATCGCAGAAAATCATGCGATTAATCACGATTAAAATATTTAATCGTTGCCCAGCACTAATAATTATATAATAATATTGTGTGTAGGCTATGTAACTTATATAGTTTTCATTTTATTCATTTCGACAACTTTACCGACACTTCATATAGTCTTTGGCTGCGTCCATTGCATCCGACACGTTTTTTCACGGACACGCCGCCAAATCGGAAACTCGGGGCTTAAAGAAAATTTCGAGTTTCCCACTCGTAATAACGACTTTGTGGTGGCGTTCATGTGTGTTCAACTCGTACATGTATCTGACATGACTGTAACAGCCTATTTCAAGACGGAGAAACACCTCGCGTTTAGCCCGTCAGCTGCTTCAATAATTCGAGTGCTGAAATAAAGATTTACAGTGGTTTATTTGCCCTGACTAAGTTCATGTATCTTAACAACAGTCCTTGTTGAGTTGTCGCTCAAACGTCTTTTAATCATATAAAGGTGTTTATCCTTGAATGGTGCACTGCAAAAAATGATTTGAGAATGTTTTTGTCTTGTTTCTAGTCCAAATATCTAAAAATTCTTAAATCAAAAAGCAAAATTAAGTGAGTTTTTCCTTAAAACAAGCAAAATAATCTTATTTCAAACCGAAAACAAGATTATTTTGACTTTTGACATTTTTTTTCTGGAAAAAAAAAATTATTTGATTTAAGAATTATTAGACTAGAATTATTAGATCATTTGGACTGGAGACAAGACAGAAAAATGTAAGAAAAGCATTTTTAGCAGTGTGTAACATTTTCTCCCTATAAAGCACTTTGACTTGCCATTGTGTGTGAAATGTGCTATGTGAATTATGTCAATTAACTTGCCCTTAGTTTTAACACACCTGTGTGTGTGTGTGTGTGTCTGTGTGCGTTGGGGGTGGGGGGGGGTTGTCACCTTTTTCACCCCTGACGAGTTTGCACCCCTGATTATATTCATTAAAATTATTCATTTTACCATTGGTTAATATGCCGAGGTGACAGTTGCTGCACGACCAGTTTGCAAGTTCTGCGCGACTGCCACTAGTTGTAAGTCATTTACAAGTCATTTACAAGTGATTAGTTAATGATGAACTAATCATTTACAAAACATTCATAAGCGATTAGTAAGTGATAAGCGTTTTGTTAATTTACAATTAGTTAATGATGAACTAATCATTTACAAAACATGACTATTGTTCACAAATGATTATTTACTAATATCCTAACGATTTACAAATCTGTCGTAAGTTATCTTAAAAAATAGCATCATGAAATAATCAAACAGATCCTTAGTAAATGTTTAATAGTCACTAGTTAAGTTACTCGTTAATATATTATTAATCACTTATAAATCATTGAAATGTCAACATTGTACTATTATCTCAATAAACATTTGTTAATCATGGAAAAAATTATGATTAAACCATTAGTAAATGATCAGTATATAATTCATGTATATTTCGTTAAAGTTGTAAGCTGGTCTGTTAAAAAGCACAAAAATGCAATTATGCTAAAACTTTTTTTTTTTTTTTAAAGAATAATAAATTATTTGCTGTCAAGTGAATAAAAAACTTAGATATAAATATTAACATATCACTTACTAATCATTTATGAACACATAATCATGATTTGTAAAAAATGTGTTAATCATTACCTAATCACTTATAAATGACTTACAACTGAAAGTTATTATAAAGTGTTACCTATCTTATAATTAGCATTGTCTTTAATTTGGAAGAGTACAGTAAATTGTTACTTATATTTAGGCCTGCACGATAAATCGCATGCGATATTTAATGCACATCTTGTGAGTAAAGCCGGTTCTGTAATCAGCGGTAAATCTCCATCACTTGTGTGCTTTCAGATGGAACAGCATTTACTACACAGACGCGCGATTATGAATGTGGTTTTGCGCAGCTTGTCAGTGAACAACTGCTCTGTGTTGTAAATGCTGCTCCATGTGAAAGCACGCACATGATGGAGATTTACCACTGATTACAGAACTGGCTTTACTGAAATGATGCCCATGAAATGTCGCATGCGATTTATCATGCAACACTACTTATAATAGTTAAAATCATTAATTGTTGTT
Source organism: Onychostoma macrolepis (assembly GCF_012432095.1). Lineage (NCBI taxonomy): Eukaryota > Metazoa > Chordata > Actinopteri > Cypriniformes > Cyprinidae > Onychostoma > Onychostoma macrolepis. The sequence goes on from NC_081162.1 coordinate 5,989,080, forward strand.
GTTATGTATGACTAATTTCTGCTCTTTCTCTCTTTTCAGTGACATTTGCTGTACATGTGGAGTTTCAAAGCCTGTTCAGTTGTTGTTGTCTCTTCCAAGGCCCAAAATTTCAAATCTAAACTCCACCAGTGAGATGGACCGCTTTTTGAATGACTGCTGAGACTATAAATGATAAACCCCAGAACAATTCCAACAGCCTTCATGCAAGACACCACTGCAGAGCGCAAACTGTGATCTCATCATTGTTTAGACTGTTCCTCTCAACATTATTTTTACATACATTTCAGTTATTAAAACATTAATTATATTGGTGCACTATGTTATGCATACAACAGTGGTTGTCTTTGTTTTTATACTAGTCTCATTAAAACTAATATGTAGTTTAATTACATTTAATCATCAGAGAAGTTATTCATGCTAAGTTTTTGAAAGCAAAATGTTGTTTAGACATGTCATTTAAATGACACTTTGTTCAAACGATTAAATAAAGGCTTTACAGAAGATTTTTGTGTTATTGAAAATGAAATGAAACAACAAACCATTAAGATTTGTATTAAAATTAAATTTTAGTGAAGTTATCAAAATTATGTTAAGATAACTTAATTTAATTGCACCGAATTAACATGATCGAAGCATATATCTAAAATAAATTAATAATGTTAAGCTAACATAACTGAATTATGTTAGGATAACTTAAAAAGACTTTTTGACTACTTTTTGAAAACACATCTGATTAACACAAAAGTATTATAATGAAACCACATAAATGTGTAGGATACTGTGAATTCAAACTAAATGTGTGGAACCAATGTCCATAATTCAATTGAGTAAATCCAACAAATCTTTTTTTTCAGTGTAAGTTTCTGCGTGAGAGCGCCCTCTGGCTTCGAGTATGAATGAAGCATGCACTGCACGAGAGTGTTCAAGTACTCCAGAGTGTAATCTGGACGATTGGGGCGGGGCGACACGTGTCGCTCCGCCCACCCCCAATTCCATTGGTTTATAACACGACAAATCTTGGTGTAGACCCGAGCATGCGCATTCCTTTGTGTACGATTTTGTATTTAATTTGGCCATATTACAGAAATATTATGTGCTAACTCTAGAATCATGTTGTAAACACTACTGTTGTTGTTGTAGAAACAAAATATTCCTGTCTTATTTAAAATAGGATTCTATTCCTGTTCTGTATTTATTCCTTTTTTTAATGATAATGATTATAAAAACAGGATTGATAAGTATAATTCCAGAAAATCAGTATAAGCCCGTTTTACTCGTGTTGTGAGAATTATTTTTAAGGCACTCTACGTTTTTTAAATAAATAGCCTACTGTAATAATAATAGTTCAAACTGTGAATAGTTTTTAGTCAGATAACATGAAAAACCTCAACACGCTTTAAACTTTTCCCAATTAAACAGCAAGAGCGAAAGAGAACAAGCACCTTTGTTTATATTGCTGTGTAGAACTACATTAGCTGCATTTTTAATATTTAATATTCATTTTAATAAAATGTAAATTCGTCCCCCGCACTTTATTCGAGCTTGAGCAGGTGTATTCACATAGAGGTTTCTAGATTTAAATTAAAAGAGACATGACCTGACATTTTATTCGTATCCAAAATGAGGAGATGTGAATATCAGGAGAGCTAAACACTTGGAGTAGCCCCAGAGTGCACCCTGGACACGTGTCGCTCCGCCCACCTTCAATTTCATTGGTTTATAATATAGCAGCGCTTATGTAGACGTTTGCGCATGAGCATTCTTTTATATCTGTTTTTATGAATGATCTACGCTGTTTCGCTGTACTACAGTGCTAACAACAGCCATTTTAGTTGGAATCAATTAACAATGTTTTATTTTTTTTAAACCTATGAGGAATTAGATTAATTTCCTATCAAACGCTGGTGACGGCATCTCCGAGTACTTCCGGCAGAACAGAGCTGTGTAATATGAGCGGCTCACGAATTCAGTCTGGGGAACAATTTCTTAATTCGTGGCCGTGATATAGTCCTACCTATGCTATAAATAGCCTCACCTATGAGAAATATTAATTATGTTTCTGTGTGATGAACGTAAATAGTGGTCCTCAATCTCAACAGGTGGGTTGCACGTTAAATGAAGTCAGATATTATTGAATATATAAAGACAATAATACCAAATAGTCCATCAGCGTGAACTGGGGTCTTATGTGTGGATAATGGGAATAAAATCCTTGCTGAAACTATATATATATATATATATATATATATATATATATATATATATATATATATAATTATTATTATTATTATATATTAGTTTTTTTTTTTTTTTTTTGCATATAGGCCTATTTTAAATGTGTTTGTTTACTAAAACAGCTGTTATTAAATCTGACCTATACAGCAAATATTATTATTAATGTGCTTTAGTGCGTATTTAAGCAATAAATGTTTATTTTCTCTGCAACATTTTTATTTATACTTTTATATATAGGGTATATGCACAAATTAAATTACTGGTTGTATGGCTCAATCCTTTAAAAAGAACCAGGAATCACTGTACTATATTAGGCCTACTGATTTTAAATTTTTAGTAGTTATTATAGTCTTTAATAAATAATACAAAAAAAATTGATCACAGAGAAAGTCTCTTTTACTCATTAAAAGTGCTCACGTATCTATTGCACAGATTTACAGCTCTGAGTGATTTAATATTCGATAGTTATGCAGGTCTATATGGATACAATGATCGAGTGTTAATAACTGAATCTAAATTCATCCCGTACACAGATTAGAAAACAAACAAACACACACACACACACACACACACACAATGAGGGTGTGGATACATAAATAATTGGATTTTTAATATCTGATGTCACGGACACTTATTTACTATAAGATAGGAACCTTTAAAAACTGTAAGAGAATCAATATAGGCTCAAATATTTTATTAAGATATAAACAAGGAAACATTGAGCTTGCCATAAAAAAAACGTTTTATTAGCACTTTATAACCTTCAAGATTGTGACGCATTGAGCAACGTAGGCTATAACTCATCTCTTTAAACAACAAAAAAACGTTTGTGCTTTAAAACGTAAAATGAGCCGCTTATGTTCGTGTTTGTCCATCTCTAAAATAGCCTACAGTAAATGATCATAATTTGCGTATAAAATCCCAATTTAGTGCTGATCCTGCCTGCCGGTCCTCAAGGAAATATGAATGAAGCGCTATTCAGCCTGAAGAACCCGGGGGTGCTGTCATCAAGAGATTATTTGTAATGACTTCATCTGACTAAAATTACCATGGTTACTAAACAGATAATAATTAAGATAGGCCAAAAGCATACCCTGTAAACTCAACAACAATAATAATAATAATAATAATAATAATAATATAATTCCAGAGTAATTAAGAGGTGCAAAAAATGTCTTTAACATTTAAACTTAAAATGGTCTTTTCTGTTCTGTGTTTCTTTTGCAAACCTGCGTGATAGGCTACATGAAGATGAAGAAGGAGCTAGGGTTTTTCCTGTAAATAATATTCTTCTATAAAGGACAAAAGATGTATTGCATTTTTCTTTTTCATCACTTTGAGGGCTTTTATAGGCTATAAGAAATAAACTCATAAAATGGACAAAACGTTGGTTTCACTTTCAGGCTACTTAGATTTGTGTATATAAAATTTCCCAGAAGTATGTTTGTTAACAAGTCATCTTTGTTAATTATTGTGTGTTCGGGGAGGACTTATAGACCATAATATCAGCGTGATCTTGCTTTATTACCTTATCACTTCTCGTGTGCTTTTGGCTCCATCATGCAATGTGAACACAGCAGTGACTGAATGCTACCCCAGATAGTCTTGCAGTGTGAAAACAACAGCGATCCGATGACTTTGAAAATCGTGCAGTGTGAACTCGGCATTAGTCGACTATTAGGGGGCAGCCCTAGTATTTATGTCATCTGTGGAAGGCGTAGGAGCATAAACTGTTAGTCCAATCATATCTCTCGGTCCGAGGGCTACAATAGGCTGTCCTACCTGCCTGTCAATGTATGTATTTGCATACCTCCGCGCACCCTGTTCAAGTAGACTTGATATGTCATCAGCGCGTTCGTAAGGCTATTGCAGACCCAGCAAGAATGGAAGGCCTTATTATTTTAAAATATGCATTTTGTACTGTAATGCTTTCTCACTGGTGAATGAGACATGAGGTAATCTGACAGCATTGCATTCAATCCTCCACGAATGCTGTCTCTCATTGTATTACTGGTTAGCGTCTGGTCTGTCTGTGCGCATTAGTGTGTTTCGGAGGAGGCGTGGCTTTGGAGAGTGATTTGCAGGAAAGGTGGGATCTTATGTTTTCAAAGCTAGCTTGCTATTGCTAGCCTCTCCGAAATCGCCTACCCTACTTTTAAAGCTATTTTTGGAGTATTTGCATTTATTAAAATATATTAATAATAATAAAATAAAAAAATTAAGATAGTAAAAATTCTATGGTAAAAACCTGTTAATTGGTTAATGGCAAGGTCCTTTACTACATAGAGTGAAAAACAAACAGGACATTTTATGTAATTTTACAGTAAATTAAGTGAAAAAAACATGACTTGATATTCCCAGAATTCCATCTTTTTCATTTATACAGTGGATTCTTTTTATTAATTTTTTTGTTATCATTTATGCATTTATGTACATTAGGGTCTTATGTTACATCTTATGTTATTAAATTAATGTTTATTTTATTATTTTAGCTAGTGGAAAAGCTACTTTTGATTATATATTATATTATACAGGTTAGAAAAAAAGATTTTAGCACTTTAACAGGTTGGTATATTGATATTTTATCAGTTTTTTTTTTTTTACTGTTGAACTATTATAATCCATAAAACCTAAAATGTTACCATGTTTTATGATACTTTATGATGCAACATTGCGTCTAACAAATCCTTCTTCAAAGAAACTTTGAAATATAAGAAGTTGAGTATCACAGAAGTTTAATTTTTAGACAAAATATTCCTTGGAGTCACTCACATTCAACTCAGAATAAGAATTCCACACAAGCTGTTGCATATAAAATAAAAGCTGATACATTTATTGATGCATTTGAGCCATGAATTTGGTGTTGTCTAAGCTGCAATGCAACAATCCCAATCATAATTGCATGCCTTTGGAGAAAACAGACATACAACCAGTGTTTCACAAGTCCATATCCACTGACCCGTGCTGCGTCTCTCAGAACAAAACAATGGTCCGCAAAATAAAATTTACTGCAACCGTCCCATAAACATGACAAACAGCATTAAATTTAAACTGCTGTATACTCTGCAACCTTCAACTACATTTTCAACCGTATAAATCAAAGCTGGTACTTTTGTCTTGGCTGCAGGAGCGTGAGCTAGTAGTGGGCATCAGGGTTCACAAGTACGTGTAGTGGAAGCGATGCATCAGCCGCTGGCAGGAAGCCAGTCGCCACTGTAACAGTGTCTGCCATCCTCGCTAAGAAGGGTCATTCACACCGCTATAAATAAAGCGCTAACGGATACGCTTGGCTTTTACACTGTAAGCTGTGCATTATAATATTTAATCACCCCTACTAACCTGCGGTAAATGAGAGAGTCAGTTTCACTGTAAACATAATTTACGTTGTAAACTCATCAGCAAGAGTGATATTTACAAGGTTCTTTATGCGGTAAGAAAGGTTTCGTGACAGCATTTTATTGTATGTCATTTTTGTAGAGTAACACAAGCGATCTGTTGATCTTACCCATATTTGACCATTGTTTTAATGTACGGTCATCTCATTACATGAAGCTAAACATTTATAGCTTCTCTCTGACGTACATTTTAGGAGATTTATATATTTGTGTTCATCGAGAATTTCATTTTTTCCTACGATCTTTCCAAAAATGCATTGACTTGTTACAGACTTGCTTAAGACGTGAAGAGAGCCTTTTCAATACATATATTATATAATAGCTTAAATCTGATGCTGTACTGAGTACCATCAGAAAGATAGCAGCAGTTTTGAGCCACTGCTGCCAAGCTGCATCAACGAGAGAGGACAACATCATTAAGTAACAAAACTGGCCATCTATCAGTTCTTAATAATATAATTTCATCTACAATTCTCATGGACGTTTGTTGCCGTCCCTTTCAAAAAAGCTATACTTCAAAAAGGTCTACATAAACGCATCCTGGTACAAAAAGCAACAAAATTCAAATAGTGTAATAAAAATAAGGGTAGAGTGTAAATATATATTCATATTTATACATTTCTAGATGTATTTACAAGAAAGGCTGTCAGTCAGATCATCTGCGTGCCCGTTGTAAAAAAATACATTCGAGCAGAGCATTTAGTGGAATACATTTTCTTATGAATTTGGTCAAAAGAAAAGTCCTTGTTATTATAAACACTCCCAACATCCATCATTCTGTTTTTTGATGACGGTAACATCTTCATGGTTTTCTGTATTATAGACGGCAGGAGGATATTTCATATTGACGAGGCTTGAGAAACACACGTGTACCACTTTCTGCTCAAGTGCCCTGTAGCTTTATAGCAACAACAGGTAATGGGGTCAGTGTAGGCCCAGTTTGTTCTCTTCCAGCTGTGAATCTAGCATCTCATTACGTGAAGTCCGTGCCGAGCTCTTCAGCTCTTGGCCGCTCTGTACTATGTGGCAAAGCATGGTCTCCTAGTGTTCATGAGCCGAGTCCAGCCAGGTAGCACACTGGAGAGGAACTGAAGGTGAGGGAGCTCAGCGCTTTTTAAACGCCACTCCGCGGTTGGGATGAGGGGGGAATTTGGGAAGGCAGGGCTCATCAGCGCCGGGGTCATGGGAGAACACAGAGTCTTCACCGGAAGAGCACGTCGAGCTGCGCGTGTCGGGGAAATTTGGAGAAAACTGGTCCAGAGACACAGACAGGTCCAGATACTCCTGAAAACGTAAAATACACATAATTTATTATGGCTGTTAATCCAAAAAAGAAATTATTGATATTATTATTGGTCACACTTTATTTTAAGATACAGTTCTCGCTATTAACAAACCATTAACTATTCATTAAACTCCTAATTTGCTGCTTATTAATAGTTAGTAAAGTAGTTAAGTTTAGGTATTGGGTGGAATTAGGGAGGTAGAATATAGTCATAGGTGCTTTATATGTACTAATAAACAGCCAATATATTAATAATAAGCATGCTAGCATGCCAAACAACAATAGTTAATAGTGAGAATAGGTCCCTGTGCTAAAGTGTTACCTTATTTTTAATATCATTTGCTAATACATTATTATTGACTATTACTATTATTATTATTAGATCATTAATTTGTATTATTATTATTATTATTATTAGATCATTAATTTGTATTATTATTATTATTAGATCATTAATTTGTATTATTATTAGCAGTAGTTGTTGTTTAATAACATTATTATTATTATTATTCACTACTCAATAACAAAACATTTTTGTTATTGTTATATATTTTATTTGAAGTTATTATTTGATCATTTAATTATTATTGACTATTAATATTATTAATTATTGAATTACTACAATACAACTACTAATACTAATTATTATTCTTATTATTACTACTACTACTACTGAAGAACAACAAATTATTTGTTATTATATTGCTATTAAGTTATTATTATTTGATCATGTATTAATATTCACTTATTATTATTCCTGAACAACCACAATAATAATAATAATAATAATAATGATAATAATAATAAAACAAAATAATAATAATAATAATCATCATTTATTTTTATCTTGATGATGATCAAATTATTATTATCATTATTACTGACCGATTATTGTAATTATTAATTACTGAATAATAATAATAATAATAATGTTTTATTATTGTTATTATTATTATTATTATAATTGGATATTTTTATTATCCTTGATAATGGTTATTCATGATTAAATTATTATCATCATTATCAATGACTAATTATTATAATTATTAATTACTGAATAATAATAATAATTAAAAAAAAGTATCATTATTATTTAATATTTCTATGCTGTTATGCAAGGTCACAATTAAATTTTATTAGGGGGAAAAAACAAACAGCTTTTTTGAAGCACAGTTACAATGCCATGTAAAGCATTGAAAGCTGATTTGTGGATTATTGAAGTGTTCTGATGCAGCTTCAGCGAGGGCTCACCTGATTGGACGTCATACAGAGGGTGCGGTCTAGATCCTCCACCAGCTGTTTGAACGTGGGTCTCTGAGATGGGACGGCATGCCAGCAATCTCTCATCATCATATACCTGCGAGAGGAACACGGGTTTAAAAACTGGAAACCTCTCCCATCATTACAGAAGATACAGCATTAAAACAGTCTTACAGTTCGTGGGTACACGTGGAGGGGCGGTCCATGCGGTGACCTTCCTTTAGCAGTTTGAAGAGTTCCTCGACAGGGACACCTGGGTACGGTGACCCACCAAGAGTAAAGATCTCCCACAGCAGCACCCCAAAAGACCACCTAACATGCAAAGAATGATTATTATTAACAGACAAATGCATTTTGTATGCGAGTGAGTTTGAGAGAATATATTGAGACGTACACGTCACTCTGATGGGTGTAAATGCGGTCGAACAAAGCTTCAGGTGCCATCCATTTCACCGGTAAACGACCCTGTGGAAAACACAAGCACTTCATTCACTTACTCATCACCTGTTTGAGATTAAAGAACTGAGATTTCTGCTTGTGACAAATGCTGCCTTCAAATCCTGCTGGGAAGAAATTGTAATTAGTTTTGCTTGCGAAGCATCTCACTTGTCTATTATACTTCTTCTTCCGTATAAACTTTGGCGCATAACTTGTCCCACACCGTTTAACACAGACCCACAAATTAGGCTTCAAATCATGGGACTTATTGAGGAGAGTTGTGCTATGACTTTTATAAGTGATTGGGCATACAATGTTAGCACAGCAGGCAAAAAAATTGGGCAAAATATCCCATAGACTTAACATTGCAAACAAATTTGACGGGTCACTGCGCCAAGTGAGAATTTCGTAGAAATATGTAGATCTCTGCATTTGAAGAGGCTGGCAAGCTGGGCGAGGACATACCCCACAGTGGGGTATAAGTTGTACCCTTGGGGCGCAACAGCCCTCCAAAATTGGCCCATAGACATACTATGGTGAAGGAACTGAGCATGCGTTTTTTTCTACAATTGTAACTTCTGCATCAAATTGTCACTGAGACTGGCTTTCCTGTAGCTCAAATAGTAGAGCATGGCGCTAGCAACGCCAAGATCATGGGTTCGATTCCCAGGGAAAGCAAGAGCTGATAAAATGTAAAAACTGTAACTTGAATGCAATGTAAGTCGCTAAATGCATAAATGTAAATGTAAATGACACGTGGGGGTGGGACTCTCAGGATCCAGGATATGGGGGATCCAGACTCTCAGGATCATCATGAAGCTATCAAGCCAAGCCCTAGCAACAATTTACAGCACCCTAGCAACCCAAACCTAAAGAGGCATATCTTCAAATCTGAATGTCATAAAGGCATGGGGGTTGCTTTATATTTATACTGGCAAGCAGCCTTAACATTTAACACAATTAACACTCCATAACAACTAAACTGAGTACCCTAGCAACCATTTAGCATGGCTTACATCTCTGCATCAGAACATCGTATACACATGGGGGTTGGCTGTTTTGACTCATGCTAGCAAACAGGACTCCCAACATGCAACACATGCTAGCACTGAATAGTTGCATGCTAATAGCAATTAGTTTAGTGTTCAAATGTGCTAAAAATCCTAGCTAATTGATAAAACATGTGGAAAAAAAAATATATATTCCCACAAAAATCACCACTCACATTTACTTCAGAAAATGTATCTAGTTATGATTCAAAGTCGATGTTCAAAGAAAATCCCACCGGTAATTGCGACAAGAATAATTTAATAAAGCATGATAATTTAGACAAGCAGCAGCTGCTTGGACAGGTTCATAGTACTTTAAACAGCAATCAAAGACCAAATTAACATGATTTTATTTTTAATAAAGTGACTTTTCTTATGTCTCAGTCCAAAATCTTACATTGGTGGTCTTCTTGTAGTAATCAATATGATGGATGTCTCTGGCCAGGCCGAAGTCTGCTATCTTCATAACGTTATCTTCAGTTACCAGGACATTACGGGCAGCCAAGTCTCTATGAATACACTACAACCGAGAAAACACGAATGCAAATTAATCAAGCAAATAATTAAATCAAAGTCATATGTTAATTTGACTGATATGAGAACAGAAGCATTTGAGATGCCCACCTTTTTGGATGCGAGGTATTCCATGCCACGTGCCACCTGGTAGGCGCAGGACACCAGGTCTTTGATTGACATGTTCTCCACAGGCACCTGGTCGGGGTTGTAGCAGTACTCCATCCCAGGCGGACGACGCACACGCAGATACTCCCTCAGATTGCCCTTCGCTGCAAACTCCACAATGACGTAGAGTGGACCTGACAATGGACATATGAAAACATTTCAGCCACATAATTCATGTAGAAATATAACACAACCGATCGAAATTAGTGGTCGAACGACATGAACTTTGCAATGGCTAATACTAATTAAGGTGTCTAGAGAGCAGCTTAGTGGAAAGCCATTATAATGCCAGTATTTCTACAATATAATGATAGCAAATGTGATTTAAATAAACATGTATTTTACAGCTTTTTCTCCACAACATTTATTTTACAAAGGTTGGGGTAGGTAAGATTTTTTTAATTAAAGTCTCTTATACTCATTAATGCTGCATTTATTTAAAATATTTCTATTTCTATTTAATATATTTTAAAATGTAATTTATTCCTGTGATGCAAAGCTGGATTTTCAGCATCATTACTCCAGTCTTCAGTGTCACATGATCCTTCAAAAATCATTCAATATGATAAATTGATGCTCAAAGAAACATTTCTTATTATCAATGTTGAAAACAGTTGTGTGGCTTCATGTTTATGTGGAAATGTGACAGATTTTTCAGGATTCTTGGAATAAAATGTTCAAAAGAAATCTGTTTTCATTTTTTTTAAATAAAAGCCTTTCCTGTCACTTTTGATCAATTTAATGCATCCTTGCTGAATAAAAAAAATTTTCTTCCAAAAATAGTCACATTTTTGAACAGGATTTTGAAAGTTTTGAACAGTGTTTTTATTGTTAACTAAAACTATTAGAAACATTTTTCATTATAAATCTGTAAATAAAATAAATAAAAAATAAATGAAATATAACTTTTAAAAAAAAGTTTAAAAAAAAAATGCTGCCTTGGTAAATTACTGAAATAAAATCAGTAAAAAAAAAAAAAATCAGTTACAAAAATTACTAAAACTGAAATAAAAATGAAATATAAATATAAATATTAAAAACTAACTAATACTAAAATTAAACTGAAAATATATATTAAAAAAAGCAATTTCAAAATATTAAATATTCATTTTAACAATTTAACATTACATAAATAAATACTAAACATTCTAAATAATACTAAAAAATACTAACAGTAGTGTACTTTATTCACAAAAAATTTAATCAAATTAGCATTTTATTTTATACGGGGGTAGCCTTGAAGAGGCTGCTATTTTTAATCTAGGATTTACAAATGATTCAATAAGGAAGCTGGGTTAAATTTATCTAGCATGTGCAATCACAATAGTTGGACTGATGACAACATCCTGTCCTTTTGAAGTCAAAAAGCAGCATGCCTAACAAATTGATTTTGAAATATGAAATGATTTACGCCCGTATTGCATTATCTCTAAACGTCTCCATCCACCCACCCGTCTCCCTGCCTCCTTCTTAATTCATCCTTTACTCACCATCTTGAGTGCAGGCCCCCAGCAAGTTGATGATGTTCTTGTGTTTGCCAATAATCTTCATCATTTCCATCTCAGAGATGAGGTCTGACAGGTCCTTCTCTGTGGCGTCGGCTATAAAAGCAATATTGATGAACACACATATCTTAGTATGACAGGTCACGAAACCTTCAGCCTCTGAGCTGTGAGGGACAAACGGACCGTGCAGATGGGTGATTTTATTTATGCTTTCCTTTTTAATTTATTTCTGGTGTCGACTTGAAATCAACTTATCAGTCTGCAACATGTAATTTGCATAATTTGATGCATTTTTTCAGTGAAACTGAATTATTGGTAGAAAATAATGTAGAGGTACACTTCATTCGCTTGGAAAATAAAAAAAAATCAGGATGTGCTATTACTGGAGGATTTATTATTTTTATTCATGGTAATTCAGTTTGCTACAATTTATAATGGTGTTGAGAAAAATACTGTCTATGTACAACGAATAACTGATCAGTAAGTGCGTCAGATGTTAATTAAGTGAATGAATCAAATGGATAATGAGAGTTTGGGAGTTTGTTTTGCCAGTTCATCTACAGAATCAATTTATAAGAGTCATTTATTTGTGAATCAGCCGACACAAATATAACAGAAATTATTAATTATGTAGTTGTGCTATACATTCAGCGATGCAGAGCACTGTTTTTATTGTTAACTAAAACGGTTAGAAATATTTTTCATTATGAAGCTGTAAATAAAGCTGAAATTAAACGTAAATATTAGAATTAAAACCTAAACTTAAAAAAATAGAATAAAAAAAACTTAACAGAAAAAAAGTGAAATATTGCCTTGGTGTGTGTGTGTGTGTCTATGCATGCATGAGTAGTAAGATTATATCTATTACAATTAATTACAATAAATCTATCTATTACGAAATTAAATCTAAATACCTACAAAAGAGTATTAAAAATTACAAAAGCATATAAAATTACTAAAACTGAAATGAAACATGAAAATATAAAATAAAAGCTAATTCAGAATATTAATAGGCCTAAGTATGGTATTTATAATATATATATATATAAATAACAACAGCAACAAAAATATAATTATATTAATATACTGATTTAATTAATACAATCATATTAATATTACTATAATTAATTATAATACAATTATATAATAATAATAATATTATATATTATAATATATAAATAATACTAAACAATACTAGAAATAATACTAAAATTCTATTAGTTCAGGAAACATCAGCACACAGAGTGTCAGAGTGTTCGCTAATGTTTGCGAGCATTCACTCGCTGAGGAGAGGATGGGAAACAGACAGAATCTGAATCAGAATAAACAGCTGCTCTGGTATGGTATGTGACACAAAAGCTCGATTAACATGCTTCAGGGTCAAGCTGAAATACAGAGGAAAGCTCAGCAGACCATCAGATTCCTCATGAGACACTGAAATCCAGGCAGAGTTTGCTGGCGTACTTCCATTTTTACACCACACACACACAACCATCGGCTAACAACGGTGGCAGAAAACACTTACATTTGAGCATCTTGACAGCCACTTTAGTGACACGACTGGGTTTGTCTTTATCCATCCCGATAGCCTCGGCCATCATCACCTGCCCGAAGCAGCCCTCGCCAAGCGGCTTCCCAAGAACCAGCCTGAGACACAAACACACACAATATTAATCACTAGCCAACATTTCTCCAGGACATTTTAGCATTTTTATGCATCAGATGGTCAACAAATGACGAGTACAGTGTGTGTTTGTGTGTATTACCTGTCTCTGGCCACCTCCCAGCGAGGGTCCTGGGGAAGTTCATATTCGGAGACCCCTGAGAGCATAGGGGAGCCGCTGGAGGACAGACGCGAGGGCCGGACCAACATCCCACCCGAGTGCATGGATGAGCTAGAGTCCACAGACACCTGTACGGAAACACTTACAACTTACTCTCCATACGAGACAGCAACAGAAATGCACATATGAAGACTCACGTGTGTATGTGAGTTACTAGCTCAAGAGGCACCTACAGATGCTGATGCAGATATAGGAGATGATACTCACTAACATTATCCAACAAATAGCAGTTCTCAAAGAAAACAGAACTAGACAATCAAAACCCAAAATTCAACAATCAGCTCAAGAGAAATTAAAAGTGTGCCATTTGTGACCTACATAAAACTATATATATATTTTGTTTTTTACAATGGGCTCAAGCTGGTCTCATAGATTCACCTCTGTTCGGTTTGAAAGTGACTTTATACACTGGTAGACTATTGGCAACAATTTTAAATTCGAGATTACTTTAATTCTGAGATTTTAAAATTTATATTAATTTCTGCATTATATTCCAAAGCTTTTTTTAAAGTGTTGTCATATTTACCGATACTTGGAGAACTTTTGCAAATGAAACAGCCATCTCAATAGGATCCACATGAATGGGAATTTCTCATGATTTCCTCATGCAGGTTTCGCAGCACATTCAAGTTTGTCACATGGATTCAGAGTTGCTAGGTTTGAAAGTGACTTCATACATCACTGCGGGCAAAGCCCAATAAATTCAGTAGGAATCTACATGATCTGGAATTTCATGTGACAATTTTCCCATTGTGGTTTCATAACGGGTTCAATTTGGTCACACAGTTTGCTGCTACCTGGTTTGAAAGTGACTTTATACGTCACTAGACTATTGACAATAACCCGAGTTTAAATTACACATTATATTCAAAGTCTTTTAAAGTCATATGAAAGCTTTATTTCATTAGGAATCCATGATCTGAATATTACAAATAATTTCCCCATGCAGATTTCACAACAGGTTCAAGTTGGTCATTCAGATTCACCTCAGCCTGGTTTGAAAGGGACTTCATACATCTTCCCAGGTAAAATCAAGTCTGGTCATGCAGATTCAGTGCTGCTTGGTTTGAAAACGCTTCATACATCAGTACACAATAAAAAACAGACTTTCGCCTTTTTTGCTCATGAAATTTCGCAAATGTGACCGTACCTTAAGGAACAGAGCAACACTTTAGTTTAGGGACCAGTTCTCACTATTAACGTGTTACTTATTAGGATGCATATTACTAGCATATTGAATGTTTATTAGTACTTGTAAAGCACCTTATCAATGCCTTATTCTGTATGACCATATTTTAGATCCCTTAATCTCTACCTCATACCTAAACTCAACAACTACCTTACTATCTATTAATAAGCAGCGAATTAGGAGTTAATGACTCAGGCAAAAGTCATTTTCCTAATATTTATTCCATAGTGAGAACTGGTCTTTAAACTAAAGTGCGACCAAGATTTTATTTACTGAAAACTCTGACAGAATTTTCATTGTTTAACATTATAATTAAATATCTTCAAACAGTATCTGCACTTTTGTTTTGGAGAAACACTTCAGTATCCAGCACATGTTCAACAGTAACATTAACATGAGAAGAAGCTGTTGAAATGAGATGTTTATGTTTAGTGGTAAAGAGATCAAACCCCCTATCTACTTTCTGTTACCTGTCTGCGCAGCGGGATGCTCTTGGCCAGCTTGTGGACGGCCAGCTGGCTGTTGAAGTCACTTTTCTTGGCAGAGCTGTGCATTTTGGCCAGCACGGCGGTCACCACCATCACACAGATGAGGAAGAAGCCCACGCAGTAGATCAGCACCTCCAGGTAGGTCTGGTTTGGCAGTGGAGTCGGAGGAATGGCTAGATTATGAAAGAAGGGAGCAATGCAAGCTTGCTGAATGCTGAAGATGATGTGTTTATTTACCTTTGTGTGCTAAAAACAAGAAATTCAGTCTATGCAGGTGCAAACAGAGCTCGAGATTCTGTACCAGCAGAGCTTGAATCTTTGGCAATCCAGCCTTAATGTTACTTAGAAATCCTAATTCAGACAAGCTTTTGTGCTTTCTAAGCTTTTAGAAACCATGCGTTTCAACAGTTTAAAATGGATTTTTGCATAAAATATGCTGAGATTTATAAAACGTTGCTGGGGCACTTAAAATAGTGACACGATGTATCCAGAGAGGAGACACCAGGGTTTTTATTTATTTATTTCAAATTCATTTAATAAGTCTTGATGCAGTGGATTAAAGGGGTGGTTTACTGCGATTTCACTTTTTTTAAATAGTGTGTAATGTTGCTGTTGGTGCATGAACAGTATCTGCAGAGTTGCTGCGCTGAAAGTTCAACGTAAGCGGAGATATCGTCTTTTAAAAATCAGGAAGTTTAATGCCTACAAAAACGACTCATATGGGACTACAACGAGATGCTTCCCGGGTTGCATACGTAACAAACCCATAAATTTGCATCAACCCCTCCCTCCGGAACATGCAAAAAAGGGGGCAAGGCCATGTTCTGTGGCTTTGTCGAAGAGGAAGAGTTATAGTGGAGAGTTGTAGCCATGCCGTCGAAACGGTGTTATTTTCACCCAGCTGTCAGGTCTTCTGTGTTCGGGCTTCCTACGGACGCTGTAGTTCGTCAACAATGGTTAAGATTTATGTTTGATTATGTTCCTGACAATTACTATCCTAATTTAGCTCTCTGTGCTGCACATTTTACGGAAGACAGCTTCCAGAATCTACACGAGTTCAATGCCGGATTCACACAGAAACTATTACTAAAACATTGAGCGGTTCCAACTTTAAAACCAGAGGCAGCAGTTGTAGAGCCACAACCTTTAAGTAAGATTTAATAATTTTAAATGTATTTGCATGTATAATTTCAGACGTAATGTTTTAGTTTTATCAAGGACGTAAACAAATGCCAACGCTGGCTTTAGTAGCCAGTTAGTTAAATGCTATTTCGTGTGTCTATGACAAACATTTTGGACCCGAATGTGTAATTATGTACTAATTTTGTAAATGTATTTTCCATGTATACTTTATGACGTAGTTTTTCGATTTGATCAAGAACGCAAACACAAGCCAACGCTGTTTGGTTATAGTAGCCAGTTAGTTCGATGCTATTTTGTGTGTATAAGACAAACGTGTACAAACTTCAAAAAAATATATGTAATCACAACAGCAAACTTCCATTCAGAAACGTTTTGTAAGAGCCGTGCTTGCGTAAGTTCTGCTTGACTCTCTTCATTACCGCTTTCTGGGTCTGATTCTGGTTCAAACTGATACGGCAATATTGACACCATTATTTACATTTGACCGCAGCACATGCAGCGGTCGCCCGTGAAGGTAATGGGCGTGAAGTTTCCGGACAATGTGCAGTACGCAGTTTAGCCAATCACAACACACCGGCCCAACTAACCAATCTGAGCCCATCGCCTGTTTCTGAGGGAGTGGTTTCATAGAATCAGGAAGTCAACCGGTCGTCCAAATGACAGAGGAGAAAGCGGCTTACAATAAAGGTGAAATATATGAAAAATAAGGCGTTTTCTAACAAACGAAACACGAAGACATGTTATATTGCACCCCATAAACACAATCAAGCAAAGAAAAAAAGCAGTAAACCACCCCTTTAAAGTATTTGAATCCCCTCATTTCCAAATAAATCTGTATATATCAGTAAAACACCTACATTTGCCCTAAAGTAATAATTAATTATGGAAGTCCATTTCCAGTAAGTTTGCAATTATAAAAGTAACTTTTTGTGACTTAAATCACACAATTCACAAATTATTTCTTGCAATTCTGAGTTAATATCTTGCGATTTTGATTTTCAAGCAGCAAGTTGAAATCTCCTTTCTCTCTCCTTTTTTGTAAAACTTTTAATTTTTTTTTTAATTTAATTTAATCTCTTACCTATATAGGTCACACTTTATTTTATGGAACAATTCTCATTATTAACTAGCATGCATATTACTGCATATTGGCTGTTAATTAGTACTTCTAAAGCACATGTCTTATTCTACATGACCATATTTTAGATCCCTTAATACTACAACATACCTAAACTTTACAACTACCTTACTAACTATTATTAGGCAGCAAATTAGAAGTTTGAGACAAAAGTTGTAGTTAGTTAGTTAATAGTGAGAATTGAACCTTAATATAAAGTGTGACATAAATTTTCATTTACTATGTTTGTATTACATGTTTGTTAAATATAGCAAACATAGGTGGGATGGAGCTTAGAAAAAGGTCAGTTGGAAAGGATACTTTGAACTGTGACCCTAATGGTGAGCCTGTTTAGCAGGTATGAAGATGTACGAGTATCTGCTGGTTCAGAAGATTGAAGCATATCATATTAGCAGGAGACCTCTTTTATTCTAGGCCATCGTTTTTTAACATAAACCTGAACACACGTGCAATTCTTTGTAAAAGCACAGACACACAGATGCACACACATACATGCACAAAACAAACCAAAAACTCTTAAAATAATTCTGGAGATGTCGTCGTTCTGGAGTGGCGCATTGCAATGAATACAAACTCCTATTGTAGCATGATAATTACTTCTTTCATGGATCGGGTTTCATGGCACATTCTTCTGCTTATGTGACTAGCAGGAGAAGGAAACCACTGCTCATGAGACTTGGCAGCTCTTGCTTCGAGATTAGGCCAAAAAATGGCCTTATGTAAACTCATATGAGACATTAAATTTGCAACACAAATACAAATGTAAATTGAGAGGAATGGCTTATCTGGGTGGGTAGACAAAATCTGAGCGGGTATGCATTTCAGTATAAATGGAGAGCTAGGTTATGAGGGTAAAAT
The DNA here is from genome assembly GCF_012432095.1 of Onychostoma macrolepis. Taxonomy (NCBI): domain Eukaryota; kingdom Metazoa; phylum Chordata; class Actinopteri; order Cypriniformes; family Cyprinidae; genus Onychostoma; species Onychostoma macrolepis. The sequence continues at coordinate 6,007,588 of NC_081162.1, forward strand.
TACATGAGAAGTCTAGCTGATACAGATATTTCCTACGCTATTTGGTCGGTGTTTGTCTGCCCCAAGGCTCTGGTTCATAATACTGGGTTTCTTTCACACAATTCATGCACACAAAAGATGTTATTGTGTCATGTATACATTTCACACAGTACACAACAATACACATGCAAATGCATCTCATTGACAGATCACTTCTCTTTGCCTTCTCTTTTAATAACTAAATGAACAATCAGATATGAATATTGTAGTGTGAACATGAAGCTCAAACGCTAAAGTTATTGTATTTACAAAATGTGTTCTGTAATAAGACTTAAGCCCACAATTTGCTGACTGCAACATGCAAATGCAAGAAAACCAACATGCAACAGTGAGAATGAAATTTCATTCTCAAGTGTTGAATGTATTTAAGACTTAGACCAACGAGCATCTTGATAAATTGAATCTACTTAAATATATTTAAACAGATTCAACCTCTGAGCGAGGCATTTATCAAACCTGAGCCAAAGAGGAAATGATGGCAGCATAGCCTTTATGCTTAAAATCATGCTCTTTGGGATGCTTGTCCAGTGTTCAGGCAAACAGAAATGTTAATTGGAAACAGGTTAATCTTGAAAAACTAGGAAAAGTGTTTTATAATATAAAAGTTTATAATGGAAACAAAGCTTTGCCAAACCACTAGCCACAATGTGTCATCTGTTCTCGGTTGTTATTTGTTATGCTTTACATAACTTATTTTGCCATTAAATTACAGTTTCTGACGTACTTTGCAAGAATAATTAGAGATGTTTGCCAAATGTCGCTAATTAGGTTAGCAGTGCACAGAATTTTTGTTCATGTTGTGCTGGTCAATATATTATATACTCTTAGTTATCTTGGTAGCACTTTATTTTACAGTCCTGTTCTACACAAATACTATATTGCCAAAAGTATTGGGTCACCCCCTTCTAATGAACAGGTTTGATTATTTTAGTAATTTCCATGATTACAAATCTTAATGTTTAAGCATATAATGATATTCTAGGGAAATGTGTGCTTCTAATTTTAAAGCAACAGTTTGGACAGTACCCTTTTCTATTCTAACATGACAATGCCTCTGTGTATAAGGCAAGGTTGAAAAAGAAATGATTGATTTAGTCAGTGTGGAAGAACTTGACTGATCTGCAGAAAGCCAAGTCCTAATCCAAGCTGAACACCTCTGGTGTGATTTTAAATGCAGATCTTGAGCCAAAAACTCTTTACTAAACACCAATGACTTGTACATACACTATATGGACAAACGTATTGGGACACCCCCTTCTTTAGAACAGAAAAAGGCACTTCCAAAACTGTGGCAACAAAGATGGAAACATAATTCATGTATTTAAAAATTGTATTTCCATCTCTGTTGCAACAGTTTTGGAAGTGTCTAAAATGACTGCACCCATATGTACAAGTCATTGGTGTTTGGTAAAGAGTTTTTGGCTCAAGATCTGCATTTAAAGTCACACCAGAGATGTTCAGCTTGGATTAGGACTTGGCTTTCTGCAGATCAGTCTAGTTCTTCCACACTGACTGAATCAATCATTTCTTTTTGAACCTTGCCTTATACACAGAGGCATTGTCATGCTAGAATAGAAAAGGGTACTGTCAAACTGTTGCTTTAAAATTAGAATCACACAATTCCCTAGAATACCATTATACGCTTAAACATTAAGATTTGTACTCATGGAAATTACTAAAGTAGTCAAACCTGTTCATTAGAATGGGGGTGACCCAATACTTTTGGCAATATAGTACAATATAACTATATAACTACAACTAGGTACTAAACCTAAACTTAACTCATATGAAATCCAAGTAGTGAACTTTATTATTTCTGTAAGTACTTTTTAAGTACATGTACTGTAAAAATAAAAAGCAATCACTCTTAACCAATGCCAGTTGGCCATGATTATTTTATTCCGCAAGTAAACAAATAGCATGGGGTTACCAAAATAAAGCAAGTATTACACGGTTGGTCATGTGAGCTCAACATTGGCACTATGAGGCGATCCATTAGAAAGAAACTGCTTTAATAAGTCCACTGTTACAGTCATCAACTCACGTTAGCTTTAACGATTTTTCAAAAGTACTGTTCCTGTCTTTGAGTAAATATTTACTTTGTGCATCTCTAAAAAGTTCAGTTTTACTCTGAGATTGTGGGAGGTTTGGCTTCGCTCCGATTCCATTTTTCTAAAGAAAGACTAGAAACATGTCATTATGACATGCTTCGACTGACATTTCGAGTGTCAGTCAACACCCAGATGAATAAAAAACACAAAACAGACACAAAGGGGTTGAAGAATGGTGCGGTTCACAAAGAATACGTTTGCATTGTTATTTGCTACAAAACCACTGCATTACTTGCAATGAAAGTAAACACAAGAGCAAGTGTTTACTGGCACTGACAATGGGGCTCTGAGGCCAATTTAATAGCTTAAAAAAAAATTAAATGACATTCACATGCTAGGATTCTCTTACAAGCTCAGTATGGTCTGCTGTATTGCATTTTTGTCAAATTAATTGAACATGAGTCACATTTATGAAAAGTGAGTCTATGTGCTAAAACAGAGTAGGGTTATTTTGTGGTCTAATGGACTCCAGTAAAGTCAATTTTAACAGAGCATGAGGGTCAAAAACAATACTTTGTGCTTTCCATTAAGTCAAACCTTTGAACAAAGTCTTATTTGATTTTATGAAGAAACAACGCAGTCATGTGACCGAATTCAACCCACAGTGTGAACTGCCGCTGTTAGACAGAGAGAAGAAACCAGCAACCAAAAGAAGCACCACAAGATACCTTTATAGACAGTCAACCATGCAGAGTGATGGGAGTGGCCGATAGAGTTTCCAGCCAAGCAGGTGTACTCTCCAGCATCCTCTAAAGACACATTCCTGATCTGCAGTATCTCCATCTCCTTATCCGTGGTGTTGATGCCTGCCGTCTATAGAGAAAAGAACCACAGGATAAAGCCGAAGAGCTCCGGGAAAACCCACCAGAGGAGAGAGAGAGGTTTTGGATAAAGAGCGGTGAAGATCTGACAACAAAAGAGAAAGGCGTTGAAACACCCTTCAGCACCCTTAAAGAAATCAGGACTGCTCCCTGATTGGATCCTTCGATGACCCTGCTGACAGATTTATGGTTAGATGAGAACGGAGCACTTGGCTTCACCTGCTAGAGACCCAACACCTGAAGATGAGGGTGACGTCCACCCCCAGAGTCCACATGCACAAGACGGGCCACATGGAACATTACCCAGCAGAGACTGTACCGAATCGCTCTCTCACACACACATATTCAGAAAAGGAAGCAAGAAGGGATTAGGAAAGGCCCATTAAAGAATGTGTGACAAAGAAACAGAAAGAGAAGAGCCAGGATGCCAAAGGCACTGGAACTTCAGTTACTGGAGCGATTAGGAATGTAACGATGAATCGCGAGCCGCTTGAAAATCGATTAAAATGTGTGACGATTCATTCAGTCTGCTGTTTCACTCAGATATGTTTTATTTAGTATAGTTTAGTTTCACAAAACTAAAGTCAGACCATTCTGTTTTTGCTTCAAATTTCGAAAGTATACAGTTTAATTTAGATTAAAAACATGCTCTTGCTGCATGTATGCTGCATCTTTGTTTGGATGATGATTAAAATGCAGTGGTTGCCTCTCATTTTAAATGGAAAGAGCACAGACAAAACCTTAGTTTGTTTATATGAAGAGATGTCTTTTATTTGTGTAACTTGCTTATTTGATTTGGGGTTTGTTTTAAAATTTCAATTTAGTTTTTGTTATTTCAATTTCACAAAGAAATGTGCAGCAATAACCTAATAAAAGGACACCTTCTCATTTACTGTATAATGTCTTCAATCTCATTGCGTTAAATTTTTTTTTGAGAAAATCGAATCGTGAAATCAAAACCGTGAAGCGAATTGAATCGTGAGTTGAGTGAATTGTTACATCTCTAGGAGCGATACTATAGTACCTATTGAATTTGCCATCCAAGTGGTGGGAACACATCAAGAAAACACTGGTATGTGCTATTTTGAAAATTGTGGCCATCTTCTGAAGTGAGTACTATTGGCCAGATAATTTAAAAACAAAGGCTAAGAAAAATAACATGAATTTTTCCGATTGATGTGGGCTGTTTAAAAGGTTTTTCCTCACTGTATGCTCATGTTAATTGTGGACACGTCACCCTACTAAGCAGGAATTCTTTTTTTGTAAATCAAATATACCATGAATCGTTAAATTGTAACCTCTTCACATTTCTAATTTTTACTTGAAAACTTGATAAATATATCTAGACTATATGCTTTTAGTAGAATTATGAGCTTTATATTAATATTTAGAGTTTAAAATAAAGGAGAGTGTTGAATATCTTTTTTTTAATTTTAACTGGTATTGCATTAATACAATGTTTGCAATTGTGACAACTCTATGAGGAAGAAAGAGACACTGTAGAATTTAATTATGAAAGCAAAACAATAGCGAAGTGGAACCAGGTAGAGAATAAGCCCTTGAGCGAGCTGAAGGAATTTAGACGGGCACATTCCCAAGGTGCCAGTGAAACGCTTTTGAAGTGCAAGAGAGCGCAAGTAATCTTCAGAGGGCATGAAACACAACCTTATTAGGAGGGCAAAGAGTAGCACAAAGATGGAGAGAAGGAAACATCCAGTGTAAACAAAAGCCAAAACACTTCCAGTTGCTCTGCTGGGATTTTCCATGGCGTCATTTACGGCACCACAGAAAATAAAAAAGAGAGACGAAGTGGGAAGATGTGTCGCGGTCACCTAAAAGCCTGATAACCGCTGTCTCTACCTCCATCTAACTGTGTATGTCTGCCTCTTTCTACACTGAAGAATCTCTGTAGCAGGGGTCGTGTGTTACCTTGCATGTGTTTAACGACGGTGAGCCATGCTGATTGGTTGGCTTGGCCTATATAATTGGCCACTTTACATATATACTCCCCACTTTCTTCTTCTGTCACGTTGTACAGCGTCAAGACCTGTGTGTCCGAGCTGTTGACCCCAGAGTGCTGCGGAGGTCAAACATATGTCAGAGGTCAAGCACAAAGTCAAACATTGAGGTCACTGTGATCCCAGCGGTCACTGAAGGACAACACCTGTTCTTATGAAATACATTATGACAGTCTGCCAAGAACATGGCTCATATTTTCCCCAAAAGCTGTTAGTCCTGCTCCATTTGCTCAGGTGAAGAAATATGGTGATAATTACTTTTAAAAAAGATGTGGACAAACATTTTGGACACAGATGTTTAACAGCAACAGAAAAGGTAAACACAGATTTCTGATATTTGTATTTAAAAGAATGTTCCAGGTTACAACATGAGCAATATCAGCAGTATCTGTGACAACATCAATTACCACACACACACACACAAAAAAAAGCTTATACACACTTGGAAATTGGTTTATGTTTTCTTCATAGACTTCTATTGGAAAACTAACAAAACTAAAACTATTAAAAAATATTTTCAATAATTTAAATATAGCTGAAATAAAAAAGGATGGAAAAAACAAACTTATTTCAGTTCATTGCCAAGTTAGCATTACCTAAATTTTGTTTAAGTGACAAATATTTTTAAGTACTAAAAATACTAAAATGGAAATAAAATTAAAGCTAAATAGAAATATATAAAAACACAGCAACATTTCTAAATCTAACCAAAGTTCAAATAAAAACTAAAAATATAAAAACAAAACTGAATTCAAAATATTAATAACTACTATAACAGCATATAAATAACACTACAATAACACTGATGTAGGGTGAGGTGAAATTAGTTGAATCATTGCAGATGATGAAATATGGTAAACTCTGAGGTGTCACTATGTTATTAATAACTCTTTCCTGCCAGCATATATATATATCTATATATATATCTATATATATATATATATATATACATATATATATACACACACACATATATATATATATATATATATATGCCACTTCCTGGATCATCATTTCATTTGGTAGCATTAGGTAGTTTTGATTAATATGCTTTTTAATGTTTGATGATTGCATTATTTTATGTATCTGCTTACGTATGCTATCACATATTTCTGCTTCTTCTTTGTTTGTGTTTCGATCCAGAGATTCTGTACTCTTTAAGAAGATGTGTAATAGCACCTCCTACTGTATAACAGTGAAACTATGGAAAGCTGGAAAATTCGGTCAATGGCACAGAAGAGTCATCTCATAAATGCTGGAAAATTCCATTAATGGCAGGGAGAGAATTAATTTACATAGACAATATGGAAGCACTTTAATCAAACATTTAGATTGATACCTTTAAGATCCGAACAAACGGCAGTCCGTCAGGGCCGACTCTACTGCCATTAACCTCAATGTGCTTCAGCCACTGGATGTGTGGCTGAGGATCGCTGAAGACTTTACACTCAAACTCCACATCACTCCCCACCACTACTGTACGGTTAGCAGGCAACCCAGCCTGGAGAATCGGCCTGTGCGGTGAACGCTCTGAATAAAACACACAAACACACTGTACACAGTTAGTGTTGTTGAAATGACCTCATTAACATAAAAACTGATTTTGAATCCTTTTCTCCTCTTAAATAAAACAAAATTGGAATCTACATTACAGCAAATGGGAGATTCAACAGATATTCCATAAACACTAATGTCATATAGGTTGCAGGAAGCAGCCTCTTTAGCATTCAGGCTAAACGTTTATTATAATTGCTGTAATTTGATGGAAATGAGTGGAAATGTTATTTTAAGCCACAGCCCATCTCTCAGGCCTTCTGACTAAAAGACAATCTGCCACTGGCTCTCACTGTGAGGCCAAAGGTGTCCAAAATCGTACTACACTGCTTTAAAAAAAATAGTTGCTTCAACTTTAAGTGTTCATGCTGCCTTAAAATTTTAAGTTTAGTCAACTCAAATATCCAAGTTCTCACTTAGTACAACTTAACATTTTAAGTGGACTAAAAGTTTAAGCCAATACAAACCCTTTTTTTTTTTTTTTAAATTGAAACAATTTGTTCTTGACTATATTATGTAAAAATGTACATTTTTCAATCAAATTGTCCTACTTTCTCTAAATTTAAATAACAATAAAAAAATGAAATTAGAAATGAAGTTATGCTTCAATAGTACATTTTTTTCCTCCTACATATCCCCCTCTTGTGATATAGCAAGGCAGGCCAAATCAAAAGACATCCATGGGCCAACTACTGCCCACAGGTTCCTGGTTTGGGCATCATTGTTGTAGTTGGTACCAAGCAAATCTGACTTTCAAAAACTAGAATTTTTAACTAAAAAAACTACATTTCCCAATCTCTGTGGCTGCACAAGAATAATACATTAAGCATCAACTACACCCCTTACATGCATTCTTTTGTTCATCATTTTGTGGTACTAGGGGAAAAAACACTTTCATGAGGGAAAAAAGATAAATAAAAATGAACTTGCCCAATGTGTCCATTTCATCAAAATCAAAATCATGCACATGTCATTACATCATAATTTCACCCTCTAAACTAATAAGTAGGACCTTCCCAGGAGGACTTGATGGCACAAATGTGTGAGTGTCTTCTGTGTGCCAAATTCAAACAGTGTCTTCTCATCAATGTGTATGTATGGTGCAAATGATGTCACAGTGGGCTCCATCTAGATGGGTGTAGCACTGATTTATTTGCTACTTAATGAAGGCATCAATCAAGTCCACGTCAGCCAATCAGTGTTTAAATTACTTTATTCTAAATACTCTGATCTCATCTTGAGCCACTAACCGTGTCTCTAACTCATCCACGGCATCAAGTAAACACTTTGTATTTGCAATGGATCATTTAACACGCACCATCAACGGAGTCCACATGCCTGTCCTTGACAAGCACACAGACACTCGCACGCAAAGTGTAAAGCCACCCGTTACTTCGGTTCATTTCAGGGAAGTAATGGTAACCATTAGTGGTGCTGCGCCAGAGCATTAGCTGCATGGTGAACAACACCCATTTGCATCTGATTGACTCGAGTAAACATTTCAGTGGTTCTGCAACCCTCCCTTGGGGATCATTTGCCATCTCTTGAGCTTTGCTAAAAAAAACGTGAATCGATTTAATCAGAGGTTTAGCAATAAATCATTGCAGCTGAGCTAGTGGGGAAGGGGAGACCAACACAAATTTGCTCACATACAAAGAACAGCAACAAAAAAAGTTGGACTTAACTAAAACTACATTTCAAAATGTTGAGGTAAGATGAGAAAAGAACCATGACTGACCGACTACGTCCAGCTGGTAGGTGTGATTGATGCTGCCGTATTTGTTTTCCACCAGACAGGTGTAGTTGCCTTTGTCTGACGGTACCACCGACTCCATTATGATGGTCCACATGTGCTCTCGAACCTGTGCAATAAAATAAATAGGTGTAGACATATTGTGGGAAGTATTTAGAAAAAAAAAATGCATGTTTGTGTGCACGCAAGTAAAACACTTCAATTATAGGCTTCTATAGACCAAATCAACATGTAAAAGCAGAAAACTGCTAGATGCATTAGAGGGCTGCCTGTCTTTTAAGATCATGAAAGGCTGAGGAAGTTTAACAGAGTGAGTTGGCAGCAAATCCCAGTCAGGTCAGTTTAACATCAGTCAGGCACAAGATCAGAGCCAGTGTGTTTCATGGTGGAGAGTGGGAAATGGGCCACTCCATGTCCACTAATACAGACCTCTTCTCAAGCCAAACGCTCGATGAACTGCCAGAAAAACCCAAACTTCAGTCTATTAAAAAAACATATGTCTGCTAAGCAACATGGACCTCTACAAACCAGCAGAGTTTTCAATAAATGTATATTTTTATTAAAATATTTACAATATTATATGTATATAATATACATATATTATTTTATGTATATTATATTAACTATGGCAGATATTCACAACATTTTTGTTATTTGTGAATATGGATTTATTATTCTTATTAGTCTCTTTGTCATAGTTAAGTGTAATGTTATGGTACTTTATACTGCCTTTTTTGTCCTTGACCACTATCTTATTAATATGAGTGTAAGATGGGTTTGGAATGACACGAGGGTGAGTAAATCACGACAGGATTTCCATTTTCAGGTGAACTAAACCTATAAAGATCCAGCAGACAGAGCAAGTGTTCTCTGCAGTAACAGCTCTTCTTGATTAAATGAGATTTAGGCTGGGCAAAATTAATAAGAGGTTATGGCTTCTCGGCCTACAGAACCCCAGATGTGAGCTGCTACACTCGCAGTCTGCCCGACTTCCTTTTCACAATCACTTAATGTAAATGAACAATTGTGCCAGACTCTTGTTAAACAAAAGAAACCACGAGAGACTGGGAACAGTGTTGGGGGAGGTTACTACGGAAAGCTGCAGGGCCCCTTAACGGAAGCCCCTCACACTCCTGGAGCTCAAAGACACGTTTAGATGAACGTATGAATGCAATACTACCGCTATAATATGGTTCAGTTAAAAAAAAAATAAATACAAAATAAATACCGCTTAAATAAATACAAGCATAGTGCTTGGTTATACTCAAATGTTTGTATAAACCATGTTGATGCACATGTTACTGTGTGTGCGTGCACATGTGTATGCATTGCAGTGGCCTCAAACACACTCCAGATGGTAAAGTGTGTATGCGGTGTGGAGAGGAAGAGGACTAATGTCTCCCAGCTGGACAACACCTTGATGAGAAACACAGACGCTACAGGTCCACAATGACACAAGCAGAAAACAGCGCAAAATATCACTTTAAATGTTCATGTAAAAGGGAATAGAATGAAAAAAGAAAAATGTAATTAAAGAAAGGTTACAACCCAAAAATAAAGATTCTGACATGTTTTACTCATTAACTCGTGTTAAATTTCTAATCCCATATTCTGTTATTTTTAAGAGAAATTATGAATTTTTCACAAAACTCTCAAAAGAAAAAAAAATGAACATAAAAGCATCATGGAGTACTCTATACAACTCTTGTATACACCTTGTTAACACCAAGAATGATAACTATAACAATAACATTGTTTTTAAAAAAATTGAATCAATGCAGAATCCACATCACAACTGTAACGATAATGGCACTAAGGAATGATAAATTTGGTTTCACTTTCAAAACAGTTTTCCAGCTGAAAAACTGAAAAACAACAACAAAAAAAAAAAACACTGATAACCAATCAGAGTGCATCCTGTTTTATAAAGTTTGAGTGTTTAAAGTGCAGCACAAGCTTAAATAATCAGACAGTTATTGTGCATTGGTGTGGATGCTAAAATTGTTATCATTATAGTTATGATGCTAAGAAAATGATGAAAGTATTCATTTTCATTTGGTTTCGGTAAAATACCTATTTAAGTTCTATGCACAACTTTTATAACTTTGATATATTTTGTTTTTGGTCTTTTTTTAAAGCTTGGCAGAAGTAATTACTATAAATTGTTGGTAACACTTTTTAGGTCCAATTCTCACTATTAACTAGCTGCTTATTAGCATGCATATTACTAGTATATTGACTGTTTATTAGTTTATTAGTAATCTCTACCCCATACCTAAAGTTTATTTAGGGAAACCTCTTAATTAATAATCAATACGTGTTGCCTATTCTAAAGTGTTACCAACTGTTTTTATACGGACAACAGATGCATAAAGAAAATTCTCTTTTTGTGTTCCATAACACAGTACCTGGAAAAATCAATTCCAAAATTGGTTAATTTTAAATTAAAACATTACTATGCATAACTAGAACAATTGTGGTCCGAATTACAAATTTAACAAGTGTGAAACAAGTTAACTGAAACTCAAACAAAGCACTACTAATAATGATGCTTTGCTAAGGAATTAAACGTTTTGTTACTTTGGATCTGTTGATATTCAACATGGTAAAATGAGTAAAAGGACAGAGTTGGTTTATCCTGGAGTTTACTCTCATCTGTCTGAGCACAAGCAGTTGTGTAAAATGAGGACAGCCAAGCAAGAGTAGGCTGCCTCCACCAGAAACCCACGGCTCCAGTGTCTGCCTTCCAGGCATGGCTATTCAGCCTCTGTCATGCTACAGTGAGGTGTCTGGAAGACAGATCTGTTGAGGACGAGCTGCCCTTTTAACCCCCAAACCAGAGTAGCTGGCTAGCAAACCTGGAGTTAGGTAACCAAGATGTTGTATGTTTCATGATTTTAATGGATTGTGGTGTAGTTCCCTCACCTTGTAGCCTCCTATACGCTGGTCTTTCTTAAACTCTTTGCCGTTCTTGAGCCACTTGAGTGTTGGTGCAGGGTTACCGTTGGCCTGGCAACGGAACTTGACGGTTTTGCTAGCGGGAACCGCGTGGAGCTTCTTCTCCATCTTATCAGGATGAGCCCAGACGGGCGCCATTGCTGAGGAGCAGACAAAAAGCACATAAAATAAGATTGAGAAAGTTAGATTGGTCATTCAAAACCAATGTGTCAAAAATACACCGTGAACAATACCAAGGCTATGACTAGTTTAGAACGGTAATCCAAAGTGGCAGATCAAAGTGTGTGAGATTTGGGTGTTGGTTCCTGGTTTCACTCCTGACTGGCTAGATAGTGCCCTTGGGACTCAAAGTAATCCATCAAAAGTAATAAAGACTTTCAGTCTAATGAACAAAGGCACATTCCACAAGACGGCTGTGGTTTATAAGACAAAAATGTGCACTATTTCCTGTTATAGTTCCTACTTTAAAGTAAAATCCTAACAATATCGTAAGAAACAGATACTGTTATTGACATTTGCAGATGTTTGAGTCAGAGTTTTGAGCACAGAGAGTTTGAATAAGAGAGGAGGGTGACTCACGAAGCAGTTTCTGGTCACTCGATAGCCTGGTCTCCTCGGAGGAAGACTCATCTTCTTCATCATCTTCTGAGGAAGCCAATCCATCTGATTGAGAACAAAAATTAAGGTTAAATTTTTGTTGTTCTGAACAATATGAAAATCAACTAAAATCATCATTTCTCACCTGTAACGTTGACACTGAAGTAATCTGTATGGTTGCTGTTGGGTCCCTGAGCAAAGCAAGCATACAGACCAGAGTCGGCCGGCTCTACTGCTTCAATCTCCATCTGATGGTTGCGCAGGCGAGTGTGCTCTCCATCAACCAGGGGAACATGGTTCTTAGTCCAGGTCACTTCCTGTGTCTCCTCTATACTTTTACAGCTCAGCTCCAGTTTGTCCCCCGGATACAAAGTGTACGGCATCGGCTCGACCAGGGCTATCACTAAGAACAAGACGTAAGAAATTAGTACGTTTTTATAAAATAATTAGGGATGTTTAATAGAGATCGGGGGCATAATTAGTGCACTATTTTAAAAAAATTGTTTCAATAATTGCACTAAATGAACTATCCTAGTCAAATCAATCAAGATTCTTCTATAAACTCAATTCTTCATTAAATTAATTACTATATACTATCTGATATAGCATTTCCATTCAATCTCCATGCACACTTGACATACAGTAAACATTTGTGTTGATGGTCAATGATTGGTCATGATTTTGCTTGACGTGACGTTTTGCTGAATTTGAAATTCAGTAACAACAAAAACAAGTCAAATAGGAATTTAGAACAAATAAACGCATTAAACCTTTACATCTTGGGACAGGCCCTTTAAAAATCATTTAAAGTAAACTGTGGGCAGTGCAAAAAGCCGGCCTTGTGGAGTTTTACATTTACAGTTGAACAGGGAGTTTTCAACAAGAACCACCATAGAATCAGAAAACACCAAAGTCATTTAAGGTTTCCATTTGAGGTCTTAATTGTTCTGTTCTTATGAACATCTCAGAATTTATCTTAACATCTTTCTTGAAAAGAAAGGTGTAATCAAGCCCCAGGATATTAGTGTTTGGCATCCTATAGATGAGCGACAACACCTTCAAGCATCTATCAAAGATCCCACCTCAGTCACTGCTAAATCAAATCCGAGTTCGAATTAGTCAAGGGCCAATTGTCAGGCCAATCCTGAGATAGAGCTGAAATTTGATTATGGGATGCAAGGTTGGGGGCATTGCCTCAGACACCACCACCTGAGCCCACCCATCGCTCCTGACGACCAGTAGAGATGGGGCGGGGGGGCAAGATTCGGGGGTGGGAAGTCTAAATATAATTACGTTGATTCATTGTCCATCAACATTATGTCACCCGTCTGCAATTGCCCGTACTCTTTTAAAGGGGGGCTGCTTCTTAGAGTAGTGCACCGGAGAATTATCCCTGTTGGGGGTCCTCTATAAAGGATAGACTGACGAGCACATACTGACACCATATGCTAATTCTGACTCTTTGCTAACAGTAAGCCAAGGTGAGATTTTCGCATTTACAAAACAAATGGTGCCTGCTTCATATTGAAATGGTAATTGGATTAATGTCCTTTCAATAATAATGCATTTGACTTGCTGAAAGGATATGAATGCTTGGTTTCCTGTAAAAGATGCATTAGGATTTGATGATTGTTCAAATAAAAGGTCAAACTTCTATGAAATCCTGCCACCCGCTGAAGACGACATTTACACTATTGTTCTGAAATGTGAGTAAATCTAAAGAAACAATGCTTGGCCTACATCCTACCGAGTCATTGTGGTAAAAGACCCCAAAACAAAAAGGTGAATGCAAAGGAAATTACAAAAGAAAAGTCTGGCAAAGGTTGTGAAAAAGCATTCACTTAAGAACGATTTTAAGGAAAGAAAGTGCTTAGGCGATACTGGTATGCTCATAGCTGACACATCTCTAATAGTAAACAAAGTGCAAACGTAAGCCAGGTTTCCTCTGACTAGTTCTGCTGTAGTAACTCCGCCCATCACTACCATTAACTCTGCTAATAAAGACGAGCGAGTAAGAGGCCTGTAGCAGCAGGTTTTTGGGCTGGTATCCATGGTGACCTCAGTAGGGTCTAGTTAAGGTATTTCCTGCTTCGCATGTGTCTAACAGGCTCTTAATCCTGACAGGAACAGGGGCCAGGGAGGGATCAACTTTCCCCACCAAAACACTGCAGAAAAGAATGAAGGAAGGAGAAAAGAAGATGAGCTAGCATAGTCTTATTTAGCCACAAAATAAGTAAATACTTCAAGGTTGGATTGTTTTCAAGTTTGGCAGGTCAATTTTTATATACCTTCCAATCTATACTGCAAAAAAAATGCTATTGAGCATTTGCAAACTTACTGCTCAGGAAAAAAAGACTCAAAGGTGCTGTATGTAAATTTTGACTGTACTGAAGCAGAAAAATATCTTAATATGTTTGCAGATATTTAGGAAACATGTTAAGTTCACATAATTGTTTCTCTGAAAAACAATGCTACAGCCAGTTATTCTGCTTTGAAATGTGTATTTCGTGTCAGAATGCGTTTTTGTTTTGGTCTGTGTGACTCCGCCCACTGCAAATTTTGACACTCTGGGATGCCAGTTGTTGGAAAACAGTGTACTGCAGCCGTGGAAGCCAGCAAATGTACTGGCTCAGAGATTGCAGCCTCTGCATCCATCTAAAAAGCTCTATGACCAGAGGCATATTAAAACGCGGATAATTCAACTCATCAACTTACAGTGCAAGTCTCATTGCCTTCCATAGTCATAGTCATTTGCGTTCATTCCCATTGCATGTCTTCAATCTGGCAACCATGTAAGCGCTGAGTCTTAGGCGGATGGGGTGGGAGAAACAATGCTCTCCTATATTTTGAATCTGAACTGGACCTTTAATTGGTCTTTTGTAACAACATGCCCCAATAGCAGGCACTATATAGGGTGAGCTATCACAGTGAAACCTGCCATTTATGAAACAGCGAAAAAATTGTTTCTAATTATAGTATCTAAAAGAATAATTAATGAATTAAGTTTATTTAACCTGTGGAAACTTATCCCCAACCTGACATTTATAAGACATACTGAATCAGTCATTCAGTTAAAATCTACCTTCATAATAATTATATAATTGGCTCTTGCTTTTGAATGCCAGTGTGGTTTCTTTGTGTTCACCTGTTTCCCAAGAGCAACATAAAAAACAGAATTATTGGTGGGTGGACAGAATTTACAAAAAATGTGTCTAATTTAAGAGGGTTTTAAACCACATTAACAAAAAAAAAACACTGCTGGAGAAAACACATTTGTATACTGGCATGAAAATAGTCTTATGACAACTAACCTGGGTCCATTCAAAGACACTCACTTCCACCCTAACAGCACAGCCTCACTTGAGCCAGAAATGTTTCACATTATAATTGATGAGAAATTCATATTGCAGACACACTGACTGATCGTAAGGTCATGACAATGAGGTTGTAATTTCCTTTTGGCATTTTCGATTGAGCACAGCAGATGCAGAAAACATTTTGCACCAGTCACTAGAGAAGCTGTTTACTGTGAGGTATCAAGTGAGAATAGCTTGCAATAATCAAACAGGGAGAAAATTATACAGCTGCTTTATGATTTATAGTCATTAATCGACATGCTTCCTTCCAGGATATTAAATAGTGGCATGTAACCAAGCCATCAGTCACTTCAAAGAAAATTACACCCTGCAATACAAGCTGAAGACATGCATCGGTGTGCAAGTTATAGAGTCCAGATGTTGTCTGGCACAACTACTGCACTGGGGGGGATTAACTGTAATAAAAAAAAATTTAAAAAAAAGGAGAAAAATATTATGATGGGGAAACATATTTTGTGTACAGGTTGTTTAAAGAAAAATTAAATACTAATAACACTAATTATGATACTACTACTACTAATAATAATAATAAATAAAAAATAAAAAATTATATATAGTAGCTGTGTATAACAGCATGGCTGTTCACCTTATAACAATGCTGTTTTTATTACAATTCATACAGCAAATTTAATTCCAATTCAACTAGCTTCAAGAAAAGGTGCACTCTGTCGTGCCGAGACACTCCTCATGGAATCTCAAGGCTGTTGATCTTCCAGATTCTGTGACCAGATTAGTTTGGATTAAACTCCATATTTTTGGGAAAGCAACCCAGCTGGAATAACCATTGCATTTTTTTTCTTTCCTGCTTCAAGCCATTTGGAAAAAAATGATTGACATCCCTGAAAATCAAGTTAATTACAGTAAATCATGAAAGGGAAGGTTTTTTTTTGGCGATGGACAAAATGAGAGGTGAGTGAGTGAGACTTAGGAAGGGCAGAGGGGCCATTCACAGAGAGACTGGAAACAAGAGCGGAAGCAATACAAGAAGAGAATGACCACAGGGATTTCCTTTCACGAGAGAGAACGATGGTCAAGTACAGAGAAGAGGAAAATATACAAGTAGAAAGAGAGAGCCAGAGCAAATTCAAAAAGAAATAGTCCAACAAATGACCAGTCCTTTACTCCTTTATCCCAATGAACTGCGGCTGAGATATCGGAGGTTTAGTCTCAATAACAGACTGGAATGTGCACAAAGAATTAAATGCAAGGAAACTGGAATGTGACTGTTAAGTTTATTTTGTGACCAAATTTGATTATTCTTACTAGCAGTCACTGATTAGTGAAGGTGCTGGCTCAGTGTGACACCAAAAGAAACACACACCTCCTCTAACATTAACCTAACTTGTCTTATGCTAGCCTGCATCAATTAAAGCCCACATCAGGACTTGGATGCTAATAGCATTTGTTCACAATGGCCATGGTTGTACAAACATAATCACTGCTTGCCTACACGTAAATGTGGCCATGTACACACGCACAAGGTCTGCAGGAGGGGTGGAATGAGATCAGCATGCTCTGCTGAATCACAGCCATTGTTTCCCCAAAGTATTTATTCATCTCCTTCTAGAGAGTCAGATTGTTTTACAGAGAGCAAAAATGATGTGGCAAGAATAAGAAAAGAGTCACACATTAAAATGCATCAGTGGACATTAACCATGAACAACAGGAATCAGACAGATGGAAACACGCATCAGGGCTCGCAAAATTTCAAAATCCCTGGTAGCCCTTCGGGCAGGTACTCTTCAGATTTTGGTAGCCCGAAAATTAATTTAACTAGCCCGAATTAAAAAATTACTATTTTATTTTATTTATTTTTTTATTTTTTAAATATAGAAAATAAGATAGGAGTTTAAATGTCAATCAAAAATATTTTCAATACACAAATATCAACAAATATGAAGGAAGGAATTTTATTTCACTATTTACAGGATATCTGCAGAATTTGTAAAAATATATTTAAGGCAATTTATGACCCATTTTAAGAGCTGCACAAGTGAAATGAACACAGAATGAGCAGGGTTGGACAATGTCTATGGTAACATACAGTTTTGAGCCATAAAATTACATGATTTACAGTTCAGATACAGGTTTTCACAAAAACAAAAATCTTATACAACAGTGTTTCAGGCTATACACTGTTTTTATGAAAAGGGATCAATCAAGCATATAAATTATGTTAATTAAAAACGTATAAATATTACTGTCTTAATTGTTTAGATTTTTAGAAGGCACATCAACTTTTTTCTCACTTACAACTCTGTGTTTGCTGCGTAAAAACATGAGTTGATATTTGCATTGATCTGACCATAAACAGCAAGAAAGGCTTATTGGAAATGCAATTCATTCTCTGGTTTAGGAGCGCTGAAATATTGCAGTTTCCCCGGAAACGCTGTACACAAAGCAGCTCCGCGCTCATAAACGCTGCTTTATCAGGAATTATAGGTAAAATTAAATTAAAATGCCAATGACACATTTCTGAGGACAGTCGGTTCCCTTCAGATACATTCACATAAAGGCATCGCGCCGCGTTTTGACTTGAAACGTGCAGCACTCATTATTTATTCAATGACATCATTGCCTTTTGAAGTTTAATCCTGCCATATTGCGACTCATGTCTTTCCGTCCCCAACTGTAAGACCTCTTGAAATTATAATTAGGACATTTCTTACACCATTTAACGTATTTAAAACTTTTTATGGCCTTAATTTTGATACAACTCACTTTCAGAGTTTTTAAGGACCCGCGGGAGATGTGTATTTAAGGAGCCCGTCGGGCAGGCAGTGATATATTTTGGTAGCCCGACTGGAAAACACAATAGCCCCGGGACGTCGGGCTAGCGATTTTGCGAGCCCTGCGCATATTAACAATACTTTTCTATATCCTTAAAGCAATGTATTACGTATAATGGGGACACTATTGAGTGACAACTCATTGAATGATTTTCAATATACTGATTTAAAACTGGTTCATTGAAACAGGTTTAAAGGATGAAACTGGTTTGAAATCTGTCATAGCATCCATGACTAGTTGGAGCGTGTTATATTGCCACAGACTACTCACCTACCAAAACAAAGACAATCAGCTTGAGACTTGTAGTGTGCGCTTGGCTCTTTGGAGGTTAACAGAATAGCGTTGATATTGTTAAACTTAAAAATACTTTAAAACTATTAAAATATTTTTGAAAGAAATTGAAATATAGTTAAATAAAATTAAATATAAATATTAGATAAACTTACATTTAAAAAATGAAAATTAGAAATGTTGCTCCAGCGAATAACTGAAATAAAAAGTTAAAGTACTAAAATAACTAAAACTGAAACAAAAATGCACTAAAGCTAAGTAGAAACAGAAATAAAAAAAACTAAAAAATAAATAAATAACAAAAAAACAACAAAACGATTAAAACATTTAGTAAAACTAAACTGGAAAAGAGCTAAAACAAATACTATATTAGTAAACAAAACTAAAATAACACTAACAAAACCACATTTGATCAGCATTAACCATATATGAAGTTATAAAAGTGTAACGTTTTAATTTGTATTAAAGGAAAAAGTAACAGTTTTGAATGACTTGCAAATAAGTCCACATTTATATTAGATTTAGATTTTTATTTCCACTTTCAATTAAATACATTTTGGGCCTTTGAAAGTCTTCCGATCCCAAACCATTTAAGAGCGTTTAGATAAATCTGAAACACTACTTAAGGAAATCCTGTTGTTTGTGCAGGTTGTATTCCCACCTAGGGAAAAAACAAATGTAACCAAATGCTGGAGTGTCAGTCACTCATCAACAGCTGAAACTATCATTTACACCACAGGAGACCTGAGGAGAGAGAGGGAAAAGTGCTCTGTGTCCTGACAGCAGGAAGAAGGGAGAGGAGGAGTAGAGGAAACGCGTAGAGGGTATCAGCATGCATGGTCATTTGGCCGTCAAGCATTAAGTGGGTAAAAGGCAATCCATCACATTTTGGTTGGGTTGGGTTGGGTTTTCGTCCTTACATTATAGTCACAACAAAATATTTTAGGGAAGTACTCAAACAAACAGCCAGAAACTGAAATATATTATCAAAATAGTCAGAAATCAACAAAATAATTTATATCCCGGACGAGCTCCTAATTTGTTAAACCCGCAGTGAGTCTACAACAATAAATCTGCATTCTTGGTAATATTTACCAACTTTCTCATGCAATTCAAGTTTTCATGAAGAGTACTACCCATAGGTCTATGCTCTCTACCCATAGGTCTCGCAACATGCTTCGTTTTCCCAGAAACACGATCTCCACTGTGGAATAGCACCACAGGGCGGAGTACTTTCTGTGTCTTCTTTTAAAAGCAGTAATTTATAGCGTCTCCGGTAGTCAACTCTTGACAACAAATACCTTTTCATTACAAAAGGAGGATGGTGAGACAACGGGGAGGGAGAGATAGTGGGGGAAGAGAAAAGTGAGGTATTTTTGCATAGCCGGAGGGTACAGATGGCAGCTATTTCACACCTCCAGCTCTGGGGTAAATTCAAACCTACTGTGTTTATTTAAAGCCTCCACAGACAGCCAGAGCAGAAGTGACCGCTCGCTTTATAATAGTGGTAACTGTAATGTAAGGCATTTAAAAGTCTCTTGGGAACACTGTGTTTCCGAAATCCAAAAGACGATGATGAAGCTACGGAAGCACATTTGGGCCTGTGAGAGCCACAGGCACTCGCTCAGCTGGAATGTTGCCAAAGGACACATTTTTCAGGGTTTTATTTCAGCTGGTGTTTTTTTTTTTTTCAACCTGTTTCCCTTTTTCACTCTCTGTCTATGACTTAAGTGCATGAAAGTCCTTAGGGTTTTAAATGACTATTTTGGATACGAGGTGGAAATGGAGAACGAATGGTATCCAAGTGTAAACTTCCACAGCTCAGTGTAGAATGTGTTTCCCCTTTGGCACACAGCATATTAGAGATATGAATATGGTTTGAGAATGTGCATATAGTCAAACAACAGCTATACAGTTGTATTGTAAAATTTCAACAATCAAACTCATTTTAATGGGGACAGCATTTTACTTGCTCTTAAGAATAATAAGAACACTGTATACAATTTTGTTTTAAACACCTCCGTTTAACTTAAAAATGAACTTAGTGTTCACTGTAAAATGTGATTTAACCAATTCAAAGAAGAAGAATAGTCTTTGATGTATTATGCAGACAGATTCCTGCATATAAGCTTATGGTCACTGTGAAACCCTACTGATGTACATTTATAAGAAGAAATCCTAATGATACTGTTGCAACATACAGTCTGTTTAATTTAGGCTCAGACAGAGGGTGGAAAACAATCACACCTGTTTTAGGTGAAAGAAACCTTAAGCAACATTAAGTGGATTAAAGAGGGAAAAAATAGAAAAAAAAACTGCCATGAAAGTGTAGGATTTGACCAATTTAAAAACTATTTCAGGTTGCTTAATTGCAAAGTGTTTGCAAAGTGTCTGAGACATGGTTTATTATTAACACATCTTCAACTGAGACACAATACAACAAGAGACTACTACAAAAAAGACTTACTCTCATCTTGGGTGGCCGGTCTGCCCTGGGACTGAAGAGCCTGAGTTAGAAGTACTGCGATCAGCAGCAACATGGTCTTTATCATCATCATCATTATCAAGGATTCTCTACATCTGAACTCTGCATCCAGCCCAGCTCTCCATAAAAACAGCTAGGACATCAGCACTGGGTGTAAGATGGAGAGAGAAAAGCAGAAAGCAAAACAATTAAGAATATTCAGAACTAATGATTAAAGGCAACATGTATCTTTCATAATATGACATTTCAGTGAAACAGTATATTCAGTTGGAAATAACATTGGACGGGACTTGAATGCAACCATCTGGATTTGACTGGATTGTTAAACAAAGGCAATGATGTTATTGGTTAATATTTTTCTCCACCCACACGACCATTACTATGCAAGCATTCTGCTCAGAATCATAAATCATACTAACTAATTTGCTAAATATCTCTTTAGAGTAACTTGCACTGAAAAATTGTACAAATTCACACTACGGACATTTACTGACAATATAAATCTTACAGTTTTTATTTTTATTGTAGACAAAAGTTGAGAATAGAAAAGCATCCCCGACAGAAAAATCCTGTAAAACTCCTCTAATGCATGAGCTCCATAGATAAAAAAAAATGTATTTATTTATTTTTATAAACAGCCTGATAAAACTATCCATCCATTTTAGGTGTAGCCATGAGGCCGACGAAAACATAACTTTGCTGTATAAGGTCAATAGTGGAACAGCACATCCTTTAAGAACTCAAGGACTTTCACCTCAGACTTTTCCACTATAACAGGAGAGAACATTCTGAGTCTTAGAGTTTGCATCAACTAAATCACTTTGAACAACAAGTTAACGTGCCACTTTTTTTGATAATTAGTACATCAATGTAGTAAGACAAAGCTAATGAAGCAAGCAGATTGCATAAACCGTGACATACATAATTTTATAGTGGAAAGTAGTTTTTCATAGTGCTGTTCTGTGCAGGGTCACTCCATCTGTTTGCTCTTACAAATACACGCAGTAAAATACACAGAAACACAACTACACTCCTCCAACCCTTCACAGATATCTGTCAACCCTGTGCTGGTTTAGACCCCAGCATGACCCCGACACGCCATTTGTCCTACTAGCTATCGGAACTCATCATTTACACATTTCATCACACACTCCACTACGAGCAGATCGGTCAGAAAAGAGCAGCATTTCACAATTCGCCAGATGTTTTTCTTTCAGAATGTTCAGCTGCAGTTATTTGAGTGTCTTTGCTTGTAATTGGGATTTTGTCCTCCCAAAATGTAAATAAATTTAAATGAATCTTAATATGGTTAAAGCTAATATGTAGCTAGACTTAATAAATTAACTAAATAAAAACTCAATTGACTGTGTGCACCTATTTAACATTAACACAGAGGAAAAAAGCTGAGGAAATATCCTGGAGAATTGGGGATTGTCGTGAATGGTTTTCAATTCTCTAGACAGATAAGAAATGTCATGCACATTCAAACTGGACACATGCCCCGTCACATTTCTTAAAGACAAGTAGATTTTAAATTCAACTTATCTGTAAAAATAACAACTGCACAATTATTTAGGGTTTTATATACATGTTTTTGTTATTCCAATTTAAAAGAACTGTTTTTTCATTACTCTAGTCTTCAATGTCACATGATCCTTCAGAAATAGTTCTAATATGCTGATTTGCTGCTCAAGAAACATTTCTGATTATTATCAATGAAGTTCATATTTTGGTGCAAATCTTGATACATTTTTCCAGGATTCATTGATAAATAGAATAAGTCTAAAAGAACAATTTATTTAAAATATAATTTTAGTAACAATGTAAAGTAAAGCACTTTTGGTCAATTTAATGCATCTATGCTTGCTGAAAGTATTAATTTCTTTTTTTTTAAAAAAAGGTTTTTTTTTATATAACTTTGATATATATCATGTATATATAAGGTTTAGAAACCAGATCACCTTGCACACTAAATCAAAACTACAGTAACATATCTTACACCTATATAATTTCTAGTTCTACTGCCCCTGTAAAAAAGGTGGTGCATAATGCCCATGAGATGAATATTTTACAGAACAATGCAATGAGATGTCTATCGCATTCACAGCTGCTCTAATAAGGACGAGAAATTTGGACAAACACCAAGAATTGAGACTTGATACATATAAAATCGTTCCCATTGAGTTCGTGTTGGTTTCATTTTCCAAGCCATGTTTGCAGCTGGTACAAACCAGAAGAACAGACAAATAGAGAGATGAGCGAACGGTCAGACAGGGGTAACGGACTCTGAGCTTGTGCCAACTCCAATCCCCTGCCAGACACTGCAAAAGACACCTACAACATGCCAATAATCTTCCCCAAGTCAAAAACATACACTAAAAAAATCAGACTAGATGGAAATCAGCAAGTCACTCTTGGTTCATCCCTGCAGCGTACGATCATTCAAATCTGCGTTCGCGCTGCCGCTGACCTAAAGAGAGAATCTGTCATGTATATGAATGAAACAGCTTCTTTTCAACCACACAGTATCATTATATCGGTTACAAGCGTTCAAATAATCACAGAAGTACTCGGATAAAAGTTTATATTTTGGATATAAACTAGATGTGTACGGTAGCGATTAAAAGAGTAAATCACCTTTTGACACTTCAAATAAAGATTTATCAATTACATTGTTATGCTAGGTGGGTGGCGAAAAGGGGCTGTTAATGTATTTGTCTTTTTCCATTTAAGAGATTACTTCAATAATGCTGATTCATCTAGTAATGAAACAAGTCTTTGAATCATTCATTCATAAATTACATATGATTTTGATTAGTTGTCTAATGTTTTTTTTCTTCAGAATCGTGAGAAAATCACAATCTCCATTTAATAAAAAAAATAAATAAATACATTTATCCAGAATCATGCAACTAGAGCGTTTTCGTTTTAAAATGGCATTTTAAAATGAAAACGATGCTCGTCTACACTGGCATTTTAACTGCGTTTCAGAAATGATCTCCGTCTACACTACACAACCCGAAAACACATATTACATGATCATTCATGCAGGTCCAACCATAGATATGTATAATAACTATATGCCCTATTATTTAGATGGCGGACGCATCCGTGTGCTTGGAGCGGTCGATTGGGGAATCTACCTATAGATATCTATGGGTACAACAATAAGCATAATATTGTTGTTTACACGGTTGTTAAGGATACGCACAGAGAATGTGGGCAGCCACGCCATCATTTTCAAAAGTCACTGTTTTGCTCAGTTTACACTGAAATGCAACCCTGGAGTTTTCTAACTAAAACGGGGTCTGCAGCATTTTCAAAAGTCTCAGTTTTCGAGGGTTCGAAAACACCGGAGTAGTGTAAACGACAGGCGTAACCGTAGCTAAAATGATGTGTTTAACAACGAAAACGCACTAGTGTAAACGGGGTCTTAAACGAGTCCAGTTTTTATGTAGCCTGTTGATTTTTGTTCACGGTACTCAACTTCAACTAAATGTTTTGCAAAAAGAGACACAGAATAGACATGTTTGATATCTAAATGTTTGACTTTTTTAATCACATTGGGATTGAAACTGGGAATTGAAAAGAATCGGAATCGATAAGCAGAATCGGAATTGGAATTTCCAGTTTGGAATTGGAATTTGAAAATTCAAACGATACCCAACCCTAAAGATGAATATGCTTTGTGTGCCAGTAATGTACTGAAGTGTAGCAATAACAAGACATATGACAAAATCATAACACGCACCTTATAATAAACCAGGCAACAGTGTAAATAAGACATTTAGGCACCATCTTGCACACAAAACTCATAGTTTATATTACAATAAAGGGAAATTTCATATGTGTCTAATTCATTTAATTTCTCTAAAGTTTATACAAAATTTATGATGTATTAAGAAAGGCAAACAGTCTGGGAAACTCCCCACAGGGCAGGTGAGCTAAGAGGAACTAGACACAGTTGCAAAAAGTATCATTAAAACTTCAGAAAACAGTTTGAGTTTCAGTTTGCGGATTACTTAAAGGCATGGTAATTCTTTTTGGAGCTATGGAACAGCTAGTGCACATGCTCTTATATATAAAGTTGTGTTGTTCATGCAGGAAACATGTTTGAATCTGTGACATTTCTTTCTCGGTCTTCATCACATCATTTCTTATCCCCTCTAATATAAAAAGTGTAAATTTTGGCAAATCTGTGCTCATTTAATCTCTTTAACATCTTGTTTTTTAGTCTAGCCTTATAATGGTTCAACAGGTCAAGTTACAGTAACTTGGCTGGAAAGACTAATGTACCCTAAACTAGTTTGAGCTCTTAACACATTTAATTGATCTGGAAAGGGAAAAAACACAAGGCAGAAGGATTAGTTTATGATCAAATTACTTGGCTAAGATTACACTGATGCAAATGTTTAAACATTTTTTTAAAGAAAAAAAGCTCCTTTGTTTACGTGAACTATTTCTAAGTAAAACAAACAGCAGAACATTCAGCTGATTATATTTAAATTCTTTCCACGGTGTTCACTTTGAGAGGGAAAAAGGAAAGGAGGCACAGACAAACGACAGAGAGAGTGCACGGAATAAAAAGAAATAGACCAAGTCAAGTGGAAAGAGAAGTTAGTACCCTAATTAATGAACCCCAGCGTGTTTTTCTCTCCCTCTGATCATTGGAGGGGAACATGGGGAGAGCGTACAGCAGGCCCAGCTCATTACCGCTGCCTACTACTGGAGCGGAACATTCCAGAGAACAGCATTGGTTTGTGTTGGAGACGGGACGCCTGACCTCACTCATTCCAGCGCCGGTGGGAGCCAGAGCAATAGCCGGCCCACTAAACCGAGAGACTGCTACTCCATGGGGAGGCTATTAGGGCCAGGCTGATGAACTTTACCAACAAAACTCTTTCCTGCTTCTTTATCTGTTTTCTGCCAAATCTCTAATTCTACTCTAAACTCACAGTCTCTTACTGGGTGCTCTTGAAAAAACAAGATCCCGGACGAACCCCCAACCAAAACTGAATCTAGTGTCATCTCATACCCTAACCTTTCATACTCCAAAAATCTGATTTTAGACACCTAAGGCCATTTTGTTTTGATACAGATGTGTTAATGTAAACAATTTCTCCATTTTGAGAGACTCCACCTAAAGTTTCATGCTGAAGCTCTCAGACAGTTGTGTAATAGTAACTTTCTTTTTAAAAGTGCTGGGCGATAGTTTACTGTGCCAACCCAGCCCTGCCAGCCCAGTAAATTAGAGGGCAGAGAATTCCTCTTCTCTCCAAACTCTCAACACAAACTTCCACCGGAAGAACACCCACGGCACAGCACATCTTTTCTCCTTCATCCATTTGCTCCCTTTCATTTTCAAACAACAGAGCATTTCACTATAAAGCAGCCACTACAAGATCACCACAACAAACCAAAACGGGTGTTTGTGACCATATGCAACACACAAACTCTGACACAAATCACTGCGCTGTGACTCAAACACATCCATTACCCTACTGAAGTATTCCAAGATAAACAAGCTTACTGACTTTGATCAATGCAACTCAAACTGTCAATGCCATGTTCCTCTATCGACATACCACTGATGCTTTGCAATATACTCCAACTTCACAGCAAACCAGACGAACTGATGACCTGTCTGGAGCGGAGTAAAATCACTGGTCAGATCCTAAGGGACGAGCAGCAATAATGATTTCCCCTCTAATTTAAGTAATTGATGTAATTATGGACTTAAACAACTACATTTTCACAAGGTCAGTTACAGTTCTTTAGTATTTCAGGGCGGACTAGAACTAGCAAAAAAACTTTCAAAGGAAAGCACTAAAACTGCTTTATGAATAAAGGAACCAGATATGATTCGAAAACACCATTATCTACCATGAGCTGTGAAAATTAGTTTTAAGATTGGAATGAAATTACAGAAATACATCTTAACAAAAGGGCAACTCTCCTCAAGCTACAATATGGGTCTTCATTAGGAAACATATTTTCAGCAAATGTTCTTGAACAAACTGCCTAAAGATGTTCACATCTAATTGACTTGCTCACATTTCTGCACCGTCTTGCAACAAGTTTGGGTCAAGTCTGCGCATGCAGTCGCCAGCCAGCATGTCGCCATTCAACAAACCGCTCTGCTCCTCCATCACGTTCTTCACACCGAAGAAAAGGTGGAAACTATCTGTGAATGTTTCTTTGAAACGACAATGGTCTCTTAAGAACTGAGAGAGATTTTAAAAGGCTGAACTGAAAGAAAGGATGTCTGTAACTGTAGCATATGTAACTGGGTAAATATAAAGAGTATTGCAATGATCAGAAAGTTCTAGACTGCACTACACAGTCCAAGAATGAAGAGGGGGGTTACTTTGCAGTACTCTGAAATTATCTAGTGAGTGATGAGGAAGAAAAGAGGGAGTGACACTGTGAGGTGGGTGCAAAATGACTTTGCCATGTACAAAGTGACAGAACATAAGATCTGAAGCACAACAACATTCAAGAATGTTGAATGATAAATATATGGATACATATATGTGTGTGTGTGTGTGTGTGTGTATACATATGCATCATTCAACATTCTTGAATATTGTTGTGCTTGAGCAGATCTTATATATATATATATATATATATATATATATATATATATATATATATATATATATATATATATATATATATATATATACACACACAACACAATAAATATATATATTAATCTCTGTGAAAGGTACATTCCTTTAGCTGCCCAAATAAGGACATAAATGTGTCTTTCAGCTAGAGAGTCTTTTAATGTCATTGAAAATACTGAAATGCTTCCAGGATTTAATGTGTCTGACGTCTTTTTACGATGTTTTTTAATAAATTACTCTTCTGCCACAGTGCCATCCAAACTCATGCTTCAGTATAGGTATGTTGTTTGTCCTTTACTGTGGGAAGATAAACAACTGCAAGAACAAACCTGCCTTTCACATCAAGATAACTTCAGGCATTTATTTTGGCAAAGGGGATCTGCAAAACCTCAAGATGGAGGGCCAATATTACATGTACACAATAACAATACTAAACAAATTGCAGTGGCAATGTGTACTCAAAATGATAGGAAACTGTCAGGTCCCATTTCTGACTAGTAATAAAATAATAATTTATTAGCTTAAAGCTGTTACACAAGCTGAACAACCCAAAACACCTTATCCGCAGAAGCCACTAAGTGAAACAGGAAAGGTTTTATTTACCTGTATCTACAGGAGAGCTATAATGTCTTAAGCTATTCTTGCTAAAGTTGCTGATAAATTGTTTTTTTGTTGTACTGTACTGGATGGCTTCAAATATGAGATGTTATTCGAGAGCGCGCATGGCAGTACAGGCACGCGCATCAACTTGTTCTCATAACAGATAAGATATGGAGCCATCTGATGATGAAAGCTATGAGATCCCACAGTATCCTCATACGATAACCATGGAGAAAAACATAAATAAAATCTAGTCAGCCTCAGCTAGAGACAAATTTAACATTTAAACAAACTGCCCAGTCAAAATGCCTTTCTATACATTTCAAATTAATGTCAAGAAATGTACGCTATTTATTAATGTATTAAAAGAGACAAATTTAACAAATCAAAATGATTCAAGGCAAGGTGCAAAAAAGTGTGCAAAAGAAGAGAAAGGAAAATGAAATAACCTAAATAGTAGGCTATAACTTACGCGTTTCTGGAAACTAAATTCAACTGTCATCTAACTCTTCCCAAAAAGCGTGTTTTTATAAAAACACTAGCCTATTATTCAAATTCCATAAAGCAGCAAAGCATTTGTATTTTATTACAGACGAACATGCTAGAGTCCATTTACAGGCGTTACTCACCTTTTCCTTTCTGGAACAAATCCTCTCTGAATAGAGTCAATCCCAGATCAGATTCAGAAGTTCATGAAATACAGGCTCCCAAATAGTCACTGGACGCAACTCCACATTTCTTCCTCTGTTGTAGCCTTCTGGGTTTTCGATAAATCACTCGGTCGTTACTCAGTTTTTCATTGGAGTCGTCCGAGAATCGTTTGAAATGAGTGAATATACTCAGCAGAGACTCGTGCTCGTCCTCAAGATCGCGTCAAGATGATTTCGTTAAGTAGCATAACGTTTAAGACTCACTTGCAGACCCAAGGAAGCGATTTCCGACCGAGTTCGTCTGTTTTTTCTTCTGAAAATCCCACCCGTGCGGTTTTTGTTTGTACTCGTGCGAAAAGAAGGTAACAGAGGGAAAAAACTTTTACCCCAATCTCTACTTCGGTCGGCAGTCCTCTCAAAGTCAAAACTAACCAAAACGTTCAAATGCGACTCGCAGTCCTCTGTGTAAATTGTTCTAGCCTCCGGAAACTAACTTTACTTCACTAGTCTGAAGATAGTCCGTGTCGTCGGCCTCCCTCTGCACTTCAGAGGATACAGCGAGATTCCGCACTCATGGATGGAGGAGTGTGAGCAGAAAGACCTGACTCCCCCTCCATCACTAACACCTCAGGACTACCAAACAGCTCACCCAATGCATCCTGGGATTGTAGTTTCTGTCACACCAAGCCCCTCTTAAAAATCCTATAAAATCCCTCGCTTAAAAGAAAAACAATGACATTCTACATTTTAAATATAGCTACAACATTATTATATAACATTATTATATTATATTAGCCTATATTATTTTATATCATTATATTAATTATATTATATTAATTATATTAATTATATTATATTATATTATATTATATTATATTATATTATATTATATATTATATTATATTATATTATATTATATTATATTATATAATATAACCCTGGACCACAAAACCAGTAAATTATTTGAAATTGAGATTTATCCATCTTCTGAAAGCTGAATAAATAAGCTCTCCATTGATGTATGGAGATGATGTATGATGTTTCTTATGATAGGAAAATGTTTGGCCGAGATATAACTATTTGAAAATCTGGAATCTGAGGGTGCAAAAACAATTAAATAAATAAATTGTAAAAAATCTAAATACTGAGAAAATCGCCTTTAAAGATGTCCAAATTAACTCCGTAGCAATGCATATTACTAATCAAATATAAAGTTTTAATGTATTTACGGTAGGAAATTTACAAAATATCTTCATGGAATATGATCTTTACTTAATATCTTACTTAAAATGTATCATTTTGACCCATACATGTATTGTTGGCTATTGCTACAAATATACCTGTGCAACGTATGACTGGTTTTGTGGTCCACGGTCATATATATATATATATATATATATGTATGTGTGTGTGTGTGTGTGTGTGTGTGTTGCTATCCAGGGTCACATATTACATTGAAAAACTGAGACCAAAAAGATACAGACTGGTTAAGCCAGGTAAATAAAAAAAATAAAAAAAGTAAAATATGTCGACAATCGACATTATGCATGAACTACTCATTCTAAATGCTTAAAAGACATAGATACATGGAATGACTGATAAGTCCCCTTTCTTTATCCTCTGTAGATGAAGCTGTTCCGTCCATTCTTTGTGTTTGTGACAACAATGTCCACACACCCCTGACACGGTTTGTGTTTGCATAGTAAAGATGACCACAACAAAGTTAAGAGTTTGCAAATGTTTTATCTCAACAGCAGGAAAAGGTTCGGTCAAACTCCAGATAACATCTCCTGTTTTATTCAAACTCCAATTAGTTTGGAGGTACTATAGCACAGAAAACATCCGTGGATCCTTGAAGCGTCTGCTTAAGTAGCAGCACGGCCATTGTTGGGGGCCATTATCCTGGCTCTGTAATGAAGGGGGGCCCACTAAGGTCCCCTATGTTAGAGCCTACTCAGTGAGCTCAGGAGAGAGAATAAAATGTTTGTCCTGTGAATTTTTGCAGTGGACCTGAGCAGCAGAGACACATTCGTCAAGCTGTATAATTAAAATGAAAATAAATGTCTTAAAAAGTAAAAACAGCAACATTACAATAAAAAGTCAAGTGTATTTCATTCTGAAAAACAACCAAACAGTTTCCTCTGAATTTCCAATTTGAACATTGTTTATTTGTTTGGCAGTGTTCTGTTGACAGTTGTAAGGTTTCCTCACAGGGCTTGAGGTGACAATTTTCTCTCTACTAAAACCTTTATTGACCCAATTTGCTCTCCAAACAACAGCAAAGTCCAAGAGGGAGACAGCAGACGCCTCCGCAATGGGTGACACACCACTCATGTTCCAAAAGGGCCTCAGGACTAATGTTTCCTTGTCTGTTTTATTTTCTTTTGACACGTTTTATTGAAACATCAGTTACTTTAACATTATTTTCCCAGTGACAGAGAAATGACTATATACCCCTACTGCCCATTAGACCATCAAATGGTTTAATCATCCCTAACTCCACTTATGAGACCAGATGCTGGTAAGACTCAAAAGATACATTCTCTGAAATGAGGAAGTGTTCCTCTCAGCTTATTTTCCACAATGGCAAAGCCTAGGAATAAATCTAACTAATTGTCTGTTAGTCCCTCTCTTGTTCTTTTGGCAAGCAAGCAGGCAGCTGAATCTGAAAGGGTCCCATTGACCTACTAAAGGGGGCTTATCACCAAATGCAGCAATGAATGGAGGTGGCAATGAGGTGTGAACCGACCTCAGTGAGACTAATGAGGGATAGACTGCAGGAAAGAAGTGGGGGAGGGTGCAGACAGATGCAGTCTGAGAAATGAAGAGTGAACATGTGGTCAAAAGCACAATTTTTTGGGTAACTCGTCCTGCACCGTTGGTGCTACCCGAACGATATCTTTAATCATGCACCTTGGTGAGGAAAACTATGTTAGCACTTTGATTTTCATCAGAGGTACTTAGAGTACTTTCATATTTGGTACAATTGCTTGATCGGAATCAGAGTTTGATTGCTTCCCCTCCTACTCTCCCTGCTGGATTCTGTTAACATTTATACTTTTTTGGGTCAGAACCACAGTCTTTCAAATGGCAATTGTTTACACCTGTTGGTCAACAACCCACAAAAAGGTAGCAAAATGGATAGTGTTGCTATCCTTACTTTTGTACTTTAGCTTTTGAAGATTTGGTTTTCTTTCCACAAACATATTGCAAAAGTCCTGAGTCACTGTTTACTCCTGCCAGTAACATCCAATTTTTGTGACTGGATCACAAGTGCTTAGTGCTAATTACAGGTGCCACACCAAAAAACATTTGGTGATCAGATACTACATAGGTAGTCCGAAGCGCATGAGATCCAGATTGCAAGTGTAGTGCTCATATCTCCTCAACATGTCCTGGACCACAGTCTGCCCACTTGCACCCACTCATATAATATGTAATTGTTCAGAAACATTTTGTGAGAAAGCACACCAAAACAAGTAATTGAAACTTTGCTGAGTTGAATCAAAAGCACACAGATTATAATCAAAATCACACCTGCCTTAAGGTGTGTGTACACCAAAAGCGAATTTAATTATTCACGTTAGTAGATTACATACAAAGTCAATGCAAAGATGCAAATTCACACCTGGTGAAGTGAATGATGCAAATTGGGTGACACGATTGCCATGAATGTGCGATATAAGCCTCAATCGCTTCTTCTGCGCGAGTTAAAAAATTTCAACTTGAGCAGAAAACTTACATGATGCAAAGAGCTTATGGACATGTCCAGTTTGACACATCCGGTTGTATCAGAAAATGAAGCAGAGCATTGCACAATGATTTTATTCACGTGAGTGACACGAAAAACATAACGTGAGTAATCTAGAGCGATAGCGTGATGCGAATATTCACTTTGCTTTTGGTGTGCACACACCATTATTCTTCTCATTTGTGTGGGGAGCGCACTCATAAGCCATGCAACATAGATTGGTTCACTAAAAACACATCTTAATACCTGGTATAAACATAGCCTTGTCAGGAACATCATTTGACCAAATAATCTCTCTGAAGGAGGACCCTGACTTCTGTCATGAAACTCTAGATGGTGCAGGCTGATAGGTTCTAATTCAGTATGATATAATCACATCATTATTCACATGGAGCAGCCGATTGGTGGCTGATCAACATTCAAATACTTGGCCGGTGCTTGCTGTAGCAGTTTGCAGTGCACTTCAGAAATCCTCCACCTTCCCCAGCTCCACCTGTATAGATCTGCTACTGGGCGATTCCATGTATGTCATATATGCAGGGGTAATTTCATGTGTGTTATATGTGCAGCAGTACACACTCACAGCAGCATCTATGTGGATGCATTGGCAGTAGCAAGTGAGTCATGACAGAAATATACTTCATAATCATATTATACAGACTTATAACTTGTGGGTAGATAAGACTTGGCTTGGTAAGCAGCCGTACACAGTTA
This sequence comes from Onychostoma macrolepis, assembly GCF_012432095.1. Taxonomy (NCBI): domain Eukaryota; kingdom Metazoa; phylum Chordata; class Actinopteri; order Cypriniformes; family Cyprinidae; genus Onychostoma; species Onychostoma macrolepis. The sequence goes on from NC_081162.1 coordinate 6,040,726, forward strand.
CAGAGGCAAATATTGCAAAGGCAAGTTTTTTCTCCAGAAATATGTAAAAGTTTAAAGTTTCCTAACTGGGCAAAAACAAGTAGTTCAGAATGGTTGTAACTGCACAACCTTTGTCATACAGCACACAAAGACAGAATATGTATCTGGAAGTAATATTACACTCATCTAGTTTGCATATCTGTAATATATTTCCAGTATCCCCATATGTTCCTTTGATGCTCAAAGTGAACTCATTGCAGCTTCATCTTGGATATGGCATGTGTGTTCAACATTTGCCTGCTAAATGATGCTGCCATTTCTTCAATAGAATCTGCAAATCATCTTGACTGTCAATAAGAGATGCTGTGTTTGAATGCAAATCCTCTCTCTGAAGTAAACATGCTTTAATAAAGAACAGTGTGATCCCTTTGTATTATTCACTGCTCTTTGTAGTGTAAATTCTTGTTCTGTACAAAGGTAACCATCGTTCAACGGATTTATTGTTCATATTTTTGAGAACCTTTGAATGGATTGTAGCTTCACAGCTGTTTGACCAAAATCAATTGGGATTATTGATCACAAGCACCAGACAATCCATTTAAAAGGCAAAGCTTGTCTGTTCTCACCTCACCTCTTTTCCCTATGATAATTACTGGCACTTTTTAATCAAAGAGATTTACAAAGTCAGGAAGAGTGTTAGCATGTTATCTTAATTAAACTAGATCTGTTAGACTGGCCAATTGGAGACAATAAATTGTCCATAGGTGTGAGTTTTAGGTCTACGATGGACTGGCCATCTGTCCAGGGTTTTTCCCAACCTACGCCAGAGACATTGGGATAGGCTCCAGCATCCCTGCGAACCTACATACGACAAGCGGTTTGAAAACTGGATGTATGGATGTTTGACTTAGTTCACACTGCAGGTCTTAATGCTCAATTTTTTTGCGCTGTTGTTCACATTGTCATTTAAATGCGACTGCCATCAGTCTCATGTGTAAACCATATACAGCCCTGAAGTGACCCGCATGCGCAGAAGAAGACGTGACGTCAGACGCAGCACACTGTGTTTGCGGAAATAAAAATGGATGCTGCTCGTGTTAGCATGTGTTTAGCAATTTTTAAGTTAATGTGCAATCGGAGCCTAAATAACGAAGTGATAAGAAGGAGAGCACGATTTCCTCCAGTGCAGAATTGTGACATCTGTCGCATTTCAATGACGTAAAAATCGCATGAAATGCGACATGGCCGTCCAGACTGAAGTCGCATTGCAAAACATCTGATATGTATCCGATTTAGGACCACATATGAAAGTGGCCTGGGCCTGATTTGAAAAAATCGTATTTGTGCTGTTCAGACTGTCATAAGAAAATCAGATATGGGTCACATTTGGGCAAAAAAGTCGGATTTGGGCCACTTTAGCCTGCAGTGTGAACTAAACCTTAGACATGAGAGCCGGAATTGGAACGAAATGCACAAATCTTGCTACCATATTTCTAAGGTGTTCTGGGTGTCTTGAGACTTCTAAAGTAAAAGTTGAGCCCTTGTTGCATTGAGTGACAACCAGGGACCCCACACCGCTTAACGCATAATGGGGCCAGATTTACTAACAGTTTGCACCAGCACAAACCGTCTTTTGGCTTTAAAATAGTACTGTCAGGATTTACTAAAGTGAAGAATTAGTGCTGAAAAGGCTTTTTTTTTTTGCGCCTGACCTTCTTGAATATGTATTTTTAAGAGTTTCCCTTTCAAACGCAAAATTTATAGGACGAGAATATTAAAATGAATCACGATTTACTAACGTTTGCGCTCGTCAAAATTACTGGTAATACTGGTCCCGGGCCCCTCAGTTTACAGTGCAAGATAAACGCAGACAACAGTTTTCAGTTTAGCTACCAAAACATGTATTTTTTTGTTTCATATCCAAATTTTAGGCATGGTTGTAAGCACTTTATGGAACAAGTAAGGTCTACCTTGGTTGAAATCATGATGAATTTTTGGGCCCTCCAGGGCCCAGGCTCAGGACAAGATGTCAAGTTGCCTTCGCTTTTCACGGCCCTGACAGCAGTGGTTGGGTAGCCTCCAAAATACATATACCATATGAATTATGAAAAATGTTTCTCTGCCAGGATGGTCCTAAGAGGTTGTTACGGTGTGTTAAGAGGTTGTTAGTGCATTGCAGTTGATGTTCTAATATGTTCTGGGTTGTTACTTACTGGTCAAAAGAGTTCACCCCCCATGTCCCTATAATACTTTATGGCCTGGGTCTCTCCTCTAATGTAAACCTATGGTCATTTTATCTTCTACCAGGTGAAATTTAAATGCGAAGTTTAATACTTTGCTAACCACACATAATGTACGAATAGTGAAAGTGATGCTTTCCTTAGCCAACACCATTAGCACATCGTAATCTAAATACAGTGACCATGCAGCAGCACGTACGGCTTCCAGCTGTAGTGGATCATGACAATAACCAAGGCCAAGAACCACAAGGCATTTCAAATGGCCCACAGACATTCCTCAGATCCTCAGAACATCCTCACCATCCGACATGTGTTTAATTCTGTGGATGCACATGGAACACATTTGCAGTTCAGTTCTTAAGCTACGCATTCACACAAGGTCTGTCTGATTAACTGTATGAAATATTCAGTGCATATCTGAGTGCAGTATGTGGGTGAATCATACAAGCCTGTTCATCATCTGTGCAGTAAAAATGAGGCTGTTAAATGTGCAATGTGTTCAAGATTGCTGATAATGTCATCCCAATGCACTGGTCTTTGAACTCAATGATTCAGAGTTTGTGTATAACACTGTATAACACCCTGGGTTTGATTTAGAGGCACAGAGGCAACTGCTGAGGCTAAAACTTTTAACCTCAGTGCAAATGCAGCAATAGTTCTTTGGTCAGAATCACCTCAAATTAATTGCTCTCTCCTGAGACATTGGGGTTTAGGGGAGGGTTGACATTTTAATGGCTACACAATGATGTAACATTGCATATTATGTGGGGGCTGAAAGTATGGGGCTTCTGTCAGATACAATAAACTGGCACTGTATATCTGGAAATTTCTGGAAGACTTGTGTACACAGAGCCTTAGCCTAGCAGGAGGAGGAACCATAGAGACAACAGAAATGTTCCAAAACCTAATGGGCCACCCTACTGTCTATTGTCTAGATAAGCAGCTGTGTTTAAAGCAGTGTCCAATCATGCTCTTAGAGGGCAACTTTCCTGCAAGGTTTATCTAATCATGCTCTTAGAGGGCAACTTTCCTGCAAGGTTTATCTAATCATGCTCTTAGAGGGCAACTTTCCTGCAAGGTTTATCTATAACAAACCTGCTTATAATGCTGCGTTCCATTTACCTGGATGTGGGATTACCTTGAAAGCTGGTAATGACGTCACACTCAAGTGGACCGTGCTCCAGTAGATAAGTCAGACAACCAAGATGGACACGTCCATTGTTAGCAATACCACTCAATTAAAAACACATAAAAAGCGGTATTTTGCACAGTTAACGCCATAGTATCATGTCCACAAATAAAGGTTGGATACTACTGTGTGCATGCACCACTAATAAATAATATAAGGGTAGAGTGGGGGAAAACGCCCTACTGTTTTTCCCAAAATAACCACAAGAAGATCAACTTTTATTGTAACTATGGACTACGTTGACGAGAGTGAAGTGGAAGTTTTCACCATGAAGCTTACACTGGTGATGTACCGAAGAGAAAACAGATTTCACAGTAAATGATCTATTTTCCAGCAGTAAGAAAAAAACGTTTTTGAAAGTTTGTTGTTTTGTAGAACATCACAGTTATATATGATATGAGAACAGTAGGGCCTGTAGATAGGGAATACGTGTTATTTAATAAAAATATAATTATATTTTCAGAATGACATAATTATTTTCTCAAACATAGTCTGTGGGGTAAAACGCCCCCTTGGGGCAATGGGCAATTACTCTGGTTATTCTATTCTGAACATCAAATCTTTTGTTTTTCCATCAAATATATTCTAACTAGTTAATTGAATCAAAATATTTAAAATTACTTTACTTTATATTTAAAAATTACCTCAAGTTAGCATCAGGTAGCTAGTTAGCTAGCGAGTTAGCATCATAGGCTATTATAATTTTGCAATCCGTTATTATTGATTAATAATTTACCTATGGGGCAAAAAATCTAACAACATGAAAACTTTATGTCAGTGTCACTAAAACTATGATAACTTTTCTGAACACATTTAACCTTTGTTTTACAGAAAAAAAATTACACAGTCCTTAAGGGGAGCATTTTCCCCCACTCTACCCTATTACTACTGTTTTGAGCAGCCATATTGGATTGTGAAGTTGGAGTTGTTGTGATTCCTAAAAATGGAATGCGGCATAAGTTTCTAGTGATCTTAAAGGCATTAGCTGGTTCAGGTGTGTTTAATAAGGGGTAGGCTACAGACAAAGACCTACTCCTGGAAGAATGATGTCCTGCAGAGTGTAGCTCCAACCTGCTCCAACACACCTGTCAGAAGGTTCTAGTAGAAGCCCTGAAGGTCCTGAAAAACCAAAAGACCAGTACATCTAAATTTTTAGTACACAAAAAAAGTAGGCAAATAGTACTTGTTTGACTTACTACTTCCAGCAAGATGAGCATTCAATGGACACTTTACTATCCCATTAAAGCCAGAAGAGAGGAGCTGTGTATGCCATTGAAGTGACACAAATGATGTTGGTAGGTCATGTACCAGTGACAGCATGGTGGATGCTGTATATCCAAATTCAATTCATATTAACCATATTCAACCGCAAGGGTAAGGTCCAAACCAAATGTAGTAGGCCTACCTATTACAGACAGGCTGTGATTTTGGACGGAGCTCTTGATTAGACATTTCAGGTGTATTTATTGTTAGAGCTAAATTCTTCAGGTCAGTGGCTTTCCATGAGCAGGACTAGACACCCCATTCATGACTGAAATTGAACATAAGTGAATGATTGGAACATTGTACATTTTCTACCACAATAGTTTGACATTAGCATGTTGCTAAGCTAAAGGGACAATACTCAATACAATAATAAAAATAAACATTTAATAAATTAATAAATATATCGCCCTATAATTCACAAATAACATGTCCCACTGAGGTAACACTTTAGAATAGGGAACACTTATTAACTATTAACTACAACTTTTCCCTCAATAAACTCCTAATTTGCTGCTTATTAATAGTAAGTAAGGTACTTGTTAAATTTAGGGATTGGGTAGGGTTAGGGATGTAAAATAAGGTCATGTAGAATAAGGCATTAATATGTGCTTAATTACTAATAAATGGATAATATTCTATTAATATGCATACTAATTAGCAACTAGTTAAGAGACCCTAAAATGAAGTGTTACCTTACGTTTTACTTACCTGCAATCTAAGATTATTTTATTATTATTATTATTTTATATATTTATATTGCCTAAAAAGTTAAAACATACTCACACAGAATGCGCTACTGCTTTTATATGCAAGGTGCAGCCGAATAGAAAAGAATGCAGGGCAGCTGAACTTCTTTTAACTTGACAATGAGTCTTAAAGATGTGATGCTGAGAAAGTAGCGAGACTCTGTGCACCAGTCAAAAAAGTATTGCAATGGACTGAAACGCACAAACCGGCACTCAAAATGCTGCCTAACTAGGGAGAGCACAGGTTTTGGAACAGAGCTAGGGGTGGAGATCTGGAAAAAGGGCCATCCAGTGTGTGTGTGTGGCATGTAAGTGAACAGACATCTGGGAAGTGAGCTGTAACTCCCAAGAAGGAACTTTGAAGAGCGTGCACACACAAGTCACAAGCCCCCATAAAGTGGCCATAAAATAGAAGCCTTTGTGTTATTGGAGGTTTATATAAACTCTGCTCAGATGTTTAATGATTGACCATTCCCTGGGACCTCTGCATATCCTGGTAGTATTAGAAACGCAACGCAATAGCAACAGCTCTCACCCACTCACATAATCTCGGTCATACGACAGTCACACATTTTTGCATAGGACAAATAAGACAGATGTCTTTGTCTTTTCAGTGACAAACACCTGCCACTAAACACCCATATAACTATTTCCCTTTAAAACACAGGCTGTTGACTTCTGTTTTGCTTCACAAAGACTCTGTCCTCCATGCCTGTGTGCCCACTCCCTCCTTTATCAGCATAAGGAAATTCTGCAGGCACCAGTAAAGACAGAACCCTCTCATCCGTGGAGATGAAAAAAGAGAAAACCACACAGTGTCATGAGCCGGAGCTAAGAGGGAGAAGATCCCTCTCTGAACAATGGGACCGCGGGATTATCTTTGCATACCGATTTTCATACTCAGCTTTTAGTCTCTAACTGCTCCCACGGTCTCGCTCACCTTTTCCTGAACGATTTTCGTTTCCAGGGCGATTTTTGCGGAGAAAATACTGGATACCGCTATTATCCCTCATATTCTGTTTGGACACCAAGACTCTTTTAACATCTCGAAAAACATACTTGAAGGGATAGTTATATTATATAAATGAAGACTCTGTCATTTACTAACCTTCATGTTAGTCTAATCCCAGCTTTCCTCTGTGGAATGCAAACAGTGAATTTTTGGGGGGATGGGGGCTTTAAAGCTCCATAATGGAGAAAAATAAATAAATAAGTGCACTTAACTGTATTGAATGTACACTTGTAGTGTACTTGTCTTGAAATATTAAAAGTATATTTAAAAATATATATATATTATTGTAATATTACAAGGTCACTTAAGTGTAAGAGGGACACTTCCATGACTGTACTTTAAAGTACATTTTAAATCATTGCTTTAACAATATTTTGTCATGTTTTAAAGAAGTACACTTATTTTGATGTGTTTGACTAACATACTAAAACACACATAAAATACTAAAATAATTTAATGTAAATATTAAAACTGTAGTGTTATTCAACATAAAATGTATTCAATTTTAAATGTTCCTAATTACAACTTTATAATTGTGTAAGTGTATATAAAATTCAATACATTAAATTATACTTCAGTTTACCATAAATTTGTCAGTACATTCGGCAGTACCATATTTCAAAGACAATAGATGTAATTCTGAAATTACATTTGAAGATAAAACATGCTAAAATGTCATTTTTTTCGCTAGGAGATGTTAAGCTTTTCAGTGAATATTGATTTAAATATTCAAATTGCAATATGCTCTTCATACAATACAAAGATATTATATGAGTTCAGAAGACTTATCAGGCACATATCAGGCACAAGTCATATGGACTTCGGATTTTACTGTTGGAAAATCACATATTTTAAAAGATAACATCTTCATGATACAAAAGAGAGATAGAGAACAGAATATGGGGGTTACATAATAAGTGCTAAATGTGTTTTGTAGGCATAGGTGGTGTTGTTGGGATTTGGATGAGGTAACTTATGCCAAAGCAACGTTGGAACCACCTCCACTTGTGATAAAGCTCATGCACCTGTCAACACCGCATTGTGCATTCCGTCAGCCTTTCTGTGTCTTTCCGGTATGTCTTTGTTTGGGACAGATTGAGCAGCTCAATGAGCGTGCATGTGTGTGTGTTGGGGGTTACTTTTAGCTAATGCTTGAGGACAGATTTGTCACCAGGAGTGAGTTTCATTGGACAAAAACTCCCTTTGGGAACATTTGGTATTATCCTCATTTCAAAACTGTTTTCATAGCCTGTATTTTTAATTCTAAGGGGAAATTTACACAACACCATGTTGAACTAAAAACTTTTTATGTGTTTTGGCTATTCATTTACACAAAAATAGTGTTTTGGAGGCCTGAAAATGCAAACATTTGAAAACGGGTTTTTGAAAGCAACACCATTATCATCTCTGTGAAAACGACATGCGTATTAAATGAAAAGCCCTGTTCACACTACAAGCGACATGCAATGACAAAGCGACACGATCCAATTCATTTCAATGGAGAGTTGGAGAGCGACAGCAACCGTTGGCGACCAGCGACATGACAAAGTTTAGAATCCTTCAACTTTATGCAAATGAAGAGCACCTTTCGGAAGCGACAGCCAAAAGTAAAGAAGTCAATTTATATTTATATTACATTTAGGCTTTTGCCTCCAAAATGCGACAAAAGTCACTGCTTGTATGGACACAGCTTACAGTGCCGTGAAAAGGTTTTTGCCCCCTTCCTGTTTTTTATTTTTTGCATGTTGGTCACACTTAAAAGATTCAGATCATCAAACAAATTTTAATATTACACAACGATAATGCAAGTAAATACAAAATGCAGTTTTTACATTTACATTTAGCAGACGCTTTTATCCAAAGCGACTTACATTGCATTCAAGTTACAGTTTTTACATTGTGAAAACACATACGTGAAAAATTAATTGCCCCCTCCTGTTAAATCATGAAAGAACTGTGATCAAGCCGTGTTCGCAGATCTGTGTTTTGACGTTATACGTGAAACTTTTCAAAAATGCAAATCAAAAACCCATGGGTTCAACCCATTGTCGTGTAAACGTTCCCCAATAAAATGCATAAAGTTTTTAGGGGTAAAGTTAAGATTTTGTTTAGGGTTAGTGTGCAATGTTTATGATGAACTTTACAGTAAAACATTAGATGTTTACGGTATGTCCTCATCAATAGCTTTATTTAGTATGTGTTAAAAAGGAGAAAGAAATAAAACGAAACACATCCTGGAGTTTTTCCGAATCGCATAAGGATTCGCTGTAATCTCACACTTCAGACGTCAGGCTTTTATAAATCACACATTAGCGTGCAGGGTGTGGGCTGCTGGCTTCAGTTTTAGCATGAGGAAAATGACAGGGCAGGCTTTTAGACCATTTCCCCCGACAGAATATTTTTAAAACTGGGAGGATGACGAAAATTAAAATCTTTTCTGCACGAGCACATAGCTGGCTGTAACCCAGCTCTGAACAGCTCAGGATACTTTTGTCAGTTGTGTGATGTGTGAATACAAGAGCTTTTTCACAGTTGGCAACAGTTAAGTTTTTGTTGAATAGGCTTTAATGTGCTGTGGCATGTCTAGTGTTTAGATATATAGCGCAAAGTCTGGCAAAAGTTTGTCTGGGGCGGTAAAACATGCAGTGTTGATATTTCTCATTTTGCTAAGAAGCAAAAATGTCTTTGACAAGGTACACAATTCATAATGTTCACCTTATGGACCATTTAGTAATTCCTCAGTGTAATGCAAATCATTTTAAGATGCATATTACATTGGTTTAATCACAAACAACACACATAAGGACACTATTCCTGCGCACTCCAACCAAACAGGCGGATATATGAAGTAAACATGCATCAATATCATGAACACATCAACACCAAAAAATGAAAACTGTACCCATGGGGTTTCCCAGTGTATAATTCTACTCTCCAAGCGATGATGTTATCTCCTTTGGCAGGACATTTTCCTGTGCTGAGATCCGATCCTCCTCTCGTGACCTGAAATGAGCCCAGAGATGCTAATGTTAAGCACATACCGATGTGCCGAAATTATGAGCTAGTGATTTATTTCCAACTGCCGCTATTACAAACCTTAGCTATTGGCTGAATTGCTCATTAACAACATTATGGAAAAACAAATTCCTATATATATAACCTATATTCAGAATGGTGAGCGCCTCTTCATGCAGAACACGTTTAGTTGACACCAAGATAAAAAAATTAAATAAAATAAAAGACACTGCGTTCATTCTTCCTTCTTATCCTTCCTTTTTTTTTTTAGTTGCTTAGCATTGCATCTTACGCATTCTGTGTGAACCGCTTCTAAAAATGCACGAGAAACAATAGGCTACAGTTGGCTCATAGGCTACTGTGCGAATAAAGACACTGAAATATGTAAAGTATGCTTTGAAGTATGCTTAAGTTGCCTTTTTATTTCAGTAATTTTATATTAGTTATCTGAAAGTAGAAAATAAATAAATAAATAAATAAATAAATACACACCAAGTGTTCATTCGATACAATTCAGTGCACTTCACAAAGGCAGCTTCAGCAGAAATGCCAATGTGTAGTACTTAATCTAAACGGTGTGGTGTGAGATTGTATCTTTGGAATTTTAATATATTTAACAATAAAGCTCTGCTAATGACTAGAAATGGACACGTTGTTTGGTCTCTTTCATACCTCTCTTTGGTCTCATTCTACTCGCTCTGTCTGATGTGATGTAGTTTTCTGTTCTGTGACCGACTTCTTACATTTGAACAAACAAGATGCAGCTGGGTGTGAACATATGCACAGATTTACACTCAGAATTAACAGACAGTAAATTGTTAATGCCAAAGGATCAACTGTCTTTTGTTAACAAAGAATTCAGACCAAAATAGAGGGAGTGGTGCATTTTTTATGCTGATTCTTAACCAATTCAACACGCAAGCGTTCTCATCTGACTCATTTGAGCGGTTTAGTTGGATTTAAAGACAGTCAGTTTAAATCACTGCAAGGTTTTGTTTGAATGAATATTCCACGATTATGGAGGGAATACTATGTGTTATGTGTGAGAATGTGCTGTAAGTAGCAATAGCAGAAAAAGGTTGTGGATGAGATGAATCAACCACTGGGACAAACATTATGATCTATTGTTTCTTTCTCACTTTTTCTTTCTCCTCCTTCATTTGTCAAAGTCAGAGGGCTAAAGGAAGTGTTTTGTCTAGTTAACAGGGTAGCCTACAGTCGATGAATGTATGCCATTCAGATACATACCTCACATGTTAGAACAGGCCCGCAGCCATACAGCACTGTATACTGAGATCTTAAACAACTCTCCTATTATTCCAATCGGCTCAGCTTTCAAATATCAATTTATGATGTACAAAAAAGTTTAAATGTTTTAGGTAAACAATATTTAGGATATTTGAAATATATTTAATAATGAACATAAATTTTACATGCTACCTAAATCATATAGGCTACACATAACATTAACAGAAACTATTTATCTTTATAAATATGAGGAAATATATTTATCAGAACTGATTGAAAATGTATTCATGTAAAAATATTTTTAAATCTTTATTAAAGGAATATGGACCTGTTTGGTTGTGTTTCCTCTCCATGTGTTCCCATGTGTTCTCCGTGACCTAGTTTTCCCTCGTGTTTGATTATGTCATTTGATTCAGGTGTGTCTTGTTTATTACCCTCGTTACCCCGTGTATTTCAACCCCAGTCTGTGTTTGTCGGGTTTTAACGTCGTGTTCGTGAAGTGTGGATTACCCTTTGTGCTGGATTATAATAAAGATTGTTAGTTTGATCCACGTCTCTGTCGTCTCTCCGACACAGAGTACTGACAATTAGTAGTTTATTAATTAATTAATTAATTTTTAAATACAATTAAATGTATCTGAAGGTATATTTTTGGTAATTTGGGGTATTTTAGGATCATATTTCAAGGGCCATGCCTGTTTGCATTGTCTAGCAGAGGCATATTTAGTACTGCAAATGTTCTCTGCATAAACAACTTTCCAACAACATATGAACCTCAGAGCTGATTCAAATCTGAAACCAACACAACCCCAACAGAAACATCGAAACTTACACAAATGGCAATCATTTTGCTGCCAAAAAACATGGTCAATTAAAGGGAAATACACAACACACATCCAGGAGTCATGATCATGATCCGTGTGTCAGCAGGAAGGTGATGCAGTATTTCCTCTTAATATGACTTACACTGCTCCACCCCTGATCGTTTAACACAGCACCTCCCCTTGACCTGACCTTGACCTCCTCGCCGTCTCTCACACCTTCTGGCACCTCCCATCCTGTGTCTCGCAGAGCAGTCGCCCACACTGAAGGCTGTAAATGAGCACAATCATCAAATGACAAGATGTTTTAAATCAAGGATGAGGATATTCAATTACTCTAGCTTTACCTCCATCTCACTCCACCCAGTTCTCTGTGGCCTATGATGCTGTGCCCATAGATTAGATTACCAGCCACTGTCACTCTCCCAGCCTCCTCCAGCGCAGGTCCACAGAGGCTATTAGATAATGTGGGTCTTGTCTACCTGTATAGATGTGTTGTTTGGAAATGTGGTGCTCTTTGAAGTGGCAGCCCATGCAGAGCCACTTACCTGATTAAACCTAGTTTAGAAATAGCATGCACTTCCACCGAGAATACAGAGAAAGACAAGAATGGAAAACAAGGGAAAAGAGAATGAACAATGCAAATAAAGATATGCACACTTGCTATTCATTGCTGCTTAATGCAAGTGGACCACTAATAGTATTGTTCATATTTACGGAAAGTGATTTAAACAACTCCACCACCCCCAATTTAAATGCATAACTCGCCTCATACTATTTGTGCTACTATCACCACTTCAAATTACCCAGCTTGATTTGAAACCCTTAGCAACCCAATATATAAAAGGCCAAAAATATATTTAAAATGTTATGAAATATATTTATCAAATTGAAAATGACATTCAAATGCCAAAATATATTATTTAATACTTAAAGGGGAAAGAAAGTACATTCCAATCACAAAAACATGGCAACATATGCTTTCCAGTACAACATATGTTTTCCAGTGAAAAACAAATAGCTATTCCTAAATTGCCTATGATTATAAGACTTGTTTTCGAAAATATATCTTGAGTTATGTATAACTTTAAGTTTTATTCTTACATTAAGAAAAATAAATAAATTATCCACTGCTTGACCAAGCAAACAACTTGTTTAAAGGATACACAAAAAGAACAGGATATTTTCAGTGTCAACTATGCCAAAGCCAGAGCCATTCATTCATGTGTTTGAGAAAATGCTTTTTTTTTTGCAGTATATATTTTCTGAGGGCAACAGAACCGAGGAAGCGGATTTTTGGGAACTTTCATTACTTTTCCAAATAAATCTCATTCAACCCAAACGGATCCAGATTTTCCCTTTGTGGTGTCTTTCTATATTTGCTTCTGGCTTCCTGAAAAAAGATCAGAAACGGAAGGAATATGGTTTAGCTTTAACCAATGCTCTTATGTCAAATACAGCTGTCTCTTCACATTTCTACCTTATATCTAGGTGATGTTTGACTCTGAAATCAATATAATACATTTTGACTCAGTCTGACATGTAATTTGTAAAAGTGACCACAGATGAGAACTTGTAGCTGGAGAAAACCACAGGTTACTTGGCCGTTTGTATTCACATCTATCTATCTATCTATCTACAGATACAGCTATAAAAACAGGCTTTAAACTAAATTCAAATACTGAACAGCCACCAAACAATGACCTCCCTTCTCCTCTGGTTAGACTTCAGCTGGAGCTGATATCAGTTCCAGGCTTTGCAAGAGACTATTTACCACATCAAAGTCTGAAATATTCCTTTATTCACACGCCACACACACAACCTCACACATCAAAACATAGTGCAACCCTTCTAGTTCTCCTCTTATTGCACCTAAAGGTCACACATTTCTCTCTTCTCTCTCTCTCTCTTCTTTTACGAGAAGCTTTTGGCAAACACAGGCCAGTGGAAAGCCTCTTAGAGTGATTGTTTAAATTCTCCCAGAATCATGCATTGACTTGAATCCGGCATTTGGCCATGTTTCTGCTCGAGCACTGCCCGTGCCATCTGCAATGAATCAGTCAAACTGCTGTAGTGCATTAGGCTGCATTTTCCATGGCAGCGTTTGCAGCCATATGCATCGGTACAGAGTTTTTTTTCTTTTTTTTTTTCTAATGAATGAGGTCTGGATTCTGTCTTTTCCCATGACCCAGCTTGAATGGCATAAGTTAAAGCTTGTTCATTGGAGATGTATTATCTGCTTGTTAAGGCGTTTTAAGCACTGCTGTTAGGATAAGAGGTAGCTAACTTGCTTTTGTGAACAGTTAGGCTGCAATACACACATACGTAGTGAACACACAAAATAATATTCACATCGATAATCGCACTTTCCTGCACTGCACTGCATGGCGTCAGCTGCAATAAGCTCCAGATGGAAGCTGGCTCTCCTCCAGACAAGACCTTGGATGTGGTGAAGAAACACACGTGTTCACACACATAATCACAGATGAGAACGAGGTATAAAACAACAAAGCCAAAGACTTGAAATTAATTATTTAGAAATCTATAATCAATATGGCAGAAAAGGCAGCAAGAAAACTATGAGAGAGAAGGAGGAACATACTCTTCAGCCCAAAAATTTCCTAAAGTGATTTCTGCCGCTATGTCAATATACAGTTCCAGTGTCCAAATATCATTAATCTAACTCAACAAATGAAGCAGAAGCAGCAAATGTGCTGGAAAACTGCATTCAATTTGTGCCTTCATCTTCCTCTTTTCCACTGGACAAGAACAGAAGAGTAAAAAAGGACAGAAAATTGTGTTTGTCAAACCATCTGCACGAGGTCTCTAAAGACATAAACCTCATAAGACCTAAAATGATTAGATACATACACCTCAGCCAACGTACTAAGAAAATTCTAGGCCTTCATATAGTCACAACACCCACTATGTAATTTTAAAGTGCAATTTATGACCAGTGTAGTGGGCTGTCTTGGAATTTTTAGAGTTTATGTGTTAAAATAAACACTGTGTTGGGTGGAACCGTTTAGATAAAGATGACCAGGATGTATTTTGTGAAGCCAGCGCAGTATTTTATCAATAATAAACTACTACGTCTACCTAGTGTTTGTGGTAAAACCTCTTCTGAATGCAGCCTGTGGGTTTGATAAACAAACTGCACAGAGATTATATTTTAAGACATTTTACTTATGCTTTTGGCGTTTATTAGCCATAATATATAGTGGCTTGTGAAATAGAGTATTCAGATTAACGTTCTACATGTGAAATAGCAGATTAGATTAGATTGTCTGAAGGATGCACACATCAGTTTACACAATATGAATTATTTTGTGTATTTGTGTTTTACCCGTGAGCTGTGCTTTCCAGAATCTTTGCTGTCCAATTTCTGCAAAAACAATCAGGAGATCAGCCAACAGCATGCTCATTCAACCAGGAGTTATGGATTTACCAGACTAAAGGCCCATCCGGAGTCTAACATGTACCACACACACATTTACTTCGCTAACTACAATCCGAATTTCGGAAATGTTGGGACATTTTTTAAATTTGAATAAAATCAAAACTAAAAGAATTTCAAATCACATGAGCCAATATTTTATTCACAATAGAACATAAATGTTTGAACTGAGAAATTTTACAATTCTATGCACAAAATGAGCTCATTTCATATTTGATTCCTGCTACAGGTCTCAAAATAGTTGGGACGGGGGCATGCTTACCATGGTGTAGCATCTCCTCTTCTTTTCAAAACAGTTTGAAGACGTCTGGGCATCGAGGTTATAAGTTTCTGGAGTTTTGGTGTTGGAGTGTGGTCCCATTCTTGCCTGATATAGGTTTCCAGCTGCTGAAGAGTTTGTGGACGTATTTTTCATTTAATGATGCGCCAAATGTTCTCTATAGGTGAAAGATCTGGACTGCAGGCCAATTCAGCACCCGGACTCTTCTACTACGAAGCCATGCTGTTGTAATAGCTGCAGTATGTGGTTTTGCATTGTCCTGCTGAAATACATGTCATCTGGAGGGGAGCATATGTTTCTCTAAAACCTTTATATGCCTTTCAGCATTCATAGTGCCTCCCAAAACATGCAAGCTGCCCATACCGTATGCACTTTTGCACCCCCATACCATCAGAGATGCTGGCTTTTGAACTGAACGCTGATAACACGCTGGAAGGCCTCCCTCCTCTATAACCCGGAGGACATGGCATCCGTGATTTCCAACAAGAATGTCAAATTTGGACTCGTCTGACCATAGAACACTTTTCCACTTTGAAACAGTCCATTTTAAATGAGCCTTGGTCCACAGGACACGATGGCGCTTCTGGACCATGTTCACATATGGATTCTTTTTTGCATGATAGAGCTTTAGTTGGCATCTGTAGATGGCACGGTGGATTGTGTTTACCGACAGTGGTTTCTGGAAGTATTCCTGGGCCCATTTAGTAATGTCAATGACAGAATCATGCTGATGAGTGATGCAGTGTCGTCTGAGGGCTCGAAGACCACGGGCATCCAACAAAGGTCTTCGGCCTTGTCCCTTACGCACAGAGATTTCTCCAGTTTCTCTGAATCTTTTGATGATGTTATAAACTGTAGATGATGAGATTTGCAAAGCCTTTGCAATTTGATGTTGGGGAACATTGTTTTTAAAGTATTCCACAACCTTTTTATGCACTCTTTCACAGATTGGAGAGCCTCCGCCCATCTTTACTTCTGAGAGACTCTGCCTCTCTAAGACATCCCTTTTATAGCTAAACATGTTACAGACCTGATGTCAATTAACTTAATTAGTTGCTAGATGTTCTCCCAGCTGAATCTTTACAAAATATCTTGCTTTTTCAGCCCTTTGTTGCCCCCGTACCAACATTTTGAGACCTGTAGCAGGCATCAAATTTGAAATGAACTCATTTAGTGGATAGAGTGTAAAATTTATCTGTTTAAATATTTATGTTCTATGTGTTCTATTGTGAATAAAAATTGGCTTATGTAATTTGAAAGTCTTTTAGTTTTCATTTTATACAAATTTAAAAAACGTCCCAACATTCCAGAATTCGGGTTGTATTTTGGAACGCTTCGATCAACATATTCCCAAAAACATGGAACAGTGAATTTGTTCTATATGTTTATCCCAGAATGTTGCGCATTCACTTGCTGAAATTTTAAGCAAATACTGAGTGATAAAGTAGTAAGATTTGAATTTCTTAAAGTAAATTGCAAGGCAGCAAACATTAGCCTCAGTAGCAAGAGATACCAGGTTTCCAGGCGAGATTATGACATCATTACTTGCGGTTTTGAGAGTCAAATACACAATCAGTGTCAAGTCACTGTGACATTTAAAACATTAATCTTAAAATTCTCAGTGCTTACTCCATGGCTGTTGGCCCATCTGGGAACATTAACAGCTGAACAGCTGAAGGGAGAGATGGGATACGGCTGATGGTCAACAGATAAAGGGTCATATAAAGAGTCATGCTGTGACAGCAAACATGCAAAAATATCAACACAGGGAAGCCTACTCTAAGAATTATTCATTTATAATTTATTCAAAGGTATTTCAACATTAAATTTACATAAAAATAGTTAACATTAAAATACACAAGAAGTCTGAATACAAACCATATTAATGCATGTAATCCTGAAGACCTGGATTACTTTGGTGTGATTAATTGGTGCTGGAGCTAAACTCAGCAGGACAGTGGCCCTCCAGGAACAGGACTGTACACCCCTGGTCTAGGCAGTGATGAGGTGAGACCTCAAGTTGAGAATGTAGATGTGATAAGCTCCAGCACCAAGGCCCAAGAAGGAAGTTGGGTCCTTCTTGGGTCTCATGGGTTGGTGTTATCAATTAATTCCCAACCCTTGCAGTAACCCCCGACTAACTTGTTAAGCTATGACACTCAAACACTACACGATATTTGTCGGATCACTGTTCCTTTCGCACTACATGAGTATCGTGTTTTGGGTACCGTGAGGCTGCTGTGGTTTGTACAACAGATTGGAAAATGGGGTCACGCATTGCAAAATCTTTGACTAGGAAGAATCCCTGACGAATCACAAAACGTATGTGCGAGAATTCATGAAAGATTACATGTGAGTGGAATTTGCACTTATCATGCTCCCTCATTGGCTGTAGGTTGTCGCCAATGTCATTTCCAGTCCAGGCACCAAGTCCCAAATATTTAGCCTGCTAAATATTTCTCAGGCATCTGCGCTCCTCTCAGAACACATCTTTGATAATTTACTGTATGCGATCGTCACTCACATAAACCAGTGGTTCCCAACCCTGGTCCTGGAGGCACCCCAACACTGCACATTTTGCATGTCTCCTTTCTCTGACACACCAATTTAAGGTCTTGGAGTCTATACTAATGAGCTGATGACCTGAATCAGGTGTGCTTGATTAAGGAAACATGCAAAAGGTGCAGTGTTGGGGTGCCTACAGGACCAGGGTTGGGAACCACTGACATAAACATGCACTGATTTGCCTCCGATTTCATGCTTTTTTAATCTCCAGAAAACTGTTGGCAAGTGAAAATTGGGCCCAAAATCTTGTTTTTTATACCCAGCATATGGCAGCTAAGAACCTTGTGGAGCAGTGTTTCCCAACCACATTCCTGGAGCAAACCGAACACTGCACATTTTTGCATGTCTCCTTTGTCTGACACAACTATTTCAGGTCTTGGAGTTTATACTAATGAGGCTTGGGAGGGTTACTTTAAAAATGTATTCCGTTACAGTTACAAATAACTTGATGAAAAAAGTATTCAGTAAAGTAATCCAAGCACCACAATATGAAAGTAATGTAATCTGATTATTTTGGATTACTTCAAGGTCACACATGTGAATATAGTCAAGTAAATGCATTATAATCAAAAATACTTACATTTATTATGGATATGATGATGCAAAACATAAACTATCTGATGCACTATGTAAAATATTTAAAATATTTTTTTTAAATGCCATGTAGTTGTAACTATGCTGTAACTAAATGTTCTGCCCATATAAAACCAAAACACAACAGAAATGTTGAAATACAGAAATACAAATACATCTGGAGGATGGAGGACGGAGAAGTACCTGGACTTTAGCAGTGGTCCATGTATCTCTGTTTTCCATGTTTGTTAGGAGTTAGAAATCTGCATGCAATGCAACCCGAGGATGAGCAAAGCATGGATGGGACCTGTAGCAAGCTAGCAACAACATCTGGGCCATACTTGCAGCTCAACTGTCAGCCCCTGAAGACCTGGTGGGATTCTGTAAAAGTAATAAAGCATGTTATATTTTGTTACATCAGACATTATAAATGAAGGCAAGGTTTTACCTGTCTATGAAAAAGAGTTACATCAGATCCGAGAAATCCAAGCAGTTTGAGTTGATTTCAGAAACCCTGCAGCCTAGTAGTTTTCCAGATGTGTTGGCTACCTACTTCCGAGAACATCGTAAGTACAGCGGTGCAAAATGTGCTGGTCAAGTAGCCTATAAGAACAACACATCATTTTTCTTAAACATAACGTTATACCCATAGAAAAGATCTCTGCGCCATTGTTTTGGCAAAGCATCAATCAAAATAAAATCGAAATCGCGATTTTGTGCGCTTATCAAATCGTACGATGTTGCGATTCAGTTAAATAAGTTGTGTGTATTCATTCATTCATTTATTTTATTTTATTTTATTACTTTAATTCTGTGTTTATCGAGTCTCAGGGCGGCTTGTTTCAAAGTGAAGTGAACACAGGGAACTCAATCTCTGCATGTGCTGCGATCACGAGCTCCAGCTGCTCATAATTCACTGTAAAACACGCGTTCATGGGGCTCCATGGAATTGTCCACCAATAAAAGCTCGAGGGTTTTGGAAGTGAAGAAATTAGGACAGTGTTGTAATTTTACGATTGTAAAGTAAAGCAATTGTGAATATGCTTATTATGAAATATATATAGCCTATATATATTTTCATTTACGTTTATTTTATAGTGCAGCTGTATTACAATAGTGATGTGTTACTGTTTTATAACAACTAAGTGTTTATTATTATTAATTAATATTATTTTTATTATATTTAAATAGTTTGGCTCCATAAAAACATAAGTGTGAATGTGATGTGAAATGATACAATATCAAAACTAAAAAGGTTTGAGATTATTTTAAAGTCTAGGTAGGCTACAATGCAAAGACTTTTTACTCTGTTCATGTTCATTTTGATCACTGAAATTAATTGGAGCTCTAAATTTTGCCTCCAAAGTGCTCAGATTGATGCTTTTAATATTAAAACATTGCCAATTTTCTGCAGGGAGCAAATCCCCAGACCAAGTCGAAGTTCGCTGTTAATATATGCCTAGTTATTTTAGTGCGTCTGTCGGAGGCATCAGTAACAGGACTGTATCACCCTCTGCTGGAGAAAACATAAAGCACATGTAAGAGCAGGTCATTGTGGCCTCAGTAACTCCCAAAACCAATTCTCCAGACAGATAATAAAAATAAAAGATTATTTTATCCTATGTAAACCCAGATGAGTAAACTCGCACCTTCCTGCCATCCCAGATGTATATCACTTTCTTTCTCCTGTGGAACACAAACTGAGAAAAATAATCCATCTATCTGTCCATATACTGTCAGTGTATGGGTCCCTCAAATTTGATGCTTCAAAACCACTCAAAGTGAACACAGTGTTAATCCAACCTTGTTGAAAAAAGCATGGATGCTGGTTTGAGCTGGTCCTGAGCAGGAGGGACCATTTTAGGACCAGTTTAAACCAGCTCAAACCAACATCTATGCTTCAAAACCTATGCCTAGCCAGCATATGCTGGGGTTTTTTCAACAGGGAACAAACCCAGTTTTGAAGAGTCTTCTGAAGCGAAATGATAGGTGTGTGTGAGAAAAACAGTATATAATTATGCAATTGGCTTTAAGGGTTACTATATGACTTAACTGTGTACCACTTACCGTAGTTTAATCTCCTTTAAGCAAAATATTCTAAATCAGGGAGGAAACCGTCGCTTGCACAAGCCTGTCAGTGGGCACTATCTACGTGCCAATGGTGAATTATAATACTTATTTTCGTCATTTAATTAGATAACACCACCACCAACAACAAAAAAGTCATTTCCATTTAATTGTACCCTATATGTGCATGAGCACAAATAACTATTAAACAGATTAAATTAAGTGTGGCAGATTAAATTAAGAGTGACATTTAGACAAAGACTGAAATAGTATGGCGCATTTGTATCCCGTCCAAGCAGCCACTATTCAACATTACACATTTAAAAAATAAAAAAAAAAAAAAAAAACTTAATTCAGTATGATTTCTAAGCTGTGTTCCTCACGGGGCTCAAAAATGTCCCCACAAGGGTTTTTAGATATTGCCATATTTGTGAGGACATTTTGTCCCCATAACGTAGGTAGTACATGAACCACACAAACACTTATCTTTTGCAGAATATATATTTAAAAAAATATATAAAATAAAAAAAATTATAATAAAATTCTGGATTTCAAAATAAGCATAAAACTTCAAAAACAGAAATTAAAAATATAATAAAAGAATCATACATATCTCAAAAGAACTTTCAATACACTCTTTCATAGAAAACATTTAACTCTCCATCACAACCTACATTAACATTAAAAATAACAGCATGTTGTATTGTAAGTATGTCAGGGTTTGTGGAAGGAGAGAATGAGGACTCGGGTGCAGAGAAAATTGTGAGCCTTATTTGGCTCAAAATGCAAACAAGAAAACAAAAACTATCATGATTGTGAAAAACATGCAGTCCACGGCAGGCGGCAGTACTGAAGTCAGGTGTAGGACCACTGGAGCTGGACTGGAGGATGATGCTGACATATCGACAGGACAATGGCAAAACTTGAAGCTGGGCATTGTGGATGCTCACACAAAGACAAAGACAAGGACAAGACAATAAAGATACTATAATGCAATTTTAAAGGGATAGAATAATAGTGATTTACACAATTTTTATATAAAGCCACTGCATTAAATGTCAGTTCTTGTTAGCCATAGCTTTGATAAAATTCCTTAAACACAACAGCTTGTGCCTTCCATAAAATCAAACTATCAAACAAAGTATTTTTTGATTTTATAAAAAACACCACAGTCATGTGACCAATTTCAACTCACAGTGGGAAATGCCGCTGTTAGACTGAAAGCATAAACCATCAAACAAAAATAGTACCATGAGAAGCAAAGATACCTTCATAGACAGTCAACCATGCAGACTGATGAGCGAAGCCGACAGAGTTCCCAGCCAAGCAGGTGTACTCTCCAGCATCCTCTAAAGACACTTTCGTAATCTGCAGTACCTCCATGTCCTTATGTGTGGTGTTGACACCTGCCGTCTATAGAGAAAATTACCACAGAATAAAGCCAGACAGCTCTGGGAAAACCCGCCAGAAGAAAAAGAGTGTTTTTGGATATGAAATTGCTTATATTTACATATTGGAGTAAAGGTTGATACTTTTCATGTTTTCTGAGCTCCATAAGTAAAGGGCAGAGTAAATATGTTAAGCTTGTGCCTGTCTTTGTATTTATGTGAAAGTCATTGTAATCCAAGCTGAGATGTCCACCAGGCAGTCTGATCTAGCAGATTGTGAAACTGATGATTTGGATTAAGCTTTCGCAATCCACAGAGTTTTGGTGACCGACAGAATTAAAGGAATGTTCCTGGTTACAACTTCAGTGCTTTCAACAGTATCAGCATTGATAACCTCTATTTTATGCTCCTTCTTTTTATGTTCTGGTTTATGCTTCCATTGTCAGTGTTTGACAGCAAGTTTACTTGTTCATTTTTACAAACTGTAAGATTATTGTAAACTCTGAGGTGTCACAACATTATTTTGTGTAGAAAAATAAAATAATTTTCACTGTAATTGACCGACAACATTGAAACACACTCAGGTCCATCTCAGACTAATAAAGAGGTTTTACCTTCAAGATCCGAACATACGGCAGTCCGTCAAGGCCAAATTTACTGCCATTGACCACAATGTGCTTCAGCCACTGGATGTGTGGCTGAGGATCGCTGAAGACTTTACACTCAAACTCCACGTCACTCCCCACCACTACTGTACGGTTAGCAGGCAACCCCGCCTGAAGAATTGACCTATTCCCTTGAGAGTCTGTATAGAACATACACACAAACACATTAAAGGCTCATCACACAGAAATTACCCCAATTAACAATCCTTTAATCCTTTCTCTGAAAGCATTTTCTCTTCTTAAAGGGAACCTATTATGCAAAATTCACTTTTACAAGTTGTTTGAACATAAATGTGTGTTGGCAGTGTGTGTATATAATATATATAGCCTAGTATGTATAATGTTAATCCACTTGCTCCTTTTTTTTAATCCCCATAAATCACAAGCAGTGTCTCAGAACAATCCCTTGGCAGAATCTCTAGCAGAGACCCCACCCTGAGTAAGCCCTACGTACACAATCTGCCATGTTTATCTTCATGCTAGAGCATTTAAAAGCAGCATTCAAGTAAGAAATGTCTTCTTATTAGAAATTATTCAGTCAAGAGTAGTGAGCGATTTTCTGTTCTTATTTTATTGTGTGGTCATATTACCAGCATAGACAGCAGTGCAGTATTATGTGCTGTCACTTAATACACAGATCTAATATAAAAATGCAGTTTCTTTCCCAGCTGTTTACCGTCACAGACTGTGTTTTTGTAACTTATGTGCTTTTTAACAAACTCAGTGGTGGAAAGAGCAAGAAATTGTACTTAAGTAAAAGTATTGCTACTTAAGGAATAATTTACTTGAGTACAAGTAAAAGTACTAAAAAATAATATGACTCAAGTAAGAGTAAAAAAGTAGCTTGCTGAAAAGCTACTCAAGTTACTGCGTTACAAAATACTTTACTATTATTTTTCTATTGGAGCATTAAACACTCATGTACTATAATGCCTGTTTCACAAGTGAATCAGAAAACCCCTTATACGGAAAAATGCATCAGATATCACTACAGCTGAATAACATGTAGTCAGTTTTTTCCACTGATGAAACATGGAAGACAATACACACACAATTGCAAAGCAACGCTAATTGACATAGCTTGTATCACAGTATAGAATTTTATCAAATATTTTCTGTCTCACTGTGATAAGAAGCAACATGGAACCACAAAAGCTAATTGTTTCAAACATGACTGATGTTATATAGTGATTTTGGAGCAAAACATGATATTTAGTCTCATAAATTGTCATGTTTGACGCTATGCTAAGCAAACATACTAGCTATCCCTGTTGCCAGGAGCAACTGTTTTATAACTAATTTTGAAAAGTGCATTCACGTAAGATTATGTGGTTGTTTTGAAGAAGGGCAAAAGCAAAGAAGGGTAAGTGAGAGGTTTTCAAAGAAATGAGGGTTTAAAACAGTGTGAATAAAGGTGCCAGTAAAAAATAATGTGGGTTATTGGTAAAGTTGGGCATCGTTTTAATTTTAATGATTCCGATTCTTATGAATTTATAATTTCGGTTCCAATAAGGTAAATAAATAAAAAATCTTAAGATATCATTCACATTTATTCTAACTCTTTTTGCAAAATATTTCATTATTAGCTGAATACTATGAATGGAAATCAACAGGCTAAAGAACACTTACACAATGTGTGTGCAGCAGAGAAAACAGTACACGAGTCTTCTTGACTTGAATGGTTTAAAATCACATTAAAAGTGTAGTTGTTTACAAGGTGTTATAAGGTGGACTCCAGGCACATTTTCAGTTGAACAAAAAAGCTTTTTATTTTACATGTTAACCCATACCTAGGCATAGGAATCCAAAATCGATTCCAATTCTGGAATAGGACGCTTAAGGTCAGGAATCGTCTACTTGTTATAAAATTATAATTTTGATTCCTCTTATCGATTCCTTTGTGCACATTTTAATATGACTTTGAACCATTCAAGCAGAAGATGACTGGCGCTCTGTTTTCAGTACTGCACACATAGGAGCGTAGCCATCATTTCAGAAGTGAGGGGTACAAAAGAATAAAAAAAAGCTTATGTCCATTTTGTTGTTAATGTTTAGGTTATTTTAGCTTCGTTAAACTGCACTGTTAAAGAGGGTGATTTTTACCATTCATCTGAACTATGTGCATGCATTTTAGACACTTACATTGATCTTCCTCCATCCATCCAACTGCGTACTTCTATCAACTGAGTTTCTATTCACTTAAACTGCTGAGTGCTCTGGTAATATCAATGGCATGACCCATTTCAGGAGCTGTTAAATTACTATTTAAAATTTCACTAAAATATTGAAACGCAGTGATGCAGATTCAAAAAACCAACACCGGTGATTGACAGTCAAGGCAAAGCGTGGTTTGAACGCCCCGCCCCCAAGCTGAACTGGAAGTTTTGATTGTTTTTTTGCCCAAGTCAGACCTGTCTGTTATTGGCTGAAGTGCAGGGCTCCACCCCAGCAGTTTGAAAAGTGCCCGTCTGTTTCTCCATCTTTGTCTTTTTTTTTCCTTTTTCTTTTTTTGGTAGTACTTTTGGTGGAAAAAAATTGTAGCGTTTGTTGAATACTTTATTTTTTATTCTACTCAAGTATTGTAACAAAAGTATTTGTAATTAGTTACTTTTCACCTCTGCATAAACTTGTATGTATTTGATAGTTTAAGCACAATAAGACATAAAAGAGAACTTACTTTAGTACTCACATGTACTAAACCGCTTTCTGTGCTCGTGCTGTGCGCGCTCAGAAAACCGTATATCAGAAGCTTAAACTGATATGGCTTTAAAACGCATGATTTCAGTACAATAGACATGATAATCAAAATCAAACAGATGTTTTGTTTTGGCAGAGTATGAGAATACTCTTTGGCTGAGGAATGAGCTGTAAAGGCACAGCCCTATTCTCGAAAAGGGGGCGGGGAGCAGCAGCTCATTCGCATTTAAAGATACATGCACGAAAACAGCATGTTTCTGCTTCCACTCAAAATAGGCTTTTTCAAAATTATATAATAAATGATCTGTGAGGTATTTTGAGCTGAAACTTCACAGACACATTCTGGGGACACCCGACATTTACAGTATATGTTACATATTGTAAAAAGGGGCAAAATAGGTACCCTTTAAAGAAATTAAAGCTGGCATAAGTATTGGGATGTTCAATAAGCACTAATGTCATGCAGCCTGCAAGAAGCAGCCTCTTTAACATGCAGACTAATTCATTATAATAAGCAGATTTTAAAAAAGCAGATTCGAGAGAAGAACAGAAATATGACTGACCAACTACGTCCAGCTGGTAGGTGTGATTGATGCTGCCATATTTGTTTTCCACCAGACAGGTGTAGTTGCCTTTATCTGACGGTACCACCGACTCCATTATGATGGTCCACATGTGCTGTCGAACCTATAGAGATATACACATATAATAATAATTATGACAGTATTACTTAATAAATTACTTACATGTGTATATTAGGACATCCAATCAGTGCAGATTCCATGTGGGCATGAAATATATATGTCTATCTATCTATCTATCTATCTATCTATCTATCTATCTATCTATCTATCTATCTATCTATCTATCTATCTATCTATCTATCTATCTATATACAGTATATTTACATAACTATTAACATTACACCATAATGTACAAAATTACAAAGAAGAAGTGGATCTGAGTCAGTATTCTTCAGATTTTAAGACAAAATCTTTTTGCAGCTCAACATGCAAAAGCACAAAACTGCTAAATGCATTAAAAGGCTAAACTAAAACATATGGAAATATACTGGAAAATATAATGTAATGCAGGGATCTCCAACCCTGCTCCTGGAGAGCTACCGTCCTGCAGACGTCAGTTCCAACCCTGCTGCAACACACCTGTCTGTAGTTATCAAGTATCCTTGAACACCTTGATTAGCTGGTGTGTTTGATTGGGGTTGGAGCTGAAATCTTCAGGATGGTAGCTCTCCAGGAGCAGGGTTGGAGACCCCTGATGTAATGTATTAAATAATACATTTCCATACATGGGAAACTAGTACTTTCAATTTTTCAGTATACTGCAATATATTCATGGACCATGTATGACTATATATTAGTACATAGGAAACAATTTTATATAGCAATAAACAAAGACAAAAACTGCAGTATATTTTTACATGTAATAGTTTTGAAACACTCAATTTCTCAAGAATTAGTTTCAAGAGTTAATGCTTGGGTTTGCATAAAGCTGAACACATACTATCTCACTTTATTGTTTGCACAGATACACATTTAATACATGAAAATATGTGTGATGCTACGGTATATAAGAAAAATACCTGAAAATTTTACTGAAAACAAATATTGAAAAGTTTTGGATTTTTGGACAATTGGCAGTATGGTTAAATTCATGGAAACATGGTGGGTGAAAAAATTAGAAGACATTTATAACTTAATTAATTTAGTGCTTAATTTACTAAATAAAAATACAAATACATGAATATTTATCACAATATATTTTCTTCAAAATTGAATTTATATATTATACATACATGTTCCTATATAAATGTGAATATATAAGGTACATATATATCCAAATATATTCACACATATACAGTACCATATTTTATTACATGTACAGCTTTATATTATGAATTACATATATTACAATAAATAAGTAAATAAATATATTGTCCATTATTTTTCAATATATTAAAAATGGCAATTCTTTATGTATTGGAATATCTTAACACAATATTATTCAGTATAGTTTCAATATACAATAAATAATTTAATATATTGATTGTTAATTTAAAAAAAAAAAATCTTTGTTTAAGGGCAGTTTAAATATGAATAATTATTTTGGTCACACTTTATATTAGGTGGCCTTAACTACTATGTACTTACATCAAAAAATAAGTACAATGTACTTATTGTATTGCAAAACACTTTTGCTGCTATTGAGGTGGGATACGGGTAAGGTTAGGGACAGGTTTGGTGGTATGGCTAGGTTTAAGGGTGGGTTAAGCTGTAAGTGATGGGTCAACAGAGTAATTATAAATGTAATTACAGAAATTAATTACAGATGTAACTACATACAGGTATTTTAAATACTAAAAAAAATAAATATAAGTACAATGTAAAAACATGTATGTACACAATAAGTGCATTGTATCAAATGATTAATTTAAATGTAAGTACTTTGTAGTTAAGGCCACTTAATATAAAGTGGGACCATTATTTTCTACCCCTCTGAAACGCCCACGTCATGATTCCCTTGACACACCCCTCATATAGGCTACAGATGTTTTTTGCCATAAAGTGGTTTACTGCTGTTTATCCAGTGAGTCAGTGAGTGACTAAACGATCAACCTCACACTGTCCCATTTAGTAGTGTAAAAATAATCTGTTATTGTAATTATTTTATATACAAAAAGCAATCAAAGATGGTTCTCTTTATAATCGCTAGAGCCACTATAACCTATAATCTGACATAACCACTAATACAGGCCTCTTCTCAAGCCAAAAGCACTATGAACTTCAAAAGTTGAGCACCTCAGAAAAACATTTCAAATAAAAAAAAAACCTCTAATGTGCAGCTCTATTATGATGCAGGTGACTCGTGCAAATAAAGGAGAGTGTTCATGATGCTTTTTTCCTAAGAACAAAAGCATAACAACAGCATACTGTCAATATACAAAGGAACAGAGGAACAAAAGTATGACAGAAGTGGTCCATACAACTTATGCACTATATTCCAGGTCACAGCATTTCAGTGCCCTCACCTTGTAGCCTCCTATTCGCTGGTCTTTTTTAAATTCTTTGCCATTTTTGAGCCACTTGAGTGTTGGTGTAGGGTTACCGTTGGCCTGGCAACGAAACTTGATGGTTTTGCTAGCGGGAACCACATAGAACCACTTCTCCATCTTATCAGGATGAGCCCAGACAGGTGCCATTGCTGAGGAACAGATAGAAAGTTTTGATAATGCCCTTGGGACTCCAAGACTAATAAAGAAATTAATTTGAGTGTAATGAACAAAGGCTTAGCATATTCCACAAGACGGCTGTGGTTTATAAGACAAAATGTGCACTATTTCCTGTTATAGTTCCTACTTTAAAGTAAAATCCTAACAATATCGTAAGAAACAGATACTGTTATTGACATTTGCAGATGTTTGAGTCAGAGTTTTGAGCACAGAGAGTTTGAATAAGAGAGGAGGGTGACTCACGAAGCAGTTTCTGGTCACTCGATAGCCTGGTCTCCTCGGAGGAAGACTCATCTTCTTCATCATCTTCTGAGGAAGCCAATCCATCTGATTGAGAACAAAAATTAAGGTTAAATTTTTGTTGTTCTGAACAATATGAAAATCAACCAAAATCATCCTTTCTCACCTGTAACGTTGACACTGAAGTAATCTGTATGGTTGCTGTTGGGTCCCTGAGCAAAGCAAGCATACAGACCAGAG
The DNA here is from genome assembly GCF_012432095.1 of Onychostoma macrolepis. NCBI lineage: Eukaryota > Metazoa > Chordata > Actinopteri > Cypriniformes > Cyprinidae > Onychostoma > Onychostoma macrolepis. The sequence goes on from NC_081162.1 coordinate 6,069,664, forward strand.
TCGGCCGGCTCTACTGCTTCAATCTCCATCTGATGGTTGCGCAGGCGAGTGTGCTCTCCATCAACCAGGGGAACATGGTTCTTAGTCCAGGTCACTTCCTGTGTCTCCTCTATACTTTTACAGCTCAGCTCCAGTTTGTCCCCCGGATACAAAGTGTACGGCGTCGGCTCGACCAGGGCTATCACTAAGAACAAGATGTAAGAAATGTAGTTATTATTAAGGCTGTTAAAACTCAACTTAAATTGCTTTGATTCAAATATTCCTTCCTACAGAATTTGCATATGAATCAGGGGCATAATTACCTAATTAAAATTGTTTAAATAATTAACTGGATTAATTACTTGTCCTAGATAAGCAAACAAATTCAAATTATTTCTATAAATTCTGTGATAGTGTTTCCAATCTCGTTTGCACACTCGCTCTACAGTTGACATTTTATTTTAACCATTACTGAATCCAGGACGTTGTTAGTAAGCACTCCTTCAAGGGAAGACATGGTTTATTATTAACATATCTTCAACTGAGACATGATATAACAAAAGTACTATGAAAAAAAGACTTACTCTCATCTTGGGTGGCCAGTCTGCCCTGGGACTGAAGTTAGGAGTACTGAGATCAGCAGCAACATGGTCTTCATCATCATCATCATCATCATTAAAAATTCTTTCTACTCAGCTCTTCATAAAAACAGCCAAAACATCAGCACTGTGTGTGAGACTGAGAAAACAAAAGAGTGATTAAAAACAACATGAAGAATCTTGTGTAATAATAACACTCAGCGGGACTTGAATGTAACCGTCTCGATTTAACTAGATTGTGAAACAAGGGCTATGATACTACTTCTTTAGTGATATATATATATATATTACTAAAATTAATTTGAAATACAACCCAAATTCCGGAAATGTCGGGACGTTTTTTAAATTTGAATAAAATGAAAACTTAAAGACTTTCAAATCACATGAGCCAATATTTTATTCACAATAGAACACAGAGAACATAACAAATGTTTAAACTGAGAAATGTTACACTTTTATCCACTAAATGAGCTAATTTCAAATGTGATGCCTGCTACAGGTCTCAAAAAAGTTGGCACGTGGGCAACAAAGATTTTTTTTTTGTTATTAGCAAGGTTTGTACAGCACAGTGGTCAACTACTGTTGTTTTTATTGTGCTTTATAAATAAATTTTGATTGATTGATTTTGAACAAAGGGCTGAAAAAGCAAGAAATTTTGAAAAGATTCAGCTGGGCATCTAGCAACTAATTAAGTTAATTTACATCAGTTCTGTAATATGATTAGCTATAGAAGAGATGTCTTAGAGAGGCAGAGTCTCTCAGAAGTAAAGATGGGCAGAGGCTCTCCAATCTGTGAAAGAGTGCGTAAAAAGATTGTGGAATACTTTAAAAACAATGTTCCTCAACGTCAAATATCGAAGGTTTTGCACATCTCATCATCTACAGTGCATAACATCATCAAAAGATTCAGAGAAACCTTTGTTGGATGCCCGTGGTCTTCAGGCCCTCAGACGACACTGCATCACTCATCGGCATGATTCTGTCATTGACATTACTAAATGGGCCCAGGAATACTTCCAGAAACCACTGTCGGTAAACACAATCCACCGTGCCATCTGCAGATGCCAACTAAAGCACTATCATGCAAAAAAGAATCCATAAGTGAACATCTTCCAGAAGCGCCGTCGTGTCCTGTGGGCCAAGGCACATTTAAAATGTACTGTTTCAAAGTGGAAAAGTGTTCTATGGTCAGACGAGTCCAAATTTGACATTCAAATTTGACATTGGACGCCGTGTCCTCCGGACTAAAGAGGAGGGAGACCAGCATGTTATCAGCATTCAGTTCAAAAGCCAGCATCCCTGATGGTATGGGGGTGCATAAGTGCATACGGTATGGGCAGCTTGCATGTTTTGGAAGGCACTATGAATGCTGAAAGGTATATAAAGGTTTTAGAGCAACATATGCTCCCCTCCAGACGACGTGTATTTCAGCAGGACAATGCAAAACCACATACTGCAGCTATTACAACAGCATGGCTTCATAGTAGAAGAGTCCAGGTGCTGAACTGGCCTGCCTGAAGTTCAGATCTTTCGCCTATAGAGAGCATTTGGCGCATCATTAAATGAAAAATACGTCAAAGACGACCACAACTCTTCAGCAGCTGGAAACCTATATCAGGCAAGAATGGGACCAAAACTCCAGAAACTCCAGAAACTCATAACCTCGATGCCCAGACGTCTTTAAACTGTTTTGAAAAGAAGTGAGCTGTATTTTGAGAGCTGTAGCAAGCATCACATTTGAAATGAGCTCATTTTGTGCATAAAATTGTAAAATTTATCAGTTTAAACATGTGTTATGTCATCTATGTTCTATTGTGAATAAAATATTGGCTCAAAGTCTTTTAGTTTTCATTTTATTCAAATTTAAAAAAATGTCCCAACATTCAGGTTGTACATTTATTTTGTGCCGAGTATACAACAAATACATTTTGCATATTAATTTGCTTAATAAAAATACCCTGCAACTGTACTTTTTGTATACTAAACTAGTATACTTAAAGTCTGCTAAATTAGAACAACTAATTTTGTGCTTAATGTACTTTAAGTATGCATAAGTAATGCTAAGGTCCAATTAAAGACATACTTATGTATCTTTGCTTGTGCTAAAGTGTAACTATTGTAAGTATACTATAGACGCACTTTAAATAAATTGCATTTAAAGTCTGATATTATACAGAGATCATACAATCCTTATTAATAGTGATATTAAAACACATTTTAGGCTTAATATTAAGAAATGTGCATTGTGCAATAAAGAAATACTACAAATAAAGTTTAATTATAATTTTATATCAGTAAGCAATATGTCAATAAATATGTTAATGGAATTTAAGTATACTTAGTTTGAAATAAATGTATTTTAAATAAATTATGGCAATATTTTATTTATTTATTTTACTCAGGTGGTTTTGATATTATTTTATATTATTATTTTGCTACATCTGCACAACCATTACTATACCAGCATTTGTATTGTTAAATAAATGTATTGATAAAAATATGATTGCCTTCTCTTTAGAGCAGCATTCCCAATATCCTTATGGGAAAAGACAACTGTATGATTCCTGGAAGGAAATAAAATCACAAGATAGAAGGCTTAGTTTAGGACCAAACTACTAGGCTGATGTAAATATTTAAACTTTTAAAGTTTTTAAACTCTCTTTCTCTCTCCTTCAGCTGCTTCCATTAGGGGTCGCCACAGCAGAAGTATCTGGTTTTATGCTGGATGCCTTTCCTCATGCAACTCAGCCATCACAGAAAGTGGACTGACTCATGAAAACCACAGTGCTGGGACACACACACACACACACACACTTTTTTGTTTACCTAAACTATTTCTAAGTAAATCCGGCCAACCAAGAGTCACCAGACTCCTCTTCCACAGGAAGGCTATTACGGCCAAACTAATGAACTCTTTCCTGTTCTTTCTCATTCTTGATTTTCTTCCAAATTTCTAATTCTCCTCTAAACCCTACGACTTGCTTCTCTTTTCCAGGCTTTTATAAAAAGCTGATGTCGACAAAATTTTCATGCTAAAAAACAATTGTGTAATGGCTTTCCTTTCAAAAAAAAAAGAAAAAAAAGTTTACTGTGCCAATCCAACCCTGCCAGAAGTATTCCACAGTAAACAAGCTTACTGACTACTGATTAATGCAACTCAAACTACATAGTAATATTTTTTTTTTTCGAAATAATTTCGAAATCTGAGGCCCTGTTTACACTAGTGCGTTTTCATTTTAAAACCTGGGATCCGGACGTGACTTTCAGCCATGTTCTGTCTCAGAGGAGCTCACCACAGCATTGAAGGCATCGTATACCACCCTGTCATGCTTGAGCTCCTCACTCCTCACTACCCTTGATGGCAGGGCGTGAGGTTGCAGTGCATCTTTGCCTGCAAAATGCTGCCATCTGGAGAAATCATCCGTGTCTCCCATCCAAAGCCTGTAAACTGCCCTCAGCTCTTGCTGTTAAAGGCTTACAGTGCTGTGGGCCAGGCTGCCCCTGCCTTGCACACCATGGTCATCCTGCAGGAACATCAGGACAAGGCATTGAAAAACTGCACAAGTTTTTCTGACTCAGGGTTGATGCAGGAACTGCACACGGCGACTGACTTTGCTCTCCGAAAAGAAGGTCACAGTGCGGGCTTTAGGGCAGGTGATGTCCTTGGTAGTCCAAGAACGCCATTTCTCTGGCTGAACCTGGCTGAGATGCTGGATGCCAACAAAGTTCACTTTCTCAACACTCCCATCTCACAGCCTGGCCTCTTTGGCTACACTTTCAAGGATTTTGCCCAGCAGTTCTTGGCAGTCCACAAGCAGATGGAAGCCATCAAGCTGAGCATCCAGATCCTCAACTGTCTCGATGGCAGGCTGATATTAGCTCACTCGTGAGATCTGTTGTTCAAACACAGGTACAGAGGTGGAAAGCTAATTACAAATACTTTCGTTACAGTACTTGAGTACATTTTTAAATTTTTTTCTACTTTCTTGAGTATAATTAAATTGTGGTACTTTTACTTTTACTTGAGTTGAATAAAAATAAAGTATTCAACTTCGCTACGATTTATTCCCACCAAAAGTACAAAGTACTACCAAAAAAAAAAGACTTTAATCTGCATCACTGCTTTCAATATTTTAGTGAAATTTTAAATAGTAATTTAACAGCTCCTGAAATGGGTCATGCCATTGATATTACCAGAGCACTCAGCAGTTTAAGTGAATAGAAACTCAGTTGATAGAAGTACACAGTTGGATGGATGGAGGAAGATCAATGTAAGTGTCTAAAATGCATGCACATAGTTCAGATGAATGGTAAAAATCACCCTCTTTAACAGTGCAGTTTAACGAAGCTAAAATAACCTAAACATTAACAACAAAATGGACATAAGCTCCTTTTGTACCCCTCACTTCTGAAATGATGGCTACGCTCCTATGTGTGCAGTACTGAAAACAGAGCGCCAGTCATCTTCTGCTTGAATGGTTCAAAGTCATATTAAAATGTGCACAAAGGAATCGATAAGAGGAATCAAAATTTTTATTTTATAACAAGTAGACGATTCCTGACCTTAAGCGTCCTATTCCAGAATTGGAATTGATTTTGGATTCCTATGCCTAGGTATGGGTTAACATGTAAAATAAAAAGCTTTTTCGTTCAACTGAAAATGTGCCTGGAGTCCACCTTATAACACCTTGTAAACAACTACACTTTTAATGTGATTTTAAACCATTCAAGTCAAGAAGACTCGTGTACTGTTTTCTCTGCTGCACACACATTGTGTAAGTGTTCTTTAGCCTGTTGATTTCCATTCATAGTATTCAGCTAATAATGAAATATTTTGCAAAAAGAGTTAGAATAAATGTGAATGATATCTTAAGATTTTTTATTTATTTATCTTATTGGAACCGAAATTATAAATTCATAAGAATCGGAATCATTAAAATTAAAACGATGCCCAACTTTACCAATAACCCACATTATTTCACCCACATTCGTCAAGTGTCTCGAGGATGTAAAATCCTGGATGGCTAAGAATTTTCTCCATTTAAATGAGAGTAAAACAGATGTGGTTGTTTTCGGTCCTCTTAGCTCTTCACCACTTATTTCTAGTTATTTGGGGCCTCTTTCTAGGAATATTCATCCATTCGCAAAAAACCTGGGTGTATTTTTTGACTCAGAGCTGAATTTTACTGTGGTGAAAACTAGTTTTTACTATTTAAGGTTAATATCTAAGATTAAACCAATGCTCTCATTTAGAAATCTGGAGACAATCATCCATGCTTTTATATCATCAAGATTGGATTATTGTAATGTTGTGTATTTAGGAATTTCTCAGTCTTTGATAAATCGATTACAGCTTGTCCAAAATGCTGCTGCCAGACTATTGACTGGTAGGAGAAAGAGGGATAGAATCTTTGCATTGGTTACCTGTTAGATACCGGATTGATTTTAAGGCCTTAGTAATAATTTTCAAAATTTTAAACGGTCTCGCACTTTTGTATTTGTCAGATCTGGTTAATTTGCATAAACCTGTGAAAAACTTACGATCTGCTGACAAACAATTGCTCCCCGACTTAAGCGAAAAGGGGATCGGGCCTTTTCGATTGCCGGTCCTCGGCTATGGAATAATCTACCTCTAGACATTCAGGACGCCCCCACAGTGTCCGCTTTTAAAACGGGTTTGAAGAAGCATTTTTATGTTATGGTGTTTGAATCCGACTTAGGAGAGACGTAATGTATGTTTTCTTTTTAAGATGTTGTGTTTGTCATCGTTATGTGTTTGGTTTTGCTGGAATGCATTGTACAGCACTTTGGGCTGCTCAGAAGGCAGTAGAAATGTGCTATATAAGAAAATAAACTAAACTAAACTAAACTATTTTTTACTGGCACCTTTATTCACACTGTTTTAAACCCTCATTTCTTTGAAAACCTCTCACTTACCCTTCTTTGCTTTTGCCCTTCTTCAAAACAACCACATAATCTTATGTGAATGCACTTTTCAAAATTAGTTATAAAACAGTTGCTCCTGGCAACAGGGATAGCTAGTATGTTTGCTTAGCATAGCGTCAAACATGACAATTTATGAGACTAAATATCATGTTTTGCTCCAAAATCACTATATAACATCAGTCATGTTTGAAACAATTAGCTTTTGTGGTTCCATGTTGATTCTTATCACAGTGAGACAGAAAATATTTGATAAAATTCTATACTGTGATACAAGCTATGTCAATTAGCGTTGCTTTGCAATTGTGTGTGTATTGTCTTCCATGTTTCATCAGTGGAAAAAACTGACTACATGTTATTCAGCTGTAGTGCTATCTGATGCATTTGTCCATATAAGGGATTTTCTGGAATATGATAAGTTTAATACCTCTATGAGTTTCACTTGTGAAACAGGCATTATAGTCAGTGGTCGAATTGTAAAAAAAATTCAGGGGTATGGTGTGCTCGGGGGTGGGGTTGGGAGGGATGGGGTCCTGTGACTAATTTTACACAATGATTACAAAATTGGTCTCAAAAGGTTGCTGAATGTGTTTTTGTGCTGGCAAGGTCTGTCATGGATAAATAAATATTACAATAAAACCGCCAGTAGGTGGAAGCAAGTCCCTGTTTTAATAAATGACTCACTGAATCATTCATATCAAACGATTTGTTCAAAATGGCTATTTCAATAGAAACTAAACAAGTGAGACCATCTGAATGTTTAATCACTGGCTCACTCGAATCGTTCAAAAACTGATTCATTCACGGAATGAAACACCGTGTTGTTATGCACTGTTGTATAAACCTAATAGCACATTTGTGCTTGCGGCCTCGCACACATGTGCTGATATACAGAAAAACATTGCTTGTACAATGAATAAAAAAAAAAACATAACTCATAAATGGGTATTTTTTGTTTCATTGCTGGAATTATAAGGGCATTCTAACTGTATTCTGATGAGCTTCATCGTGCAGTGAATGCTTTTGGACTCAAGACGTGTTTTTTTTTCTTCTTTTTTTTCAAAGTTGGATAATGTCAGCTCTCCTATTGTCTCTCAGTCCCTCACAGTCACACATACATAATGTCAGGAGAATGTCTTTAAATTCTAATCAAGGATAAATCATACCTTCTGTTGTCTTCTTTTTAAAGAACTTCAAACGTTGCGCTTTAACCATTTTGCGAGAAAAATTACAAATTGCTTCTGCTTGTGTGCAGCTTATTACAGTTCCAAATTCTGATTGGTCAATCACCATTATTTAGTTCGTAAATGATCATAAGTAGTTTTACGTAATACACAAAATGAATAATCCAAAGGGGATGGTAAGGGATGGTCATTTTGGGTAAAAATAGAAAAATAATAGTAAAGTACTTTGTAACGCAGTAACTTGAGTAGCTTTTCAGCAAGCTACTTTTTTACTCTTACTTAAGTCATATTATTTTTTAGTACTTTTACTTGTACTCAAGTTAATTATTCCTTAAGTAGCAATACTTTTACTTAAAGGTGCTGTATGTAGGATTGACACCTAGCGGTTGAACTAGGTATTGCAGTCCAAATTCAAAATATTGGAGATGTTTTTTTTCACATTCGGATATTATTAAATGCTTCCATTGTTCTCATTTGTAAGTCGCTTTCGATAAAAGCGTCTGCTAAATGACTAAATATAAATATTACACTGCCTCCAATAGATAGAGAAGAAAAGACCTGGTCGTAACAGGAGACAAGAAGGAACAGCCTATAGCCTTTTTCTTTAGTAAGTGTTCTTCTTTCAATTTTCCATACTAAGGTCCAGAGATGTTGACAAGTGACATGTTGAGGTGTTAAGATGTCAGATTAAAGTACATCCAGCCTGTTATGTTTTAATCCATTACCATGTTCAAAACTGTTTTTCTGTAATCAAATTCTATAATAAGAGTCCAATCTAACATGAAACATAAGGAAATATGTGACACATATATTACAAAACCATACAAACAAAGTATTTCTTTATGATATAAGTCAGGGGTATTCAAGTAACCCTTTGATGCACTACATGGGTCTAAAGTGACCCAACAAGTGAGTTTATTTTTTCTATATCTTTGCAAGCAATCAGTTTCATCATTCAGAATTCCAGGAATTCCTCAATTAACTTGATTTTGATCATCACATATTCTTATTTTTTCTTTGTTACTTTTTGAATACAAATCATTTTTGTTTCACTACCCTTCTAATGCACAAAATGGGTCTAAAATTACCAGTATTCATTTCCTATGTTATTTTAGTTATGGATGAGTGTTTCTTTGCTGAATCTTTAAAATAAATGCATTTTATCATTTATTATTTCAGGTATTCATTACATATCTTTTTTTTTTTTTAATTTCCACAAATCATTATATTTATTTTTCCTTCCTTCCTTTATATAAAAAAAACACTATTTTTGTATTTCTACATCAATTTTACACACATGGGTCAAAAATGACCCATATAGAAACCTTTGATTATTTGCTATTTTTTTGCAAGTAGGAACATATTTACTGCAGAAAACTTTTCACCTACACCACATTTCACAACTCAACATGACTGATTTTGTATAATTGATGCATTTAGTCTTATTGTATAATTTATTACCACAGAAATTATTTGATATACTGTGGAAAATAACTGGACATAATATTTGTATGTTAGGCTAAGGCAACATTTCCCAATCCCAGTCCTCGCACCCCCTCCTCTGCATATTTCGTATGTATCTCTTATCACATACAACGTTTGTTCTATTTGACTGTAAGTGTCCTGCGAAGTGGACATTACTGGATATTCCGCCATGATTCCAGTTCGAAACGAGTGTACATGTTCCATTCAAAGGGCACTAAAGTGTGCGAGACGTGAATTTAAATTGTATTTATGACTGGGATTGGGAACCGCTGGGCTAAGGTTATCTTGGCCTTGAAATCTATTACAGAGAAACATGTCCAATTGTTCCCGAGGGGGAAATGTGATTTCTACCAAGGAGAACGCTAGAGCCCTGCATTTCAGCCTGCATTTTTTTTGTTGTTGTTTCAAGGCAACTGTACAGCCCCAAATTAAATATATTTCTTGGATATATATTGTTATGTTGGTGTTTTACTACCCTTGAAAGGGGGAATTGCTTTTCTCATTATTTTTAGTGCTGAAAAAGACTTTCTCAGACTCAGATGGTAAAAGTGAGCTATAATTTCTATTTTCAATGTATATGAAATACTATTTAACTTATCTTTTTCTTTAACTTAAATTTGGCAACTTTTTCTCATTTAGGGCCATGAACATGTCTAAATAAGTTGTGTTCCAAATTTGAAGTTGATATAAAAAAAATTGAGGTTCCTATGCAATTTTGTTTTGGCGTTATACAAAAACTAGCCACCGGGTGCCATTCAAACGCCATTTATTCTTTTTTTATGCAATTTTTCTTTTAAAAATATATAAATTTTTCTCTCAATATTACTTCTATCACAAAATAACCACCAAATATGGAGTCTTGAGACTCAGACCTTTCCAACGATATGTATTTTGTCAAGATTATAAAACGTTTTGAGTCTAAAAGACTGTAATACATTTTGTAAAACGCCACCCCCTCACTAAGGGGGAGGAGCCCGCTAAAAGATTTTAAAATACCATTTCCATGTTAACGCAATGTCCGATTTCAAAATGGTTTTCACAGGATGAATTTGTTTTTATTTTTTAAGCTTTCAAATTATATATAATTTATGATGATTATTAAAACATTTTATAGGGAAAAATTAAACGAAATATAATTTTGTGACAAAGGTCGGAACTCCCATCATGATGTAGCATATGTTTTGAGGTGCACTCTTGTCATAAATTAGTCTATTACTGTTCCTACATAATTTGTAACAAAAAAAAAAACAGAGGGACGGTAACAGTTAAGGGGTTTTAAAAAAATGCGGTTAAACACGTTTATAAAAAATCATACATTTTGATATTAATTGTTTGCACTGTTTGACAAATACTGATATTAAATTTTTTCTGTTCATACCTGATTCCTTCTTGTTTTTAATAATGTGAAATTTAGGGAATTGCATTGAAGGCAATTAGGGTCAATTTGACCCGCTCCATCAAAATAGTACCCAGAAATCGAACACAATAGAAGGGTTAATATTTTAACTTGCAGTTTCAAAGTTTAAGTTCTATCCTAGCCATCTAACAACAATTTTCCCAATTATAAATAGGCCTACATATATACTGTATATATAGCCTATATATATATTTTTTAAAATGTTCTTAGCCTACAGATTAATAATGCTAGATGTTGATCAGAAATGTCTTGTCACATCTGGTTTACATAGTCAGAGTAGCCTACACATTATAGATAGTTAAATATAGTAAGAAAAATAACTACTTTAATGGCTTAATAACAACTTTCTGTTGTTGTTAAAATAACCGCATCATCCGCAGCTCTTAAACTTAGAGCCGCCGCGTGTCCAGAGAGAAAGAGAAAGCACACAGAGCTGAAAGGGCTTGAATAAAGCACGTTTGGCTTTAGATAAAAATCCTAGAGGATATAGCGCTGAAAGATATTACCATAAATGACACCGAGCGCTTGTTATGTGATCCGCTGTTTTGACGCACTGCTCACTTAAAATGGTGCTGCAGTTACGGCTCGCGTCCAGATGGATGCCGGGGTGCGGATGCGATCCGCCTTTTGAATATCAGTTATATAAGCATTTAAGGATAAAAGACGCAAGTTGCTTTTAAAATTTTCACAAGTCCTTTTCCTCGAGTTGAGTCAAGTCTGCAGTCATTTCAGGTCGAGTCTGAAGTCTATAAAAATGCGACTCTGAGTCACTAACTCGAGTACCCATCTCTGCTAAGGTCATCTGGTTTACTTGGGACGTTGTGAAGGTGACTGCATATGTTTTGGCACTTTTTCTTGCCAGCACCTGCATCGCGCTAATTCTTGTAATAAGTGATGTCAGTGTCGATATAACGTCGAACATGATTGACTGAAAGGGAACATCTCGGTTACATATAAGGCTCATTCCCTGAAGGAGGGAATGGAGACCCCTCTTGCCATAACCTTAAACTACCGCTGAATTCTGTTACATATGGAACACTTTTGAAAACTTTATTTTAACTATTACAGCTGCCAAGACTGATTGTGAAAAATGTTGATTACAGCATTTACTGTATCAATCTTCCTGCATAAAAGGTTGCAGTGCTGAACATTGTAGCCTTTGAAGCCTGACATGTCTTGCCAGTTCAGAAGAAAAGAAAGAAGCCATTTCAATGTAGTTAGCTAGAACACTTCACAGCAAACACAAAACTTTTCAAAACATTGTATTGTGGTTGCAATTGGGTAATGTTCTAGTACAACATTTTAGAAATGCAAATATCACATTTGTTTAATACAAAAACAAAGCCAGAACTGCAACCATTGTGCCAACAATACGTCTAATTGTTTCATTCAGGGCGGTTCATGAAGACAAAGAAATGTAAGAGGCGCTGTGACAACCTGAACAGAAGTCATTTCCAGTTCCACCAACCAGAGACTTCTCCCTGCCTGTAGGGATGGCTAATGTCTACAAGCAATTGATGTGTTCTCTTCAGAATTAGGTCTATGCAGATATTACTCAGGGACAAGAACACATGAATATTGCCAGAATAGATTATGAATGTTAATTGCACTTAAATTAAAAATAAAAATGAATTCAGTGTTTTTCACAATGTGTCTAAAGCCAATTCAAACTGCCACAACAAACTTCAACAGGGTGAAAACAGTGGCCTAAACCAAACAACTGTGTTTTTGGAGCATGTTTATGGCTGTGTGAACTGCAGTAATACTCTATGTTAAGTGTACATTTGAGTTTTGTTATAGTTGTGTTTGTTTGCTATCTCTTTAAGACCTCCAGTGCATAATTGTTGTGTATATTTGTTGTATCTTCGAAGGGATAGCATGCCAAAATAAAAAAAATTGTCATCGTTACTTAAAAATGTATATGTACTTTTATTGAATCAATGAAAATGAATGGAGACAAAAGTTAACATCTACCTTTTGTGTTAAATTAAAGAAAGGCACATAGGTTTGGAACATCATGATTATGAATAAATGATTTTTTTTCTATATAAATACAAGTTACAACATAGATGTGTAGTATAATTTATTGCACCTAGAAATAATTTAAATGAATAATTAGGTGAGCGCTGCGAACCCACATAACAAACATCATACATAAAAAATAGCCTAAATAAAGTTCTGCAGCTTTAAATTTCCCAAACAAAATGATTTTCCATGAAAACACTAAATTAATTTCAACTACTAGGCTATCTTTTGGTTCTCACATTCAGACAAATAAATAAATGAAAATATTAGGGATTATTTTAGTAGGGAATAAAAATAATCCAAGGCACGGTGTAAAGCGAGTGGAACGGAAATGAAAAGAGAAATAGAAATAGGCTACCAAATATCAAATTGCGGATTACCGCTGTCTTCCCAAAATGTGTTTATAAAAACGTTACGATAGGCTACTACAAAAGCACTACTAGGCCATATATTATTTAAATTCAAAGCATGTATATAGGCTTACATGTCTATTACAGACGCACATGTTCCTTTTACAGTCGTTACTCACCTTTTCCTTTTTATCTGAACAGATAGTCACTGGACGAAACTCCACATTTTTCTTCTGTCATAGGATAAAACTGTTTGGTTTTCATGAAACCCCTCGGATTCCGTTCTTCTTTCGACTCGAAGATCAGTGAATGAGGAGCGGAGGTGTTATTACTCCTGAAGCTCGCGAGAAGATTATGAATCACTTCGCACAAACCAAATTCCTACCCAGTTAGTTATATGTTCGGGAAATCTGGAAATCCGGCGTTACACCAAATTCTGTGACCATCGTATCCTGTGAGGCGCTGTTTGGCTTGAACTGTATCACACAGGCGGATTGGGCACGCAAACAGCGTACAGGTTCAAAGCGCCCGTGCACATTGTATGAGCGCGTAATTACAGTCTGAGCGCGTCAATTCACTCTGGCGATTTGCAGCCTCGTCTACTGTATAACCTATCCAGGAAAGAATTTTGGTCTAATATGAACAGTACAACTGTTACATTAATTCATTTGTATTTATTTATTCATTTTCTAATACTTTTAAATTGATAAAATTCTACTTTTTTATTTTTTAATAAAAAATGTCCTTTGTTTTAGCCTTAAGTGTCATGTAGTGTATATACTCTTGAATGTTCTTGAATATGTTTGTACAAATTTTTAACCACTTCTTAAATAAATAAAAATTAAAGTGACTGTGTGGAATGTTTGTTTAGAAATGCTGGTTATTCAACAGGCTTATTAAACCTGTTTAAAAATTCATGAGATTAAACACAATCCAGTTGTTTGCAGAGTAGCCTATTTTCGCATGTTTTATTCAACATATATGTTTAACAATGTTCATGAAGCTGATGTCACAAAAACAGGCTACTAATCTATTTAAAGGGGGCATCAGAATATGTGACCCCATTGTTATGTGTTTGAAAATTCCTGACACAACAATCAAACCATTTCAGGTAACTTACCTTTTTTTTTTTGGTTGGTTTTTACCACAAATGTAAAATAAATGTACAAACATTGTATTCTATACTCTACATACATATGAATAAAACCAATGCTTTAATTTGCAATGAAATGCTTTATTTTTTCAAACAATGTGTGGCAATATCAGGTTAACAGTACCTTTAACTTAACAAAAACCTTAAACACTAATAATATAAAAGCAGGGGAGGGGAGATTAAAATTGACACGCTACACAGCTGGGGCTTCATGGGGGTCGGGCTCTTGTACACATTGCATGTTTATTCTCATGATATTTTTATTTAGTTTAATAAGCCTGATGAGTAATCAGCATTTCTACACAAACATTCCATATAATAATAGTAACAACAGAAAAGATAAAGAGAGAAAAGCCAACAACAAAGTGTTGTGTGTAAAAGTATCTCAACCAGCTTTGAAACAACAATTGAAAAGGAACGGGACGCTAACACCTCTGCGTCCTCTTAAAGGGATAGTTCACCCAAAAATGAAAATTCTGTCATTATTTACTCACCCTCAAGTAGTTCCAAACCTGTATGAATTTCTTTGTTCTGCTGAACACAAAGGAAGATATTTTGAAGAAAGTTTGTAAACAGGCTGTTTTGGGGCACCATTGACTTCCATAGTAGGAAAAAAAATACTATGGAAGTCAATGGTGCCCCAGAACTGCTCTGTTTCCCACATTCTTCAGAATATCTTCCTTTGTGTTCAGCAGAACAAAGACATTCATACAGGTTTGGAACTACTTGAGGGTGAGTAAATAATGACAGAATTTTCATTTTTGGGTGAACTATCCCTTTAACACACAGCCGCGCTCTCGGTCTTGTACGGATGTGACTTTTAAAAGATGCAAGCACGCAGAAGGAGCCAATCCACTTCTCCAGTCAATTATGAGCAGGAACCTGGGTAGACTGAGTACAGTAGAGACACTTTCTGCTTTTTTCATCACTACACAAAAACTAGATGCTGAAATGAAGTGATTTTTCACATGATATTTATTTTACTTGTGTACTAAAATATCATAAATTGATAATAGCCATAAGTAGTTTATAGTTTCTACAATTAGCTCATAAACATGGTGCATTTTTGTCTCAACTGTACCCATATGGTGTACAGTTGAAACAGCATGGTACAGTTGAGACACCCATTCTTAATGCTCCAAAGCTGGCTAACCATTTATTGCAAATGTAATAAATTACAAAATTACAGTATTAAATAATTACAGTTTAAAAATACATGTATTTATCTGCTTTATTTAATTCAGATTCAGTTAAACAAAATAGGAACAAATATTTAACACTATGATTTATGAGCTGGTTTCATCATGGGGACATAAAAAACAATTAAATAAACACATTAAGCACCAGATCAAAGAAAGGCTAGGACATTATGTTATGAAGAATGAACTTACAGATGATGCTTTTAAAAATACTAAACAAAGGTTGGCATTTTAAATATTGAGGAGAAACTGACTGCATGAGAAATATGATCTACACTGAACTCACTTCACTCAGAACTGCCACTAGGTGGCGCCAAAACTATACAAGTGACAAACTTGGGAGTTGAAACATAAATACATAAAAACTATTTATTTAAAATGAAAATAAGTTCAAGACTCACTCGACATGTAGAGGTAGCCTACGTTATAAATTATCCGGTAATTCATATATAAAAATTACTGCAATGAAATTTCACACAAAATCACATGAAACCATTACAAAATATTTTTGTTTATTTCCTTTTTTGTGTGAACTACGCATTACATACCTTTTTATATATTTTTAAATTAATACAATTAGTTACAAAATATGAGTGTCGTGTAAATTATTCCACCGAGAAATAATTTAAAGTAGACTAATAATTAGGTCTGTGCACACCACTGCTGGAAACCTTTTGGTTCACACAACAATATTAAGTCAACTGCAAAATAATTAAAATAAATAAATAAAATTAAACAAAAATAAAATAAAATACTAATACCTGAAGTACTAAAATAACAAGCAACGAAGAACTAGCTTCATTTTAAATAAATCTGGATACATTTAATAAATTACTTGATTGATTTAAGATGACTGCTACAATACAAAACGTCTGTACATCAGACATTATAAATGAAGGTAAGGTTTTACCCGTCTCTGAAACAGTGTTACATCAGATCAGAGAAGTCCATGCAGTTTGAGCTGGTTTCAGAAACCCTACTGTAGCTTTCCAGATGTGTTGGCTACCATGTGTATCGATTACAGCAGTGCAAAATGTGCAAAAGTACAACACATCGTTCCTAAGCAGACTCATGTTGATATGCACTGCAAGTAGTTTACATTTTAAAGAAGTTCATCATTTTCATATTTACTTTTCTGGGCATGGAAACGGCTGTTTATTAAGTTATTCAAGTTCGTCTGAGGTATCAATCCTAGGTTTCCTTATAAAGTGCTGCATTAACTGGACTTTATCACCCTCTGCTGAAGAAAACAAAGTTCCCTGTAGGAACTGTCAATGAATAAAGATTTTTTGCTCATATTTTTGCTCAACCTTGGTCACTGCCTATAAAATTTACATGCATTAGCATCCCATCTAAATGTGCCACAGATTCAAGCCTTTTTTGCTGATCTGATCAAATTTAGTAGCAGTGGATTGGCTCTTCAAGACTAACCTGCACAACTATGTCTCTTTCCAACCAAAAGACTTACAAGGCACAGCTTTTTAAAAGGCACTTCATATTCTTTCACGAGAAGGACAGTAAGATCAGGTCATTGTGGTCTCAGGAACTCCCAAACTCTGTCATTCTCCGGACAGAGATCGAAAGATGTGTGTGATCTTTTGTTCTTCACAACTCGTAAGGACGGGAAGCGGTTCACCAACAGCTCACAAACCACATAATGCTCCTGTTCAGCAGCCTGTGTGCATATACAATCACAAAAACACTCAGAAACTTGCATCAAATAGCCTGCTACTCATAACCAACACTAGCTCTATTAAAAACAACACTTTTATCAAGAACTCCTCCTCATGTTGACCCGTAGTACCTTATGAAGTGCTGTAGATCCATCATCATCAGTCAGACATGGATCAGCCCCACGGTCTAACAGTAACTTGAGCACACTGTGGTGTCCGCAGTAAGCCGCCCTATGAAGCGGGGTTGCCCCACCACGGGTCTGGACGTTCACACAAGCGCCGCAGTCCAGGAGTAACTCACACACCGACAGCTGACCTGCTCGACTAGCATAATGCTGCTCCAAAGAAAAAGAGGACCTGTAAATGGGTTATGCATTATGAAATGAGCATAATTAATAATGTTTGCATTAGTAGTGAATTATTAAATGAACAAACCAAGGCAGTGTAGTTTGCCTGGTCCCTTATATTTGGATCAATCCCTTTTTTAATAAATGTCCTGACTCTCTCCACGTCTCCGTCCATTGCAGCTGACCATATACCTACAAACAAGCAATTCACATCTTCTAATATACAAATATGGGGTGACATGATGATATATATGAACATACAAGCAGGTGATGTACCTCTCTCAAAGTCCATCTCCTCTAGAGTCTGATGGACGCTTGGTGTTGAGCGATGGGCACCACAGGTGCATTGCTTTCCATGGGAATCCATACTAAATTTCATTAAGCAAAATATAGACCACATTAAATGTGAAATAAACGTGGTTTTATTTTGTGTAAACTGTATAAAGGTGTCACAGATGCATCCAAAAGACTTTGCATGTGTTATGGACACCTAGTGACAATCAGTTCAGCTGTTATTCACATTCGGCTGTCTGATAAAATAGCAAGTAACTATGTAAGGTTATAAAATGACGAACAATTGATACTTTTGCGTTTTGTTTAAAGATTTCAAACTTGATAAACCCACAATTGTTTCTGTTTGTGTGTATAAAACTGTCGTTACCTGCACAGGAGTTGAGAAACCTCGGCTGTGAAGACACGTGCAACTTCTGCGAACAACAAACGGATGACCTTTCAAAATAAAAGTCATGCGTAAGTGACATACCTTCGGATTTTAGTTGCTCTGGTCTTGGCCTTTTTTTCATTTTTTTTTTTCACTTTTAGTCAAATTTATTAAAATAAAATAAAATAAAATAAAATAAATAAAATAAATAAAACAAATAAAATAAATAAAATAAATAAAATAAATAAAATAAATAAAATAAAATAAAATAAAATAAAATAAAATATGAAACAATATGCAAAAATCACACAAACTTAACAAAACTTCAAGGGAATATTCTTGCATGAATATCTTAAACTCTGTTGACAGTATCTGTGGCATGCCGTTGATTACCACAAAACATAATTTAGTTCCTCTGCTTTACTTCCTTAAATGAAGTTACAGTAGGGCACCTGAGGCTTTCTCAAGTGTCATTCAGAACATTCACTGTGTTAAGGCAACATCACATAATGTGCAATCAATTAAAAAGTGAGATTGTTGTAAAATCTTTAACAATAATTAAAACCAGCATCAAGCTGCAGTTTTTATTTTTTTATTACAATGTTTTAGATGATAGATAGCTTTAGATGACAAGTTTTTGAAGGAAGTCTCTTATGCTCACCAAGGACGCATTTATTTGATGAAAAACTCAATAAAAATACTAATATTGTTAAATATTATTACTATTCAAAGTAACCATTTTTTTATTTTAATATATTTTAAAATATAATTTATTCCTGTGACGCAAAGTTGAATTTTCAGAAGCCATTACTCCAGTCTTCAGTGTCACATGATCCTTCAGAAATCATTCTGATATGATATACATCCAAACAAATAAATAAAGACAGACAAGGGGAGTTTGATTATAACAGTCTATTTATGGAAACACACTTCCGTAACAGAGTGCAACAAAGTTCGGTAAAGAGAGAACAGGTATATCCTCCCCTCCACCACTTACATAAATACAGCCTGATACATAAATAAATAGCTAGCACCCTTTCCACAAGGGTCTGATATACATAGAGGATCACACTTTAAGTGCAAAAGTCTATTTTGATTGCCTTCATTAAACAGGATTGATAGAGTACCTACAATAACATTTGTAAATGAAAAATAACAGCATGTTGTATAACAAATAACTCTGAGCTACTGTCAGAAATCTCTGACCGAGATGGTTAGGTTTCATTTTTTAACCATGCAGCAAATAATTCAGGTTAGATGATATTATAACGCAATAGTTGAGCAGCACAAGACCTACGATGCATTTCATAAATGTGCTACACAATTTTTGGATATGAATGCACAAGTCCTAATTTAGTGCTTCATATGTTCAAAATGTTAACAAAAAGTAGGACAATATTGATGAACAAACGTAAGGAAATAAGGAAGCACTGGATTTGAGTGACATGAGAAACATCATAAAATTTTTGGTGCGGGTTGGTCACTTCAACATTTCACTTCAATTAAAACAAGATAAAAAATGGGGAAAATAAGAAATCTGAAAGTGAAACATTTACACATACAATAAAGTGATATTATAAACCAGCATATTGGCACCACTGGTTAATTATTGTGCATATTAACCTATGGCTAAGTGTTTTACACAGTTATTAAAGATTAATAGGTGTTGCAAAAACAGCATTTGACTTAATGACTTAAAACTAGAACGGGTTATATGGGAGGTAGATCAAACAACAAATGGCAAACCAGAAACCAAAACAAACAATTCATTTGGTTTACAAGTAAATGTGAAAACAGAATATGTAAGAGCTATATGTTTATGTTGCATATTTGTAACCAGACCTGTCAGTTATAAGAGATGTTTAAGGTATTTTACATACATAAAGCTACTATTATGAGCTTGTTTTGCCTGCAGTAAGCTGTGCAACAATAAGCCTTATCATAAACTGTCTACAATTGACTGCTAAATCTAAAATTCTACAGATATATTTGGTTTTACTGATTGACTGAAATGTTGACTTCATTATTTGAGACAAAACACAACATGAAACGTATACATTCGGTAAAATCCAACAAAAGTTCAACTCAAAGCATAAATAAAAACAAAACCAAAAGCAACAAGTTTGGTTTGACAAACGGCATTTTCAAATATTTGGATTCTCTACACTAAGCTTTCGCTATTTTTGGCCGTGACTACAGACCCTGGATGTGCAGTAGTGCATGAGAGTAAAGCTCAAAGAGAAGGGGTGGGCAAACCAAGTGCTAGTATTGCATACGGTTTCACAGGAGCGTGAAACGAAAAGGGGGGTCGGGGTAAGGGAGAGCTGTGAATAGCTGGCTGGTGAGGTTGCCGGGCAGGGAGAGATGTAATTGGTTATCTCACACTTTGGGACATGTGCAGTGGAGTCAGCATCTCCTCAAAGATGGCTCCTTTCACATTTGAACCACGCAGGTTGGCTTCCTGTAGATCGCAGCCTGAGAGATCGCAGTTCTGCACACACATGCAAGAAAACATTTGTGTCATTTTTTGCGGTGTTATAATATGAGGAATGTGGCTATGTGCCACAAAATCAACACGGTTGACTCACCTCGAGATCTGTGCCGGCTAATGTAGCACCACGCAGGTTACAGTTCTTTAGCTTAGCATTCTTTAGCGTCGCCACACGCAGGTTTATACCAGTCATCTGACTGCCCTCCATGTCAACTCCTTTCAGATTAGCCCCTAAAGTACAAGGTGAATACACTAATTAACCAAACGCAAACACAAAACATGATAATGCAACATTAACGTGCCATAATTTTCATTAGCAATGACTAGTGTTGTCACAATACCAAAATGTCAGTATTCTGTACCAATTTCAGTACCACAGCAAAAACTATTGCAACTACTTTAAAACATATACACTATATGGACAAAAGTATTGGGTCACCCCCTTCTAATGAACAGGTTTGACTACTTTAGTAATTTTCATGATTACAAATCTTAATGTTTAAGCATTTAATGACATTCTAGGGAATTGCAGCAACCTCTTCTATTCTAACATGTATAAGGAAGGTTCAAAAAGAAATGATTGATTCAGTAAATGTGGAAGAACTTGACTGGTCTGCAGAAAGCAAAGCCCTAATCCCAGCTGAACGCCGCTGGTGTGACTTTAAATGGACATCCCCTTCTTTAGAACAGAAAAAGGCACTTCCAAAACTGTGGCAACAAGGATGGAAACATAATTAGTGTATTTAAAATTGTATTTCCATCTCTGTTGCAACAGTTTTGGAAGTGTCTAAAATGACTGCACCCATATGTACAAGTCATTGGTGTTTGGTAAAGAGTTTTTGGCTCCTGGAGAGTGTTCTTCACTTGGCTGGATGTTGTGAAAGGGTTTTTCTTCACTATGGAGAGGATCCTCTGATCATAAACCACTGTTGTCCTCCGTGGACGTCCAGACCTTTTATGTTGCTGAGCTGAGCAGTGCGTTCTTTTTTTGAACTGTTGATTTGGTCACTCTTAATGTTCCTGCTATCTCTCTGATGTATTTGTTTTGTTTTTGAAGCCTAACAATTGTCTGTTTCACTTGTATGGAGAGATCCTTTGACACAGTGATGTGGGTTCACAGCAACAGCTTCCAAATGCAAATGGCACACTTAAAATCAACTCCACACCTTTTACCTGCTTAACTGATGTAAAAAATAATGAAGGAATAGCCTATGCCTGTCCATGAAACAGCTTTTGAGTCAACAGTCCAATTAGTTATGGTCCCTTGAAAAAGGTAAGGTAAGGTAAGGTAACATGATA
This sequence comes from Onychostoma macrolepis, assembly GCF_012432095.1. Lineage (NCBI taxonomy): Eukaryota > Metazoa > Chordata > Actinopteri > Cypriniformes > Cyprinidae > Onychostoma > Onychostoma macrolepis. Next base: position 6,091,469 of record NC_081162.1, read on the forward strand.
TCACGATAGCAAAACTGTCTCGATATATATATATATATATATATATATATATATATATATATATATATATATATTATATATATACTGTTGTGAGAGCGTGGAGAGATTGACTTGATTACATAATTCGAGGCGCATCATGGCAGTGGGCGGAGCTAAAGAACTTGTTTGGCATGATTTACTCACTACGCCTCTCCGATTGGTGGAATTTTCTTTACAGCATCATGGGTAATGTAGTTTTTCAACAGGGATTCTGCTGTTAAATACAGTTATTGAAAGCATAAGTTGAAATAACGCGAACCGATGGCTTCAACAAAAGCATATAGCCTAGCATTGATTTAACAACCTCAGAGCTTAAAGGTTTTAAAAGGTCTTTAAACGTTTATCAGTTATCATTTAAAATCAATTTCCCTATACAGAAAACAATTGGCATTGTTATCAGAACCTGACTGCTACACTCTATTGTGAAACAATTGTTAAGTGTGCAGAGTTAACGCTTGAAAAACCTGAAAAGCCTCTGACTGGCTACAATGCTAAACGCTGCAAAAACATTGTAAACAGAAACTGTTGATGATACCCTTCACAGAAAGTGAGTGTTTGAAAGCAGCCGCATCTGAGCTGTTACTGCATCAACCCTGCACTTGGTACAACTGGTACTGATACATTTTTAAATTTAAGTATCAACATGGTACCAATTTTGACAACACTAGCAATGACTATGAAAGTGAAACTGAAAGTGAAATTATATATGTCATGTACTGTATATAATAAATGTAATTTTATTTATAAAGCTAAACAATGGCTTCTGTGTGCAGTATTACCTTCTAGATTGGCCTTGAGCCCAGACGGTCCTCAAAGTTACATCCTTTCAGTGACGCTCCCTCTGCATTGGAGCACAGCATCTTTACACCCTGAAGATTAGCACCCTGGAGAACGGGCAAGAAAGCGAGAAAGCAAGGCTTTATATCAGTTCAAAGGGATTAAAACTAGAAGAGATAAAAAACTTTTGATCTGCTCACATCCAGGTTGGCTCCAGATAAGTCCGCTCTCTCCAGGTTTGAGCAGCACAAGTTTGCATAGGTGAGATTGCAGCGACTCAGATTTGCCATCTTAAAATTGATATATCGCAAATCCAGCCGAGAAAGGTCCGCTCCACTGAAATTAAGACCCTGAGAGGGAAAGAGGGGAAAAAAAAGACACCTTAATGCCAACATCAAACTGACTAAAACACACGTCTTTACAATTCCAAAACAAATGTCTCCTACCTGACAGCGTAGCTCTGATTTGGTTGGAGTAGCCAGCAGAAACCGAACAAATTCTTTCCGTGAGAGTGGAGAGTGGTCTTCAGGTGGATGAGAATTCTGCATGCCATAGAAAACAAAATAATAAATGTAATGAATATGCATATACAGAACCTTTCAAAAGCTTGGGGTCAGTAAGATGTTTTATTGTTGAAATAAATTATTAGTTTTACTCAGCAAGGACACAATAAATTCAACAAATGGAAGAGTAAAGACGTTTATAATGTTACAAGAAAAATCTATTACTAATAAATGCTTCTTTTGAACTTTCTATTGATCAAAGAATCCTGAAAAATGTATCACGGTTTCCACAAAAATATTAAACTGTTTTCAACATTGATAATGATACGAAACACTTCTTGAGCATCAAATCAGCATATTAAAATAATTTCTGAAGGATCATGTGACACTGAAGACTGGAGTAATGATGCTGAAAATCCAGCTTTACATCACAGGAATAATTACATTTTTATATAAAAAAATAGAAAACTGTTATTTTGAATGGTAATAATTCAGAATATTACTGTTTTACTGTATTTTTGATCAAATAAATGTAGCCTTAGTGAGCATATCTTCAAAAAGCTTACTGACTCCAAACTTTTATATACATTTTGTATAATAAAAAACACTTTAACACATCCGTTCTATTACCTTAATGGCAACTTCTAGCTGTTCAGCCATTTGCTCTATTCCAAAGAATCGAGCTTCTTCCAGTACTCCTATAAAACATAAAAAAAGTTTCTTTATCATAATAATAATGCTGTCACTTTATAAAAAAGTGCATTGTATTGTAGTGATTTCCAGTACCAAGGTTAAACTGATTGCATTAATCTACACCCCAGGCTCGAATGTACAGAACATAACATCTAATATTTAATTTATATCTCATAAGCTACATGGGAACTATCATTGGAGAATGCCTTTGGTAACATTCAGATGTCACTCACCGAGCAAGTTTATTCCTTCGTTGACAATGATCTGGCCGTGCCTCAGGTAATTCAGGATGGGCTCAAAGTACTCTGGGCTGCGATCAATGAGGTAAGCCCCTCGTTCATCCTGCTTATTACCCCATACATCTGCAGATCAAGAAAGAACTCTGAACTGTGCTATACACTGATTCACAACCTGATGAACTAGCGAAACAAACAATGCCTAAATCAGTCAGTGAGTCAACATGAACTATAATCTTACCCTTCTCTCGAAACATGTGTGCCAGCATGCTGTCAGGCTCCTTACTCACAAGAGTACTCCTTAAACAAGAGGAAACAGAGAGATCAGACTTCATTAATGACATCTCAAGGACAGACCACTAAGCATCTGCAGACTAGTATTATTTATACACTAATAAAATATTTATACACTACTACTAGTTAAACTGCCCACTGTTCTTCAGAAATATCTTATTTAGATAAGTACTAAATAAACAATAACATGCATTTTGTTTGATCCCTCTTATTTTGGTAAAATAATTAACATTTTGCAGATTCTGCAAGGTGTATGCAAACTTTTGACTTCAACTGTATATACACACATATTATATTATGTTCTATATGTTTTAAAATATATATGTGTATATATATATATTAATGTGCCAAAAAATACCTTAATCGTTTTTAAATCCCAGCCTTTTGCTTTATTTCCTCTCATATTTTTACTTACAAAAATATCTATTAACAGTAGTTATAATAATAGATTAGGGCTAGATTAATAAATTATATACTTAAATGGATTTTAAACCAATAAGACAGCGAACCCATGGTGCATGTTTACCTTGTGGTTGTGAAAAGCCGCCCACCAATATTCAGCGTCAGCCAATCAGTGTGCGATCCTGAGATGTCATCTGAAGTTTTCCCATCACTCTGAGGGTCTAAAACACAAACACATTCATAATTCTACACACTGAACTAGAAGTACACTTTTAGTTTCACTGAATAATGTAAATACATGTTTATACTTTTATGAAAAGCGACTTATTTGTTTGTTTTCCCTGAGAATCTCATGACCCTGGCGTTCCAAGTGGCATAAAGTGGAAAACAAAATGATGTTGACTCACCGATGAAAGCGTCTCCTCCTGACACGTACAGCACATCATCATCTCTGTGGAATATATACACAGTAACCAGTCAGTTCATCCAGCATTGGGTCTCATTTGCCTATCCCACTCAAGAATCAAGTACAAGGCTCACTGTAATCATTCAACTCAAAGCAGGTCAAACTGAGAATAGCACTGTATTTTTCAATAAGGTTCCCACCATTGTTTTTCCTAAATGACAAATAATTGAAAAATGCAAATGCAACACACCTGATCAGGGCAATGTCATCTATGAGACCACCTTTCCCATTATATAGGTTACAAGCCCTGATTCCCAATTTATTGCTCGCGACTGTCAAAAGATCAGACAGAGTCCCATAAACAGCTACAACCTGCAAAAGAAACAAATGCATGATGAAGCAATTAAAATTGTAATGTTTGCGATAATTACAATATTTTTTTATTATAATAATTATTGCAAGCTGTCTGAATGGATAACGTAAAGCGAATAAAGCAATTAATTTTTTCACTATTATTGAATACTTTAATAAATAGTACTTAATAATGATAATTTCGTTAATTAACATATGCATACATCAAAATAAAAATATATGATGCAAATCATTTACTAAATGTTGCTGTTGGTAACGTCAGTACAATACAGAAAATGCAATTGCGACGTATAATAAACAATGATATTAAAATAACAGAGAAGCGAGCTCTTATGTGGCCTTCCCATATCGTCAGGAGTAAAATGATAACTTAAATGTTTAGAGTGGCACGCTATCTAATAGTTTTCAGTATCTTTACTGAATAAAGTGAGATGTGGTAATGGAAAGGCTTCATGCATTAACAGGACATCACTGTCCCCTCAACACTCAACACTTACAGGAGTTGGGCAGGCTAAACATGCACTGCGTGTGTTAACTCACCTTGCCATTTTTGGAGGTTCCGTTGACAAAAAGCGTCACCCTTCGCATGCTTTGTTTACACTAATTAAACGTATTAACTGTACAAATATTAATAAATTAATATCTCGCTAACTTATCTATGTATTAAACTAATACCTACGTAAAGAGAGTAGGAAGAACCAACCTAGCTACATTGTACCAAGATGACGAAGCAGATGTCCAATCAAAACGCAAATACTGTTGCCGACCTTGACGACTGACCAATCACAGGACGCGTTTCATAGACTAGGCCCGCGGTTTGGACCAATCGGACACAATTGTGGTGTTGGACTCTTTAATGAAAAACTTGCCTGGTGAGAATGGAATTTTGACGCAAGGGAAATGATTACCTCAGTGACTGTGGGCTGCTGTAGTCAAACTACTCATTCATTACAAAGCCCTATATAGGACTGCGGGTTCAGTTGTGAAAGTCAAGCAAAGTAAGTAGTATGGCAAAACAAATCACAGATCTCTAATTCTGTAATTTATATAATTTAAAGTCTCTAAAAAAAGTGAATTACAAATTCAATTTACATTTTACTTTTGTGCAAATGCATTAAAAAATTTAACTGCATTCGATGACTTCAAATTATTTATGCATATTGAGCCTTTTTTGTACACTAGAGGGCAGAGTAAACATATTTTTGGGTAAAAAAAACCAACCTCTTGATATTAACTAGAGGAATATCAAAGTAAACATTAATACATCTAGTTTAGATATGGTAGTTATTATTATTATTATTATTTCCCTTATGCTATTTATATATGTAATTGCATACAGACAGAGTTAAATAATTTGAGCGATTTATTGATTTATATTTAAATATACATAAATATGTATTTAAGTATACATATATACACACCACACACACACACACACACACACACACACACACGCACGCATCATATTAATAAACCACATGTAATCTAAGCCGGAAACTGTATGCTCAAGAACTAATAATGGAACCTAATTATGTCCTATGAAACTGTCTATTGTCTATGAACATCTAATGTAAGAAAGTTAGTCATATATGCATAGTTGCTCACACTATTTGTTTACTCTGTCTAATATTTCACATCTTAAATGCAATAAAAAAAATTATCCCAGTCCCTCCATATTATCTTAAGTATTAAAAAAAAAATCCCCATAAGCTAAAACTAATATCATTACTTGGCCAACAGATGTGTTTGTCCTCCTATCTGTAGCATGTAGAAAAACTAAAACAGGACACATGCAGAAGCATTGATACATTACGTTAAACAATAAGGCAGCGAGTGATAATATCCTGCTTATAGTTGACTGATCCTTACATGGTGGCCCCTGTGCTATCTTCTGTAAAAAGCCTGTCTCTTCCAGAATGTCCCACTATGTCTGTAACTGCCCACATGCTCTGCAAACACAAAGGGCTGATAATCACTTCTCTTGCAAACTACTGTTGACAAAATGTCCTTCAGGTAAAGGGAAGTTTTTAGTTCTCCCTTAAATTCCTGTTCATGTTATTTGGGTTGGGTATCGCCTTCTTGAAAATAAATTAGATAAGGAGCCATTGAACATTCACAGTATACAGTGTGTTTCCTTTACAGAGATAATGTTATGATCTATTTTATATTCAAACCCACTGCATGTCAGGTTTGTGCTCCTTAACTGGCCTTGCAAGACTTATTAGTTATGCTATCAGTAGGGATGTTACCCAGACGTTTAGTCTGATATTGTTTGACTGATTAAACATTTAATCAGTTAAAATACAGCTGTACCACAGTTCCATTTTGAGGTCTAAAATCATGAAAAAAATAATAGATATACACTAAATCCATTTTTTCTATAGAATCTCTAAATATTAAGATGTGACAATGCATGTTAAAAGTCACATTATCTTCTGAACTGGACTGATGGAGCATAGCAGCAATAAAGTTTTGAACTTAAAAGGATTTGGGAACAATTGCAAAATATTTCAGGGGAGGTAATAGGTTTGTCCTCTATGCACAAATAATTAAGGGCATTTTCCACTAAAAATATTCCCAGACTAAAGTGAATATAAAAGTGGATATCCTCTATATTCAACATATATATATATATATATATATATATTTTTTTTTTAGTGCTGTCAAACGATTAATCGTGATTAATCGCATCCAAAATAAGTTTTTTTTAAATTTAAATAACATATCTGTGTGTACTGTGTATATTTATTATGTATATATAAATACTCACACATACACTATACAGGGTCATATAATTAGAATATCATCAAAAAGTTGAATTATTTCACTAATTCCATTCAAAAAGTGAAACTTGTATATTATATTCATTCATTACACACAGACTGATATATTTCAAATGTTTATTTCTTTTAATTTTGATGATTATAACTGACAACTAAGGAAAATCCCAAATTCAGTATCTCAGAAAATTAGAATATTACTTAAGACCAATACAAAGAAAGGATTTTTAGAAATCTTGGTCAACTGAAAAGTATGAACATGAAAAGTATGAGCATGTACAGCACTCAATACTTAGTTGGGGCTCCTTTTGCCTGAATTACTGCAGCAATGTCTGAGTCGATCAGTTTGTGGCACTGCTCAGGTGTTATGAGAGCCCAGGTTGCTCTGATAGTGGCCTTCAGCTCTTCTGCATTGTTGGGTCTGGCATATCGCATATTCCTCTTCACAATACCCCATAGATTTTCTAATGAAAATCTGCATCTCCATAAAGTTGGTCAGCAGCAGGAAGCATGAAGTGCTCTAAAACTTCCTGGTATACGGCTGCGTTGACCTTGGACCTCAGAAAACACAGTGGACCAACACCAGCATGGCACCCCAAACCATCACTGACTGTGGAAACTTTACACTGGACCTCAAACAACGTGGATTGTGTGCCTCTCCTCTCTTCCTCCAGACTCTGGGACCCTGATTTCCAAAGGAAATGCAAAATTTACTTTCATCAGAGAACATAACTTTGGACCACTCAGCAGCAGTCCAGTCCTTTTTGTCTTTAGCCCAGGCGAGACGCTTCTGACGCTGTCTGTTGTTCAAGAGTGGCTTGACACAAGGAATGCGACAGCTGAAACCCATGTCTTGCATACGTCTGTGCGTAGTGGTTCTTGAAGCACTGACTCCAGCTGCAGTCCACTCTTTGTGAATCTCCCCCACATTTTTGAATGGGTTTTGTTTCACAATCCTCTCCAGGGTGCGGTTATCCCTATTGCTTCTACACTTTTTTTTTACCACATCTTTTCCTTCCCTTCGCCTCTCTATTAATGTGCTTGGACACAGAGCTCTGTTAACAGCCAGCCTCTTTTGCAATGACCTTTTGTGTCTTGCCCTCCTTGTGCAACATGTCAATGGTCGTCTTTTGGACAACTGTCAAGTCAGCAGTCTTCCCCATGATTGTGTAGCCTACAGAACTAGACTGAGAGACCATTTAAAGGCCTTTGCAGGTGTTTTGAGTTAATTAGCTGATTAGAGTGTGACACCAGGTGTCTTCAATATTGAGCCTTTTCACAATATTCAAATTTTCTGAGATACTGAATTTGGGATTTTCCTTAGTTGTCAGTTATAATCATCAAAATTAAAAGAAATAAACATTTGAAATATATCAGTCTGTGTGTAATGAATGAATATAATATACAAGTTTCACTTTTTGAATCAACTTTTCCATTCTAATTATATGACCAGCACCTGTATATTTTGAAAATATTTACATGCATTTACATGTATATATTTATATTCATATAATTTATATTATATATAAATATATTTAATATATAAACTTAACATATTTTTCTTAAATATATACATGCATGGGTGTGTATTTATAGATACATGATTGTCACGAATCCGGTCCGTGGCCTTCCATCCGATTGCCACCAGAGGTCGCCCTTCCATTATATTGACTCTCACACTACACTACACAGACTGTTTCATGTTACCTTGGACTACATTTCCCATGTGCCATTTCAGCTGTAGCCAATTACACACACTATATAATGCTGTGTTCACGCCATATCGTAATTGCCGTAATTTTGAGATGACAACACATGACGTTTTACTCGGAGATGTTCACGTCCTCAGACTCGGATTTATGCTTTTCTATGGCAACACTATCAACACCTAAACAGAGCCTGCGGTGGTCAGGTGGTACAGCGGTCACGAGGTACAAGTCATAGCTCTCAGAAAACTCCCAGTTCACAAGTTGTAATTACGAGTACGTGAATGCTTTTAACATGTTAAAATCTCGTAATTACGGTTATTATGATATGGCTTGAACGCACCTTTACACCCACTCACATCCTTTTCAAATCGCCCAGTATTGTTTAGTGTTTATCGCTCTCCTAGTGATAGCTACATTACGGAGCTTTTCCGAGTTTCCTGATTCTAGTTTAATCTTGTTCATAGTCTGGTTACCTGAGTCTTGTATTCTAGTCTGTTTATCTCATCCTGTTTGTCTGCTGCCTGCCCTGGAATTATAGTCTGTCTTGGATTATCTCTTTGTATTGCCGTTTCGGACTCTGTATGCCCCTCATCTGGACTATTGTCTGTCTGTTTGGATTATCCATTTGCCTCTCCCCCTGGATTACGTTCACTGTCGATTGACCCTCGCCTGTTTACTGGACTACTTTTGTGTCTTGCCCACGATATACCTGTTTGCCATTGTCTGACTCTTGCCTGTTTCACGACCACATCTTTAAATAAAAGCTTACATATGGATCCACACGCCTCTCGTCCCTGTCGCCCCCTTACAATAATAAATATACACAGTACACACACATACTGTATACTGTAGCACGGCCACATAAGAGGGAGAGATTTATAATGCTGTTGACGATATGTTAATTTGATTATTGATATGTCACAGCTGTTATCGTGGTCCCTTTGTTTGTATTGCCCGGTCGAGTGTTGTGTCCTCTGTTTTCTTCTCACGAGAGTTCGCTCGCGACGTGAAAGGGGAATCCCGTGACGTCATCCTGATCATCTGATTCCACACTTCCGATAAAAGAAGCCGGTTGAGGGTCGTTCGAGAGTGACGTTCTTATTTTGTCACAACGTGCGGGAGAGAAATCAATTCTGTGTTATGAACACAGTGCGCAAATGCTTAGTTGCATTGTTTTATGTCTTGTGCTTGAATGATTTTAAATCTCTTGAATGATTAAAGGCTTAAAAAAACATGCAAATAATAATCTTTCACAATGAAGCGCTGCAATGGCCCGTCAACTGTCGAATATACTGTATTTCATGCTGGCCTCAGACAGTCAAATGAAATAGAACAGGGCCCCCCCACAGCCTTGGGCCCTTATAATCATCACCACCTTTCACCCGACTAGTGACGGCCATGTTTCTAGCATTACTTTATAGCGACCTCTTCAAAACAAACAAAAACTATAAACACACCAAAAAGTAATAATTCTACTCCCCACTATAGATAGATATACAGTGATAGATAGGCAAGGCAAGTTTATTTATATAGCACATTTCATACACAGTGGTAATTCAAAGTGCTTTACATAAAAGGAAGTGAAATAGTCATTAAAAAAAATAATCACAACAATAAAAACAAGGAATTAAATAAATATATATATATATAAAAACAAGGAAATTATATAACAATTAAAACAGTTAAGAATAGAAAATGATTAGATATAGATAGATATACAATGGAAAGCAGGATTATCACTGAATATCACAGGATTATCATTATCACTAAACTATGAAAGCAAATTATCAAGATATGAACCAGACTGAGAAAAGAGTTAGAAAACTGTTTTTTTTGTGTTGTACAGATGGTAAATGGAGTGAAACAGGTAAGTAAAGCAACAACAGACTGATTAACTAGTAGATGTGGTGACTGACAATTTTCTTTTACCAGGGTAATGCGGGAAACCAAGACATTGAATGAGGGAACGTGAAGAACACGGCACTAGCTGGGACCAGTAAGTATGCAGGTAAATCCTCAATACACACACACAGGGACAGAAAGAGATCACAGGAGTCAATGAAGGAGATTGCTGGAGACTTCCGAGCCAAACCACCTAGGTGAAGATAGCAGGTAAGGAGGCCAGGTGACTAGTGGTGTGTGCTTTAATGAGATGCTTGATTGGAGTGCTGATGATGCAGGTGCTCAGTAATCTGGTGAGTGGAAACATGGAGTGAATTTGACAGGAGAGCCTGGTGTATCCGGAACAGTACCCACCTCCCCCACCCTACGGCCCACTCCTGAGGGCCAAGGACCCTGACATCATGGTAGGTCCTCATAGAAGGTTGTAAGTAGGGCTGAATCTAGGATGATGTCTTGAGCATCCCATGAACTTTCCTCAGGTCTATAGCCTTCCCAACTGACAAGGTACTTGAGATGACCTCAGGGGTGTCTGCAGTCCAGGATCTCTTTGAAAGCTTAGACTGGACTGTCCTCAAGGAACAACAACGGAGGGGCTTGTTCACCGGTCCAGGTTCTGTGGGAGTGGGGAAGCAAGTAGAGTGGTAAGATTTGAACAATGAAACATGGATAGTAGAATGAATTCTGTAGTGCGGTGGGAGTTTCAACTTACAGATGACCGGGTTGACTTGTTCTTTGATGGGAAAGGGAACAATGTACTTGGGACCAGAGCAGGAGCAGCCTGATGTCTCTTATTGAGAGCCATACCTTCTGCCCGGGCTGGTAAGTAGGTATTTTTGTCCTCCGGGCATCAGCATGGCTGACAAAATGTCCAAACACTGCCCACTGGAAAAGGTGGTGTGCTGAGTCCCACACCCTTGCGCTCTCCTGGAACCAATAATCCACTACAGGGACATCTGAGGGCACTCCTGACCAGGGGAATAGTGGAGGATGGAAAACAAGGACACAATGGAAGGGTGTCAGGCCTGTGGTCAGCTGTCAAAGAGAGTTTTAAACATATTTACCCCAAGCGAGGAATTGGTTCTAGAAGTTCTGGTGGCTGTGGCAGAAGGTTCTCAGGAATTGCTGGCTGGAAATGATCTTGAAGGGGGCTGGATATCCTGTCATCCAGGGACCATTGGATCGGGCTGACAGTGACATTGGGAGGCAGAATGAGGTCTGGATTATCAGCTGTATCCTCAGGGAAACAGACATTACAGGGCATCAGCCTTGATGATGTTCTTTGCCCTGGACAATAGAAAATCACGAACTCAAACCTACAGAATAGAGCCCATCTAGCTTGTTGAGGATTGAGACGCTTGGCATCATGGAGGTACTCAAAGCTGAGGTGCTGAAAGGATGGCCAACTAGTGTCTCCATTGTTCCAAGATGAGTTAGATGGCTAGGAGTTCACAATTGACCTATCGGTAAGCCCCTCCCCTCGAACTCAGACTAGCCAATGGCAGTCGAGTATCAGTTGCACAGGGAGCGGAACTCGGACATCTTTAGGCTTCAGCGCCATAGAGAAACATAGGAAGATCCGAAGCTCACATTGGTTTTATGGGGTTTATGCTTCAAAAATGGAAAAACGATGTGCCTGGGGTACTTGTAACACTGATTCCAGGTATCCTGAGAGGATGGGCAATATAATTTATTTTATTACATTTCCTGAATCCAAACAAAACAGAGCAAAATGTCCCTAAGTATTCACCCAAATACAAATGAAGACAAAAACGTTCATTTTCTGGTTGTCGTACACTCATTAAGTTGCAATTTTCATCTGCTCAAGCAGAATGTTAATGTTATCTTGTGCTTTAGCAAGGTATCTCTGGCTAAAACTAGCTAACGTTAAAGTTAGTGAGTCCATGCTAATGTACAAAACTAAATAGCGGACTGTTCTCGCGTCTTGTACAGTGTAGGTCAAAAACATAAATGAAGGTCTACATTTTAGTGCCTCTCCATATTAAACTGGTTAAATGTACATTAATTTAATCGTACCCTGCGATATATGAACAGTGTTGATCCTGCATGTTGTCATCCGCGATCGTGATGACCGACCGTAATATGAGACTTATCTCGCTTGCATTGTGATCTGTAAACCCTCCTTCGAGTTACCCACCGTATTTATTTTTAAATATTTTATAAATCCCTCCATGGAATATTTAATTCCCATTTGGTGGCCTTCTGTGTCCAAAATTGTGCAAAAACATTGTGGGACAAGGTTTTCACACTGCAGCTGTCATTGTAAGACAGTGAGCAACAGTAACTAAGGGGGGCAGGGCTTACCGATAGGTCAATTGCCAATATCGTAGTTTTGCTCCACTGGAGACAACTTCTTGGAGAAGAAGATACTGTGGAGGATGAGGCATTCACCTCCATAACAAAGGGCTTCTCGGGATCAGGGTGCACTTGCAGAGGAGTGGTGGTAAAGGCTTCTTTGAGGACCAGAAATGCTTCCCAGAGACTTGGGCCTACCTTTCAGAAGAGAGATCATAGAACTGGCAGTAGAAATTAGACAAACCAAGTAAACGTTGAAGTTCTTTTATTGTGAAGGGAGTAGGCCAGGTGCAGACAGCTTCATCTTTCCCCTCGTCCATCTTGATGCCATCAGCATCCATGCTAGAGACAAGGAACTGTGTGGAGCATTGGTGGAACATTGATTTTTCCGCCTGGAGGTACAGTTAGTATTCTCTCAGCTTGTCTAGGACCTGTCAAATGTGTTGGCAATGTTCAGTCAGGTTCCAGGAGTACATGAGGATGTCATCAATGTAGAACAGCACAAAGCAGTGGAGGTACTCTCAGAACACTTCATTCATAAAGCCTTGTAATACAGAAGGGGCGCTGACCAGCCCATACAGCATGACCCAGTATTTTTAGTGTCCCATGGGGAATTACAAAGGCAGACTTCCACTTGTCCCCCTTCCATCTCCAAATAAGGTTATATGTGCTTCGCAAGTCCAGCTTTCTGAAGATGCAAGGCTTTCCAAGGCGGCTGGGTTGAGGGGAAGTGGATAACGGTATTTCACAATGATATTTTTGAGTGGTTAGTAGTCAGTGCAAGGCCATAAGCGTGTAGTGAATGTGACAGGAGAGTCTGGTGTATCCATGACACACACACACACACACACACATGTTGGTATGTGTGGTTTATGGGGGCTGTCCATAGGCGTAATGGTTTTTATATTGTACAAACTGTATTTTCTACCACCTACACCAACCCTACCCCTAAACCTAAGAGATTCATTGTGCAGAGAGCTTATTAACGGAACGTCGTGAGATTGCGATAAACTGAAGTGAGTGACAGCTTTTAGTGATTATAGATGGAGCGCTCTTTGCGCGCATTCTAAGCTGTTTTGACTGTCTCAGAACAGATATATTCACCTCAGTAAAGAAATTATTGTTTCAAGTCAGAATTTTATTTGTCTTGATGTTTCAAAATGACTCTCTTGTGTTTTTTTCCTAGGCGCGCCAGCGCGAACTATACACTAAAAACGCGTTTAAATGCACGAATGCAATGACTGGAGATTTTCGCTTAATAGATTTCATTTTCGATTTGTTTCTTGGTATTGTTGGCAAACCCTATTGTATGCCTTAAAGGGGTCATATAATGCTATATCCACTTTTACAGGTTGATTGTACTGAAATGTGTGTTGGCAGTGCCTGTACACAACCATCCTATAATGATAAAAATCCATCCAGTGTTTTTTTTTTTAATCTCCTAATATGTTTTCCCTGTCTCAAATCGAGCTGTTCGTCTTGTGATGTCACAAGATCGGACCCCTCCCATGATAGTTTGATTGACAGCAGCATTTCAGCACAGACTGCACAGGTGTCTTACCTCAGACCCGCCCTGAGTGAGCTGTCATCAGTTGTTTCACCACCGGAGCAGATGTAGACAAGAATGACTCCTAAGCGATTGAGGTGTTTTGTTGTTGGTTGTAATAATGAACATAGCAGTAGTCATTTACTCCCGTCATCTGAGCGGCTGAAGAGGATTAGGTTTTATTCTGAAGGGAATGCGCCCTCCATCTACCTAAATGTGTCTATGTTCACGAATCATTTGTGATCCAGCTTCACCTCCAGAAGAAGTGAGTACAAGGTTTTTTAAATGAATCTTTGCAAATGGCCTTTCCTAATAATGTGCTAATTAGCAAGTTTCAGGATGAATGCGGCTAAAGTAAACAGTCCGTCAGAGAGCAGCTCGGAAGAGAGGGGCGGAATCAGCAGAGCTCATTAACATTTAAAGGAGAATGACACAATACCGCTTGCTCTGACAAGAGCTGTTTTTGACGGGGTGAAAAAGGTGTTTTTTACACTACCAATGAACAATTTTAACCAAACTATGTTACAGAGTTTTCATTTAGACCCTAAAGAATAATATCAACTTGTGGAAAATGGGCATTATATGACCCCTTTAAGAACACTTTACAATTCATTAAATGGACAAGTGCAAGCATTTTTTTAATATAATGTCTTCTTTTGTGATCCGAAAAAAATAAGGTAGCTTAATATGGCTTTAGAATAGCATCAGGTTGACTAATTATTTAGGCTACCTAAGTTGTGAAGGGGTAATAGTTATAATAAATAATAGTTATAGCTATAATGAGAGAGAGCTAGCGAGCAAAATAAGGGTTAGGCATAAAAGAGCATATAGTTATTGTGTTGTGGCCCCGTACCTGAAATTTGCTTAGGGCCCCCAAATCAGTCCCCCAAAGTCCGCCCCTGTGTGTGTGTATGTACATATGTATGTGTGTGTGTGTGTGTGTGTGTGTGTGTATAATGTAATATTTCAGCATGAGGAGAAGTAAATATTGGCAAATTTTCATTTTAGGTAATTAACATGTTCACTAGTTCGCTGTATAGGTTCATAGATGACATACCTTCACTAAGCTAGCAGTGTCTCTCTGTGGTTAGAGTAAAAAGCACTATACTGCATAAAGAGGAAAGTGTAAACAGTGGTTAGTACTAAGCTTCTGTCTTCATGCCTGACTTGTGTAAATTGTTTCTAAGCAACTGTGGCTCTCAACATGGTTCTGAAATGGCTAATGGGTTGTAAAGCTCACAGAAAATTATGATAAACAACTGTCCCTGCTGAAAGGGAGAAGACTTTTATATTTAACCTCTGTTGTAACATGCCTTTTGAATTTGGGGTTGCCAGTTGTGTTCAGCAAAACCCTATTCTGAGAACGTGGATGTTGCTGAGGCTGATGTAAGTCACAGTGCAAGATTTCTACAGCACTGAGGAAACACAGGGAGCTGTGTAAGAGCATCCCGTGTGCCAGTGGGTCGTCTGAAAGCTGCACCAGTCCATGAATAAAGCATCAGGTGCCATGCCCCTCTGATCTGTTTTTTAGGATCTCTTTGAAATAAATCAGATAGATAAATAATAAATGCATACAGTCTGAGTGGAGACAATATAGGAAACAGAATACAAACCCAAAGGGAGTGTGAGAGAGATAAAGGAAGAGAAAAGGAAATCACAAACACTAAACACCTTATAAAATTTTTTTTTACTTCCTCGTTATAACTTTTATCAGTATCATCATCACCATTAATATATCAACAGAACTGCTTATAACAATTACATATATAAACTATATTTTAATTTTATAACCGTATATATTTGCACACATATATAATACAAATAATTTTATGGAATGCATTGTTTTAAACAAGGAAATATATTTTTCTATTAACATTTTTGTACATAATATAAACACAGTATATGTTTTTGTAAAATATCTCTAAAAACCAAAAAAAATCCTCTCAGCAAGTTCATGTATAACTATATAATTCATATAAAACATTTGGAATACCAAACTGAAATTGAGTGAATTATGATCATTTATCTATTTAATATTTCTCCTAAATCAGAGCTCACCTTCACTTTTGGAGTTCTCTCTTTTTCTTGGCCTTTCTGTAGAATATTATTGTTGTTATTTATGCATGACTGCAAGCATGTTACTATAAACATTACTACATAAATAGATAAATCCAGTAATATAATTGATGTCACTATCTATGAGGAAATGTATTAGTGCAGTTCCACTAAGAATTGACATGAATGATTATGATTATGATCATTGTTCTGTAAACAAACCATCTAGATAATTTATCAGACATGCAAAAACACCAGAAATATGTTCAATATTACAATATGAGGTGCCCATTGGCATGAGATCTAAAATAGTCTTGGTGAGAAAAAGAAATGTTGCTTAAAATAGCACATAAAAAAAAAAAACTGCTCGTTTAATTCCAACAATTCAGTATTTTGTATCTAAATAATGTTTTCACTCAGTTTATGTTCTCCATCATAATTATTTATAGCTAAAATGTGTAATTAGGATTTCAGGGCAAAATCATATAAAGTAATACAATCACGTTGTTGCATAAGAGAAGTTACACAAGATATGCTTTTAATTAAATCAAAGGTATTGCAGAAGATGGAGTATTTTTAGGGGTCACAGATGGAGGAAAGCTGTCATCTACCGTGCTCTCATTTGGAGGAGACTGACTGAGAGCACCAGTAGAGCTATTATGTTTGACTTCTGCAGCACAGTAGACACATCAGATCAAAGACCAGGGAAATGATGGTAGAGTTTCAGATGGTGAAGTAACATTTCACTTTGCTCCTGTCTGGGATGTCCATAAACTGTGACATTTATTCTCGTAATTCTAAGGGAAAAAAAGGTCATTATAGGTGTGTGTGTGTGTGTGTGTGTGTGTGTGTGTATATATATATATACAGTATATATATATATATATATATATATACACACACACTCAGAATTACGTGATGTAACCCACAATTCTAAAAAGAAAAGTGAGTTTTGAGATATTAACTCGCAATTGTGAGGGGGGGAAAAAACAAACCTTTTCATTTTTTAAAAGAAAAAAATAAACTCTGAACTGAGATGTAAACTCAGAAGTGTGAGGGGGAAAAGTCAGAATTCTGAGTTATCTTGCAATTCTGTGTATACTGTATACTTAACAAGAATTACAAGAAACAAAGTCCAAATTGTGAGATAGATTCTTTTATTTTATTTTTTTATTATTATTTTATATATATATATATATATATATATATTAGTGCTGGGCAACGATTAATCGCGATTAATCGCATCCAAAATAAAAGTTTTTGTGTACATAATATATGTGTGTGCATTGTGTGTATTTATTATGTATATATGAATACACCCATGTATGTATATATTTAAGAAAAATGTGTTATGTTTATATATTAAATATATTTATATATCATATAAATTATATTAATAAATATATACATGTAAATACATGTAAATCTTTTCAAAATATATACTGTATGTGTGTGTCTTTATATACACATAATAAATATACACAATACACACAGATATATTATATAAACAAAAACTTTTATTTTGATGCGACATCCAAATATATATATATATTAAAATATATATATACAGTGGTGGAAACAGGCTTCCATAGGTGAGGCGGAAACACGATTTGAAAGATTTGATGTACTTCCTCTTTAATGAAATGTAGAATAGAGATCATGACAACTCTCGGAGGGATTGGCATGGTAATGTACATGACAATGTTAATGTATTTGGTCTTGGCGGAATAGATCTGCTACGCTGCTGCTGCTGCGGCAGAGCAAGTACTGAGACTTGCTAATGCCAATTCATGCACAACATGCTGCTGTGAGCATGTAGGAAATACTGCTGCTGCCCCCATATAAAATAATAATAACCCCCATATAGCATACATGAATGACCTCGTAACAGATCTATACAGGTGGAGCTGGGGAAGGTGGAGGGTTTCTGAAGCACACTGGGAACTGCTACAGCAAGCACAAGTCATATTTGAATATTGAGCAGCGAACTCATTGGCTACCGATACAGGAGACAACCAATCAGCTGTGTCATGTGATGTCATCAGGTCAGATTGAGTTAGACCTATAGGACTGCGATATATAGCCACATTTAACTCACACAGGTAATGATTTAATGGATAATGTCACAGAAGAATGTTTGAAGTCAAACATTTACTGAATAAATGAGCAAAAAAAAAGTTAAAATGATCTTTAGTCTACTGCTGTACCGGATGCAATATGTTTCATTCCTGATGCCTAGACAGATAATCCTATATGTTTGAGAAAAAAAAAATAGTTTGATATTTGAAAATGTATCACCTTTAAAAAAACAATATTTGGTCACACTTTTTATTAGGTGGCCTTAACTACTACACTGTAAAAAAGTTGAGCCAACTTAAAATTTTAAGGCAACCAGCTTCAGCAGATTTTTGAGTTTTCTCAACTTGTCGTTTTAAGTTTATACAACAAAAATTTGAGAATCTCCCACAAAGATAAGTTGAGCAAACTCAAAAATCTGCTCAAAAATTGTTTAAGTTCGCTCAACTTTTTTTTTTTTTTTTATACAGTGTATGCACTTACATCAAAAAATAAGTACAATGTACTTATTGTGTGCATACTGTATTGCAAAACACTATTGCTGCTATTGAGGTGGGATACGAGTAAGGTTAGGTGGTATGGGTAGATTTAAGGGTGGGTGAAGGTGTAAGGGATGGGTGTAAGGTGTAATTATAAATGTAATTACAGAAATTAATTACAGATGTAATTACATATAGGTATTTTTAAAAAATATAAGTACAATGTAAAAACATGTATGTACACAATAAGTGCATTGTACCAAATGATTAATTTAAATGTAAGTGCATAATAGTTAAGGCCACCTAATATAAAGCGGGACCCAATATTTTGCTTACTAAAAGATCATATGTAGCTTAAAGTGTCATTTCCTAACCCCTTGCTGTTTTGACTGCACTCATGGAGAGGATATGCAGTGTTTTGCAGGGTGAAAAGGGAAAGCCTGTGATGAATATTTTATGAGCGATCGTTCAGCTAGTTTTCTGTGGCATGACAGCTGTGAGAAGTCCTACAGTCTTAAAAAATCCTTTCTGTCAAAGAGAATAACATGCAGGAGAAGATGATAGCATGACAGAGTCTTTGTGGGATCCCATCAGCTAACTTAAAGTTTAATGTAAAGCTAAGTGACTCCACCATCAAAGCATATCATGTGGCTTACATTTATTTATTTAGCAGATACTTTTGTGTAAGAAACTACAAGACAGGTCTCAAACTTACATCTTATCACTCCATACAAAAGGACTGGACTATATAATACCCTCAACAATGGAATAACTACATTTAACACATTTAACATCGAAGGAATGTGACATTTTTGAGTAAAACAGAATTTTCTATTTTAACAGAGTAAAATATAGAATGTAGAACAGTTTTGATTTTATCCATTAATGAATATTGAATAATATTGTTTCTCTAACTTCTTTCCACATGCCACGTTCATTCAAACAATGCAAACAAATGAGCTCTGATTTATTGTTTGTCTTCAAACGTGCAAATAAAAACCCCTCCACAAGATATGACATAAAAACAGAGGGTTGTTATCCATCAAAGATGGTTTATGTGATTACTACAAGACTAATTTAAAAGCTTATGTATCCAAGAAGGCATAGCCATCATATTTATTGCTTGAAGTGGCACATGTTGTATGATTTATGATGGTTCCGTGTGTCAAAGCCTGATTTTCATTTTGATGCTCTCATCCATAAAAGTGATAGAAAAACTGAGATTCTGTTGAAAAGAAAAATACTAGTCAAGTACTTCATCATAAGTAGTTATAGTGACACTGCATCTGCCTTTTATAGAAATAGATCATCATAAAATGAAAATCATTCATCATTTATTTGTCATTTTGTTATTCCTCTGTCTTTTCTATGGCTGAGTGAATCTGCTAAAGTTTTATTTCATTTGCAAAATTGGTCAAATTCAGCTTTTGGTTACAGTGTTTACTTCTTTTTGTATTCATATTTTAACAATTTCTTTATTTGCGAGAAATACTTATAGAGTTACAGAATCAAGAAGCTAAATCTCTTCATTTTTACAGATTTAGCTCAAGGTCATTTTTTTCAAGGTCATGCTAAAAGCTGGAACGCTGTGGGCTGCAGCTGGATCCTTTCAAGGATAACCATCTCAGTGCTCAGTTTTTCTCATCTGTACCTATTACAAGGCTTCATCCATCTGTCAACGCATACGGCCTCGGATCAGTAGTGAGTAAGCAGTCAGAATACTGAATCACCAAGGCAAAAGGGGTCAAGGCCAAATGAAACAAATCGTCTTCTGTTAGTCTCTTCTCCCAGAACCCCTGTAATAAATGAAGCTCATTTCCAAGCTAATAGCCGCCCTCATTTGTCATGCCTTATTTTCATGTTTATCTGTTTCCAGCTGATGCATAATGACTCTGAGCTTGTTTTCCGCAATTTGTCCGTATCTACAGAGTAGACAGTGGTCAAAGGTGCTTGTTGACGGAATGAGGCTGCATTATTTATACTGTAAGGATGTGGATAAAATCACTTGCACCCGGTTGCCTTTTGGCAACTGTTATTGTCAATGGTCTTCCTCTGCAAAACGAAATGTGGAATAAACAAAAATGACAAATTACTTATTCAAGTCATGAACATGTATTTAGGTGCATTCAATCTTTGATGCCAATTTAAAAAGTTTACACATCAAGAAATACATTTTGTTTTTGTGAAGAGTCATCTGAATGGTTTAAACATTCAGTAATGAAGACAGTACTCAGTTTTCTATAAGAAATAAGTGTTTTAAATATGTATGGTGAGGATCATCCCCCTCAGTGTAATTCGCCATGTTGAAATTACTTGCGTTTTTTTCATAAATGGCAGAGAGAATCCTTTAATTTCATCACACAAAGTTATTATTGGGTTATATAAAGCACAGTACTTCCACTGGGCACCAGTGGCTGATAGAAACTATAGGTTATTTGATATCAGTGTAAAATTACATAACGCACACTGTTTCACACGCTAATTTTCAAAAATAGTAAGCAGTATATGCTGTGTAGAATTGAATTCCAAATACACCTGAATTGAGCCTTGCACAAACACCACTGCTTTTTTGCCTGCATTTGAGTATTTTTATTTGATTTGTTTGCACATTACACATCACATTTTGCTCTTTCTTTCTTTTCTTTTTTTTTTTTTTTTTTGATTATGTCTAGTTCTGTCTTTGTAAATTACTTGTTATGAAATACAAGTCATTGTCTAAAATAATACGGAAATTCAGATATGGATGCCACTTGAGAAAACAATAATTCAATAAGCAATTATGAGGCAAATGCAGCTTCCAAACAAAATATATTTGAAGGTTTGGACAGATATTGAAGGCTGTTATCTGTTTTGCACTTGACATCTCATTGATATTCACATCTGATTTTAATCTCGCCATATATCACTGCAGCCAACTCTCAATATTTCAATAATTGTTATAATAACAAATAAATACCAAATCTAGGCCAACCACAGTTGACCTTTTAAATTCCAGAAACTCAATAAATCTTCTTGTTAAAGGGCTCTTTCTCTCGTTTTCTTTATTTTTCGTTTAAGTGTTGAGTGTATTATGATATCTTTTTGAGTTTGGGGGATCAATTAACTCGCTCTGAGGATGAACGTTGTTGTGTTTACATAAGGTCATTAAACCTGACCCTCATGAGATAAGAGCAGCCTGGGGCTAATTAGAGCAGAAATCATTCTCACACACTAGACCCGATTATTTTTGTTTCAGCATTGCCTTAATAAGACAAGATAAATTAGTCAGTTTGTCATTGTTGTCTTTATTTTGAGAGAATGAGGTTGTTTGGGGAGTCATTAGGTTGTTTATGAGTGTCTGTTTTTCCCTTTGGATTGTAATTTCTTTATATGTGTATGGTATGTTTCCATTTACAAGAAGATAGCTGTGTTTGTTCTAACCTTTACATTTCTAAGACCAAACAACGGTCATTTTGTTAACTGTTTGTCTGACCAGTCGCAGATTAGAAATATTAGCTCATCTGGAGAAGTTGTGTTCACTCAAAACACCTTGAGTGAAGACATTCGGTCAATCCAATAGATAGCCTCTGGAGAGCTTAAAATTACTTATTTTAAGCTTTGATTAAAATGAATGAAGTCATAATTATGTGTTATCAAAGCTAATTATAGGTTTCCTTAAGCATTTAAAAAGGGAGTTATGAAGAAAAGGGGGAAAACATAAAAAACTGTGCTTTTATTTAATTCTCCAAATTGAGACAGATGTCTGTGGTGATGTGTTTCTTTGTAACAGCACTTGTTCATGTAGCATTATGAACAGTAATCATTGAAAGAAAGAAAGAAAGTAAGTAAGTACGGAGCCTCGCACATGACATGTGAAACATGACTAAAACGTGCACACGATTACTATTTCGTTCCCTCGATTTGCTAAATCATGCGCCTGATTTGCTAATTCGGTCCCTCGATTTATAAATCGTGTGCACCATTTAGCAAATCGAGGTAACGAATTAGTAAGTCGTGTGCACAATTTATAAATCGAGGGAATGAAATAGTAAATCGTGCACACGATTTAGCATATTATTTTTTTCCTGCATGTCATGTGCGGTGCTCCGAAAGAAAGAAAGAAACTGAAAATGCAAATGAAGTTTAAGAATTTATGTCCATTTAACATCCCAATCAATTAAGCTGTTGAACTTGTGTTCATATTTCATTAAAGTGTAGTTTTGTTTTTCTCGTCTTACGCTGTCACTTTCATGTCTCCTGAAGCATGCAGGATTGTCTTATATTTTATAGAATTTCGAAGTTCAATATGTATACTGTTCAATACATACATGGTCATCCCCTAAAGCACAGTGATGGACATCATGCTGTGGAAGCGTATAATGAGTCCACTGATGGCAAGTTGAACTGAATTCATGATCAAATACAAGGGCCTGCAAGAAGTTGTGCAGCATGCCTCAGGGCCTGATCTTTCTGATGTTGTGCAATGCAAACCTGCAAGATCGGGCAGTTTTTGTCATGCTGTAGAGTTGGAGAGGCAGGGAAGACAAAAAGCTCAGTCTTTGCCAGGTTGAGCTGTAGGAGATGATCTTTCATCCATGCCGAGATGTCCGCCAGGCAGCCTGAAATCCATGCAGCTATCATCATCTGGCTGAAGTGAAAGATAATGTTATGTGTCATCAGCATAGCAATGATATGAGAAACCATGTGCCTTTATGATGGGTCCCAGTGATGTAGTGTTTATGGAGAAGAGGAGGGGTCCAAGAACTGATCCCTGAGGAACACCAGTGACCAGTTGATGTGCTTTGGATACCTCTCCTCCCCAGGCCACCCTGAAAGACCTACCTGTGAGATAGGATTCATACCAGCAAAGTGGAATACCCTGTGATGCCCAGTGATGAGAGGGTGGACAGGAAGATCTGATGATTCACAATGTCAAAAGCAGCAGATAGATCCACCAGAATGAGAACTGATGATTTGGAATCAGCTTTTGCAATCCGCAAGGATTCAGTGACTGACAGTAGTGCAGTCGCAGTTGCATGTCCACTCCTGAAACCTGACAGGTTAATGTCCAGTTGGTTATTCTGTGAAAGAAATAATGATACCTGGTTGAAAACAACTCGTTCAAGTGTTTTTGCTATGAATGGAAGGAGAGAGACAGGTCTGTACACTGTAAAAAATGGAACAGGCTATTTACTTTAAAAAAATTATGGTAACAATATTACACTTAATATTTTTGAGTAGTTTTTACGACTTGATTTTTTAATGGAATCTACTTGAAAAAATCATGTAAAATCTCCTAAATTAATTAATCTATGGCACAATGAATTTAATATAATTAGTGAAATGTGCTCATTTATTTTTTTGTATTTGACTATGAGTTATTTTGTACATTTAAAAGACTGTATACAGGAAAATACTTGAACAATACTGGAAAATACTGCTCTAGCACTAGCAAAGCACTAGCAAAGCTACTGCTCATTGAACAAGGCTTAATGCCTTATAGGAGTAGTATCCATAACCATAAGCTCTACTCTTCTGCACAATGGTAACTATTGCACTGTGCAATTGAAACTTCAATGTAACAGAAACTCTTTCAAATGTCAAACATAACTGAACATTAAACATTAATAGATGTTTCCCTTCACTCAAAAACACATAAAATAGCATTTAATTTCAAAATTCAATCACCTCTAAAATAAAACCGCAAAATTTAGCAAATAAATAAATAATAATAAAATAAAATAGGTAGCCTTCTTTCCTTCATTTTTTTTTTAGTTTAATCAGTTCCTCAATTCAAGCCTCAAAACAGCTGAAGTTTCCTTTTAAAAAAATGAGGAAAACACATCTCTTGGTTTTATTAGTAAAAAGTCCTCAATATTTTCTATACAACACTGAATCACAATTTCTTTAATGAAATATACACACTATTTTTAAGTATCACCTTAATTTAATTTTTTTAATGAAAATTACAAGACCCATGATTCATTTTTTACAGTGTAGCTATCTACAAGTGTAGTATTTAATGTAGGCTTTTTTGAGCAGTGGGGTTACCCGAGCCTGCTTGAATACAGAGAGGAAAATGCCTGTGAGGAGAGATTTGTTGGTGATGTGTTTGAGAGCTGGTAAGAGTGTGGGAGAGATTGTTTGGAGAAAGTGTGAGGCGATTGGATCCAGTGGGCATGTTGTAGAATGGCTTGAGAGGAGAAGTTTTGATGCTTCTGCCTCAGCGATGGGGACAGGAGGAGAAGAAGGGAGTTTTAGCAGTGGATGTGGTTGGTTTGAGTTCCTGTGTGTGTGGAGCTGAGAACTGACTGCTAATTATTATATGTACATATAATAATTTACATATTATAGAGTTTGGGGTGGGAATAAATTAAACAGTATATGTGGTGACGTCATAATCAGGTAATCATAGTTGTATATGGAGCGGCATATGAAGTACATATGAAGTAGATGCTCACTCTGTCAAAATGAAGGGGTCGACTCGTCCACTTCACGAAGTGGAAGACACTTCTAAATGGCAGCAGGGATTCACCCAAGAGGAAGTGCTTAGGGAAGTTTGTGAGTGCGTGTCTAAAAGCGAAGTGGAACACAGCCCTGGACCTGGATCTGCACCAGGGCACAGTGGCAGGCCTGGACCATAAAGAAATGGAGGGACCATAAGACCATAGACCTTAGAGCAGATGCAAAGAGACCATGAAACGTGGAGCAGTAGATATTTTATTTACTTATATTATTTAATTATTTATTTTACCTAATAAAATAAATCAGCTGAATGTTTCAGAAGATTTTAGAGGTTTTTTCTTTAAATGCAAAGTTTTGTTATATGATTTATATGATTGTTATATGAAGTTTTTAATAACTACACCTTTACATTATCCTTCTGGGAGTTTTTATTATTGCCACAAAAATGAACACAAAAACAAACAGGCAGTTAGTTATACCATCATTAAACTCACATTAATGAAGCAAACCGCACTAATGAATGTCTTTTCTCTCAAGACTATTTAGATACTGGAGGTTCTTTCCTGTTTAATGACACCTCTGGAGGAAAAATTGGTCAATATATTGCCCCCAAAAAGATTCTTGAGTTAACATTTAGGATACATAGTGATCCGGAGCTGAAGCAGAGGCAAAAACTGCAAGGAAGACAACAGCACGTCTGCATTATCTACAAACCACAGCATCATTGCATGTATGCAGTTAAGGTAATCATTGTAGCATATTACGTGTATATTAATATATATTGTATATTGCTACATTTCTGGTTGAATGTCATAAGGACATACCGTATGTACTCAAATAACACAGATGTTAAATCACAGACTGTTTGTGACTGTTTCTCACAGGTATCTGGTTTCTTCACTGAAAGCGAAGCACGCTGCAAGGAAGCTGGGTCATAAAAAAAAGGACAAGCATGCAAAACACCAGCAAGCCCATCATTCAGCCTGCAGGATTTTATATTGTTGCGTTGAGTTCAATGCCTTACAGTAATGTCTATGTCATGTTCCTCACTGTGATTTATGTGATCACAGTTATGTGCAATGTCTTTCTGATCGTCATAATTTTCTATGACCATCGCCTGCATGTCCCAAAGTTCATGGCCGTTGGTAGTCTGGCTTTGGTTGATCTTGTTCTCAGCACCTCGCTTGTGCCTAGCATGATAAAGACTTACATTATTCTAGACAATTTTGTGACATTTAAACTGTGCTTTGTCCAAATGTTCACTTACTATAATTTTTTAGAACTTGAATCACTTTCCCTGTGTATTCTCTCTTATGACAGGTTCATTGCAATCTGTTTCCCTTTGAAACAGAAGTCTATAAACACTAACATCAGAATGGCCTATATAATCTGTGCAGTTTGGACCTTAAATACTGTTAGTTCATTGTACGGTCCTTCATCCGTCTCAAAACTGTCATTTTGTGGCTCTCTTAATGTCAACAGCTATTTTTGCGATTTCGCGCCTGTTTTAAGACTCTCCTGTAGCGATGTTACAGCCCAGTGGAATTTTGCCACTATTTCAACTATAATCTTTAATGCCTTACCTTTGATTTTTATTTTCTTGACTTACATGGGTATACTGATTGCTGTATTCAGAATGAAAAATAATCAGAGGCGTTATAAGGCTCTGGGCACGTGCACTGAGCACCTCATACTAGTGGCCATTTTCTTCATTCCAATTTTTGTTATCTTCAATCTTGGATTTTTTGGAATTGTTATAAACCCAAATATAAGAACAGTGTGCTTGTCTTTGTCATCCCTCATTCCACCCTGCGTGAATCCCATCCTCTACTCACTGAAAACGAAAGAGATTCAAAGCCGGATTCATTCTTTGTTAATCCAGAGACTGTCTATTTATCCTCTGAATAATATACATTAATGTAGAACATAACTGTGTGGAGTGCTAAGATTATTTATAATGTTAACTTGGAGGCTTTCTGTGATGCTTCCTTTCATGGTATTTTTAAAATGCATGGTTTTTCGGTAATAATTTCACTAATTATACATTTGCTCTGCAGTTAACTTGTAAGAAATGAATCTTCTTGTTTAACTTCCACTATTTAGTCATTTTTCTTGCTGGCTGCTTTCAAACATACTGTAAATAATGTAAATCTCTGTGTTAGTCCATTTCCCAGCAGCCTTATTCTATGTTTTACTTCTTTTCCCCTGTATCTGTCTCTGATGAAAATCAATAGACACTTGGTCTCCAAAGTGCAAAGCTAGTGCAGTGTTTACTTACTGTACTTTAGCAAGGTTAAAACTGCTCACTGGCTGAGCAGTAGCCTATTTGTTCAGAGTTGATCTAATACATGCTAGTCCACAATAAATTACACATATGAAAGATATATGTAAAAAAAATTATTTGGACTAAATTCACTGGCTTTTGCTGAGCATCAGGACTGAAGTAAGTGTCAGACTGGGGTTCAGAAGTTTAAGGAGTATATGACCACCTTCCAGAACACTTGCAAAGAGCAGTTCCTGAAGCAAAGGACTTCAGCCACAAAATCTGCCTGATGCACAGGCCACTGAGACAGTGCTGCGTAATAAAACATCACTTTCTTAACAAAATGCATAATGTGAAGTACTGAAATCTTTTGTGATTCATGAAAGTTGTACTTTTGCAGTACATTTTAATATATGTTGAATATACTTTTTTGTACAATGACAAGAACAAAGCCAAACTGAAGCTTTTTCACTAGTCTCTCTAGCATAGAGTGCCTTTATCATGGATATAATATACATGAGAAGAATATAATTAAGTGCAAACCAAATGTAATGTTTTTCATGCACTTCATATTATATAAATTTATATATAATGCATTTAGTAAAACTGAATATTGCTTTTTGAACCACTAAAAAGACATTTAAAAAGACAACTTTAAATGTAATACCAAATAGCACACTACAGTTTAAATTATTTTCAAGTACTTTACATGTGCTTTAATGTTAGTCAACACATCAAACTAAGTTTACTTCTTTAAGCAGAACAATTATTATTAAAATAAGATTCAAATTTAGTAAAACTTTTAATTTTACATTTTATTACAATGTGCAGTTTTAAAAAAAATGTACATGAGCGTGTTAAGAAACATGAGAGTGTGTTCTCTTTAAGTACACTTAAATGGCCTTTTATTTAATTAAATTTTTTAAATATACTTTTAAGATTTGAAGTACACTACAAGTCAACAGAATTAAGCAAGAATGATCTTGTGGATCCACATTTATAGGCATCAGTGCAGCATCTAATCTAGCTGTTGCGGCGCGACGCGACAACTGTAGTGTCCGGTGTAGACACGGTGAGTGAATCTGAGAGCATGATATGCCTCGTTATATTTTCTACATTTAGCTTTTGAATTATCAGCACCTGCCTGGGTTTGTGCGACTTCATCTATGGCTTTTCTCTTCCCTTTCACAAACCGATCCATCTCCCATTCTAAGTTACGTCCATACATAACGTAACCAAAGGTAAAGTGCCACAGCCAGAACTATGTTATGTGAATTCACGGTGCAGGTGCTGGCAGGCAAGTGTGTCAGAACAAATGCACCACATTCTGTAACCTATCCCAATGCCCCATAAACCAGATAACATATAAACTACAAAGGGCTTAAGAAGCCAAAAAAAGTTGTTACGACATTCTCACAGTATTACATAGGCAATAATTGGGGTGCGGAGACATCCATGCAAGAATGAGAAATCACAAGACTGATTGCAGAACAGTCATGGTACAGACCTGAGCCTATTCAGGGGAACATATCAGGGACTGACAGCGGAACTGTCCAGGGAAAGTCACAGGTTTGCCAAGGCAGACCATGCCATGGAAAGAACATACAGAATTGCCCAAGGGGAATCTCATGTATGGGCACCTAATACAGTACAAGGGGTGACTAATGGCATATAACACAATTACTGGACCCAGCAACAGAGTCTGAATGCCACATGGTTCTGGAGGAACTCAACCAGGGTTCACCAGACAGAGAACTTACTGGAGAAGAGCTGGTCAGTGTCTAAAGTTCTGGGTCTGTGTGGTGTTGCAGATGAAAACGACCAAGGCCAGAGCTAACTCCATACAATGGAGATTGTATTACATGAAAACCACCGGACAACTCATGTCTAGCAGCAATAACAGAACTCTTCATCTCTCTCTACCTTTTTACTTGCGCTATTATACTGACACCTAGCAGTCATATGCAGAATCACAGAGTTTTACAGAACACAACAGTGTGTTCCATGTAAATTCGCAAAGCACAAATGGGACACGGCAGCACAAGGGCTGAATCTCCAGGGAAGGTGCTTGCAGGTTCACCACTTGGTCCTGAAAGGGAGTAGTGGGAACTTTGGACACATAACCAGGCCATGGTCTCAGGGTAACGAAAATGCCTGCAGGTCTCCAACTGTCTTGATGGATGTGAGCGCGACCAGGAGTGCTGTCTTAAACGAAAGGAAATTGAGCTCAACTGAGTCAAGTGGCTCAAAGGGGGCTCTCCATAGTCCTGCAAGGACCACAGAGAGATCCCAAGAGGGCATGAAGCATGATCGAGCTCCACCAGAACATAAACAGCATGCAGCAATTTGAGCTGCATTTGACTCCAAAGAAGGAGGTGGTGGGTAGATTGGGACATGTGATGAGATGATTGATGATTGACATACGCAACTGTTTGCAGTGCAGATGCCCAACCATTGCAGTTGCAGATGCTGAAGCACCATATTCCTGTGCTCGCACAACAGATCTCATGAGTGAGCTAATATAAGCCAGTCTTCACGATAGTTGAGGACTCTGATGCCCTTCTCCTATAGTGGAGACAGGGCACTCTCTGCAACTTTCATAAAGATGTGGGGAGACAGGGACAGCCTGAAGGGGAGGACCCTGTACTGATATGTGTGACCCTTGAAAGCAAACCAAAAAAATGGCCTGTGTCGAGGTAAAATCAATATGTGAAAGTATCCATCCTTCAGGTTGATTGCTGCAAACCAATCTTGGTGCTAAAAACACAAAATGATGCTTCTTGAAAAGGAGGTAGCAGGAATGCTTATGTAGCTAGCTTGAAGACAGTGGGGCTGTCAGTAAGAACAGAAGGTCCAGTCTAGTCACATCAGGTATAGTAGTCTTTATTGCACAACCAAGGAGGTTTTGTGTGTATAGGTGTGTGCGTGTTTGCCTGTGTGCATGTGCTTTCTACAAGGGAATAGAAATACAGAGTTTCACTTTAACAATAAACATTTAAATAACCAAAGCACATGCCTAAACAGAAAATATAGCAAGTATGAAACACATGAACACATTTTAGGCCAAACTTCAGTCATACAAAATAGGCACTTACATGGTCAATTACGCACATGCAGAAAAAAACACAATGAAAGGAGCAAAGCTCAGTCCTCTGCACAGTACAACCACATGCAACAAAAGGTCAAGCTGGGGGCACAGGTGCAGCTAATAAAGACTGTGAGACAGTCCTGATTGGCTTGAGATTGGGTGGAGCTTTGGGCTAACAGGGAAATGAACAGGCTAAGAGGGGTGTGACTCTTGCTTTGACAGTGCAATTTAGGGACACAAAAACTTCTCAACACTTCTGCATCAACATCTTGAACAGAAGCCTGTGAAGGGACCAATTCAAGGCCTGCATTGTATTTCTTGGGTACAATGAAATAATGCTGTAAAAACCTGATTTTATCTTGACTGGAGGGATGGGCTCTATTGCATCCTTTGCCAAAAGGACTGCAATCTCTGCACACAGGACAGGGGCATCCTTGTCTGTCACAGACATAAAAAGGACGCCCCAGAACCTAGGACGGTGCCTGGCAAATTTAATTGAATAGCCAAAGTTGAATCATCCAGATGAGACAGGTCAAGGAACACTAGCCAGACCCCCACATTCTATGCAAGTAATGTCTGATCTACCCACGGTGGGGCAGCAATGGTGAGGAAGAGTGCCCAAGGAAGTAGAGGCAGAGAAGGAGCTCTTACCTGATTCCCCAGATCCTGCAGCAAGATGGCAAGGGGAGCCATATGTTGGAGCTGACAGTGAGGAAGCAGAGATAAAGGAAACTTATCTCTGCTCTTATGGTGAGAATGTGGGTACCGGCGGCCAGGTGGTCAGTGGCGGAATGGGCATTCTTGGTGGTATACACCCCTGGCTCTCCTCCAAAGGAAGGAGGCCCAGATGTTACTAAAACACAGCTGATAAGTTCCTGAAGATTGTTGTTCTTGTCATTCTTCTTCTTTTTAGCAGGACACTAAAAAGGAAGCTCACGAAGCGATTGGCTCCGAAGCAAAAATCTGAATGAGTGGATGCATGCCACCATCTTATATACCCGTATGTACGGGAAGTAGCTTAGCTTGCAAATTCCACTCGCCAATAGTCACTGGCTATTCGTTGTAATGCTCAGAAGTGATTGGGGCTCCCAAGTGAGACCCCTAATAGTGTCGATGTAACATCGAACGTGATTGACTAGAAGCGAATGTAAGTTTATTTAATTATACAAGATTATAAGTGATAAGTGATGTTTATTTCACTGTTGTGTTTTAAAATTCAGCTTTTGCAGTCAAACTTTTTTAACGTATTGTTCATAATATTGTAATATTCAATATATTTACTTTGATTCACGTGCATATATTCACTACTGTTAATCCTCTCCTCACCATGTGGGTTTATGTATAACATGTCAGTAGCAAGTGGTTGTCTGTAACTTACATTTAGCAAACATACAATGATACAAATTTTATTATGTTTATTTCAGAAAGACCATATTTAACACCTCATGGTAATAAAGCTCTAAAATATCCAATCAAATTGTATCAATGTTGTGCCACCACGTTGCTGTGAACATTTAAGGACTTCAGATAAAGGGTTGAACAATTCCCTGTCTCCTGTCACACTTCTCATTGGAGCCCCGTAATGGATGAGCATTCACATACCTACCTAAACTACAATCCATAAAAAGTGGCCCTTTCGAGCTGGATGCTACATTCATTATGGTGATATGGAGCAACAGAGCCAACTTCACTCTCCTGATACTATACATTCTTTTCACTCACAGACAAGAGCAGGTCAGCTCTCAATGTGTCTACAAGCTTATGAAGAAGCATTTCCTAAATCTCTCCTACCAGACATTGTGTTTTACAACAGTCCATGCCACTAACCCAGGATGGATCACCCAACAGCACAGCTAAACCTCAGTGGAAAAGCTGCTTTCCGTAAGTGAGTTATCTCTGGTACAGTATGGAGAAGGTCAAGCTAAAAAGTGAAAATCATCAATTAAATACTGGAAGATTCATTCTAGCTCACCAGTAGCCAGCAAGAATATCACAGTCAATCCGAAAGTGAGTCATTCAGCAATGGCACTGTACAACCTGCAATCCGGGTTGAAGAATAAGCTAAAGCTGTCTCACCACCTGGGGTCAGACCGAAGTCTACTGCGGTCTCATCTGTCCCACTCCTGCATATGGACCAGCCATTCCTAGTTCCTGTGGCCACCAGAGACATTTCTCAACAGTCAGCTTTATGGCACATCACACAACTACACCTCATATATGGTACAACTTCGCCATACCTTGGTTTTTCTCATTTATCTACCCCACATATAATGCTGCATCAGCAAACTTTATTCAGTGCAACAAACTTTCACCCCTCGTGTCAGCTATTCTGGTAGGAGTCTCACCTGGTGAAACATGCAACGTATGTGTGGTGAGTGGGGTGGGGCCAAGAGCAATGGGAGCGGAGCGAGGCCTGTGGAGTTTAATGATAATGAGCGACACCTGCGCCACTCACCGGTCTCGAGTCCCACAGAGGAGCTCCGGAAGAATAAAATTAGTGACGACAGTGCAAGACAAGAGAGGACCAAGTCTGGACTTTATTTTGTGTTTTGTGTGAGGCAGTCATCCGTGAGGGGCTGCTGCTTTACTTTTGTGTTTGTTTATTTCATTATTAAAGTCTTTTGAATGTTCGCCGGTTCCCGCCTCCTTCCCGTTCTACGAACTGTGTTACAGTATGTCACTGCTAATGGTGACCACGTACTGCCGAAACAGTAGGAGCGCTCCTAGCAATGAGACACCAAGGTTGGGACCTGGAAGCAGCTGCTGATTAAGGGAGACACCTTGATAAACAAAAGAGCAGTTGAAGAACAAACATTAAGGCTCTGGTTGTGGATGCCAAATCATGCCCTTTGCTTGCGAGAGAAGGTCCTTTCTCAGTGGTATCATCCAAGAGGCTGCCTTGAATCAGGCAGCTGAATCAGGAAGACTGTGCATCCGACTTCCCTGACCCGTCTGATGACCTGAGGAAGCAGGGCAATCGGGGAAGGCATACAGGCGAGCACTGGGCTAATCATGGGCCAGTGCATCTCGCTGTCTCGAAAAGTAAATTGGGCAGTGAAAGTTGTCTTCTGAGCTGAAGAACTCGACCTCTGCCCTCCCAAAGACAGACCAAATCATTTGAACCATTTGAGGATGTAGTCTACATTCATCCTGGAGATACATTGTCTCTGGACAGCATGTCTGTCCCCTGGTTCAATCTGCCCTGCACATGAACTGATCTCAGTGAGAGGAGTTTTCCCTGTTCCCATAACAGGAAGCGTTGAGCCAACCTGTAAAGAGAGCGTGACCTGAGACCATCTTGGTGATTGATGTAGGCTACCACCGTCATGTTGTCCAAAAAGACCAGGATGCGGTGCCCCTTTAAGGCCAGTAGGAAGGTTTACAGGGCCAGAAAAACTGCCATCATCTTGAGGCAGATGATGTGTAAGCACTGCTCCAGGTTTTACCAGGAGCCAAAATCCGGTCTCCCTTGTACAGAGCTCCTCAACCCAAATTGGAGGCATCCGTCGTGACTTCCTTCCTTCTGGAGGTCAGTCCCAATGGGACGAGAAGTTTTTCAAAGGGTCATGGCTCTGATGCAGCAGTGGGTTACCCTGTCATAAAACTGGCCTTGGCACCAGGCATGGGCCCAGAGGAACCCAGAGGCAGACGACATGAGGCCGAGGATTTTCTGGAAAGCCCTGATGGGACCTGAAGTCCCTAATCTGAATGACGCCGCTAGCCGCTGAATAGTCAGGGAGCGTTTTGGCGTAATCCATCCGTGTTTGGGCCGAGTCGATAACTGTCCCCAGAAAGACCACAGTTTTATTTCTAGGAACTCTGTTTAAGGGAACTAAATTAGCTCCTACTTCAGAGTAGGGTCTAAAACAGTTCTATAGGAACTACCAGTGACGCACATGTACACTGATTGGCCAAACACATACAAAACACCGGATACCCGGCATTTTTAAAAAGCCATGTAAAAATGTTTACTCCACGAACATGGAAAACAGCGATAACGGCATTAACCTATTGTCTGCAGCATTGTGTTCTTTTCTCAGCTTGATGATAACACTACAAGTTGTCATAGATTTAGTCAGATTTTCATGCTCTTTCAATCGCATAAATTGTGTTTACATTCCATCTCCATTATCATGAAACCCACAACACACAACAAAAACATGTTGTGTTTTGTAAATGCCGCAAAAAAAGAAGTCACTGTCGGCCACTTCAGAGTTCATGTTCCTAGACCATGTTCCTAGAACTACACGGTGCAAAAGTGTCTAATATGACCGCTTAGGGTTCTCCATTCCCTTCATCACATTGTCCAAGGTTCTTTTCCAGAAGCTCTATACCAAACTAAGGAATTGTGATGACCCAAACCTTCCCACAGACTTGCTGGAGAAGTGGAACATGTGGGAGAAGGAGTTGCCTGACCTCTGTAAGCTCAAGCTTCCCAGATGCTGTATCCCTACCTACCTTTATGTGGAGACATCAGAATTTAGCTTGCATGTATTGGTCCCACTTTATATTAGGTGGCCTTAACTACTATGTACTTACATTTAAATTAATCATTTGATACAATTCACTTATTCTTACATTGTACTTATATTGTTAATAATACCTTTATGTAATTACATATGTAATTAATTTCTGTAATTACATTTATAATTACGCTGTTGACCCATCCCTTAAACCTTAACCCACTGTAGCAAATCAGCTCAAAAGGGAAATGTATATAAATAATTACAATTAATTATGATTAATTACAATTATTTATATCGGCTGACAGTAATAACTGTTGCAGAATTAAATTGCCATTAACTGATCTGTTCGTCCAGCGAACATTCAGTGTAAGTTCATATCAACTCTAAGAAAGGATATTTTCGTGGCCACAGAAAATACTTTCCTAAGTATTAATGCATTAGAGCACGTAGTAAGGATCAAAAATCGTAAAGGGACATTAATTTGCAAGGCAGAACCAGAAACTCATGTAATTTGTGCACACAACTTTTATTAACTAAACACTAACACACATAACTAATCTAAACAAACAAACGAATAAACATACACTCACCCGCACATACAAAGGGGAGCTAAAGTGGATGAATGAAGCCATTAGAGAAACAGAGAATACAGTTATGGAAAGAATCAGTTAACCACCTGGATAAAACCATCAGCGCCGTTTATAACGGGGTCTATAACTTATACTAAACCTCTATTTAGTTTAGTTAGATGTACGATACTTGCACTTCCTTAGTCGTTGGCGATTGTCCGAATGCAGTCTCGGATGAAAAGTCTTGATGGTTTCAAGGTTTTGGAGTCGCGATCAAGTTCTTCTGGGTTGAATGGAATGTCATGGCTGCAAGGCCTGGCACAAAAACGTAAGGGTCCAGAAGCATTCTAGCTCACATCCTCATCTTCTCAGTATCTGAAAAAGAACCACAGACTGGGACATCTGGGAGCCTACCGGGCACGCCCGTACCGGCTCAGGTTCTCCACACGGGCAGCAATCCGGAGATTTAGCAGAAGAGCTTTTGCAGAAGAGAAAAAGGCGGAACTGTGTGTGAGCCCTTTAAGGTCTGAGAAGAGTCATGCCTCTCAGGATGGGCTTGACCAATGAGAAAGGCTGAATTTCCAAGCGGGAGTTTGGAAATACTGGGGGATTTTATGACTCTTTGTCTGAGAGCATGGTAATTTGCAAGGGGTTGGATTGGAAGTTGATATACAAACTATTAAAGATTCTTAGGACACTAATATGTTGCATAGGTATCAACATGGATTTCATTTTCAGGTGCATTCATGATGCATTCACCTCAACCTCCTCAACAGCATTGATACTGATGCATTTTTGTTGGCATTAAGGCACATGGAGATCAGATCAGTAAAGTCTGAGTTGTGAATAGTTGTTGGGAGCTATCCTGCTCCTGAAGCAGGCAAGATGGTGGTGCAGTTAGTCGGAGCGACCCAGAGCTCTTCCTTCAGCAACTGTAGCAGTGTTAATAGAAATGTTTAAAAAAGTACACATTCAGAAATCTTGCATCTATGGGACTGGTGTTTGGAACATACACCCAGTGACTCTGGGTCTGCCCCGTTAGAGATTATATGATCAGCGACATGTATGAAGACAAACAGACCCACCGAGAGGAGACGATGGTGAAGATGTAAGAAGGTAGAAGGTAGAAGGTAGAAGCGGTGTAAGAGAGCCGGTATCCGAGCGAGGCTACAATTAGCCCCGTATAAACCTGCTATTCCCAGCATCTCCCTTGATAACAAAATGGACAATGTGATATTCCAGGTTACCAACAATCACTTGGACAACTGTGTCACAGTGTTTACAAAAACTTTGCTGCATGAAAACATCCCTGACCTAGCCATCGAGATAGCAGGCCACTCCCTCTACCGTGTGGACTGCACAGTAAACTCCGGTAAGATAAGAGGAGGAGGTGAGAGTGCTTACAACAGTTGGTGCACTGACCCGACTGTTATTGAGAGACATTGTTGCCTCAATGTGGAATTTTTAATGCTTAAATACAGACCATTTTACTTGCCCAGGAAATTTTCAACTGTTTTAATCATTCCTGTTTACATCCATTCCCGAGCTAATGCTAATTTAGCCATTACAAAACAAACATCCATTTTGAGGATACTAGGTGGGAGCTCTTTGAAAAGACAGACATAGGTCTACACTACTACAGTTCTGTCTTACATTAATTTCTGCACAGGTACTGTAATCCCGAAAAACAGATCAAGGTGTATCCCAATCAAAAGCCTTGGGAGCTGCTCAGAGTCCGGGACGCAGTGCTGAGATCACAAGATAGAGAGAAGTGCGGGAGGGCTAGGGCTTACCTACACAGAGGCATCAGCAAAAAGCGAGAGTATAAGCAAAGCATTGAGGATAACTTCAATGAAAATAGCTCCAGCGCCATGTGGCAAGGTGTAAGGAACATCACTGACTATAAGCAGAGCAACAGTCATCCCACTTCCATTGATCCCTTCCTCCCTGAGCAGCTAAATACTTTTTTCATCCATTTTAATATCAGATCCAGCCTTAACAGGAGGTCAGACTGAGATACGGACATCTGTTTTCCAGAGAGCGACCAGCCACTCACTCTTCAGAACTATCAGGTAAAGAGAGCACTATCCAGCATCAACTGTAATAAGGCAACAGGACCAGATGGCATTCCAGGACAAGTACTGAAAGCATACGCTGAACAGCTCACTGTAGTATTCACACATATTTTCAACCTGTTGCTACAGCAAGCCACTGTCCCCATTTGTCTGAAACCTGCCACTATAATTCCCATACCCAAAACATCAGCCATTACCAGCATGAATGATTACCAGCGAATTGTTCTCACCCTGTTGATTATGAAATGGTTTGATAGACTGGTTCTATCCCACATTAATCCGTTCATCCCTCCTGACCTTGACAAATATCAATTTGCAAATAGGACCAACAGATCCACAGACGTGGCTATCTCATTTGCACTGCATGCAGCTCTCACAAACTTGGAAAACCCCAAAAGCTATGTCAGGATGTTACTTGTGGATTATAACTCTGGATTAAATATCATCAACCCAATAAAATTGGTCAACAAACTGCAAACATTGGGTCTGGGAGCCCTTCTTTGCCACTGGATAAAAATGTTCTTACTAATAGGCCTCAGCATGTCAGGCTTGACCATTATTGCTCTTCCACCATCAAAGTTATCACCAAGGTCCCTCAAGGCT
Organism: Onychostoma macrolepis; assembly: GCF_012432095.1. Taxonomy (NCBI): domain Eukaryota; kingdom Metazoa; phylum Chordata; class Actinopteri; order Cypriniformes; family Cyprinidae; genus Onychostoma; species Onychostoma macrolepis. The sequence continues at coordinate 6,129,559 of NC_081162.1, forward strand.
GTATTCTTAGTCCAGCACTCTATTGTCTGTTCACACATGACTGTACCTCCTCCTACAATTCTAATACCCTCATCAAATTTGCAGTGGGACTCATAACTGACAATAATGAAATTGCCTTCAGAGAGGAAGTTTAGACACTAACTACCTGGTGCAAAGATGATAACCTCATCCTTAACACACACACACACAAAAAAAAAAAAAAAAAAACATTCCACAACGGTCTGTGTATTAATGGAGAGGAGGTGGGGAGTCTTTAAGTTTCTGGGATAGAATATTACTGAGGACCTGACCTCCCAGTCAGCAAACAAATTTGGCCCAGATTTGGCATGTATCTGGCACAGCTGGCATTCATCCAGCACTGGCATACAGCATGTGGGCCAAACATTGGCCCGGGTTTGGCTGAAGTGGTACCAGATTTAAGACGGCACACAAGACATGGGCCAGATGTCAAATGTAGTATTTGGCCCAGATGTCAAATATAGATGGGCCACATAAATATGGCCGATCTTGACCCACATTTAAAATCCATTTCAAATATTTTTGACTAAAATCCCAATGTTTTCCCATACAGAAAGGTAATATATTCACATATATGTGAAACACTGTTAAATATATTGAAATACATTTTGAAAATATATTTTTAAAATGCATAACATAAAGCTCATATTGTGTGTTAAATTATGTGTTTACATGTGAAATTATATTCATGCCTCATATGATATTATATCTTATATTATAGAATAGTATATCCTGTTGTTTTATTTATATACATGACTTCAAACAATGTTTTGCATTCAGTGCTTTCATATTCTCATTCAATTTACAGTTTGATGTAGGCCTACTAAACAATACATGATGAAGTTTCAGAACATTTTATTTGACTTTTATGTACTATTTATGTAAATTCGTAACTTTGATGTGTTTTAGGCCATGTTGGCCAATCAGAAGCCTTGAAAAGTTTCCAGTAGGCAGAGATAGCAGTGCAGGCTCCGACGTCGCAAGCCAAAAACTCCGGTTTTACTGTCTACAACACTGCAACTGGAGTTTTTGAAAATCTTCACCCTGGCAGGAGTTTTCAAAATGTTCGGTTTCAGTGACCTGGTGCAGCATTTGCATGTCTCTCTGCTGTTTTCACTGCTTTCAGGTAAGTTTAGTCCCTAAAGTTACACAAATAATACAACCGTTCCTAACACTTTCTTACACGTAATTGACACGTTTCTGTTGAATCTTTACTTTACAGGAATGGTTTAGTGTCTTCAAAAAGACCGTTAGCATCACAACCTTTAACTAGCAATAGAGGCTAACAATTAGAGGTAAGCTATAGATTTGAGCTCTTATTAATGAACGCTTGAGCTTTTAATCACCTTTTATGTGTAGATGTGCGACTTTGATAGTTTTGTAAATGTTTTGCTGATACTTTGTCAATAAATAAATGGAAGTCACGATAAGCTAATTAACCTAAAAGTCTGCACTGTGGGATCAATTGGTGACGTCATTTACATGAACTAATGGGCTGAAACTATTTCAAACACGTTTTGAACTTTCATTGCAAACAAACATTGCTAAATTGTACTGTGATTTCAGGAGCGTCAGAAAAAAAAAAAAAACTAAAACAGGGGAAGTTACAAGAAAATTTGTAATGGGAGCTGCTGACAGAGATGCAGGAAACACAGGTGATCTGAGAAATCTTATTAAATAACTTTATATGCATTTTTCACAATATATTTCAACTATATCATCATGCATCTGTAAAACCTAAAAATATGAATTCTGGTATCTTAAGATTTGTTGTATGTTTTGTATATTATTATTATTATTATTATTATTATTTCTGCATTTCACCTCTGCTGTAGTTTGTTTATTTCTAATAAACCTCACATTGTATACTACATATTGTTGGCCATGTGACATATTGTTCCTATTCTTCCATGCTGATGGTTGTGCTGCAGAGATGGAACGGAGCGGATCTACTGTTGAAGAACATCTCCAAAGCGCCATGAACCATCTGACTAGTAAGTAAATCCTCAAACATTCAAAAGTTTATCAAATATTTCCTGTATGTCTTACAAGGCCAACTTGTTTAACTGTTCAAGTAGACTTTGTTGCTTTTGGAAACCTCACGCAAGTCTGAAAGGTACTTAAAACTTAAAATATTATTTGCACTCTTGAAGACTGTTCGCCAAAGACTAAATTTCAGTCCAGCAGAATTTTCTGCACACTTCACCACCGAGGCCAAAATGAGCGTTGTGATTGTAAGAGCCTCACACTACATTGTTTGTTTGAATTGTATTTCAGGGCAATTCGTGAAGACAGATAACCTGTACAGAAGTCAGTTCAAGATCCAGCCTCCACACCAGACTTCTCACTCACAAGGATTGCTGTCTACTAGATATTATGTGTAAATAAGCATGTTTTTTTAAATAGTTTTTTATAGTTTTTGTGGAAGTGTGAACTGACCATAATGCTGTATGTTAGGTGTGAGATTCATTCAACTTGGTTTGCTGATTAAACATGATTAAATATTTGTTCAGAATATTGTCGTTGTTGTGACTATTCATCTGGGAGGGGTGTGTATCAAGTGGCTTGGTTATGGTTTTGTTGAGGCTGACATGTGGAACCCATCTGGTCCAGCATATAGGGCCAGCTATGGTCATACAGGTATGGTCATACAGGACCTCAGATCCCACATAGCAATTTTTCTCTGGTCTAGCTCCGGCCTATACAATCAGCTTTTGCTTGGCCCACATACCGCAATGAATTACGGTCCTAGTGTGGACCAGGTCTGGATTCCAGACAAGGGCCACACATGGGCCATAACTGGCCCAATTCAGAGACTTGGGCCAGTTATGGCCCATGTGTGACCCTTGTCTGGAATCCATTTTTGGATCCCATACATCCCAATTTTGTTGTATAGACATATGCAATGACAATAAAGACCTAACTAATTAACTGAAGAAGTACTAAACACATGCTGCTTGTGGGGTGGCAATTTGCCTTATACTTCCCCAGGTAATCTATACTAAGAACCCCTATCCAAGCACTGCTGGCATCATTCTCATACCCCGTTGATCACTTCTGGTCATATTACACTCAGCATTACCTCCCAGGCCTCTACTCTCTAGACAGAAGTGGCAACGGGAAACCCGAGATCTAATGGGAAAAAGTTTTGGTAACGATGGTCTATACACTATCCCAGAGCTCATTGGCCAGTTGGTTGGGTTGTCAAAATGATACCATGTGCTAACAGACGCATCAGGTTAGCTCAAGTCCAGGTCAATGATCACGTGGCCAAACTTGTCAGACTGCTGGCACTTCCAGATGGAGGTGAAACTGACTCCAATGACTAGGGAATTTATCTTTATACATATTAGCTATGCTAATCTGAGGGCAGCTATTCTAAATTCCCTATATATTTGTACCCTAAATGACTTTTATTATGAATGTATGCAGCTAGTTTCTGCTATTTGTCCGGTTTATGTATAATTTGTTAGTAGCAAGTTGTTATTTACATGTCTGAAACTTACATTTAGCAAATGATGATGTATATTTTATTCTATTTGTTTCAGAAAGATCACATTTAACATGCTCCTTGTGTTTGAAAAAAGACACACAAAAGGCAAAGCTCAGACATGGTGCAAGCTCACATTATAAATTTAGTGCTTCTACAGAACATTTCACAACACAGAGAAAATATTTCACTTCTCTCTGAACACATCAGTTCTCAGCTTCCATAAACGTATGCTTTTATTTGTATTTATGCAACTGCCATCCATTGTAATTGCTTTAGGTTAGAGCAGGTGCTGGATCTCAGCTGTAATTAAATACATTCGAGGGCATTTCAGGGAATCCATTTAGTTTTCTATTTATTGTTGTGGTGTAATATTTCTATACAAGTACACAAAACGACAGATGTGATCTAATTACTCAGGTGGGTCAGGGAGGGATCAGGATTGGTGATAGTTAAATACATGAAGTTTCCATTACTGTTTCCTTCCTCCCAGCAAAGGTGTTCAAAACAGAATGATGATTAAATATCTCAAATGTTCCAGACTGTGTTTACGTGAGGTTATCCAGGATTCTTGTGAAGTCACATTCATGTCTTGCACTAAAAAATATTTAACATCGGTGATAAAAATGTATACACAATGTGCTCGTCTGTGTTCTTTTATCCTGCCTTAACCCCAGAGCGTCTGTTCTGGTGCTGTATAATAATGCCAATACACCGTATATGGATACAAAACTCAAGACTTGTTCGACATCCTATGAATAAGGCATGAATTTCTGAGTGCAGGTTTGCTCATTTAAGACAGGTGAGAACTGAATCCTAAGGCAAAAAGGGAGATTGGAACAAAGAAGGGCGGTAGAAGGAGAGAAAAACAGCACAAGGTGGGAAAACAGACCTTATTTTAGGTATGGACTGGTGGATGGAGAAAGAAAATTAAAGTGACAGAGGCTCATTAATACAGCTCATTCTTCTGTCTGTGTCCTGTCAAGTCACTTTCTTCATTTTTTTTCATGAAGCTGTCGGATTATTTGTCTGAATTATAGCAGGAAATACCCAAGGTTCTATTCACACTTATTAGAAGTGAAGTTAGACTGCTGTGGCACAACATGCTACATCCTGATAAGACCTATTATGTGTCTGCAAGAGGTAATTAACATTTTATTCAAAGCAAAGAACACATGGAAGAGAAAGATATGTTGTGTGTGAGTCTTTTCTGTTTATTTCTGTCTGCCTTGCCTGATATACATGACCTGATGTAGACGCTGTTCATAAAGCACATTTATACCTCAGCTGATGTCTCATTTGTGTCCTCATGCTGTTCTTTTAGTAATTATATTGCTTTAATTTTAGTCAAAAGAGTTGACATCTACAATGGCATTAGACACTGCACTGCCATCTATCAGTGTGAATCAGCATGATTGCCCTTAGGCCCCGTTTACACTGAAACGCAACCCCGGAGTTTTCAAATATAAACGGGGTCTGCAGCGTTTTCAAAAGTCTCCATTTTCGTCCTCAAAAACGCCGGAGTAGTGTAAACAATAGGTGTAACCGTAGTAAAAGTTATATTTATAGTGTTAACAGGGCTTTAGTGTGCTAAGGGCAGAAAAAGAAGTGTGCTTAATTGTATTGAATATGCATGTATTTAGTGTACTTAAAGCCTTAAAAGTATATTTTTTAAAAACTGTACTTGCAGATAGTATAATATTACTGGAATAATAAATTATGACCATAAATGTGGCAATAATTGCAGCAGTACAGATATTACTGCAATAGTAATTATGAAATTACATATGAAGATATTCTTAAGTGGGTCAAAATAAAACACTCAAGTTTAATTCATTGCATTTAATATAAATTTAAACTAAAACTACACATTAAAAATAAATTTAAATTAAATGAAACCTGTACAAAAAACTATCAATTTAGTATATTCTTTTACTAAAGTATATTATCTCCATTATAAGTACTCTATTGAAAAGTATGCTAAAGGTTCTTTTACACAAGGGATGTCTAATAATTTTACAGTAATACATAGTTTCCCATATACTTCTGAATACACAAATGGAATGTATAGGAATTTAGTGACCTAAAAAAAATATATGGACCCAAAATATTTGATGAACATAATTTGAGTTTGTATGTTTTGATTAATCATGTAATTAGAGGGGAGCATTTACCCCACATTTTGGGCAAAAGCCCCCTAATGATATTGATATATGAACAGTGAAATGACAAATACTGTATGTCACCATATGCAAATACTTATTGATATAGCAACATTTAAGAACATGCTCAATTATAATATAATCTTCAGCAAGTCAGTGTTCTGGTCATTTGATCACGTTTTTGAGAACTCCAGCATTATTTTCCTTTTAGTAAAGCATTGAATGACTTGTTTAGCCTGTTGGGTTTATTTGGTCGTATTAAACCATTTCCTTGACTTCAATGAAACCAGTACATATAAATGTTGCTATACCTGAAGAATATGCTTCAGACTGATTAAACCTTTTAACATTGTGTATTCAGTCATAATGGCAGAGAAGTTCAATACTATATCTGGACTATAATCTCTGGACTCTGCCCTGAGTTTCAGTCATCTAGTTTATTGTGTGTGATAAAATTGAATTTGGCTTAACATCCGTTAACACGACCTCCATTAAATACAACATGGAGGAAAACAATGTATGATGGTGATTCTTTCTCTCAGCTGTCTGTTTCTGTGCATCTCTATTTGAGGCAAATCTGTACAAAACAGTCAGAAGCAGAGCTTATTGTAAAACAACCTTAACTGCACACATCATAACTTAAAGCATATAAGTTAATTTAGGCATCGACTATATCTTAAAACTCTCAGAAATGTCTCAAAATTAGTATCAAGCACTAAGAAACACAAAAGAAGTGCAACAGATGGAGGATTAACATTTTAATATACATGAAAGTACATTCATGAATTGAGCAAAAACATCAACATAAGTTCAACATAAACTTTGGTCCACTTTATATGTACATCATTACCAAATATCCAATGACATGATGAATAATGTACAAATGACTACACTGTTGAGGATATTTCTGCTGATCCTTTATTAGATGGCCATCTGAATTCTTCACAAAACAAAGCATTTAAAGTAGTATTTTAATTACATTTTCTTAACTAGAAAATGGTGATACTCATAATTCTTGGTTCTTCTTATGAGTCTATAATGAGTCAAATAATTTAGTCTTTCATTGATTCTGGGTCATGTACAAACTACTAAGACAATAAATCAAGTCGAGTATATTAAATAGTTCTGAAATATATACAGTAAATAAATGATGACACTAATTTCTGTATGGCACATTCATTTGTCCTGAACAGCAAATTATAAAGATTTACATGTGAATGCTCAATAACATAATCAACAGTACATTTGTGTATAATTTATATAGTGTTGGGAGCTGCAATGTGTCCAGGAGATTTTTCAAATACTTCACTGGGTTTGTAAACAGCGATTTTATACTGTATATTTCAGCCTCATGAATGGAAATTTGCCATATGTGACTTTATGTGTATTTATGGAAGGTCTATTGTAAATGCTTTATTGCGAGCAGTCCAGATATCAGCTTTATGCTAAACAGCCAGCTGACCTCAGGCACACTCCACTCATTGTGGCCAGCAAAATAGAAAAGAAAATGAGAAAAAAGTATTGATTCACATAAATACCTCAAAGCAATTTTCTAAAGGTGTATTGCTGGAATATAGCTTTTCCACATAGCAGGCTGTCCAGTCAATAACTGGCCCTCCAATATGTGAAAAACAGAGAGAGGAGAACTACCGACGCTTCTGAAATACACTGTATCACACCATAAATATCTTTGTAAATGGTGTCTGAATGTTTAACTTTTCCAGGTGAATGGCTACGATGTTTTTTATGGCAACACATTAATGCCTTTCACTCTCGATGCAACCTGCTTTTGGGAAACTCAAGCTTGTATAGTTAAAACATAAATTTCCCCATTCAGTCAGGCCCTAAAACCATCATGGACCATTTCAGCAAAACAAAATCAATTCAGTCAATAAGAATAAACTTACAGCTATACAGTGTCAGGAGTGAACAAACGCTATATAGTCAATGTGCTATCAGTGCTATGTTTTGACGAGTGCATTGCTTAATAAATCAGAAGAGCAGTGTGTCAGCAGTCTGAGGATTTAACTGTAAAATAATCAATTAATATCAAGCTATATATTATCAGTGAGAACTCAGGCCCTGTCTTAAATGATGCACTTACGTGGACCTGTAACTTCATAGCCTTCATTGCATGAGTTTGTGCCATAGGGTGTCGTGTTTGTCATGTATTTGTTGTGTCTTTTATGTGTCCTTTCGCAAAACCTTCACAGCAAACTACTTTTTAGTAGCTTATGTGGCATTATGTCACCAAAATACAGATTATGAGGAGAACTGCAAAAATGAGTTTGTCAGTTGGGACAGTGGATGTACAGTGACACATAACCCTGTACATTGTTTTAACAAACATGCCACAAGAAAAAAGTAAAGAAACATAAGGATGGCAAGATATTTATGTGTATAATGATTGATGTTGAAGTATACCCTTGTTAAAAAGAAGTACACTTTAACATACAGCTATAAGAACAGGAATAATATTTTAAAACCATATACTTAAGCGTGAACTGAATGTGTACTTAAGTTAATTGCATGGTCATTGCAATTAAATAATATTTATATTAAATGCAATTATTTATAAAAGTACTTTTAAGTAGGACTTAAACATATCTTTATATGTAATTTCATAATTGAAACATACTTTAATGTCATCCCTACAGAAACTTGTATGTAATATATTTGTAATTATATATTAGTAACAATGAACTTGCAATTTAGAACATTTAAAATATACAAACTTGAAATATAACATTTAATAACACTACCTTTAAAATTATAGACAAGTACTTTATGTGCTTTATTATGTTAGTGAACACATCAAAATGTGCAAAAAAAAAATGTAAAACAATATTTAAAATGAACTTTTAAATTGGAATATTTTTACAGAATGCACTTTTTACAAGTGTATTTAAGTGCATTAAGAAATATAGTCATGAAAGTGAACTCTTTTTAAGTACACTTAAGTGGTTTTTATTTCATCAGTAACATATTATCTGCAAGTACAGTTTTTTAGTATACTCTGAATATTTTAAGAACACTGCAAGCTCACATTCAATACAATTAAGCACACTTCTTGTTCACAAGAGTATACTTAATTAAGTGGAAACATAATCTAACTTAATACTAAATCAGTGATGGGAATACTAGATCAGAAACTTCAAATTAAGTTGACTGATCATTTCATACAAGTTAATAAACATCTGACATTTGCAAAGTGTTTCAAAGTGTTATTATTCTAATAACTAAATTATGTTTTGACCACATAAACATATATATATATATTTTTTTTTTACAAATGCTACTTACAACATGCAGTCCAGTGAAAGTGCAAATGAAGAACTGAATCTATAATTCACTTGGATAGCTTTGGCAAATAAAGCCACTCCGCGAAGGACACAGTGTGTTTATATTGACTAACATTTAGATCAGTAAAACAAATTACACCTGTCACACAGAGCAACAAAATGTGTAAATTATTGTACATACCAGTTTGAAATAGCAGACATTCTACTACTAATCAATGACAGAATGTGCTTATAATGTTGTATAATAACTATTACATATAATCATTAAATATGTTTTTGCTAGTTCTGTAACTTCCTTTAAAGAAATATTTAACAATAATATACTCACCTTCACGTCGTTCCAAATTGGTATAACTTTCTTTTCTTGGTGAAACACAAAAGGTTGGTCTTTTCCATGCAATTACAACAAATAGCAACCAAAGCTTTCAAACTTCAAAAAGAATGACAAAATGCTAAAAGTAGTCTATATGAGTCATGTGCTATATTTCATGTTTTTTGAAGCCATACTATGTTCATTTGAGACTGAATCATTATTTTTGAGTCAGATGTTTACAATGAATCAGTTGATCAAAATGGCAGTCTGATTGATCCATTTGCAGTTCAATTCAATCAATTCACTGATTCATACCAAGTAATTAAAAGCTTACTGCAGGAAGATTTTCAGTTAAAAATGACACGAATTCCATGTCAAGGCTATTTCAGAAGACTTGGAATAAAGCACACAAGTCATATGCAGTTTTGTGATAATTTATGGTGCTTTTGTGTTCCATGGCAGAAAGAAAGTCACAGGTTTGGAAGAACATGAGTTATGATGACAGAATGCTTATTTTTAGGCGAACTATTACTTTAATAGTGAAAAGAACCAAAGTAGTCCATTTCTTCTTCTTTTTTTTTTTTTTGTTACCAAGTCACTTATTCCTTCCATAGGCATAACTTGGAAAAAGACTATGACAAGAAAAGGCCTCCTCCGCTCAGTATTTGATTATAATGTCTCTCAGAGAGAACCTTGCTCTAATTGGCAAAAATGGCTTTCTGTGCCATTGAGAACTCACCATATAATGACCACAAAACCAGCATGTTTAATTGGCCACAGTCATTTTAGCAGTGGTTAAAATAGCAACGCAATTTGCAATGATATTTCTCATTACATGGTTCTCCTCTGCAGAGCCCAGCTACAATAAGCCTTTCCTTAATATGTTTCAGTCCATTTCTGTGTTTAAAGAAGACAAGTGGACATCTTTTAGCAACGAGAACTTGGAATGTCACAGATTTTGTCTGTCCAAACCTCAAATTCAGTCACGAATCTTGCACTGATTGACTGGCGGTGCTCTCGAGCCACCTCTGAATGCTTGAAATGTAGGTAGGTGCATTGCCTTATAGTACTTCCGACACATTTAAATGCTCTCTTTCTGTTCCAAACTGTGTTTCTTGTGTGGTTGATAGGTGCTAGCAGAGCCATTGCTCAGGATAGACCCCTTAGTAATGCCTGTACTGACAGTGGACAAAGGAAAACTCTCGTAACTCTCGGGCGGACCCCAGCAGCGGCACCTGGAAAGCAATGATTTAAGCTCCTTCTGGAAGTTATTGTTTAGGAACCCATAGATCACTGGGTTCACACAGGTCGATGCCATGGCGGTGAGGTGACATGCCGAGAAAATGGCGTCGTGCTGGCAGACTGGAATTGCTTCGTGGTTCCAGTCAAAAATCGTGTTGAAAACATTCAGTGGCAGCCAACAGAGGGCGAATGCTGCTACAATCGAGGCTAGCATAGCGTTGACTCGCTTTGAGCCTTTGGTCTTCTTCTGCCGCCCACCTCGAGCCCTTTCGACTATGTCTTTACGGCGACTCAGACGCAAAAATATGCGGAAATAAAAGACGAGAATGAGCGCCAATGGTAAGCAGTACTGGCACAGCAGCAGCGTTGTGGTATAAGTGAGCCGATTGCCCTCAGATGGCCATTGTTCAATGCAGATGAAGTGATCGCTGAAGGGGTTGAAGGGAAGACTGAGGTTGTGGAAGGGTGAGTTTGTGAGGATGTTGAAAGACAGGAACGGAAGGGAGATAAAACATGCTACGATCCAGATAACCGCGACAGCCAGGTAGGAGTGTCTGACGACTGGTTTCCAACCGGTGGGATGGATGATAAGCTGGTGCCTTTCCAAGGCAATGAGAACCATGGAGAATATTGAAACCGTTACAGACATACACTGAACGAACGGCGTCACCTTACACAAAGCCTCGCCCAAAATCCATCGATCCATAAGGGTGTAGATAATGGTGACCGGTAAACACACCAAGCAAACAAGGATATCAGAGCATGAGAGATTGACGATGAAGATGTTGGTCACATTGCGCATCTCCTTTTGTCGTGTGATGACTAAAACCAGGCAAGTGTTGCCCACCAGGCCCACTGCTAACATGGTGCTGTATGCTACGATGAGGAAAGTGGTGCTGCTTAGGGAGGTTGGACAGACGGGATCCTCCAATAACCAAGAGCCGGAGCTGTTGTTCAGATGAGACCGCTCCATTGCCGTCAGTTGCTGTAGTATCTCTTGAAATGAATGATGACCGCTCTGTCTGGCTTATTCTCCAGGGAGGCGAGGAAATGAAGTGGAATTGTCCAGCGTAAGGCTGCTCCTTCCCAACACCAATTTTCTTTTAGTTCCGAAGTTGTCTCATCTTGTTTTCTTGCATAGTGCAGAACTGTTGATCTGGGAGACCTGAGGACAGAACAATAAAAAATAGCTATCAAGATCAGAGGAAAAAACCGAAGCTGCAAAACATGACAACAATATGAACCCAACCCCCACCCCTCCCGCTCAGAAACATCATGCCCATTCAAACTGGGACACATACTCCCTCAAGATATTTTGAACACAGCTTCCAAAAAATATAATGCTTACCGTAAGTTAAAAAACACACTCACACACAAAAAAACTGTTGTTCCAAAACGCATAAAAGTGTAATAGTCTATATGTGATGGTAACCCAATAATGGGCACCAAAACAATAAAAAAAAGGATGACCAAATTAAACAGAGGCAGTATGAGAATACAAAAAGTTTCATATAAATTAATATTTATTCAAACTTGAAAAACATGAATTATCTGATACTCAAAAATAGGCAAGAAAGGGAAAAATTCTCATCCAAAAATATCAAAAATATACAGAAAAGAACTCTCACTGCAGTAACAAATACAAACTAACTCCATTAAACAAAGACAGCCAGCACCGTTACCCTATGGGGAGGGACAAATTCACATACAACATTCAACATTTTCCCATAAACATCAAGTGTAGAAGAAACCTTTGATCATATCATTCAGAATTAACAATCTACTCTCTTATGCAATAAAAAGAATAATTTACAATGCAATGAACAGGAAAATATAACAGGAGCAACTCTGCCGCATTATCCCTGAAACACCCATTCTCCATTAAGCATTGGTACATACTCAAACTTAGTGGAAAAAAGTATTCCTGCCACTGTTTCCCCATCTGAGTTTTTCAGGCTGTGGAACTGACAATACTGCACAAAGACAACAGGTATTTCATTCATTTCACTATACAACTAGTAATCATAATAAACAAATTACAACCTCAAACTCTTGTCAGTAAAGAGTCTGTGTATGTGTATGAGAGTGCATTCATAGAAACTCCAATTTAAGTTAAATGTGTGGTCATTTTGTGACGGTCACACTATATGGAAGCCAATTTCCACCACTGAATAAAAAATTAAAAAGGTAATTGCAGCCTTTTATCTAAACAATTTTCTTTTCTTTTTCTCGGAATTGCGTAATTCAAACTTGCAAGCTATAAAATCAGAATTGCTTGATATTTATCACGCAATTCTGAGAAATAAAAGTTGTTAGATGTGAACTCGCAGTCGCAAAAGTGTTTTTTTCATTCAGAACTGGACTTTATAAGTTTATATCTCACAATTTTGAGGAAAAAAAAATCTGACTTGCGATAACCATTTGAATTTTTTTTTTATTTAGTGGCAGAAATGGGCTTCCATAAGTCTACACTTGGTCCATCCAATCAAAGATATCTTTTACCCACCCTGACGCTTATACAGTCACATAAAAACATGAAGCATTTTGTTAGAAACCAGAACAAAATACAGACCTTTTCAAGTGATCTACATTAAAAGTAAAGCAATCTCTTTGTTCACAAAAATACCCTTATTAGAAAAATAGGACAGTGACAGACTGAAGCGCCTTGTTCTGTTCTTTGATATTTCTTTTGTTCTGCTCTTTTCGACTTTAGTCATTTCATTACTTGAATACATTCTCTTCATCTCCCTCTTTGTATTCAGCACATCCAACACCAAAGCAGTGAATTATGAAACATTCTCTAATAAATCTCTTTTTTGGACAATCTAACTAACGCCCCAAAAAAGGCAAATGCATCACCCAGGCAACAAATGCATCATACATTTTAACTCCGATTGCAGTTTGCATCATGAATTTTTAATGCATCAGCAGTGATGTAGCCTGATGAGTGTATATTTATAAGAAAAACATCAACATTGTAATAATAGCAGACAGTGTGTACCTCTAACACAATGCAAATAACAACATGATTATACTCAAACGAATATGTTTGTAATGCTAGTATGCTTGACTTCACAAATGACGTAACCTGCCCATTTAGCTGCCGCTGTTGCTTTAACGTTTGGTTGGTGTTACATGTTTTTGGAAGTATTTACGATAATGCAAAAGCTACAGTTCTCAAGGGAAATGATATGTGGAAGTGTGACAGTGTTAACTGTAAACATGTTATGGCATGAATCCAGATGGCATGATGTCTTTTTAATTTTCATTTTACCACCCTGCTATCAAGGCAACAGCTGTAAAATGAGCATAGCATCCAAAAATTTAGTCAATCTAGAAGACCTATAGTCATTATTACTAGAAAACGTAATTAATATCTTAGTAAATCTCTCCATCCGTCCATCTATCCACTGAAAAATATATATACTTTGGACCAATTTAAAAAAAATAATTCTTATTTGTATTTATGTTTTGTTTTTCTCAAATTATATTTGAGGTTTTGTTTAAAATATTAATATGAATCAAAAATATTTATTTCCCAAAGAAGGTGACTACACTGTAATACGTATACAGAACATAGAAATAATCAACTAAATGAAAATAATAACTGGTATTGTACAAAATATCTTAACCCAGTAACTGACTCAGAATTGGAACAGACTTACATGATGTTATACAATGGTGTTATGAAACTGTTATGGAACTGCAGGCTAAGTGGCTAAAGCTCAGTGCTGCTGGTACGTTGAAGGTTTCTTGTTTGAGCCCCACAACACCATCGTGCCACTGCGCAACACACTTGTTGCACCAAAGGCACAAGGCAAAGGCATATATATCCAACAATGGGAAACTCATACTTGTCTATAAAATAATTTGAGCACAGAACCTGATAATTAAAGCAGCACTTACTCGCCCTCCTTCTTTCCATCTGTCTCACAAATTTTCTCCATCCACTGATGCTTCTTGATTTCTTAAAGCGCTCTGGCTTTGCAGTAATAGCTACTGAGCCTGCATGTAAGCACACTGGCAGTGGATGAATAACCCAGTAAGGTTTAACAACGGGTGAGAATCTAATTATGAGCAGAATCCTGCTGCTTTAAACCCGTCTCATTTCCTCAAACCCGCATGAGACTTACAGCTAAAATACATTCAGCTACATATAAGAATAAATCCTTTCACTTTGGCCTCCGCCCGTCTCTCTTTTGGCTAAGAAAATGATGAGCCAATACATTGCAGTTAATAATTCCTTAAGCAATATGAATAGTTATAGCAATTAATGAGCTAAAAGTAAAGTGCGCAATTTCAGCACCAAATGGAATTTCAAATATAATGGCTCTGTCGAATCCCAATCCTCCTCCGAATCTACTCTACACTGCATGGGCTGCTGGAAAAAAGGTCACACTCGTTAACAGTCTTTAAAACCTGAAATTACAAATGAGACACCTTACTGGAGAAAGTGACTTAATCAGGGAAACATCCCTGATTGAACCGATTGAGCCTCCCAAGACTTCGACAGGAGAGGAATAAGGAATGTAGAGTGTAATTCTGCATTCAAACAGCCAAATGACATTTAACAGCAGACGCCAGATGCAATTATTGCATAAAGCCTGAGAGATTACATAATCATCATGACAATAATGGCTGTGATTGCCATTAATGAATAATTCATTAGATTATATGCATTTAAATTAATTTATGATTGTAAACTGTCATTTTGAAAATGCTGAAGGTTTTTTTTTTTTTTTCTTTTTAATTTAATCCACATGAGTAAGGCCAGTGTTGTGCAAGATTCCTCTCTCTCTATCAAGTCATATCGGCTTTGGACCCCAATGCAACTTTTTTATCGAGACTTTTTATGTGACCTCTATTCAGTGCCTGATTAGAAAATGATACAAAATCACTTTACAGTGTGCTTATTCTTAATCACAATATTAACTATTGAATTATTATGTTTTACATTATGCCACAAAAAAATACAGAACCTAAAAATGGTAAAGTGAAACATTTCCCTTTCTTTGTGTTTTCATCCTTCAGTTCCCTTATAACAAAAAAGTACACTTCAGCATACATTTAAAAAGAGTACTTATAATTTAAATAATATACTTTAAAAAGAAGACACTTAAGTGCAATTTAATTGTAAAATTACATGTTATTTACTATTAAAGTGTATTATAAGTTTACATTAATAGAAAAATTCAATTAGTTGAACTTTAGAGTGTTTTTTTCACTCACTTAAGTAGGCTTTAAGTACATGTGATTTCATAATTACTTCTATTGTCTTTGAAATATGGTTAAAATGTACTGCTGTATGTACTGACAAACATTTATGATAAACTAAAACACATATTTATGTAATTTCTATTGAGACACATGTCATGTTTTTAAATATAATTGTAATTGCACATTTATTAATGATTAAGTTGTAATTCAGTAGCCTACATTTAAAGTGTATAAACTTTAAATGTGTAATATTGAGTAACACATTATTTGGAGAGAATTTCACGTGCTTTAGTATGTTATTCAACTCAGCACGTCAAAATGCGTACTACTTTAAAACATGACAACAGATTATTAAGAATAATGATTTAAATGTACTTTAAAGTAAAACATTTAATTTAATATTATTACAAAGTGAACTTTTAAAAAGTGTACTTAAGTGTTTTAAGAAACATAATCATTCAAGTGCACTACAAGTGTACATTCCATACAATGAAACACTTTTTTTCACATGGGTTAACAAGCTAACAGCTTAGCCTAATAGCTTAGCGTAGCCTAACTGTTTATTTAATATTCTATTGACTAGGTAGAACGATGCACTACATTTCTTTGGCATTGAGAAACATTTTCTGATATTTATACAAAGTGAAAAGGGTATCTTTGTAATAAAAAACAAGAAAGCAGAGGAAGAACTTTCTTTCATCTATCTGCCATTGTTAATCAGATGGACCTCAGAAGAGGGCGATGTTTTAGCATTGACACGGTCAACATAAACCAGGCATCCTCAAATCTTGCCCACTCCTGCAGAGTTTAGCTCTAACCCTAATCAAACACACCTGAGCATGCTAATCAGAGTCTTCAAGATCATTAGAAAATCACAGGTAGGTGAGTTTGATCAGGGTTGGAGCTAAACTCTGCAGCAGATTGACCCTCCAGGGAAAGATTTGAGGAACCCTGCTATAAACTGTTGTAATATGGAAATGAACAGCTTGAAGATTCTTCAAATATTCACCTTTTGGGTTCCACAGGAAAATAATGTAAAATAGATTTGAAACAACATGAGGGTGAATTAATGATGCAATTTTCATCTTTCCCTTTAAGAAAAATACCATCATCCTCTTTATGGAGACATTCATCTAAATAGAAATAACTAGCTTCAGTGTAATTAATATAGATCCCGCAGGGTTATTGCAGTTAACTTACAAGTGACAGTAAATCAATCACAGAGTCTCAGCCCAGATGTGCCTCACATACAGCAGATAAGTGGTAATAAAGCTCATTATTGCCTCCTCAATCCCGCATCTCTAACCGGCCCTCTCTAAAGGACTCTGATTGTTTTCAATTAGGAGGCTAGACTCTGCCAATGAATCTCCTCCTGCGTGAGAGTGTGTTGCAATGAAGCAGAGATGCTCTGTTCAATATCTGAGACAAAGAGCGCATGATGCACCACTGGTTGCACACAAAGGTTAAAATCTCAACAACATCTTCCCCACAGAGCTCTCAATTCAGTCTCTATGACTCCTCCATTCTCAAATAGACAACATGGCGGGACAGAGAGTTCTGACAAGCCCAGACGTGCTGATGCCTTAATTCAAGCACCTGTAAACATGGAAGTATTGTAAGCCCAAAATGTTGGCTTCTAGACCTAGGTGGTTATTTGCTCTAGCTGCTATCGGTAGATGCTGTAACAAAGACCTGAACAACCATATGTTGCAAAAAAAAAAAAACCTAAGGCCAAAAAGACTACTAATTAATCATAATAAAACACATTATGTATATAGATATATATTCTGGATGGAATAGATTGTAGAGGGGGGAAAAAAAAAGTATTGTTCAGTTAACATAATCTGGTTTGACCATTTGATGGCAATTAAAAATTAGCTGTGACCAAATAAAAATAAATAAATAAATAAATAAATAACATTATATAAAAGTTTGGGGTCAGTAAGTTAAAATTAACTAACTTTTATTTAGTAAAGATGTATTCAAATGATGAATAGATGCATTAAATTTAAAACCTTCAGTATTAGAGTATTATTAAAAAAAGAAATACAATGATGTTAAACATATTTAATTAATCGTAAACCGTGTAATGCAATGAAAGCACTTTTATTATGAAAATTAATTAAGAATTTTGGCATAAACACGTAAATTACTATGAAATGATTGTCAAAGAAAAGACAGTGATATAAAGGTAAAAATATAGAAAAATAAAGGATTGTTCTGATATTATTCCTCAGAATATTTCTTCTCGTCCCTAAAAATGTCTGGATTTTTTAATTTTAAGTCTTCTTGCAGACGCTCATTTTAAGTGCCATTTAGTCAACCAGGTGACTCCTTCACATGGAAAATATACATAACTGGAAATTAGCGAGCTGTCCTGTTTGAAAACAGAAGAGCATCATGAAGCTCACTGCAAGTCCATTATGGTTTCTACAAAAGTGTTAAGCAGCTGTTTTCAATATTGATGATAATAAGAAATGTTTCTTGAGCAGCAAATCATATCAGAATGATTTCTGAAGGATCATGTGACACTGAAGACTGGAGTAATGATGCTGAAAATTCAGCTTTTCATCACAGGAATAAATGACATATTAACATATATTGAAATAGAAAACAGTTAATTTAAATTGCAACAATATGACACAGTATTAGTGTTTTACTGTACTTTTGATCAAATGAATGAAGCCTTGAGCTTAAAAATGTCTGAAAAAGAATGCAGATTCTTCGCTCATACTTTGCCATTTAAATGAATGGAAATGCCAATGAATCTCTCCTGGTATTATAGAGTTGATTGTTAGAAACTAGCTGCCATGCTCCAAAAAACTTCCTTAAGATGAATTTCTAGCAGGGCTCTGAGCTCATTTGTACTTTACTGGCGCAGTAGCTGAGACCAGCTGAAACTGCAGGTCCCTGTTGACCATAGACTTCTGTTTTGCCAGAAGTGCAGGTATGAATTTTTAAGAGGTGCTTCGTGAGTTCATAGCTATGAAGGCAAAATTAAGTAATGCTGAAACGCAATGTAAGTTGCCACAAGCAATTGCTTTTTTCTGTAATGTGATAGTATAGTACCTGGTGTGTGTTTGGAGAGAAAAGTGACATTGCCTATTATTTCAGCATCGGAAAACATGCCACAACGTGCCGGTTTTGCCATCGCTCTGTGACACTTGAGCTTCAGAAACCTGCGCATTAGCATGCATAACGCAAAGAACGGCTATATTTATAACAGAGATCGCCACGGGGGCGAACACTCCCTGTGATAGCGGGAGGGGGGTTCAAGATGAGCTTTTGCTTTGATAGTTGTCAGATGTGGCACATCCTACAGCGCTACAGTCAAATGACGACATCCCGTAAACATGCATGTTTTATTAAAGTTAATGAACAGTAGCGTGGTGTGGAGTGTGGACAGACATTCATTAGAGGTTTCATAATCTAAAGGGGAAAAATCATGATTTGCATTCAAATACAGCACGTTTTAAACATGTCTCTGTACATGCTGAGCATTAATTGAGAAGAAAAACAGCATGAGTTTTACTAAACAGTGGGGTTCAAAAATCTGACACCGCTTTGAACATCTGGGATTTTGTCCTTTAGATCCTGGAGAGGTTTAGGACCAATTTAAAACAAAAAAAAAGTTCAAATGAAGATATAAATGTATAATAAAAGGAAAGTAAACTTTTATTAAATAATTTAATTAAAATTAAAAATGTTACTAAATAATTACAATGAATAAGTAAGTCAAATTAATAACAAATTGATCAAACATAATAAATACAATATATATATATATTAAATAAATACACTCTTAAAAATAAAGGTGCTTCACGATGCCATAGAAGAACCTTTTTGTCTAAATGGTTCCATAAAGAACCTTTAACGTCTGAAGAAGAAGAAGGTTCTTCAGATTATAAAAAGGTAAGGAAGAGATGATTCTTTAAAGAACCTTTGACTGAATGGTTCTTTGTGGAACCAAAAATGGTTCTTCTGTGGCATCGCTTGAAGAACCTTTTGAAGCACCTTTATTTTTAAGACTGTACACTATTAAAGATTCTGCACTACTTACATCGCTAATGCACTATTTCTAGGTCATTTAATAAGTAATTCTGTGACGGTCAGCTGTTCTTGCTTCCGTTAAAGCAGGGGGTTTTGATCTTTTGCCATGGACTCCTAAATATGATCATCCTCATGCGAGGGATTAATATTATGAAAAATAAATATGTGCAAAATAAAATTGGTCAAATAATGTAATTTGTCACAAAATGTACAATAGTACTGTTACATGTATTTATTTAAATCAAAATGTATTCACATTTATTCATTTATTTATTATTTGATTCATTATTATTATTGTTGCTGTTGTTGTTTTTATTTATTTACTTAGTATTTATTTAATACATAAGTAAATATTTACTTCTATCAATTTCTTTAATCAAATGTATATTAATTAAATTAAATGGTATTTATTTAAATTAATCATTTTTATTTAGATATTTATTGATTATTTATTTATAATCTAATGTATTAACTTATTATTTTATTTTAATTAAATGTATTTGTTTATTCATATTTATATATATTTATTCATGTTATCTTTTTATTATCTGTTTATTTTTACTTTTTTGTTTTGTTTTTTGTTTAAAATGCTTTTCTCTAAATTTTCCATGGACTATCTGGATTGAAATCCCCTGCATTAAAGCACAAGATGTTTTGGGGTCATTCTTAAATCAGGGACATGGCAAATACTGAGAGATTCTGAAATTTATGTCACTTTTTCAGTTCAGCTTCAATTACTTCACTTGTCAGACACTGGTAATATCGTTTGCAACAAAAAGCACTAAATCAAATTAGAAGCAAATGAAGGTTATGTAAGTGACACATCTCAAAATCTCACTTCAGTTTTTTCTTAAAGACACTTGATCCCCCAAAGGAACTTCATCTGAAAAGTTCATGCCGTACTCCCTCTTCTCAGATCTTACTTCACCGGTATAGCGAGAGAAACAAGCTAGTTTTAGATCAGAGAGGCAGCCATCAACTGAATGTGTCAAAGATGAAAGGTGGCTCATGCTACACCTGCACTCTATCAGCCATCTCACTTTCAGACTTCTACACCATCTTTTACACATTTTAACAGAGAGTAGTAGCAAGAAGGCTAACAGACCTTATGTTGATACTAAAACCATACATACGACAGCTAATACTGCCTCTCCACACAACCAATACTTATCTTGCCAATCTTCAAGCAATTAAGTTCAACCATCAAGTCAAATTGAACTGTATCACATGTCAAGTCAGATGAACTGTTTAGCAGTAATGAAAAACCTAATTATCAGGGAACAAAGACTTGAGTTAAACCATTCCACACCTCAGAAGCAAAACTCAAAGACTATTTAAATACAGATTTTCAAACGAGTTATTCTAAGTCAAAAGGGACCAGAAAACAAATCTGGCATCAAATGCAGAATTCAAAAAGGAAGAGTGCAAAGTATGCGATCAAGGACATACAAATACTAATGCTTATTTTTAAGATGCTCTGAGACTATAAGATCACAGTAACAACACAGAATGAGAAAATATATCTTGGCATCTGTTTTACTGAAACATTTTGTTTGTGAGGGCTCATACCAATACAGTTGATCTGATCTGCATTCAAAACATCACAAAACATATGTATAGCTTACATTTGTGCCTTTTTTTGCACCTGATTGTGCACCTGTGGTGCTGCTCATGCACTATTTATAACTGCATGCCTCTTATGTAACAGGTATCTTTAGTTGTCATGTTTTTGGCGGGTGATAATGAGTAGAGTTGAGTGTGAAGCAGCACTTGCCCATTTCTCCAGCAAGTGTGAAGACAGTGCATGAGAATCAAAGCTTTTGATGCCTCAGTGTTTGTGTCTGTCTTTGATACCTTGGGTTGTTAGGGACTTGTGAAGTTAGAAACAGCTCTGAAGGGAAATACAGCCCAATTATAATGAGGACAGCAAACCGGTTATGAATATCTAGCACTTATAATATTCACATGGTGGAAATTACTTTGAGTATTCACTCGTTGAGGTATTTTTTATTTTTATTTTCTCAGAGCAGAGCACTTGTGTTAAGAGGCTGGCTCTTACTGAAAGAGCCATTAGCTTGAGATGAAAAGATATTTACATATTTCCATCATAATAAATGTGAAAGCATGAGTAATGGCTATGTGACTGTAGCTAATCCTGGTGTACGGAGATTCAAGTTTTCTTTGCTGTCTTGAATGAGAATGAGGTTATGTAGTAATTAAGCAAATCAAATTCATTTTTTTTCAGCATACTTTGTTTATATCACTAATAAGCATATCTGAACTATGATGAACAAGCATGCACAAATAAATGTTGTTTATTAAAGTTTATGATTAAATGTACTGGTAGTCCTAAAGACAACTTCATCTGTCTTGCAACACACATACACACACTCACTAAGAGATGTCATTAAGATAAACAAAATACAACAGAAAATCAGGAGAATAGAATTGAAGAGAACAACAAAAGAACAGGACAACATACTAGAATTTACCAATATAGAAAATAACAGAATAAACCAACACAGAAGAGTAAAATAGAATAGAATAGGTCAACAAAAGAACAGGACAACAGCATAACATAACAGAATTAGTCAATATAGAAAATAACACAACAAACCAACACAGAAGAATAGAATAGAATAGAATAGAATAGAATAGAATAGAATAGAATAGAATAGAATATGTCAACACTACAACAGGACAATAGCATAACATAATATAATTTGTCAATATAGAAAATAACAGAATAAGCCAATAGAATAGAATAGAATAGAATAGAATAGAATAGAATAGGTCAACAAAAGAACAGGAAAACAGCCTAATATAATAGAATTTGTCAATATAGAAAAGAACAGAATAAGCCAACAGAAGAGAATATAATAGAATAGAACAGAATAGAATAGAATAGAATAGAATAGAATAGAATAGAACAGAACAGAATAGAATAGAATAGAATAGAATAGAATAGAATAGAATAGAATAGAACAGAATAGAATAGAATAGGTCAACAAAAGAACAGGAAAACAGCCTAATATAATATAATTTGTCAATATAGAAAATAACAGAATAAACTAACACAGAAGAATAGAACAGAACAGAACAGAACAGAACAGAATAGAATAGAATAGAATAGAAATGCAGCAACGATTATTTTAACCATAAGATCACTGACAGGACTGATAAATGACCCGATCGGAGTCTCCAACGTCATATACGACTTAGAAAAGTGTGTAAAACCTTTCAGAGTCTCTGCATCGAGGAATGAGCGAGGCTGAATTCATAATGCCAGAATATAAAGATCCTTTACCATGAAACGAAGACGCTAAATGTTTCGGTAAGTTCCCTTCATTAACACGCATTTGTGAAACTCTGCTCAGGCGCATCTTACCGTGTGTGACAGGCGCAAATCCCGTCTCCGTGACTGTAGCTCGACACGGCGCTCTCAGATGCACTGTTCTCTTCTGTGCAGGAGTAACTGGTGGTTTGAGGAGCTGAGGTTTATCAACCAAACCTGAGGCGCAAGAAGGAGGTGCCTTCAGATATCGAGCGCTCCTTCGCACATGGACTCGGTCAGTCTGTTGACATTGACCACTTCCATAATGTGTGGGGTTCAAGAGACCGATATGCTATAAATAATAATAATCATTTCAAAATGGCCCAATTATATTCCCTTCAAAATCTTTTTTCCTAATTAAAACCCACACTGAAACTGCTGCCCTCGATCACATGTATCACACAATGTTCTGTAAAAAAAAAAATTGTTGTCAAAAATAGTGTTCACGTTTGACACTAGTAAGGACACATTTTGAAAAATACAATGAAACTAATAGTTTGTATATATATATATATATTTTTTTTTTTTTTTTTTTCTTTCATGCCTGAGCTCTTTGATTTGACTTGTGATTTTTGGAACATGCTGAAGTTGATAGCCTATCTATTTAATACCAATTCTCATAAAATTAAGAAATGTCAAGTGTCATCCATGCTTCAATGTTAATTTATGCATTTTGAGTTATTAAACAGATATTCCATCCAAAAATGAAAATTCCGTCATGTTATACTCACCCTCACGTTGCATTTCTTATGCATTTCTTTCTTTTGAGAAACATGAACAATTTATAATTTGAACAGTGTTGCTAACCAACCAGTTTTGGTTCGCATTCACTTCCATTGTATTCAGTGGAAGTCAAACTGAAACTGTTTGGTTCCCAACATTCAAATAAAACAAAAAAATATATATCTTCATTTGTGTTCCAGAGAACAAAGACAGTCATACTAGTTTGGAACAACATTAGGTTGTATAAATTTACATTTTGGGATGAACTATCCCCTTTAACAGGGGCTGAGGTCCTCAGAGAAAAAGGTCAGACGTCACTGGATAATAAAAACTCCTTAGAGCTCAAATTAATGTTGCTCGAAAGACTGCATCTTGCTCTCCAAATGTTTCAGGAAACATTTTAAAACCGACTATACATATTTTTTTGATGTGTGTGTGTGTGTATGTGTGTGTGTTTTGGGATGTGGTCAATAATTATTTGATTTGAATGAAATGTTTTGAAAAGTATATGTTGTTTGAGAGGAATAATCAAACTGACAGTTATGTAACAGATATCAATAATGGGTTCAGTGAACTGTATACTTTAAAAGCACTGTGTGCAAACATAATTTATTTTTTTAATGGTTGGCTTTAATGGTTGATTTTATGACAGCTAAGTCATTTATACCAAGAATAATGGATGGCTTCAAAACTGGCAAAGTTATGCATTTTCACAACTCAGACTTGGTGTTTTACAGATTGAAAGCATACAATCTCACAACAAGTATATAATGTATAACAGACACCATTCTGTTAAGTCCTATAAACAACCGCATTAAGACACAATTATTCTTAAGACATCAAGGAAATGTAACGCTTATAGAGCCGGTGGCACACTCCCATTAGAGCGGTGTCATTAAACACACACTGTGTTTTCTGGAACAATCCATATTACTCTTATAGAGCCCCTTCTTGTTCAAATGTTTAATCTGTCCTGCAGGTTTTATCAGGACCTACCTGGGGCTTCCTGGTGCTCTTGTAATTGACATTTCCAACTGTTGTTTTTCCATTCACAGACCACTACTCAGAATGCTCTCTTCAAATCTTTATACTTCTGATTTCCGGCCTACAAATGTGAGAGACGGTGACGTTGGTTTGAATGCGTTTGAGGCTGCAGTGTGGATTCATAACTTGAAGTTGTTACATGGTGGTAATGTTCCTCTAAGCCACAGGACAAAGGTTTATTTTGTGGTTTTAAAAGTTTATCTTTTGTAGGTCAAAGCAAAAAAAAAAAAAAAAATAGTCCTATGTCCAATTTTCTATCCAAATAAAAGGGAATGATGGCTTATAAGTATGTTGTGCAAGTCTATAACCCCAGTCCTAACCTGGTTGTATGACAGGACATTGTTTTTGGACCAAAATTATGTAGATTCTGTTTGGTGAAATCAAGGTAAGCCCAGGATGCTCACAGTTCTGATATCAGGTATATTCATCAATAAAGGTGCTGTTGCACTAGCAAGAAAAAAAACAAAAACAAAAAAAAAAACATTATTTGTCAATATATGAAGCACAGCTCAAAAAGAAGACACCTTCAAATAGTAGCTATTTTCTTGTAAAATATATCCCAATAACCTGTTTTATTCACAACTTTGAAAAATCTTTTTTGACAGTGTACACTGAGCAAAAATTGGTGTAGGATTTACTTGGAAACAATTTTCACTCAAATAAATTGCTAGTAAATTAAAATAAATGTAAAATTAGAAAGATTGAAACAGTATTTTCTTGTAAAACATTCTGTAATAATCTATGTTTTATTTGTAGTTTTTTAAAAAACATGTTTACTAATGTTGTCAAAAGTACCGACTGCGATACCATTCGGTACTGACATTTTAAAAACGTCCATTTCCCGCTAAAATTTGAGCGGATTCTTAAACAGCGCTGATTGGTCATTGTGTTCACGCGCTCAACAGATACATCTGTGATTGGCTTCAATGATCAATGAAGCGCTCGCTGAAGAGCGTGATCATGGCATCGCGGTCGGTACTTTTGACAACACTAATGTTTACAGTGTGTTAAAATGATTTTCCATTTTGGCCACGAAAATTCACCAAGGAATGAGTAAATATGGCTGTATCTTTAGGCAGGAATCCAATGCAAATCAGAAGTTCCTACCATAATCATCATGAACACTTCAGACAAATTCTACCAAACTATTTTGGTATTTTAATTTCATATATATTTTCTGGACAAATTACTATGGAAATGTTTTGTTGCAAGGAAGTATCTATGGCATTTATGATTATTTGTGATTATTTTTACAATATTTACCATCTCTTCATTCTAGAGATTCTCTTCATTCTCTTCATTCTGATAGTTAATCTTTAGAAAATAGTGAATAACCATATCAGTGTGGACTGAATTCTTTCTGCCATAATATTAGAAATTTGACTGCTCAGTCAAAGACACTGCATTCTTTTCCCCCGAAGCTGTCGTTCAGAAGGTGAGCAATTAATGAACTAATTAATTATGTACATTAACCTTGACGCACGCCACATTTGTCAAAAATAGGTCCTTTAAAGCACTCCACACATAAACACTACAAAATAACTTCCACATCTCTTCCTCTGCCTACATGTGTTGCTTCCTAAATTGGCCGTTGTGTATGAAATGAGGCTTATCCAGAGCCGTCTGTGTGGCGCTGTGGGGGAGTGTTCACGTGGTCTCCACATTCATCCCACGAGAATGGGATGTTAGTGTAGTGCAACACCTCTCTGTGAGTCCGGCTGGAGCAATACCAAAAAGCAGCTAGAATCTATACCTCTCAGACGATGCAGTGCATACCAGGGCCAAACCCCCCACAGAGAGACACAAGTCAATCAGTATTCACAATTATGTCTGACTGATATTTGTTTTTTGGTCCCACTTTATATTAGGTGGCCTTAAATACTAAATACAATGTACTTATTGTATTAAAATATTGTATTGCAAAACACTTTTGCTGCTATTGAGGTGGGATAAAGGTAACAGGTTTGGTGGTCTGGGTAGGTTTAAGCGTGAGTTAGGTTAAGGTGTGAGGGATGGGTCAACAGTGTGATTATGTAGGTATTTACAGAATAATTACAGATTTAATTACATGCAGGTATTTTTTTTTAATTTAGTACCGTATAAAAACATGTACGTACACAATAAGTGCATTGGATCAAATGATTAATTTAAATGTAACTACATAGTATTAAGGCCATATAAAGTGGGACCTTTTAAGAAATGATTCTTCAGTCATTGCATTTGTTCCTACCAGAATCCTAAATATGTGGTTATATTTTGGTGGTTTACTGGTGGTCCCTTTTAGAAAATTTGACCAAAGAACTTGGTGCCTGTAAAAAATAAAATGTCAAGCAACCACTCAGAACATCCTGGCAACCACAAAATGATACCCTGGCAACAGTTTTTGCACAGACAGGCACCACTCACATTTTCTTCTGAAAAACATCCCAGAGGACAAAATAGAAGTATAAACTGTGACTGAGTTTTTAGTTATAGTTATATACGTCATTATCTGTTAATTCTAAACTTGAGTTATTTCACCGTAGAGCCATAATTGCAAGCTTCAGCTCAATCTGCTCATTCTGTGCATAATCAGACAGAGCAAAATGAGAAGAAGAGAGTGTGAGAATGTGTTTCACAGTGTGTGAGTGTGTGTGTGGATGTGTGAACGAGTGCAAGTGTGTGACGCTGCGAGGTTTCCTGAAGGTGAGAGGCATGATAGACAGTTTTCTGGAGGGTGAGCTGAGGCTGGATCAGATCTCATCAGAACAGGGGAAGGAACAAGTAAAATGTCTTTTCACTGTCTGTGTGTGTGTGTGTGTGTGTGTGTGTGTGTGTGTGTGTGTGTGTGTGGTTCAGGTAAATTCTACGTTATGGGGACAAAATGGGGTAAATCCTTGTGGGGACAATTTTTGGTTCCCATGAGGAAACAAGTTTATAAATCAAACAGAATGAAGTTTTTTGAAAATCTAAAACTGAAGAAAGTTTTGTGGGGGTAAAAACTATTATGCCTGAATGTCCCCATAACATGGAAACCCAACGTACGTGTGTGTGTACGTACATGTGTGTGTGTGTGTGTGTGTTGAGAGGCGCCTTGGTTTGTCAAAAAATCTTTAATAACTATGTCTGCACTACTGTGGTATCGATAACTGATTAAGTCAATATTCATATAATGCTATTACATGCAAAAGGCACTTTTTCTACAATACAAACAACATTATAACATTTTATCACAATATTTTTGAATGTTTACATTTATATACATAACAAATTCAATGAAGAGCCAAGTAATATATTTAGATTCTGTACATGTTTCTACCTCAAAAAAAACAAAAAAAAAACAAGTCACATTGTAAAATATGTATCGAAACTTATGGGAAGTACATCGCTATTGTGCATCCATGCTAAACGTTGCACAGCTGCGAGATATAAAGTCACAAATGCAAAAAAGAAATGGCATGATTACGAGAAATGAGTTGCAATCATGGTATAAAGTCATATTGTGAGACATAATGTCCAAATTACAAAAAATAAAGTTCCAGTTTTAAGAATTAAAATAATTATGAGAAAAAAATTACAGTTGTGAAATATGAAGACACAATTTTAAGATATAACAATCGAAATTACAATAAATATAGTTGCAATAAAATGTCAAGTCAAATTGTTGTTCTGTTTTTTATGTTCATTTGTTTCTGATTACCTGCCAAGTGACTGCGATTGAAAACTAGCCACTGGCTAAATTCGGCACAATGCATGAAATGGAAACATTATGTTAAAACTGTGCATGGTCCCTTTTAAAAAAAAAAACAATTAAGTCAGTTTAAGCAGACTAAACGATTAGAGAAGTCCAGCATGCGTCATCAGAGAGAATAAAGTAACAAAGTCATGTTCACAGTGTCAGATATAAAGTCACATTACAAAAAAAATTGTCATAATTATGAGATATAGTTGCAATTTTGAGATATACAGTCGTTTTCAAGAGAAATAAAGTTTGCAATGTTAAAAATCCTAATTACCTTATTTTATAATTTGGAAAATATACCTAATTTATATACGTATATATAAAATCCACCTTATTTATTATAAAGTTTACATAGTGGCCGCAAAAAGTACAGTGAATATTAATTTGTAAACATGCACTGTATGAACAAACATGCTCGGATAGATCAGAAAGTGTTTCAGCACATAGAGACATTACATATTTAATCATCTATTATCTAAAAGGCCCTTAATCAAGAAATGGCCATGTCAGTGAAAGTCAATGAAAGACTTGACAGCTGTTGATCAATAAGGTAACAGTCTAACAGACAGAGGCTGATGAGACTTGCAGCGAGATGGGAATCGGTGACCATTAACTTGTTTTTGCTATGTTTCTGTCTAGCACCACCTTGGTCATGACTTGATTTCCATCCTCAGTGGCTCCAAGTATCACAGATACACACACAATGCACATAAATGCTTTCAAATTCACTAATTCACATCTACATCTCATCTGATATTTAGAAACAAAAGAGCATTTCTCCTGCACTGTAGCCCTGTGAACACAAACACAGACACATGCATCTTAAAAACATAATACTCCCTTTTGGGTAATGAACTCTGTGTGGGATATTTTTTTTATAATAATAAATGTTACCAGATGCACCCACAAAGGGGGTGGATTGTTTAGAAAATGTGAATTTAAGCACCTTAAGACTCGTAATAAGAGTTGTGTGGACTAATGCATCCTTAACATTTATACAGTTATTTGTACACCTCTTACATTATCATAACTTCTACAGCTTTGATCAGTGATCATGGTCAGAATTTTATTGCATAACATGCACAGTGTTAATATCAACCCTTGTGAAAAAGAAGTGTGCTTAATTGCAGTAAAAGTGTACTTTTTGTGTACTTCAATTATTAAAAGTATACTTTTTAAAAAGTGCACTTGCAGATAATATAATATAATTTAAATTAAAGGCCACTTAAGTTTGCTTAAAGAGAGTACACTATTTATCTATATTTGGGTAATTGATAAAGTTATGTTTTTTTCTCTGTAAAGTAGGAATAAAAAATGTTTGTAAAAATGTTATCTATTTTTAAAGCCCAGTGTCAGTGAAGATGGTGTGATCAGGAAATCTGGTGTTTGTAGTAAATCTGAAGGAATCTGTATTCTACTACGATGTTGCCCTGATGATTGAGGTAATTCACATCTTAGATGATGCAGATGTGGTCAAAAGTTTACATACACCTTGCAGAATAAACTGCTTCATCAGAGCAGAAATTGCAATTTTTTAATGATTCTACCCCTCTTACTGCTTAAAGTATTAACATTTTGCAGAGACTGCAAAGTGTATATAAACCTTGGACTGCAACTGTGTCTATTGCTTTCACTCAACTGAACCATTTATAATGACCGGATATGTTTTATAACAATTGTTCTTCTTTCTTTCCTCAAGGAATTTTTTTCTGACTTTTCTGCCTCTTTGGAACTCGTTGGAATTTCCGTTCACAGAGACTGTGGAGAGATGGTGTGCAGCTTCATGACATTTGAAGTTTACTGCCGATGGAGAGCTTCTAGGACACTGACAAACAGCACTTTCCAGCAAGTTCATTTGGAGTTCTTTTTTTTTTTTTTATTAATTAATTAATTTATTTAGTCAAACTTGCATTCACTAATGCTGGAGTAAGATTTTAGAAGAAACCTTTCGGTCCTGTTTAATGTTGGTGCTAGTAAAGGTTTGAGAATTTATGGCCTGGTTTCACAAACAGGTCTTAGACTAAACCAAGATTAGGCCATAGTTCAATTAGGACATTTAAGTAATTTTCATTAACATGCCTTAGAATAAACCTTACTGGTGTGCATCTTGAGACAAAACAAAGGCACTGATATTTTTAAAGATCAGTCAGTGCAAGTTTCTTTCAGTTGAAACAGCTCAGAATTACATTCAATTCGATTCAAATGAGCTTTTTTGGCATGACTTGCACAGTATTGCCAAAGCATAATTATAGAATTACATTTTAGTCTGGGGCTGGTCTTAAGCCTTGTCTGTGAAACCGGGGGTCCCATTAACACAGTTTGGTAATGTTTTACAATTAGGTCTCATTTGTTGTACATGGAATGATAATTTTCTTGATTAAAAAAAAAAAAAATTGTATTAAGTGTGTGTGTTTGTGTGTTAGTAATCCTATACGTTATGGAGATCAAATGACTCCACAAGGATAGTAATACCAGTAAATTTTGACCTTGTTGACATTTTTAGGTCCCCAATGAGGAAATAGGCTTATACATCATACAGAATGATGTTTTCTATGATGGCAAGATTAGGTACTTTTGTATGTACATATGAAAGTGATTTTGCATTGTTCTCCATACTCTTTCTAAAAAGTGAGTTAAAGTGTTGCAACTGTGTATAGTGCTGGCTTTTTCTTGTGCATCAGCAAAAAGCATTTTTGTGTATTTGTTTTAGAGATTGTTTTGTCAAGAAATGTAGAGGGGTTTCCATTTTTTGTTTGTGCTGATTGTAACTAGGTAATTAATACATTGAAATGACATTGAAGTATATTTTAGTTCACATTAATTGCTTATTCAGAAGTACATATTAACATATTTCAAAGTACATATAAAATACACTAAAGTCCCACTTAAGTGGTTCAAAAATATCACTCAAAAGTTCAACTAATTGCATTTAATGTAATTTTAAACTGTAATATATTTTAAATTAATTACAAATAACATGCATTTAGGTGGTCGAAAACATTACATTTAATTCACGCTTAAGTGCATTGTTAACTGACATTAAAGTATATTTTAGTTAACATTAATTGCTTGTCAGTACATTAGTAGT
Organism: Onychostoma macrolepis; assembly: GCF_012432095.1. NCBI lineage: Eukaryota > Metazoa > Chordata > Actinopteri > Cypriniformes > Cyprinidae > Onychostoma > Onychostoma macrolepis. The sequence goes on from NC_081162.1 coordinate 6,161,263, forward strand.
ACACTTTAACCATATTATAAAGACACTAGAAGCAATTATGAAAGTACATATAAATATGTACTAAAAAGTCCCACTTAAGTGGTTTTAAAAAACACTCAAAAGTTAAACTAATTGCATTTAATATCACTTTAAAATTGTATACATTTGAAGTTAATTACAAATACAATGTATTTAAGCATCGAACATAACATTTAATTTGCACTTATGTGTGTTCTTTTTAAGTATATTATTTCTGCAATAAGTGCACTTAATAAAAGTATACTTAAGTGCACTTCTTTTTCACAAGGGAAACCACACCTTAAAAAAGAAAAGTGAAAAGTGACTCACCATCATTTAATTCCAAAGCCATATTACTTTCATCTGTTGAGCACAAGGAGATCATTTAATGAATATCCAGTTGGGTGAATTCAATTTTTAGTTTAAAGTTTAATAAAATACTCAAACAAGATCAGTTTTGGTATAAAACAACTCAATATTTAAGCAAATTATTGTAAAAAGTTGCCATTGCTCTCCTGTCTGCTGTCCACCACTCCACACTCCAGTCCAGAAGTTGGCAGAAATGTTCATCTGATTCTACGACGTACCATATAAGCTTAATTTCCGGCACTACCGTAATGGACTGTGAAGCACTGGATGGCAGACAAGAGCTTTGTCTTGAAAAAGGTAACAAATAACATCATCAAGTGCAGCTCCTATCTCTTTGAATGGGGAAACATCTAATTCTTCAAAGCTGTTTACTAAGCTTACATTAAAATTTCATATTTCAAATCACCAATGAAATCTGACAATAACTGTCTCAATAATTTTGTTTCTTATGCTCAAAAATAGCATTTAAAAAAGCTTATTTTTCAGGGTAGATGCACATGCACGCGTAGTCCTAGCGCTTGCTGACTGTTTCTATAGCAACTGGAGCTTCTAATAATTAGCCATTGGCTCTTTTATTTAGAAGGCGGGACTATTCCGCCATAGGGCTTCTAACTCTCACACATTCAGCGTGAGACTCATGCAATTGACAATGTTCCTCACATTTTCTCATGCAGTCAAAAGCACCCTCAGTTAAAACAGTAATAATAGGATATTGGTGAAACATATTTGGTAAAGGCTCCAGTGCATTTTTGTGTTTTTGCGCTCTGGAAAGCGTCAAAAGTTTCTATTTACTACGTGTTTTTGTAGCACTGTGCAATGTAGCCAATCACAGACATACCTGTTGATTTCTTGAACACGTGTGATTGGCCACTTCAAGTTGGTCAGAATTCACTCACCTCTAAATGCAGCTTCATTGCTTATAATTGAACATTGTGAGATTGCAATGAACTGAAGTGAGTGGAAGCTTTTTAGTGATTATATGGAAGCACAATTTGCTTGCTTTCTAGGCTATATAATCCATCCAGAATTTGAATAAAAGTTTTGCTAACAGGACCAACAGCCACATAACCTTGTACATGCAGCAAATTTTCAGGAGTGGCATATATCCCCAACCAAATGAGGTGGATAAGGCAAAGTATTTTAACAAAGACTTGTTCCACTTGCTTCACATTTAACCAGACAACAATCTCTCTGAACCTCTTTTTGGAATTAGGCCATTTAAAAGGGATTTTAACTGAAACTCTGAGCAAATAGCCAATATAACAAAATAATTAAAAACTGGAAGAGGGGCTTCACGATATGTGACTCAATTCTCTGTATCTTGATTCTGCTGAATCAATCCCGTCACTGCAAGTACAACTCATTGCAGTGGGAATTAGAATGCCACATTGGGTCATGAACTAGAACAAGAAGAGGTATGTGAGAGAAAGATTGCAGAAAAAGACAGAAGTGCTAATCCGTTAACCCCACCTTTAAACAAGGATCAATACAGCCCGAATGAAAAGCTAAGGAAATCATTTCACACTTTCACACCTACCTTCCACACACACGTACATGTAATGACACGCATATATTCACACGGTACCACCCCTCACACCATTTGATTAGCAATGCAATGGTTTTGAAGAAAGCTGATAATCTACAGAGCAATATTCCAGACAGAAAACAAAAAAAATGGAAGAATTGCAACCTGAAGCTTTTTTCAATACATGATGGGAATGTCATTCTACGTGTACCGACAAATTACATTGATATTGTACTTGTAGCAACCCGATAAGCCTAGTTTAAATCATTATACCTCAAAGACCTCTGATCCTGGCATTCAGACTGTTGAACCCGTTCCCTGTCAACAAATTAATTTTGACAAGAGCAAGCTGGCTAGTTTCAAAGACTTCAGGTCACGACATTTCAAGATGTCACACAGAACTGAAGGGTTTATTAAGATTTGTCACTGTGCCCCAGTGGAGGAGGTTTGGGGTAATAATATGAAAAATGCAGCAACTAGCTTTCAAACCATGATTTCAGGCATATTAATGAGACGTACATGACACTTTACAAGAATGATATGCCAGCTTGACATTGGTGGCACTGACTGCCATAAATTAACACAGTAGCTCTGGTCCAAATCCTAGTAAGCTTTATTGCACCATTGCCCACACAGCTACTGTCAAATCTAAGGCAACATGCTAACTGAAATACGTCTGGTTTTACATCGACAGAACATAAAAGTTCCATATGAAGATTCACAGTTAATTACAATAGTTTGACATAAGCATGTTGCTAAACTTAGCACTTAACCCTTAACCACGTGTCATTTACAGTTAAATGAAAGCATATCATGGTTAAAACTTATATTAATAATAATAATAATGTTTATTTTATATAGCGCCTTTCTGCGAACTCAAGGTCGCTTTACAATATCATAACAGATAAACATGACAATAAACATTAAAGCAATACAGATAAACATGACGTGAATCAGATCATACAGTCAGAGATCAGAGAAACAAGAAAGGAAAAGATATGTTTTAATGCGGGTTTTGAAATCATGTAACGATGAGAGATCACGAATGTGTTTGGGAATAGAATTCCAGAGTGTGGGGGCAGAGATACAAAACACCTGTCCACCAAAAGATGCTAAATTGTGCCATGGAATTCACAGCAGATCAGTATCAGAAGATCATAATGTGTTAACTGGGGAGTATGTATGAATGAGATCAGAAATAGACAGGGGTGAGAGACCATGAAGTGCTTCAAAGGTGATGAGGAGCATCTTTGAATACGAAAATGAACGGGTCGCCAATGAAGTCTGTGTAGAATGGGAGTAATGTGAGAAGATTTCTTTGAAAAAGTGAGAACCCTAGCTACAGAGTTCTGGATATATTGGAGCTTATTCATTGTTGTGTTTGGTAGACCATAGAAAAGACAAATATAGTAGTCGAGTCGAGAAGAAATGAAGGCATGAACCAGTGTCTCAGCATCATTGATATTTAAGAAGGGATGTAAACGAGCGATATTACAGAGGTGAAAGAAGGCAGATTTAGTGAGTGAAGAAATGTGAGGAAGGAAGGAGAGAGGAGTCAACCCTGGTTTTTAACAGTGGTGGAAGGTCGAACCAAGACTCCAGCAATGTTAACATTGTCGACACAGAAATGAGCTAAATTTTTTGGTCAACCAACAAATAGATCTGTTTTATCAGTGTTAAGTTACTGGTCATCCAAGCATTTATATCATTAATACAAGCCGATACAGAGTTGGTGGGAAAAGGAGAGTTTTTTTGAGAATGGATATAGAGCTGGGTCTCGTCTGCATAGCAATGGAAGTTGAAGCCATGATGATGGATAATGTTACCTAATGGGAGCATGTAGATGAAGAGTAATGGCCCAAGAACAGAACCCTGAGGAACACCGTGAGAGACAGAGGCAGTAGTGGACTTAGCCTGCCGGATAGCGATGTTATGTTGATGGTCAGACAGGTAGGGCAGTTCCAGAAATACCAAGAGTAGAGAGTCGTGAGATGAGAATACTGAATATTATATGTATTTAACTGAACTTAAGTGTGCCTGTTTACTCACTTAAGTAGAACCTAATTACATATTTATATATATTTTTGATTACTTTTATTGTCTTTGAAATATAATACTAAATGTACTAACAAAAAGCTTACCTTTTCAAACAACCTTCGCATTAAAGGCACAGCTATAATGTCTAAAAACTGATGTCTAAGTAGACAGCTAACTAGGTTTAGTAACAGAGCTAGGGTTTTAAATTTCTGTATCAAGAAAAGGTAGCAGTGAAAACTGGAAATTTGAAATCCATTCTCATAGATTTACATGCTTTATGAGCAGCAGTGTGTCACTGAAATTTAGCATTTTTACATGTTCAGTTATCCTTTCCATCTTCCTCTTGTCTATTAAATAGATTTTAAAAATGTCTCTGCTATCCAATTAGTGTAGTACTTATACATAATGAGGTGTGGATCATTGGTGAGAGGTCAACAGTATGAATACTTCCCATTTTAAACCCTATTCAGTCTCCCAAAAAGCAAAACTACATTGTGAAACTGTATTCCAGTGTTGCTCGCTTACAAAAGAGATGAACCAGTGAGATAATTACAAGTCTAGCTATTGCTCTTAACTATAGCCCAGCCAATGAACCTCTATGTTTAGCTTTTGTGTAGAGTTAAATAGATAGCATGGCTGACATTGATTTCATTGTGCACCTGTGACATAGTTAAATCCAGAAGCCTAGCAACCATTATGTTAAAAAAAATCAGCCTACTATTTAATTTCTCTGTCTAATTTAGCCCACACCGCTTGTGCTATGAATATTATCGAATCATGCAAGCTTGATCAGAGGATGTGCACAATTATTTTTCCATGTGATTGGACGTTCAATTTTCTGTCAACGAAAATATTTAGAAACAATGTCACAATCTGCCAACCCAGGCTCATTAGAAATACGTGCTTGTGGCGATGTTTCTGCAACACTGATATTATGTGCCTTATTGCATATTTCATGGCAGTTTCAAAGTGAAGTGTCCAGTGATTAGCACTAAAACTCGCATTCAATACATGACCATGGCCATGCTTTTATTACATTGGTCCAGGCATGTGTTGCAGCGGTTCAAAATTCAAATGCCCGGGGAGTGTCGCTAAAAGGTTAATGCGTGTTGAAAAATAAAATTCCCCCTACACCAAACCCAACCCTAAGCCTAACCGATAGTGCTTAAAAAAAGCAAAAGTGGTATAAAAATGCATTTGCTGATGCAACCGTGCTATTTTAACTTATTTATATGTGGGTTTAAGCTGTTTTGTCAAACCATAGTTTCACGGAATTCATACCAAGGTAACCTATTGCATTAGACCATGTGAAAATACATGTGAAGCTGTATATGTGACGCTAACATTCAAACGTATCAGTTTTCAAATCTTACAGCATGTTAAAACTGTTTTGAGGTCATAACATAATATTGTGAAAAGAATTGTGCGAAAATTGGGCTTTCTTAATCAAAACTCTGGCCCTTTAATACATAATTTATTTGAAAAGAAATAAAAGTTGTTGGAGTTTTACTTCCTCTAGTGTTCATTTCAACTGAAAACTGCAGCAATTCATACATATAGATAGGTTTTTTAAAGTTTGCAAAAACATAGGTAGAGGCATGTATTTCCAATCAGCCTGGGTAGGAATCTACTGTCATGTCTAAAGAATCATGTAATATTGGTGATTTTTTCCTGATTGAGTCAGTGTTAAACTAGGTGCACACTGTATGATTTTGCCCACGATTTGGCTGTCAAATTTTGCAAATCCTAAACGATTGCTCTGACCCTAAGCCAAAATCTATAGTCTTTGATCACTAGTATGCTCACCGACTACCAATTAATCATCATTTTGATTAAATCTTCCTCCGATGAAATTGAGGTAGAGTCCTGTTTGCGATTGTTTTGTTTGCTAGTCACCATTTCAGTTCTGCATGTAAATGCAGCTGACTGTCATCGAACGTGTCACAAATTGATAATGTAAAACTCTGAACAGGTCTTCTCGCATTTGTCTGTTTTAAAGACGTTTTAACTGTCCTACAGTCTGATATTAATGACAACTGAGATCCCACAGTGTAACGTGGCTTATAGCTGAGATCTTGTTCGTACAGTCTGCCAAGTAACAATTGTAAAGGACTATTATAAATCATACACTGTGCACCCAACTTTATTGATGGAATAGGTTGAGTGAATAATTCAATAACTCACTCAGAAAATCACTGGCTACATTCAAAATTGCATACTTCCCTACTATATAGTAGGCAAAAACAGTATGTGAAAAGAGTAGTATGTCCAAATGTAAAATGTACTCAGATGACCTACTACTACTCACAAGATTTCAAAGTAAACATCCATGGAGACTTTACTATCATATGAGGCTATGGCAAACGATTTGTGAATGGAAGTGAAGCAATGCAACTGATGCAGGTAGATCACATAACAATGACATTGTGGATGTAGTATGTCAGGAATAAATTCATACTACACAGATTTATACTATGTAGAACATGCTTTTTATGAGCGCAAAGTAATTACTTAATCAAAAGAAGTACCTACTTAGAGAGTATGTGATTTCAGACAGGGCCCATCACTTGTGTACAAGTGTGTCCTCCCAAAAGAGTCTAAATAACTAAAGACAGAGAAGCAGAGCGATACCAGTCAAAAGTCTCAGTGTTTGTATTGGCTGCTGAGGCAATCAATTTGGAATATTTAAAAAAAAAGAACTGTTTTAATAAGTAGGCTAGTAACACACAATTTTAAAAGTAACAAATCCTCATCATCACCACAGACAATATGCACTGCAGTCAGGCTTTGCATATTGTCAAAGGTTAGCAGCTTTTATGTTCAAAGCCCAAGCTATTCAAATAAATATCCTTAAAAAAAGAATTTGAACAACACATTTCCAGAGATGCCATCCTTTCAGAATAATTTCAGACATTCCTATGAGTACAGATAATCCCAAATCTGAGAACAGTCCTGCTAAAATATTTAATGTGAAGGTTGAGATAATAAAAACACGCTGGCTTTTGCAGAGAATCTCACACTGGTTCACAGTTATCGTTAGATATGCAAAGGAGACTCCTCATACATAAACATCATTCTGTTCTGTGCAGCGCAGAGACTTGTGTTTGTGTCTGCAGCAGTGTAAATCAAAGGGAATCTCTGGCTCATAACCTGCACAGACCTCTGTATGAAGGCCCTGGACGCCCATCACTCGCTCTGCCCTCTGGGGAACTGTAAATCAGGCGCTAATGTGAATGTACGATGTCAGTTTCCACAGAACGTATTTTTTCACCTAACAAGCCCAACTGGGAAGAATTCCACTTCTTTTCCTCTTGTTTTCTCTCCTACTCTTTCCCTCATTGTTCTTATATTCTCATCTGACCCTCATAAAAGACATTTCTTCTGTCCCTAATACTTCAGACTTTGTGAAGTGTTGTTTTTAGTTATGTTTGACTGGAACTGGTGAAATTATCCTTAAGACTTACTGTGAAAGAGAGATTTAAGGGGGCTTTTTAATGATACTTTACAAAAATGTACAGTATCTGTGAATAATCAATCAAGCCATCAATGAATGCATCATACACAGGTGTTTGAGGTTGTATGTTTCCTGCAGTTATGTTCAGATGAGTGAAAGAGACTGATATAATGTGAGTATGTACTTGAGCCTGATTGGCGTCTGCCTGGGGCAGCAGATGTTGGGTGGATGCCGATACAGAAAACTCATTACACCAGTGGGGAATGGAGAATATTGTCATTTCCTAACATTCAACCATCTGCAATTACTCACCAGACAACTTGTGAGTTTTCTGACTTTTAAATGACACACTGTCAAGCCATGTGTCTTCTCAAAATATTGTCATTTTGACTGGCCAAGCGTAGAGTTCATGTAATTGCCATCACTGTTGGTTTTGTACCTGGTTAGAAGTAAGTGGAATGTCTAATGCAATTTAAACAAGGGCCATTTCCCAATTAATCCCTCAGCTGAAGTTCCACCAAACACCCTAAACCAAACCAGAGTGGTTTATGTCACAGTGAACCAATCGTTATTCTAATAGCAACCGACTAAAGGCAGAAAAGGTAAAGTGAGTATGATCAACACATTCATGCTTGTTTCGGTCAGAATGAGAGGTCAGGACCAAGGTGACTTCTTTCATCAGTTGTAAGCGTCATTCACATCTGTTTTTTTTTTTTTTTTTTGATGTGCTCAACAGAATACAGAACATTCTGGAAGTCCCCTAATGACTTGAGCCTGGCTTGAGGAGAGAACAGGCCTCTGCTCCTTCAGTACCCTGAGAGTCTGAATCACTGCAGGACATAAAGGCCACAGCACACTCAGACATGATGGATTCTCTCTCTCATCAGAGTGACAAATGGAGCCAAAACGCCTAATGATTCCACAGAGAATTGCATGAAAAGCAAAACTATTTTGTTAGACATACAAAAATATGTGTGGTCGGGGTTCATTTGTCAGTTTTTTTTTTTTGTCAACTTATTATTTATTAGTTGCTAAACTACTTAGCTAAATGAAGTACATGAGGCATGAAAATTTAAGGTATTTAAAAAGCAAAAGAAAACATTACCAAACACAATATAATCTTAACATTATTATATTATATTATATATCATGCTTGACAGATCATTAGTTAATATGTCACAGTGATGTGATGCAATATATATATATATATATATATATATATATATATATATTTTAATTATGTTTTTTATAATTGTACTATTTTCTATAATAAAACCAACATGAGGAAAGACCGATAATATCACATTACAAAACATCCATTTAATAACAATAATAATAATAATAATAATAGGATGCATTTATATAAAGTTATATACTAGAGTTTGGGGAGAAATTTTATTTATATTATATTTTTTTATATGTATTATATTATAGTTCTATGTTATGTATTTTTTAATAACTTATTAAAGTTATAAAAGTTTACCAAAAAAACAGGATGGAACTTTTTCGTAAAATTAATTCACCTATTACGCTCTTGACACACAACTGTTTAATATTATAAATAATTGTTTAATATTATCATTTATATTTAATATCTAAAATACGACCTCTCAAGTGTGTGTATCATTTTTCAAAGTGTGTACTTACATAATAAACTACAAAATTCTGTCCAAAAGCACCATCCTCAGTTCCTTGCTTTGAGTAAAACTGCATCCACTCTGATGAATGGATATGTTCCAAAACCACGAGAGCAAGACCTGCATGGGCTAAGAGAGAATGCTTTATCAAGATTACATTTCATTAGGAGAGTGAAAAGTAAATGCAACTCTCCCAGGATTAGATCTTCTCTCTCTCTCCATTTCCTCCTGTATTAATCTTTATTCTTCCTCTCTGCTTTTGTTCAGTCACTTAGTAATGCATGCACATGTTTGCTAAATGTTAAATCTTTGTCCTTCATCATATTTGTACATTTCTAATGTCCAGACCACCTCCATTTGAGCACATCAGATGTTAAGCCAAATTCATTATTGATATAACCTAATTTACAACTTAAAGGGCTAGAACTCCTGTTCGTTCTTTTAAAAGTAACTGAATGTTACATATATTACATTAATCGTAATTCCACAAAACACATAACTGAACATATACAATTAATATTACCATTATAAATATAATTATGTTTATAAACAAACTATAATTGTGTATATAAAGTGTAAATATTTAAAATAATTATGCGCCAAAAAAGAAAAAGGTAGACCAGATCTACGCGCCCCCAGAACACTCATAATAATAAAGATGGACAGTGACATTGAAGTTTGCAGTGGCAGCAGTACGGAGGGCTCTGCTGAGGTGGAGGACTTCTCTCCTCCTGAGTCCCCAGGGCTAAATGGAGACACAGTGGAGGATAGTGGTGCAGGTCCCCTGCCCTATCTATTTGAACCATTTAGCTCTATAAATATCTGCCAGCGAGGCTCCAGGAGCCAGCACCCAGGATGCAACACTTCTAGTAGAGTGAGCTCTCAACCTGAAAGGGCAGGGCACACCCTGTGCCTGACAAGCCAGGATGTTGGCATCCACTATACAGTGGGCCATCCTATGCTTTGAGACGGCATTCCCCTTCTGCCGGCCTCCGTGACATACAAAGAGCTGGTCTGAGGTCCTGAAGCTTTGCGTTCTGTCTACGTAGCATCTCAATGCTCAGACGGGACAAAGGAGCTCCTCCTGTCACGAGGAGCATTAGTTCCGGGAACAGGTCCAAGTGGGCCAATACGGCGCCACAGGCAGGACCTGCTCCCCTGTTCTCCCTGACCTTGCACAGCGTCAGCCAGCTTTGTGCCAGTGCGTCCGTACCTGAGCTACTCTGAAACGTCTCCAAATCAGCTGAACCGTCTGGGGATGGAGTCTCCATTCTCCGGGGAGCGCAGCTCGTGACAGCTCGTTGGCTGCCCGGTTGTGCAAGTCCGGAATGTGAATGGCACGAAGCGACCTCAGATGCTTCTGACTCCAGAGGAGGAGGTGGCAGGTGAGTTGCGACATGTGACCACCTTGTCGGTTGATGTACGCAATGGTTGCAGTGTTGTCTGTGCGGACCAGTACATGCTTGCCTCATAAGCGCCCCTTGAGACGGTTCAAGGCCAGGCGTACTGCCAGAAACTCTAGGCAATTGATGTGCCAGTACAGTTGGGGGCCCGTTCGAACTCCCGACACTGCAAGCCTGTCGAACGTAGCCCCCCAGCCGGTGGTGGAGGCATCCATGTAAACCACGGCATGCCTGGAGACCTGTTCCAGGAACACTCCTGGCCAGGGAAACGAAAGGTCTGACCATGGGGTGAAGGTTTGGCGGCAGGCCGGTGTGACTCGGACCCGGTGACTGCCGCATTGCCATGCCCCCCTCGGGACTCGGCCATGGAGCCGTGAAACTGCCGTGAAACTGCTCTTTTGTCAAGATTCTTGGAAACAAACGATTCTCCACCCAGCCCTCCTCCAGGGGAGGGAGAGGTGCGTTCACCATATCCCGAAAGCAGTTCCCTCTCTCTCTGGGTCGCCCGTCCCGGGGGCTCTTGCTCTTCCGCTCACCACCAGGTTTGACGAGGGCCAGGACGGGTGGGGCAGCCTGAGGTGGGGTGGCACTCCACGGCGCTGCTTCTGGAGGCTGCTGCGGAGCTAGCAGGTCGGTTTCTGGAAGTAAAAGGTGCCGTCCATGATCTGGTAAGCTCCCCATGCACCTCCGGGAAGAGAGGCACTGGGGCAGGGCGCTGAGAACCAGTGCAAGCTACCCCAAGAAACCAGTCGTCTAACCTCGAGGGCTCGGGACACGGTGGAGCTTTCCACTCGAGCCCTACCCTCTCGGCGGCCCGGGAAAGCATAGATGTCACTTCTGGATCCAACTCAGGCATTGCTACCGCCGGAGCAGCAGCGCAGCCGTATCTTCTTCTCCAGAATGCTCCGGCTCACACTCCGATGCAGCAATCGACAGGATACTGCTGGTATGCTCCTTGTAGAGGGCCCAGCACATTCCATTGGCAGCTCAACTGGTTGTGGAGTGCAAGAGGAGCAATGGTCCCTAGAGGGTTGGTTCCCTGGAGGGTTTGCCACCACTGTAACCCTCTGACCACCCATGCCACCGCCTGTCCTCGCCTGGCTGCAGCCCGGAACAAGAACCAGATCGAGGGAGAGGCAACAGAGCTTCGCCCCTTTGTCAAGGTAACGGAGCCTGGCCCGCAACTCCGAGATGATCATCTTCCCATAATGAGAACATGACTCATCCATGAACACTACCTCAGCATGCTTACTGCCCAGGCACATGAGGCAGCGATCGTGACCATCACCCGGCACCAGGTAACGACCGCACGGGTGACACGTTGTCTATAGCAAGACCCACATCGTCTTTACAAAATGTAACGTCGAGTTTGCCAGATGCAACGTCGTCTTTAAAAAGATGCACCCGTGAATGCTCTTTTAGGGAAAAAGCTCTTTTAACGTGCTGAAGCGCACAGGGGAGATGATTGCCTGCAACACAAACAGGGGGTAGTGCAGCCTGATGTGTGCAACCCACTCGACATGAGAAACCACCACCGCTGAAGCGCCATACCGCCAACACCAAGAGCTCCAAAGAGCACACTGAACTCCTTCAGTCTTCTCTCAGTAGAGTAGTCAGGAGCAAAACAATGTGATCTCTCGGCTACAAAGCGAAAATCTGAATACACGCTGCACCTGCTGCCTATTTATACTCACGCTGTGATCAGCGGCAGCTGGATGGAATCATTGCATGCCAATGTGCATTGGCTCGTTTAGTTACACTCGAAGTGGATTGGTCTCTCTAAGCGAGATCCCAATTCGTCAGTCACCGACATGACTCGGATTGACCGACTGAAAGGGAACATGCTTTCTCTCTCATAACGACAGCCATGAGAACACAGATTAGGGTGAATGGGTCCATAGTGAATCACTTAGCTGTTCTGTTATCAGCCCTGCTTTGTGCTTAATATTTATCTTCAATTGTGTGAGTGTGTGTGTGTAAAATTGATCAATATACTTTGTTACCTAGAAATCGGACTGTGAACCTTTTAAGCAGGCACAACAAAATGTCCAATATTGATCTTTAAATATTGATCTTTAAAAAAAAAAAAAAGCACAACCATCTCATTAAAGCACAGTTTAATAACTGATATCCTCTTGACCACTTTTAAAAGCAATCATTTAGAAATACATCTCAATAGCTTGACAAATTAATCACCCCAAAGTTGAATCATTCATTAATTAATAAATATCCACTCTATAAACATAAAAAGTATATATTAGACTTTAATTCACTCTTTGTAATACACTGTACATACACATCCATACATCCAGGTTGCCATTGGACTGTATGTGCAGTGAAAAAAAAAAAAATGTTTTGACAGAAAATTAAAAAAGTTTTTCATGTGGTATAATAAAGATGTCCATAATAGAGTAGTTACAGCATCAGCCAGCAGAGGTTGATGAAAATAACCAGCTAAACCCTGATGCCTCAGTACACTACACTGTATAAAAATAAAAATAAACTATTTTTACATAAAATGTTTTCTGTTATTTCAAATTACATTCAAAACTTTGTATAATTACAAACAATATCTGTAAATTAACAACTTGACTGTTATTTTAGGTACTATATCATTAAAGACAAATTACAGTAATTTTTATTTTTTATACAGGAAAATTACTGTATTATTTTACAGCATTTTTTTGTGCTATTTTAAATTGTTCAAAACTCTGTAATATTACAAACAATATCTGTAAATTAACAACTTGACTGTTATTTTAAATATTATTCCATTAATGACAAATTACAGTAATTCTCATTTTTTTATACAAAAAATTACTGGATTATTTATACAGTATATTTCCAGTTTTCTTAAATCATGTACAAATGTACGTATAATTATAAAAATAATCTGTAATTAAAAAATGTACATAGCTCATTATATTAAAGGTTTATATCCATACTATCAATGTTCTTTTTTGTAATTTTAAAGTACAAACCCGATTCCAAAAAAGTTGGGACAGTGTACAAATTGTGTCAAATAAAAAAGGAATGCAATAATTTACAAATCTCATAAACTTATATTTTATTCACAATAGAATATAGATAACATATCAAATGTTGAAAGTGAGACATTTTGAAATGTCATGCCAAATATTGGCTCATTTTGGATTTCATGAGAGCTACACATTCTGTAGGAAATATTAGTTTACATTACATTTCCAAGCATTCATTTTGCCATTAATTGTAATAATCCAGTGAGATTTTTGTTTGCACAAGGAGTCTGAAAACAGCCAGTGCTCCACACAGATATCTGATCTCATCGTCCAAATCCAGAAGAACTGTGGCAACATCTCCAAGACTTAGCTGCTGAAAATACTAGTGTTCTAATCATTTTGGACACCGCTGTATATGGAGCCCACAGGAGTCAGTAGAATATTAAAATTATGACTTCATCATGAGAGTAACCCTAACTGATAAGATAGAAATGCAATTTTTAGTTATTCAATTCCTCCTGGGAGCTATGAAGAAATGTTTATGAAGAATTCATTGATAATGTAAAATTGCTTTACCTGGAATATTTTCCTCAAAAACTTTAATTTCTTTTTCCACTGAGTAAAGAAAGACATGAACATCTTGGATTACATGGGAGTGAGTAAATTATCAGGAAATTTTTATTCTGGAAGTGAACTTGTCCTTCAAGTTGAATATTTTTGATGAAACTGTTCTATGCTCTTCATCAGTACAGTATTTTAAATGTAATTGTGCTGTATTTATTAAAACTGAAATGTCAGGATGACATGACCCTTCGGCTGCAATGCACACATAGTCCTTCTCTCTGCTCACTTTGTCAGAAATTGTATATATCCTGTCAGGAAATTTTGAACCACTCTTTATTTAGCTCACTATGAGTGCCCCAGCAGTCAAGGACAGCCGGAAAAGAGAGAGTGGACAATCGCCAATAAAGAAAAAAAATTCAAAGATTCCACCATCTCCAGAGGGGATGTCGACGCTGCTATAGCTCACAGTATCAAGCTAGTGCTTAAAGAGCAGCAAAGTACTCTCGATTCAGTAGTGGCTTCAGCTGTAAGAGATGCGATAGACTCTGTACTGACCCCAGCACTCCGTGATCTACATTTGGATATACAAACGACCAACGACTCTGTAAAAGAGCTAAAAGCAGAAGTTGAAAAGTTAGCAATCGCGAAACAGACACGTGACCGGGTCGATTCCGTTCAAGCAGCTGCACGTGAGGATAGGAGGACAGTCACAAACTTAAGAAATCAGCTGGAGCAACTCGCTGAAAAGATGACAAACATTGAAGATAGGAGCAGGTGAAATAACATACGACTGGTGGGGTTGCCAGAGGGGGCGGAGGGCTCCGATGCAGCTGGTTTCCTCAGAGCTAATCTTTCCAAGTGGAACCCTTCCCTGAAAGGCCGTGACATCGAGATTGACCGGGCCCATCGCATGTATGACGGAAGGACAAACTCTGATCGGCCGCGTACTCTCATCTTCCGTGTACTAAGATGGCATGACAGATTGGCGATCCTGAAAGGTGCTCGGCAGGCATATCCGGTGAAGTATACGCACGACAATGTCACGATACAATTTTTTTCCTGACTTTAGTCCAACCGCAACTACCAAGAGAAAGAGCTTTAATCCAGTCTTGAAGAAGATGACAGCACTTGGTCTCCAGCCCTTCCTCACCTATCCGGCGGTTATTAAACTACGGCACACGGGTGAGCAGATGATATTCGACTCTCCTCAAAAGGCGGAGGATTTTGTTGCTTCACTGTCACTGAAGACGTGTTCTGCGGCGCTGTGGCGGCTACCGTCTCCATCCTCTCAGCTCAACGAGGGAAAACATGTAACTAATGTTTACATGTCACTAGCAGAATGGCATTGCTTTTGTTTCTCTTCACTTAGACAGAATCTTGGCATTGTGATCACACAATGCATGTGCTGAATATCTTATCATTGAATGTGAATGGCCTAAATTCTCCTATTAAGCGTACCCGGTAGGGGTGTCCCCGACTAAGGATTTTCATAGTCGAATCGGAATTTTCAAATCATGCCGATAGTCGACTGATAGTCGAATCACATGTTTGGGGGCGGGGCAAAATACATTACCAAGAATCAAGTCAGACATTCCACAGTCATAAATACACAGTGAAAATGAGTAACGGACGCCTCGCAGATACAAACTGGGTGAATAATGTTTTATGTTTTGATTAAAAGATAGTTAACATTAAACGTCAGCGAAACCCTTAAGAATTCACAACATTTTTATTTTTTTATTTATTTTTTTTACAATAGTGCTCTCATTATAATGTTATGTATATGAGTTATAACGTTCTGCATTTCTATTTTGAGCTGCGTGCTCTGAAGATGACCAGTAGAATGAAGCATATTATAACCGGTTTTTAATCAATGGGATTTAACTCATTTATCTCACACAGAATACGCTTCGTTATTTATATAACATAACGTTAATATTACGACTTATAGGCTATCTGCACAAAATGCCCCGAATGCACATGAAGCGCTTTACTGTAGCGTAACTCAACCAAATGCATCTTATACGGGATAAATAATATATACAGGATATAAATAAACCAACTGAAACGTTTTGTAATGACTTGTTGTACCCTACCTGATCGAAAAAAAAAAAACCAAAGTCTTACACTGTGCCTGTGTCAATTTGAGTCTTGTTAAAGATTTACATCCCTGCCGCCAAGATGCTCCTCTGTCGGTGATGGATTAGAAAGCGAAACTTTAATCTATAGGGGAAGTTGGATTTATCCACACAAGTTAATATTTATTTAAAGCTTCTTTCTTTTAAGATTCTTATTTACAGCATTATCATAATAGCTGTATAACTCATTGGGAGAAAACCGGTAGTTCGATGTGAAATCAGACACTGAGCACCCCTGTATAGCCAAAATGGCATGATCATAACACCCCGCGAATATTCGACTGTGAGATTGGGAGTCGAATCAGGCTCCTCGAATTGAAGCACCATAAATCAATTTCCTGTACCCTGATACACGAGTCTCATTTAAAACAATGCGATGTGGCACGTTTTCAAAACAAGTATTACAAACTGGTAGCCTTCTCTTGTGCCCCTAATAAAACTAAGGGGGTGCTTATCTTAGTCAATAGGAAGTTACATTTAACTATTGAACATACCGGAAATGATGATGAAGGTAGATTTGTTTTTATACGCTGTAAAATACATGGTGACAGGTTAGCATTGGTCTCCATTTACTGCCCGAATGTGTGCATTTTTCACAAATATTTCCAATATATATTACCTGAGCAGACTGATTGTCCTTTAGTGATGGGTGGTGATTTTAATGCTATTTTAAATCCTGCACTGGATAAATCTCACGCTGATACTACAGCTAACCCATCCTCTAAGTTATTGAATAAATTTATCACTGAACATGTAATCAATCTTTGGAGAATCCAGAATACTACATCTATATTAATTGTGTCCAAATTAAAATTGCAACATAGAAATGCTGTGCATGCTGCTGCTGAGAAAATCTTGATGACTGAATGCCTATGCCAGCTGCTGCTACTGCACAAGAGACTGAACTGCTGAGAGCTCCATTAATTAGGCATATAGGTATCTAGGCAAATGCCTATTTACTCTGCACGGTGTCTATGCCAGACGCGAGCGGCACAACATGGCAAAGTCAATAGGCCCGTTACGATAGGTAAAGCTGTCCGCAATGTATGCAGTGCAATACACCCAATGCAACAAAACTTCTGCTACTGCTGCTATTGATAATATTCACTAACATTTCAATACTAGTTGAAGTACATGCGGTTATGATATTCACAATGTTATAGGAAGTTACTGTGCGAGCTGTTGCAGTTGTAATATTACTCAGAATTTGCGAAGCATAGTCTACTGCTGCTGCACGTTTCTCTCTCTTTTTGTTTTATTTATTTATTTTTTTAAGCAAAGCAATAAATGCCTATTACACTTTGCAAGTTAGCCATAGCTCAATAAGGAGCTGACAGTCATATTTAGCCTTTAAAAAATTGCAATTTTGATAATATACCAATTTTATTATGCAATGTATTGTAATCATGTAATTGCTTAGAAAATGATGTCAATAAGGAACATGCTTTGTTATTTAAAGGGATATTACAAAATAACAGAATGATTAAAAACATAAAATAAAATTGAGTTGTCAAATTTATTTATATAGCACTTTTTACAATACACAATTGTTTAAAAGCAGCTTTACAGAAAATCATGCTGTTCATGTTTATAATGTTTTATTGTTGCATTTAGCAGATTGGAACAAGGTGATAATGTAGTTTATATTTTGCACTGATAAAAACAATCAAGCAGTTCAGAATTGCTGTATAGTATATATTGCTCTTAAAAATAAAGGTTCCAACAGGGGGGTTTTCGCAGTGATGCCACTGAAGAACCATTTCCACTCCCCAAAGAACCTTTCAGTGAAACATTTTTTCTTAGTGTGAAGAACATTTTAAAAATCTAAAGTACCCTTTTCCAATAAAGAACCTCCCGTGGAGTGGAAAGATTCCATGAATGTTAAAGGTTCTTCATGGAACCATGAATGCCAATAAAGAACCTTTATTTTTAATAGTGTGCAAGTATACATTATGTATTGGACACACTCATATATCTAACTTGATTTAGCAAGTTTAATATTTTATCCAATATATTAAAGGTTCAGGATTTGACAGCTAACGGTTGAAATGGGTACTTCAGTCCAAATTCAAAATACTGGAAAGAATTGTTTCTCCCTCACCTTCCTCTTCAGGTTTGATGCTCAAATGGGTTGCCAGATTGAGGATACGCAACAGGATTAAGAGCAACTGACAATAGAAGGCAATGAGCCTTACACTGTAATCTGATAGATTTATTTATCCATCTTTAATATGCCTCAGGTCATACAGCTTTTTAGTTGAATGCCAAGGCTTTTTAATTTTGTCGTTTGCTGTTTTCTGTTGCTGCACTATGTTTTCCACCAACTGGCAACCCGGGGGGTTGAAATACTGGGTAAACTGGTAGTGGGCAGAAACACACAGACCAAAACAATTGTTTTTCAGAGAAACAAGTATGAGAACATGTTTGCTAAATATTTGCAATCATATTATGGTATTTTATGCTTTAGGACAGTCAAAAAAAATTACATATAGCTAATTTAAGCCATATATGATAGAGACGTGTACAGCTTAGTAAGACCCACAGAATCGGTTCAGCTCACCTTCCCATCTTCAATTCAGCTGAGGCAAAGCCATTAGTCCCTGACCTCAGTGTTGAATGGGTCACCCCTGCACTCCATTACCGTTTCACAGAAAGGACTCCAACAACTCACACAATTACAAAGAGCTCATCAAGGGCATAGGGAGGGATGGGCAAAGGACACAACAGCTACAACAAAACACAGTAAACAACAGTGGAGCAAGAACAGCATTGGCCTGAGAAACAGCTGAGATGGTACATCATCAGCTATTAACCACATCTTTTCACCAAAATGAAAGAAACATAACTCAAATGTTGAACAACTCTTGAGTCTTTTCAAAAAGCCTCCGTTCATGCGCTAGGTCCACTGTACACGGCTAAGAAACAGATGCTTTCTTTGCTGTGAGCCAAATTAATAATGACTGGTATTTATGTAGGCAGGGGCCTTTCTGTCTGCCCTGGCCTTTCTGAAAAAGGACCACAAAATGTTTCACCTGCCCTAAAGTCTAAATTTTCAGTGTGGGATAGATTGAGAGAGACTGAAAAGACCTTGGGTGACATGACCTGGGGTCCGTCGCTTAATACATCTGAGATGATTTGAAAGATGCCAGATCTTCTAATCGTGATAACTGATCTCTGGCTAATTTGGTTCTTCAAATGAATTTATGTATTAGATTAAAATATCTGGATTAAGTTGTCTAAGATTACGGCGCATTCTCGTGTTCCCCGAAAAGGGCAGATGTATCGATACTCGAAACCAGGATCAGCAATGCAGCGATTGGCTGGCGGCAAGACAGCAACGTAATGACATATAATTAAAAAAGACACCTGACGAAAAATTTGACAAACAGGAAACAGTTAAGCGAACAAAACTGCATAAATGTTATAACAGATAAATTAAATGTGCTCTGTTTTTATTTTTATTTTTTACATGATTCCCAATTATTTATATTCACCATTTCTACTATATGTACAGGCTTTACATTTTTATTTCAATGTTGCAATTAGCAATTCATTTAATTTTATCTTTGAAACAGATGTGTTATGTGACAGCATTAATTAAAGTTTCTTAAGGGTCAAGACCAAGTTATCTGGATCTCCTGCGCTCCATCAAGCCACTCAATAGCTGTCACCATTCAAATTAATGCACGACTCAGATTAACTGTATAGCATGTGTGTAAAACTCGAATACAATTATGAAGTAATTATTTTATCATGAATAAATATTTCAGTTAGTTAAACTGTCTGTGTCTATAGTATTATAGACTACACAACATTATATTATTTTTCAATTAATTTTTAAATAATTATTATTTTACATTTCTGTCCCTGGATCAGTAGGGTACTCTTATAATAAAGTAGCGATGGCTGGGACATATATTTTAAGTGTCAATTCTGGTTAAAAATATGCAATCTAATCCTGTTTACATTAAATAAGCCTGCTCCCGAGCAGGTTTAAGTTTACGGACCTGTTGCTATGACAGCAACTCCGGGATGAGCTTTGAAGAACCAAACAATCTAAGATCAAGTGAAATCGTCAACCATCAAGTCCAGCTAAGTGAGTTAGCAACGTACGAAGAACGGGCCCCTGACTGACAAAAAGCCAAAACTGCCAGCACTGGAAGACTGCGTTGCATAAATATGACAGGTGGATGCTCATGTCTTATTCAGAAGATCCCACATACTCACACTCATTTCAGTACAGCTACAAAAAAATGAATTGGCCAGTTGAATACAATCCACATGTATTTTATGTTTCAATGTTTGTCTTTTTATCTACTCTTCTACTACATCAGTCTATGTTGTGGTTTGGATGCAGGCTACTTATCTAAGTCAACGTGAAAATCAAAATTAAATTGTAGACTATATTGATTTTATTTCATCAGCAAGGTAAGAATATTCATATAATGATTTCATTTTATTACCTTTTGTGTATTTTTTTTTTTTTTTCCTGGATATTAAAAGTGTTCATGTAAACTTAAATGGGGAATTTTGACATACAACCCGAATTCCGGAAATGTTGGGACGTTTTTTAAATTTGAATTAAGTGAAAACTAAAAGAATTTCAAATCACATGAGCCAATATTTTATTCACAATAGAACATAGATAACATAAATGTTTAAACTGAGAAATTTTATAATTTTATGCACAAAATGAGCTAATTTCATAATTGATTCCTGCTACAGGTCTCAAAATAGTTGGGACGGGGGCATGTTTACCATGGTGTAGCATCTCCTCTTCTTTTCAAAACAGTTTGAAGACGTCTGGGCATCGAGGTTATGAGTTTCTGAAGTTTTGGTGTTTGAATTTGGTCCCATTCTTGACTGATATAGGTTTCCAGCTGCCAAATGTTCTCTATAGGTGAAAGATCTGGACTGCAGGCAGGCCAATTCAGCACCCGCACTCTTCTACTACGAAGCCATGCTGTTGTAATAGCTGCAGTATGTGGTTTTGCATTGTCCTGCTGAAATACACAAGGCATCTGGAGGGGAGCATATGTTGCTCTAAAACCTTTATATACACCTTTCAGCATTCATAGTGCCTTCCAAAACATGCAAGCGGCCCATACCATATGCACTTATGCACCCCCATACCATCAGAGATGCTGGCTTTTAAACTGAACGCTGATAACATGCTGGTCTCCCTCCTCTTTAGCCCGGAGGACACGGCGTCCGTGATTTCCGACAAGAATGTCAAATTTGGACTCGTCTGACCATAGAACACTTTTTCCACTTTAAAACAGTACATTTTAAATGTGCCTTGGTCCACAGGACACGACAGCGATTCTGGACCATGTTAACATATGGCTTCCTATTTGCATGATAGAGCTTTAGTTGGCATCAGCAGATGGCACGGCGGATTGTGTTTACCGACAGTGGTTTCTGGAAGTATTCCTGGGCCCATTTAGTGATGTCAATGACAGAATCATGCTGATGAGTGATGCAGTGTCGTCTGAGGGCTCGAAGACCACGGGCATCCAACAAAGGTCTTCGGCCTTGTCCCTTATGCACAGAGATTTCTCCAGTTTCTCTGAATCTTTTGATGATGTTATGCACTGTAGATGATGAGATTTGCAAAACCTTTGCAATTTGACATTGAGGAACGTTGTTTCTCAATGAAAGTATTCCACAATCTTTTTATGCACTCTCACAGATTGGAGAGCCTCTGCCCATCTTTACTTCTGAGAGACTCTGCCACTCTTAAGACATACCTTTTATAGCTAATCATGTTACAGACCTGATGTCAATTAACTTAATTAGTTGCTAGATGTTCTCCCAGCTGAATCTTTTCAAAATGTATTGCTTTTTCAGCCCTTTGTTGCCACCGTGCCAACTTTTTTGAGACCTGTAGCAGGCATCAAATTTGAAATTAACTCATTTAGTGGATAAAAGTGTAAAATTTATCCGTTTAAACATTTGTTTTGTTCTATTGTGGATCAAATATTGGCTCATGTGATTTGAAAGTCTTTTAGTTTTCATTTTATTCAAATTTTAAAAACATTTCCGGAATTCAGGTTGTAGATTCATTTAGATTTGCATGGCATAAAAAGTGTTTTTATTTTAAGAAACAGGGAATAAGGCCCACAGTAGGGTGTTGTTTTTTTATTATTATTTAATTGAGTAATTATTATATTTCAGGTCATTTCTAATGTAATATTTTTATTATTTAGTTAATTTCTCATAACGTATAGACTATGACTGGAATAATCTGAATTCATAGTTTATTACCATTATTATATTAATAATATGTTGGATTTTAAATGGTCAAAATCCATATACTGAGAAAATATTTGATTTAGCATTTTACATTAAAAGCATTAAAAATTACAAATATTACTGTAAAGTAAAACTTTTAATTTGACATTAAGACGAAGTTCACTTTTTAAAAGTGTACTTAAGTGTTAAATATAGAAATATAGTCATAAAAGTGTAAAAGTTTTTCATTAATTAATTACCATATTATCTGCAAGTACAGTTTTTAAGTACACTTTTAACGTTTGAAGTGCACTACACGTGCACATGCAATACAATTAACCACACTTCTTTTTCACAAAGCCAGTGTCAAACCAGCATTAATTAGCATAAACCAGCATGAAAGTCCTTGTATAATTTAATCTTTTTGCCATGACTTGGGGGATGCAGGTTGAGGATCAGGGTCAGCTATAGGTCAGCTGTATAGGTCCACAACTGGGATATTGATTAAATCCTTTGATAGCGTTCCAATTTAATCAGGAGATTTTCCTGATGCCCTATCAAAGCTCAATCTCGAAAGACGAAAACAGTCTTGGTTCAGAAGTAGCTCTTCCTGCAAGCAGAGACAAGTGGAAAATGGCAATCCGTTCCTGTAATATACACAGCCAGTGACTTTGACAAAAATAATTTATCACGGCAGTTTTTGTGGTCGGCACAACTGTCTCTTCATGACTGATTCAGAAGGTCGGGGTGGGGGTGGGAGGGGATGGGAGAAAAAGAGCATAACGTCTTCGATTTATTATTGTGAAGGGCGAGAGTTATGTATCTCTATGAAAGTGCCTGAGGAGACAGAGCGTTGAGATCTGACAAGCGTTGGTTGTAGCCTTATAGGATTTTTCTCTGTGGCTGAGAATTGATCACGCGGCAGTGCTCGGTGAGAGGCAAAGACAAAATTGCTCTTGTCAGGGTCAGCCAGCTGTCAAGACACCATCCAGACCTGATTAATAGAGTCCAGCGGTAAGCCGGCCCGCAGAAGTACTCAGAGAACCAGGACCGAGTGCTGCACTGCTACAGCTAAATTCGATAGCGTCTGAGCCATAGGTAAATTGGATCTGCCAACATTTCTGAGCAGTTACAACATGCTAAATTAGATACTTTTCTGTGAGAACACAATCCGTAGCTCCCAGTGAAGTATTTGATCAGACGAGCTACTGTAGGGCACAGGCTAATTCAGTTCAGAGGTGCAAACTCAAGCAGATCAATAGAAAGGTTAACGATTTTGTGCACACTAAGAGCTGAAGATAAGTTTACGATGGCACACTATGAGATAATAACCTCTGGTGGACTAGAAGTGCTTTAGATAAGGATGTTTCCAAAGCTGAATACATTATACTGAAAGGCATGAACAATAACTCTACCAAATAAAATTAAAAAAAACTGTTCATTAGACTATTTTCCAACAAGAATAAAGTGGTATTTTCAAGCATACTTACAATTACGACACAGTGCTGAGTTCGTGAAGCCAATGTGATTGACTGTGATTGAAGTCATGAAGTGTGAAGTTCTCACAGTGTGATATCAATCTTAAAACAGATGGCCGTGTTGCTGTGATTTTAATTGTGCGCAATAAAAAAATGTTTCAAATATCTACTGTATGTTAATGTTTTAAACCTTCCTAACAGGATATGTGATAACATGTTTCTGTGCTTGCTTGACACGCTTGCTTGATGTATAAGAACCAGTGAGGTTAGATCACGTTACACGACTAGGTTGAGCTTTTGTTTACCATATTTGATGTATGTGTACTGATCAATGTTTATTTGGGAATAAACTTAAGTCCAAATTAAGTCCTTAGCAAAGCATATTACTAATCAAAAATTTTTGATTTTTGACAACGTTTTGATATATTTACGTCAGAAAATTTACAAAATATCTTCATGGAATATGATCTTTACTTAATATCCTAATGATTTTTGACAATTTTGACCCAATATATTGGTGATTGCTACAAATATACCCATGCAAATTAAGACTGGTTTTGTGGTTTTATGGATTATTTTTACAATGACTTTATGAAGTTTAGAAGACTTGGACTTTCAATGGAGGGACAGAAACTATGTTTCATTAAAATATCCTCATTTGTGATTTTAAGACATCATGTTTTCTTATTTTATTTTATTTTTTCCCCTCAAATCCATTCTTAGTTTTATTTTATTTTCTACATCAATTAAGCAGGTAAAAGTTCTGGAGTTGATTCTAAGTGTGCCATTTGCATTTGAAAGCTATTGCTGTGAACCCACATCATGCGGTCAAAAGAGCTCTCCATGCAAGTGAAATTTCATTTGCTGAAGACAAAACTAAAGGCAGAAAGACCCACAAACAAACAATAACTGAAGTCAGTTGCAGTAAAGGCCTGGCAAAGCATCACAGAGGAGGAAACCCAGTCTCTGATGATATCCTTGAGTTCCAGACTTAAGGCAGTCATTGCCTGCAAAGGATTAAAAATGAACATTATATTTATGATTATATTTATTTGTCCAATTACATTTGAGCCCTTGAAAATGGGGGGACTGTGTATAAAAATGCATTCCTAAGCATTTTATGTTATATTTTTGTTCAACTCCTTGAATTAAAGCTTAAAGTCTTCACTACAATTTAATTTTGATTATTATAGATATTAATACATACCGTATGCAGATAATGGCTTTACTCACACTAGTAATTCTAAAACACTTCATCCGTCAGAATGAGAGTCCAAACAGCTGACAACAACATCACATCACAAACTCATGTATTCCTTTAAAGAAATATTAGGTTCAGTACAAGTTATGCCCATTTAACACCATTTGTGACATGATAATGCTTACCAGAAAAAATTATTTCTTTAAAAAAAACAATATTTACAATATTTAAACCCTATAGTGCAAAAGACACAACACTTGTGAAAAAGAAGTGCACTCAATTCTATCGAATGTGCACATACTTTACTGCTGTTGATGTCTTGTATTGAACCCGGAATACTCCATGAAGTAAATAGGTTACATTTAACCTATTTAGGTTGAGTTTTAACAACATACATTTACTGAAAACACTGATTCATGCACGAATGCATAATTCAGGGGGGGGACATAAAAAGCACACCATCTGGGATCCTATGGCATAATATTTAACGCACTGTGATGGGATGGACTAATCAGCACATATAGTATGTGAATTAGGATGCAACCAGAGAAAACACATTATCTGGTTCCTTCCTGAGTGGAGCTCAGACTGACCTCTACGAGACCAACCAGTCGGCATGGAAACCAACCACCTCAGCTGTGCGCTAATTAGAGTCATTGTGTGCAGATCAGCCACTCCCTTGCACAAGCTTCCGCTCCAGAGAACACTGCACGACACCGCTCACACACCTGCTGGACTTATTAGCAAAAACACAATATTTACTGAGTGAATATCTCATACTCATGTTCACAGCAATAAAACACCAAACGCCCCGGAGAGCAAGACTGAGAGACTCGGTGGCTCTGTAAATGCAGTCATTGAATGTGAGCGCCAAGTCAAATTGTTTTTTTCTCTCTGGAGCAAAGAACAAGCTTTCCATACATGTCCAATTAAAGAGTCATTCAAACTCTGTTCCAGAATTTTGGAACAATGCTTTATGTCGTGGACCGACTCCATCAAAAACAAATTACACCTCACTATGTGATGTATTACTCTGGCGTGTGGCTCAAGGGACAGAGAGCAATGAACCGATAACAATCTGGTAAAGACATTTATCACACAATGGGTGACGGAGAAGAACTATTCTTTAGTCAGGTTTTTCTGGGCTGCATCCCAAGTCTCATTCTTCTACAACACAACAACTTCTACAAGTTTGTAACTGGTGGTGGGAGAGCACATACTTTTAAGTATGTATACAACAGTATGGCAGTATTGCTACATATATTTCACATTTGTAATAAAACTGTTGTGGGATCTTTCATTCCTAGATATTTTGAAACTCACAAACTCTGTGTAGCGGGCAATATTATGCCTACCATTGTGAGAAACAAATACAGTTTTGCATACTTTTAAAAAAGAGTATTTATTATGGAATAATGTATTATAGAATATAACAATACATAAGTGTGAACTGAATGTAACGTTTTAGACACTTAACTGCATGTTAATTGCAATTAAATGAAAATGTATTATAGTTAAAATTTATATTAAATGCAATTAGCTGAACTTAACATGACCTAGTACTCAAGTAGGACTTCTTTATCATTTTTTTATATAATAGGACATCTTTATATTTTCATAATTACTCCTATTGACTTTGAAATATGGTTAAAGTGTACTGCTGAATGAACTGACAAGCATTTATGATCAACTTTAATGTAATTTCTATTAAACTTGTATATCATGTATTTAAATATATTTATATTATACATTTGTAATGATGAAGTTGCAATTTAGTACATTTAAAATACTCTAACTTTGAATGTAATATTGAATAACACATTATATCCTAGATACCAGACCAGCACTGATTCAACATTGAATTAATGCTGAAACCAACACTGAATCAATGTTGAAATTTAACATTGATTTTTCATCACGTTTGCACCCTGAAATAATCTTATTTCAACAATAAAAAATAAATCAAGATGGACATAAAATCAATATTTGTTCAACTTAAATCACATACATGGTCTCTGATTAAAAGAGGTCAAAACAGACATGACTTACTGTTATAGAATCTTGCTGTATAAAGCAAAAATGATTTGATACTGTTTCAATGTTAATTCAATACAAAAAAAAAATTGGTTTAATTTAAGTTTTAATTTTTGGTACGAACATGAAAAATCAATGTTAAATTTCAACACTGATTCAGTGTTGGTCTGCTATCTCATAAAGTACTTTACATATGCTTTAGTATGTTAGTCAATACAACAAAATAACTGCACTTCTTTAAAGCATGACAAAAGATTATTAAAGCAATGATTTAAAATGTACTCTAAAGTAAAACATTTAACATTATAATGAAGTGCACTTTAAAATTGAGTTTGGAAACAGTCATAAAAGTGTGCTCTTTTAAATACACTCAAGTGGCCTTTTATTTCATTAATAGCCTACTATTATATTATTTGCAAGTTCTTTTTTTTTTAAATAGCACTTTTTACGTTTTTTTTTTTTTGTTGTTGTTTTTTTTTGTGCCTTTATTACAATAGCACAGTATAGTGTAGGGCAGGATCTTGAAAGGTCCTCGAGCTGGGATGGCGTAACGCAACAGCATTATTTGTCGGCACACTACCCACTAGGCTATCGGCGCCGACTTTAAATCACACTTTTAAGATCTGAAGTACACTACAAGTGCACATTCAATCAGTAGCCCCTCACTGCAGAACACATGATGCAGGGGGCGAGGTTGGATCTAGGGGTGGAGATTGGTAGGTTTAGGGATATGTAAGGTGGGAGGAGTTGGATCTGGATCTTGTGTTCTGCAGTGAGGACCATCTCCATTCAATACAATTAAACACTTATTTTTCACAAGGAAAGAGGGTCTAGACAAATGGATGCTTACAAAAACTTTCAGAAACTGCATACCATCTGGCCACTTTTGACTTTTTTAAAGCGTTATGACATCAACAATTGTCAATAACCCAAAGCACAGGATTTTTAACTTTCACAATAATATTTCATTTTGTATTGCAAAAAATGTGTCCAAATGTAAAGTCTGGCAGGCACACTGATGTATGTAATTGCTGTGGAAATCTATTAGTTCACCTGCCGTTATGTAACATGTTTGTCCCTTAATCACTTCCCATAAAGTGCCCTTGGGAACTCCTCTGAAAGCCAGAAGCAGACATACTGTACACAGCAATGCTTGAGCAAAAATCTGTATCAAGATGACATTGATCCAGTGCCAGTCAGTTTAATTGAATATTCCACTGGAGACAGCAGCCATGACGCTCATATCAAGTATGTACTATAGCCGCTTTCTGACATGTACTATAGTTCATGTCACAGCAAGGGGAGAATTTGGCAAACTCAGATTTGCCGAGATAATCTAATTAAAAGTCAAAAATCTCAATATAACCTGAAAAATCTCTCATTCAGTTCTTTCAAGACAAAATTATCTGAGAAATTCTAACCATATTCATTTTATAGCTCTACACTGTAAAAAAGGAGAACGTTTTACAAGACAATTTCAGACAATACTACATTCTTTTATGTATATACAATATATATATATATATATATATTCACCCAGAAACTATTTTTGTACTTAAGCATTCGTTTAATTTGTGTCTCTATTTCTGCTGAGGCAAAGCTGATACTTAAATGAGACACAACTAAGAAATGCATTTTTAAAGTTCCAATTTACCTGCATTGTAAAAAAATTTCAAGTCGTTAATATAACAAAAATTACTGGACTAATACTATTTCACTCTGCTTTATAAGTTAAAAATGAAATTCAATGTATTTGACAAAAAAAAAAAAACAGCAATTTGAAACAGCAAGTGAAAATAGTTTCAAAGGCTTTTTGTGTGTGTGTGTGTAAAGACTACAACATTTGGTACAATGTCTTTATGAAGTAAGACAAAAAAAATAAAAAATGATGGCCTATGATGTACAGTAAGTAGCCAATGCACAATGAACATAAATAAACAGCTACTAGATTTCCACATCCTTTGTTTGCTTGACTAAAGTCTTAAGATTCTAAAAAGTATTTTACATTTAGTGCTTTTTGAATGGATAAGCAATGCTGTCTCTCTTAAGGAACAGTGAAAAAGAACTATGTTGGGACACTTGACTGTCTGCATCTCGATCTGTTCCTGCCCTATACCAGACAGTGACGTAACTGCATCTTATCTGCATCACTGCCCCGGCCAAGAGGTCCTGAGACACTAACTGAAGGAGACAGGATGCTCCTCCACGCAAGTCTCACTCCACAGAACTGCACACATACACAACCAAGCAATGCAAATACAGTTGTTCATCAAAAATGATTTCAATCAGTACTGTAACAGGAATTAGTCAAATACAAGTAAACATAAAAACAGTGCAGATTAATGGAATATTTTTTTCTGCAAGATACACTAAATGGCTTTTCTATATTTTATTTCAATGGCATTTTTGATTATGAATTTATTTAAAAAGCATGTTTTGTAGTCTGATATCAAACTGTTCTAATTTGATTTGTTTTCTGTGCCGTGGGATGCAAAAGAAATCTAAAAGAAAAAAAGGTTTATGTAATTTAAAATTATTTTATTTATTTATTTATTTAGAATTGTTTAAATCCAACATGAATACAGCAAACTTAATGCATTTAAAAAAAAAAAAAAAAATACATTTTTAATTTAAATAACATTTTTTTAAATTATTTTTCCTTTACTTTAGAGTAGACTATATTCTTTGTCATAGGCCCATTTACACTAAAACTAAAACAATAAAAACATTTTTGTTACTTGAAATAAATTAAATGTAAATAGATTTCTCAGGTTCATTTAGTTTAACTTGATGTACTACAAAAATGAAACTAAAATTAAAATAAATAAATAAATAAAAACAATATAGACAAACTATTACAAAAATATAACAAAAACTAAAAATGGCAAACACACAAAAACAAAATGACTGAACTTAAAATAAAAATGAAAATATAAACTGTTGAACATTAATAAAAACTAGTCTCTCAATGATACTAAAATTGTCCCCATAACCAGGCTGCATAACAAGTACAGTGGTGTGAAAAAACGTTGGCCCCCTTCCTGATTTTTTATTTTTTTGCATGTTTGTCACACTTTAATGTTTCAGATCATCAAACAAATTTAAATATTAATCAAAGATAACACAAGTAAACACAACATGCAGTTTTTAAATGAAGTTTTTTATTATGAAGGGAAAACAAAATCCAAACCCACATGGCCCTGTGTGAAAAAGTGCTTGCCCCCTAAACCTAATAACTGGTTGTGCCACCCTTTGCAGCAACAACTGCAATCAAGCGTTTGCGATAACTGGCAATGAATCTGTTACAGCGCTGTGGAGGAATTTTGGCCCACTCTTCTTTGCAGAATTGTTTTAATTCAGCCACATTGGAGGGTTTTCGAGCATGAACCGCCTTGTTAAGGTCATGCCACAGCATCTCAATAGGATTCAGGTCAGGACTTTGACTTGGCCACTCCAAAGTCTTCATTTTGTTTTTCTTCAGCCATTCAGAAGTGGACTTGCTGGTGTGTTTTGGATCATTGTCCTGCTGCAGAACCCAAGTTCGCTTGAGCTTGAGGTCACGAACAGATGGCCGGACATTCTCCTTCAGGATTTTCTGATAGAGTGCAGAATTCATGGTTCCATCAATTATGGCAAGTCATCCTGGTCCTGAAGCTGCAAAGCAGCCTCAGACCATCACACTACCACCACCATATTTTACTGTTGGTATGATGTTCTTTTTATGAAATGCTGTGTTGATTTTACGCCAGATGTAACGGGACACACAACTTCCAAAAAGTTCAACTTTTGTCGCATCAGTCCACAGAATATTTGCCCAAAAGTCTTGGGGATAATCAAGATATTTTTTGGCAAATGTGAGACGAGCCTTTGTGTTCTTTTTGGTCAGCAATGGCTTTTGCCTTGGAACTCTCCCGTGGATGCTGTTTTTGCCCAGTCTCTTTCTTATTGTTGAATCATGAACACTGACCTTAATTGAGGCAAGTGAGGCCTGCAGTTCTTTAGATGTTGTTCTGGGTTCTTTTATGACCTCCTGGATGAGTCGTCTTTGTAGGCCGGCCACTCATGGGAAGGTTCACCACTGTTCCAAGTTTTCTCCATTTGTGGATAATGGCTCTGACCATGGGTTTCTGGAGTCCCAAAGCCTTAGAAATGGCTTTATAACCCTTTCCAGACTGATACATGTAAACTTTTTTGTTTCTCATCTGTTTATGAATTTCTTAAGATCACGGAATGATGTGTTGCTCTTTAAGCACGCTTCACTTTGTCAGACAGGTTCTATTTAAGTGATTCCTTGATTCAACAGGTCTGGCAGTAATCAGGCCTGGGTTTGGCTAGTGAAATTTAACTCAGCTTTCTAAAATAATGTGGTTAATCACAGTTCTTTCATGATTTAATAGGAGGGGGCAATTAATTTTTCACGTAGGGCCAGGTAGGTTTGGACAGATTTTTTCCCTTAATAAATGAAATTATCATTTAAAAACTGCATTTTGTATTTACTTGCATTATCTTTGTGTAATATTAAAATTAGTTTGATGATCTGAATCTGAGTGTGACAAATATGCAAAAATGTAAAAATCAGGAAGGGGGCCAACACTTTTTCACACCACTGTATTACCAGTTAAGACTTCTTAACCAACCAGCTTCACAAGTGTTTGATGATGAACAGAACAGAACCGCATAAACCAGCCCGGACAAGCACCGAAAACAATACTGGTCTAAGCTAGTCAAACGAAAAGTGATGCATCTATTTTTTATTACCTAAAAGTGCTCAAAAGGAAGATTTGTGATAAACACCACTTTAAAACAACATCATGCATACTAACCAAGCTGATATGAGAGGTGCTGTGAGGGCCAGGAGCGACAACAAAACAACTTTTGCATATTCAAATCATTCGCCGCCACGATTAGCCATGAATAATTAGCATGTGAAAGCTGTTTAGCATATTGAACTAGAGTGACATGCGCTACGTGCTCGAGTCTCCTGGTACTGCTAAACCCACTCGCAAGATGCATCATCATTTGTTTTTATGAACCTCGCTGTATGGTCTCCACGGGCAAAGCTAATTCAATGAACCATCAGGTCATTAGCACAGAGCAGAATAGCACGCTTATCTTAGTAAAAACTCATTACAGAACGTACCACCGTCTTTGTGCAATATGTTGGCATCGTTTCCATTTAAAAAGGGTAATTTGACAGATAGAGATGTATGAAATGATTGCATTTTGCAGGTGGTTTGCAATTGTTTGCTGTCATTGGTAATGAAAACAATAGTTTCATGCTCCACTTACTAATCTGTGTCCCCCGGTAAACGCCTCATATATTACACCACACTGATACCAGCGCAGGTTTATGAAATGCAGATAAGCTTTTTGTGAAAGTGGGGATGTTTAAAGATGATTAACAGCCTAATTAATCATGTGTAGACAAGACATCCTACATGCTAGCTGAATGCTTTGTGCCAGTGCAACACTTGCATTCGACAGGCTAGTGTGAGAGCTCTGAATATTTTAAGTTAGCACATGGTGTTTTTAAAATGAGCACATTGAACAGAAGCCACGTTCGTTTGAAGCAAGATGTGTGTGTGATTCTAGCACGGAGATCTCCTGAGAATATAAGAAACAGAAGTGCTGCGTTAGCTTCCAGAATTAAGCTTACACAGGAATAAAAAAAGAGTTAGATTGTCAATGTGAACAAATGACATAAATATGCTGTTGTTTGTGTTCTGTGGATGTACAGGCAGCTAGTGTGATTACAGATTTCACTGGCCTTGCATTTGGCCTCTGTGTTTGATTCTTATTGATTTCAGACCTATGACAAGTGGACATATATGCCATTACAAATGTCCCGGCTGAGGGTTTGGATGATTATGAGCAACATGCTCCATTAGATACGAGACGGCAAAAGCACTGAGAGAAAGCAATTCACTGAATAATAACATCAGCTGCTTGCTTGAAAGGGTTGTCAAAACTATGCAAATCCACAGTAAAAAAATAAATAAAAATGATGTTCTGGAGTTATAAATAAAGACGACTGG
This sequence comes from Onychostoma macrolepis, assembly GCF_012432095.1. Taxonomy (NCBI): domain Eukaryota; kingdom Metazoa; phylum Chordata; class Actinopteri; order Cypriniformes; family Cyprinidae; genus Onychostoma; species Onychostoma macrolepis. The sequence goes on from NC_081162.1 coordinate 6,194,347, forward strand.
AGTATGTTTTACAGGAAAATACTATTTCAGTCTTTCTGCTTCAAAATGTCACATTAGATTCAGTGTGTTACTGCCATTTCTTTGTCATTATTTGTGAAATTTACCAGCAATTTCTGAATGAAAATAATTTCAAAGCAAATCTCACACCAATTGTTTTTCGGTGTATGATACGATACAAGAAAGCAGAACGAGATTTCACTTGATGACTTCTCTTTTTCTGTTATTTGACCGGACGGCGACCATTCCAGGAAAACAGAAGTGTTTGGCTGGCTGTTCATTGTAAGGTCAAAAGAAATTAATTTATGTATACAGGATGTGTATATCACTGGGGCATTACCTTTTTGAAAGTACTACTTTTACATTTACATTTAGTTACTTAGCAAGAGGCTTTTATCCAAAGCGACTTAGAAATGAGGACAATGGAAGCAATCAAAATCAACAAAAGAGCAATGATATGCAAGTGCTATGACTAGCTAAACGCAGCACACATAGCAAGGTTTTTGTTTTTTTCTTTTTTAAATATATAATAAATAAAAAGAAAACAGATAGAATAGAAAAAGAATAGCAAGCTAGTGTAAGAGGCCTTTTTTATTTTTGGTTAATTGTATAATAAATAAAAAGAAACAGATAGAATACAAAAACATTAGAAAAGCTAATGTTATTATTATTATTCTTATTTTTTTTTTAAGAGAGCAAGCAGTAAATGAATAGAGAGCAAACCTATTTTTTACTTTTAAGTACTAATTTGTACCTTTAAGGTACTAATATGCACCATTTTGGGGTAAACAAGGTACAGTGTACCTTTTGAAAGCGTAGCTCCCCAGTGACAGCTTTTTAAAAAAATTTCGGAGAGTGTATACATTATTTTGTGTATAATGTGTAAATTATTTCATTAAATCTCTATAAAACATTTATCAGCGTACCTGTTGTAAGTGTGGTCATTCAATATTATTGATAAATTATATCCAGAATGTGAGGTTTTCATGTTTGGACGGAGCACTTTAGACTTACGGATGGTGCTGCAGCAGGGGACATAAGAGGCTGAAAAACATCTCACTTGTCCTGAGAAATAGAGCTCTAGTGTCCTCTGCTGGTTATGAGGGATGAAAGCACCATTTATGATATGCTGCTGACCTCTGTGGGCTCTTTATACTAAAATAACAGATATATATATATATATATATATATATATATATATATATATATATATATATGCAGAGCTGGGTAGTAACTGATTACATGTAATCTGGATTACGTAATCAGATTCCAAAAATTAAGTACTTGTAATTAGAGTAAGTTACATTTTAAAATACTCGTAATCAGACTACAGTTACTTTTTTATGGATTACATGATTACATATTATTCACAAAATAGCAATAAATGATTCATAATTAATTGATTCTCCCTAATTTCTCATTAGCCATTAGTCAGGTGGCGACAGCATTTGATCACTGGATTTACAAAAATCATTTCAGGTTTAAGAAGGGTTTCAGTATTGCATCAGCTACTGATGAACACATTCATTTTTATTTGAATTATTACTCTGTAGGGTTTTTTTAACCATGTATTATTAATTATAACTAATTAAAATTCACACATTCACATTATTTCTTAGTTACATGTAATACAGGCATTCCAAACTTTTTGTCATCTAAACCTTATTCACCAAATATATTTGCTTTAAGTACCCCTGAGATTTTAAAATAAATATTTCAATAATTAAGTAACACATTTGCATTTTCACGGTTTCTTTGATGTTGATTAATGATCACATGGCATGCAGGTAAATAAAAATATTTCATCTTTTTTAGTAAGTTTTTTATTTACTCCTATACTTATGAATGGGAGAAACTGCAACGTGCAATATGGAGGAATAGTCCCACCTTCTAAACAAGAGATAAATTTCCCATCTCAACCTGACTAGACCAGCCAATGCACATTCACTGTATAAGCACTTTATGACTCCACATGCACATTGGCTGGTCTAGCCTGAAAAATTAATTTCAGATTTTTGTTGCTGATTTGACATATGTAATTTAATTGTGAGTTCAACGAGCAGTTTTTGAGATTTCAGGATTCCCCCATTCATTAAGATAGGTCTTGTACAAGCTGCCTGGGACGTTGCAAATATGGCCGCCGAGTGAAGAGACTTTTTATGATTGAAAATGATTTATTTTCATTTAAAAAAAAATTATGATTAATTGTCAGCTTTTCATTAAACTCACAACCCATCTGCAGTTCCTTTACGAACCCTAGTTTGGGAAACCTTGATGTAGCCTAATATAATGTTTAATGCACTTCATGTTGTAAATTACAATGAATGGAACAAGTTTTCTTACACTTTGCATTTTTTCCATCATTATGATACAAGATAATGCTATTTAAATCGATGTGATAAACGAGTTAAATCAAAAGTAATCTAAAAGTAATCCAAACGTAATCTGATTATATTACCTAAAATGTGTGATGTAACGGATTACGTTACTGACTACAATTTTGGTCATGTAATCTGGAATCAGTAACGGATTACAATTTGTAAGTAATCTACCCAGCTCTGTATATATATATATATATATAAAATTGAGCTTTCCGTTTACACTGCAAAGCTGTTCAAATATAACAAAAGTACTTTGTTCACGTGTGTACAAAGTAGTAAATAGGTTTATATATAGCTTTGTATGTTAATATAATTTGAAAACCACGATTTGAAAAGCACTCATGACTTAATATAGGCTATTCACCTTATTTTTCATTGGCAACATAAGATATTTCCTGTGAGAATAGAATAGTGCAGTAAACATTAAAACTAACTGTACAACAACTAGTTTATAATTAATATGATAATACAATATGATAATCAGAGCTGGGTAGATTACATGTAATCTGGATTACATAATCAGATTAAGTACTTGTTCTTAGAGTATACTACATTTTAAAATGCTCATAATCAGATTACATTTACTTATTTATGGATTACGTGCTTACATATTATTCAAACACAAAGGCAGTGAAATTATTCATAATTTACTGATTCTCCCTCATTTTTTTCCCTCACATATTTCAAGGAATATTTTTTCTTTCTCTTTACTTTTTTATATCAACATGGTACTTTTAATGGTAAATTAAAAAAACAAGTTTCATAAAAAAAAAAAAAAAAACAAGTAATATAAAAGTACTCTGAATACATTACCTAAAACGAGTAACATAACTACAGTTTTCATCGACTACGATTTGTAAGTAATCTACCCTCATAATATAATATAATATAATGTAATGTAATATCAGTTAGCATCAAGCTAACTGTTTGATTGTGAGCTTTTCATTTGACAAGTAGCTGCTGATGTCATTTGTTTTGCTCTGTACCGGAAGCGCTGCTGTGACATCACGGGGAAACTCAGCAGGGCGAGCAGAAAACAAACATACCGAAACATCTCTGTCACAACCATCTTCATTATCATAGAGTGACTGTTGCCATCCGATTGTAACGGGCTTCTTTAAACCGTCCGATTATTTCCGGTAAGTGTAGCGGCAGCTGAAGTGTTGCTGATATCACAGCCTCATGAACAAACTCATAATTACTGTAAGTTTATATAACGACCACACACTGCTGTCAACTGAATAAATCACACCTTTTTGTTCGCATCATTTTTATTATCGTATTGTTTATTTGCCCTTTCTGCTAATATCATTTTTACTGGAAGAATAAACATAGGCCACTACAGCTAGATGTTAACATTATGTACAAATATAAAGGTAAGAGACATGGTGTCTGTCAGTCACAGTTTGTCTGTTTATTTTGAGGATACTTAATATTGCCCTTAAAAATTGTATTGTTTTTATTTGTTCTCATTATAGTAAACATATGATTTTGACCTAGTTCTTGTTTCTCTTTGTGACAGACAGGACTTTGTTTCCTGTGTCAAAGTATGTCTTCTTCCTGTTGTCATTGTGGTGTGATATATATTCTTGTCATATTTACGTTCCATGATGAATAATAGCAGTTGATGACTCACACAGGGTGGGGAAAGCTGTTTTTGTGTGTGTGTATTTACTAATTTCTCTCCCTGTTCTTTCATTTAGCATCAGTGTGGAACTTCGCACAAAAATGTGAGCAGGTTCACTTTCTGTTTGCATTTTTATATCAAGATGGCTGATGATTTGGTCTCCTGTGCGGCTGGAGCGCGAGGAGCCGTTCACTCCGCTCAGCCCTGTGCCAAGCAGAAATACCGCAGTAATGCCCATTCACAGGGACTGTTAGACGGGCTTCTGATGCTGCGACAAGGAGGGATTCTGTTTGATGTGGTGCTCTTGGTAGAAGGAAAGGCCATTCAGGCTCACCGCATTCTCCTGGCGGCCTCGTGTGACTACTTCAGGTTAGTCTGGCACTCTTGAAATGTTTAGGGATGATAAGATTTTTTTTTATTTTTTAAAAGAAGTCTCTAATGCTCACCAAGGATGCATGTATTTCATCGAAAATAAAGGTAAATCAGTAATATTGTGAAATATTATTACAACTCTTTTGTATTTTAATGTATTTTAAAATGTCATTTATTCCTGTGTCGCAAAGCTGAATTTTCAACATCATTACTCCAGTCTTCAGTGTCAGAAATGATTATATTATAACGATTTGCTGCTCGAGAAACATTTCTAATTACTATTAATGTTGAAAACAGTTGTGCTGATTAATATTTTTGCAGATAATGTTTTTTATTTGCGTGATTTGAGAAATATAAAGTTCAAAAAATATTTTGTAATATTTATTAGTCTTTAACTGTCACTTATGATCAATTTAATGCACTTATGCTGAATAAAAGGATTAATTTCTTAACATAAAAAAAGCTTACTGACCTCAAAATTGTTAATGGTAGTGTATATATGTAAAATAAAGTTCATATTTTAGGTGCTGGTCACAATTTTAAGTTTTTAAATATTATTTTAGTTTTGTTTTTGTTTTTATCAGCTCAAAAAAAAAATATTTTCTTTTCTTTTTTTTTTTAATATAGCACTATTGTCACTCCTTGAAATTTCACTTAAACTACCCAATAAATACAGAGAATGCACATCAATTAAGTTACCAAACATGTCAGAGATCAGTAAACACTTTATGTGGTCCCATTTATATTTGTGATCCTGGACCACAAAACCAGTCATAAGTGTCAATTTTTCAAATTTTCACCATCTGAAAGCTGAATTAATAAGCTTTCCATTGATGTATGGGTTGTTAGGATCGGACAATATTTGGCCGAGATACAACTATTTGAAAATCTGGAATCTGAGGGTGCAAAAAAATCAAAATATTGAGAAAATCCCCTTTAAAGTTGTCCAAATGAAGTTCTTAGCAATGCATATTACTGATCACAAATTAAGTTTTGATATGTTTATGGTAGGAAATTCACTATATATCTTCATGGAACATGATCTTTACTTAATATCCTAATGATTTTTGGCATAAAATAAAAATGTTTGGCTATTGCTACAAATATACCCCAGCGACTTAAGACTGGTTTTGTGGTCCAGGGTCACATTTATACACACACACACACACACACACACACACACACACACACATATATATATATATATATATATATATATATATATTTAATTTTTATTTTTTATTTTTTGGGTAACACTTTACAATAAGGTGTTATTTGTTAACATTAGTTAATGTATTAACTAACACGAACAAACAATGAACAATACATTTATTACAGTATTTATTAATCTTTGTTAATGTTAGTTAATAAAAATACAGTTGTTCATTGTTTATTCATGTTAGTTCACAGTGCATTAACTAATGTTAACAAACACAACTTGTGATTTTAATAATGTATTAGTAAATGCTGAAATTAACATGAACTAAGATTAATAAATGCTGTGGAAGTACAGTTAATTCTTAGTTCATGTTAACTAATGTCGTTAACTAATGAACCTTATTGTACAGTGTTACCATTTTTTTTTCAAATTCAGATTTCAATTATTTTTATTTCAGAAATGTAAAAAAAAACTGCTCATTATAGTCATTGTATGTGTGAATTGCATATGTGGATAAATTAATAATGAATTAATAGTAATCACCAATGGTTATTGAGAAGAGTTTATTTGAAGAATATTGTAAAACAATTGATTAACTGAATTTAATCGTCTTTATTGAACCTGACTATCTAACACAAAGCACATTCTCAGTTTGTCTTGTTTTGTGACAGTGATTTATTATATGTGGATTCAAAAGATTGAGCTACATGATTATTGTTCCCCTGTACAGTCCTTCTTTTCTCTTTGTTTAGGGGTATGTTTGCCGGAGGTTTGCGGGAGATGCAGCAGACTGAGATCCCCGTCCATGGAGTCACATACATGGCGATGACCAAACTGCTGGACTTCATCTACACCTCTGAGCTGGAGCTGGACCTGGACACGGTACAGGAAGTGCTGTGCGCGGCCACTCTGCTGCAGGTCCAAGATGTGATCGGCTTCTGCTGCGACTTCCTGTTCTCCTGGCTGGATGATGACAACATCCTGGAGGTGGAAAAGCTAGCTGACATCTACGGGCTCGACCAGCTCGGCGAAAAAATTCGCTCATATCTACTCAAGAACATCCAGACCTTCTCACGTACGCCGGTGTATCGAAAGCTTCCTCCAGAAAAGATCCTGAGTGTCCTTTCCAGCAACGATCTGGAGGTGAACTCAGAGAACGAGGTGTTCGAAGCAGCCCTGCACTACCATTATACTCCTGAACAGGTGGAGAAGGATGATGTTTGCTTACAGGTGATGATCCGGAGTTCAAAACTATCAATAAAAACTTTCCCACATTTCATCACATTTAATTTTTTCACAAAATATGAATAGAGATTTTTCACATTATATATACCATTGTTATTTTAGTATCCTTGAGATACTATTATAGTTTTTATTAATATTTTGAATCAGTTTTTATGTTTTTATTTTCATTTTTAATTTCAGTTAAAGTTTTAGTCATTTTGTTGTTTTTGTCATTTTTAGAAGTCTGTATAGTTTTTATTAATTCTTTATTTTAATTTTAGTTATTTTAGTATGTCAAATCAAACTAAACTGAATTAAGAATCAAGTTAAATTTCTAAACTTAAACAGGAGAGATCAACAACCATCACTGTGACATCATTTATATATGTATTTATGTGGGTCAATGATACATGAAAGTGTTCATGATAAAGTAGAAATATTTTTATGAATTTTAAGTAAATCCACAATTAAGTAAATCCAAAATACATATATATATACAGTATATCATCTTTAATACATTAAAATAAGAAAAGCAGTCAAATGTTAAAAGTTTTGGTTTTAATGACAACTTTTTTTTTTAAATGTATCATTTTACTTATAATCTTCAAATGAGTGGAACAGTATGTTCAAATGATCAAATGATTTAATGTTGATTTAAATTTTTGTCGCTGATTTAATGAAACACCCACAGATATAGCAGAAAACATCTGGCTCATGTTTGCATTTTCTTCTATCACTGGCCATAATTCTAACCTTGAAATGAGGATTAGGCATAAAATTATGCGCTCGTAACCGCTTTCATAACCGCTGGCCAAATTGAAAAACGAAACTAAAATTAAAACCTCTTTGAGAGCAAGGGGGGCCCCAGGTGTTTACGCAGCTTGCAATCAAACGCAGCTTGATTAAAGATAAAAGTCTTCTTCACCTTACAAATGATTGTCATAAGCAAAAAATGCTACAAAATGCACATCATATTTTGTGAGAAAGTGTGACATACAGGTGCTGGTCATATAATTAGAATATCATCAAAAAGTTGATTTATTTCACTAATTCCATTCAAAAAGTGAAACTTGTATATTATATTCATTCATTACACACAGACTGATATATTTCAAATGTTTATTTCTTTTAATTTTGATGATTAGAGCTTACAGCTCATGAAAGTCAAAAATCAGTATCTCAAAATATTAGAATATTACTTAAGACCAATACAAAGAAAGGATTTTTAGAAATCTTGGCCAGCTGAAAAGTATGAAAATGAAAAGTATGAGCATGTACAGCACTCAATACTTAGTTGGGGCTCCTTTTGCCTGAATTACTGCAGCAATGCAGCGTGGCATGGAGTCGATCAGTCTGTGGCACTGCTCAGGTGTTATGAGAGCCCAGGTTGCTCTGATAGTGGCCTTCAGCTCATCTGCACTGTTGGGTCTGGTGTCTCTCATCTTCCTCTTGACAATACCCCATAGATTCTCTATGGGGTTCAGGTCAAGCGAGTTTGCTGGCCAATCAAGCACAGTAACACTATGGTCATTGAACCAGCTTTTGGTACCTTTGGCAGTGTGGGCAGGTGCCAAGTCCTGCTGGAAAATGAAATCAGCATCTCCATAAAGCTTGTCAACAGAAGGAAGCATGAAGTGCTCTAAAATCTCCTGGTAGATGGCTGCGTTGACTGTGGACATCAGAAAACACAGTGGACCAACACCAGCAGATGACATGGCAGCCCAAATCATCACTGACTGTGGAAACTTCACACTGGACTTCAAGCAACATGGATTCTGTGCCTCTCCACTCTTCCTTCAGACTCTGGGACCTTGATTTCCAAATGAAATGTAAAATTTACTTTCATCTGAAAAGAGGACTTTGGACCACTGAGCAACAGTCCAGTTCTTTTCTCCACAGCCCAGGTAAGATGCTTCTGGCGTTGTCTCTGGTTCAGAAGTGGCTTGGTAGCCCTTTTCCTGAAGACGCCTGAGCGTGGTGACTCTTGATGCACTGACTCCAGCTTCAGTTCCCTCCTTGTGAAGCTCTCCCAAGTGTTTGAATCGGCTTTGCTTGACTGTATTCTCAAGCTTGCGGTCATCCCTGTTGCTTGTGCACCTTTTTCTACCCAAATTCTTCCTTCCAGTCAACTTTGCATTTAATATGCTTTGATACAGCACTCTGTAAACAGCCACACCTTTCAGTAATGATCTTCTGTGACTTACCCTCTTTGTGGAGGGCGTCAATGTTCGTCTTCTGGATCATTGCCAAGTCAGCAGTCTTCCCCATTATTGTGGTTTCAAAGAACAAGAGATACCCAGAATTTATACTGTAGGGATGGTCATTTATTCAAACTCAAATGTAAATATTCTAATATTTTGAGATACTGATTTTTTACTTTCGTGAGCTGTAAGCTCTAATCATCAAAATTAAAAGAAATAAACATTTGAAATATATCAGTATGTGTGTAATGAATGAATATAATATACAAGTTTCACTTTTTGAATGGAATTAGTGAAATAAATCAACTTTTTAATGATACTCTAATTATATGACCAGCACCTGTAGCATAGCAAAACAGGCACTATTTCTGGACACGGATCCCCAAAATTAGTAAGAAACAAGTATTGGATTTGATTCAGCAAATGTTTGGATAAGTGATATTTATGTCAAATCAACTTTTCCTTCAGGATCCGTTGTGGATGTTGGAAGCGGTGCGGTTCTGTCTGATGGAGAAGCACGTGTTGCAGCGCTTGCACAGCCGGTTAAAACAGTGTCCGCTGCGGGACTCAGTGGCCGCTGCTCTGCGTTACCACAGTCAGGAGCTGTGGCAGCCGGTGATGCAAACCCCACTCACTCAGCCTCGCTGCAGCTCCCAGTGCATTGTGGGATTCGGTGGCATGTTTTCATCCAGCACACTGGTGGACAATGAAGAGCGCTTCCAGGTGTTCCACCCCTCCTGGGGTGAGTGGCGTAGTCTGGCTGCAGATCGTGCTCCTCGCATGTCCAACATGGGCATCGCGGTGCTCAATAACTTTGTGTACTTGATTGGTGGAGACAAAAACACCAGTGGCTTCCGTGCTGAAGCTCGATGCTGGAGGTAAGTGATGCTGAATATTAATTTGCATTCCATTTTTACAGATGGTGGAGTGCAACTATGAATCTAGAACAATTGCTTGTATAATCTTGTTGTATACATGTTACATTGTAGAAGAGAATGAAGGATTTTGGTCTTGCTTTACTTTTACTGAATTTCTTATTTTATAGAATTATGATTCCTAGTTTTCAAAATTATTACATACTTTTATTTTGTTTATTTTTTAATGAGGTTAATTTTTGTTTGTTTGTTAAATAATAAATAAATGGGTAACACTTTATTTTAAGATGTCCTTGTTACACATTGTACATGTACTTACTATTATAATAACAATTAATTATGCATAATTACATGCACGTAACTCTAAACCAAACCCTAATCCTAACCATATAGTAAGTACATGTAGTTAATTGATATTACTCAGTACTTAAATCTATAATTACACTGTAGTAATGACACCTTAAAATAGTGTAACCAATAAATTTATATACATTTATATAGAAAGAAGTCATTTATTTGATTAAAAATACAGTTAAAACTAAAATATTGTGAAATATTATATTAAAGCTGCAGTCCGTAACTTTTTTTAGTTCAAAATTATCCGAAATCAATATTTGAGCAAGTACATAATCAGCCAGTGCTCAAAACTATTGCCTTACTTTAGCCCGATTCACAACGGTTGGCTTATAATAATGCTTTCTAATTTGAGTGGTACGGGCAGCTTTTCGCAGGAAATTTGAGCATGCTGCCACATCATTGTGAGGATCCTGCGGGTTGCAGATCGTTTATAGCCTTTTCTCACAGCAGCTGGAGTAATTAAATGTATCATTTTGATGGCAGATTGTAATCCAGAAAGGATTATGTGTTTATGAAACACATGTGAATGAAATTAAATTATATTCCAGTTTTAAATGTACTTCTGATTACAGATAGCCTGGGATTACACAGGATTTGTATTTTAAAGAAAACCAGTTCGAAGGGAGCATAGCTTGCTTTTTGGGTTAAAAAATTTCTTAATATGAAATTCGATGGTATGACAATTTGAGATTAGACTGTACAGAAATTGAAATCTACACGCTAATACACACTCATACTCATAGTCACGCAATGCTGATGTTGTTAACATTAATAATTTGAGAATAAAGTATAACAATTAAAAAGTATAATAATAATAATTTGCCTGGTTAGATGTGATATGAGTTAACCGATCATTAGATTTAATTACAATTGGTAGCACGATTTATTGTAATGATTTTTTCCTCAGTTGGTCAGAACAAACGTGGCAGACTTGTTACTTACTTGTCCAGATGACAATATCCCGTGAAAATTCTTATTTGGGTCATATATTCAAGACGTAGGCTAGATTATTTCTTATTATTACAGTGTGAGGTTTTACATTTTAGAGAGCAGAGATTTGACTTGGTCGTTGTAGGACTTTAGATCCTCCCATATGGCCCTGTGTTTAGGATTATTGGATTTGTATTATACCCAAATCAGAGACCAGTATAATCCAATAAATGCTGATTGGATTATTGGACTTGTTTATTCAAATCTTAAATCAGTATAATTGCAACACCACTCAGAGTTTGAATGCATTTCTAAGTTTATCAAATGAAATAAAACTCAAAGATTTAGTATACACAGAAACAACAACGAAAAGCTTATAATGAATCCATTATAAACATAAAGAAATTATACATAATACATAAAATGGGCTAAAGGTTAAAAAACAGTCTAGAAACTTTACAAAATCTGGACCTCTTGTTTGCATATGGTATTCTAAACTATATATCATAACTCTTTTACTTTAGTCATTTAGCAGCTGCTTTTATCAATAAATGCACAAGCAAGATTGTCACACAAGAGCCGAAAATACTCAATACAATATCGCAATGCAAAGTTCCAAAAGTTACTCTGAGTAGATGAAAGAGAGAACAGGAAAATATTTTCTTTAAGGAAGTCCCTTTGATTGTTGTTGTGGTTCTAGTTACATCGTAGTAGTAATAACCTGCTGACTGAACAGATGTAATTTTTGTGTCACTTTACCACAAAATACTTGCTCATCACTGTCATTCTTTTTGAGTATTTATACGCAGAGCTCTTGATTAGTGTTGTTACTGCTCACAAACTAAAACCAATATAAAATATAAAATCGTGTTCGTAACTTGAAAAGCTGAAATAAAATAGAAATATTAGGTGAAACACTTAAACTTAAAAAAACGTATACCAAAATTAGAAATGTTGCATTGGCAACTAAATTAAATAAAGGAAGTGAAAATTAAGTTGACATACTAAAATTTAAATAATAATGATATTAAAAATTAATAAAAGGGTATAAATATTACTAAAATAACACTGATCTTGATATGGTTACTTTCACTCCATCCTCAGCTAATGAAAGTGATCTTCTCTATGGCTTGCCTCACAAGAGTTTGAACTTTACCCAAAGCAGTGTCTCTTTGATTTGGTTTCGACTTCCTGTTAATTATGCCAACAGTGCACACTATTGAGTAGTTATAAGGTAGTAGTACCCTGATTAGAGCAGCAAATGTAACAGATGCTCTATGCTTAGAAAGAAATAATTAATAAATTACATATATCAATAATGCATTTAAAATGTATAAATAAAAATTAATTTTATTAAAGTTTTACTATAATACATTTTAGAATTTTAAAGTTTCTAACAATATGTATACATGAAGTGTATGTATGTATACTGTATATTTAATTCAGTAACTTTTATTAAAAACCTTACTCGGAGCAACACACTTTAAAATATGCACAGCTATGCAGAACTGTTAAGAACTGAATATATATTGTTGTTTGTGTTGTAAACAGTGGTCTGTTCATGAACTGCTGAATGAGTTATGTCAGTTAGGTTGAGAAAGAGCAGCATTACAATAAAGGCCTTTTGTTTTGAATAGAGAGAATCTCAGTCGATATTATCCTTCAGTTTGTCCCATATTAATTTAGCACAAACGGCAAAAAATACATTATTTTCTAGTGATACATCAGATGATATTCTGTACAGCTAAACTTCTAGTTGAAGTATAACAATTTGAAAATCAGACAGTGTTATATATAACATAAGTAGTGAAGTTTTTTAATAATATATATTGCTTAAAACAGGGCAGAAAATATATAAAAGCAATTAATATAAGATTGAACAAATGATATACAACAATATTTACGTTCATTCCATTGTCTTCTCATCAAGGTACGATCCCCGCCACAACACCTGGTGTACTATCGAGCCTTTACGGCAGCAGCACGCGGATCATTGCGTCTGTGTGGTTGACAAATATATCTACACCATTGGAGGACGAGACTACACCAATGAACTGGACTGTGTGGAGCGCTACAACCCACAAACCAACACCTGGGAATATGTGGCACCGCTGAAACGAGAGGTGGACTGTTATCCATAAACCATTATAGACTTTTACACTGAAACTGAAATCCATTGTGGCTGAGCGTGAACTACATTGGTTATCTGTAGATATAGTATTGTAAATATTAATATCTCATATAATCAAGCAGTGCATCAGGCAGGTCACGAGTCAGAGGCAGTCAGCTGATTCATGGTGCTTATCAGTGCAGTTCAGACACTTCAGAATTCACTTTCCTGTTAATGCACAACATAAGTTACAATCATTCCTGAAAGAGGACGTTTGAAAGTATTGTCTGCTGCTTAAACATTGTACACTACTGGTCAAATGTTTGGAATGATTGAGTTTTATTAATATTTTTGAAAGAATTTATTTGAAGTAATATTAAGGAAATATTCATATTTAAATTTCAAATAACTTTTGAGTATATTTAAAAAATGTAATTTATTCCTGTGATGCAAAGCTGAATTTTCAACATCATTACTCCAGTCTTCAGTGTAACATGATCCTTCAGAAATCATTCTAATGTGCTGATTTTCTGCTCAGTTATTTTAAATATTTATGGGTGCTCAGTTATTAATAATGGTTCGTATTATCAGTGTTGAAAACAGCTGCTTAATGATTTTTTTTGTGAAAACCATGATACAATTTTTTCAGGATTCTTTTAATGAATAGAAAGTTCAAGAGAATAGAATTTATTTGAAATCTTTTGTAAGATCTTTTTATTATACTTACCCCAAACTTTTGATTGGCAGTTTATCACAGTTTCTGAAGGATCATGTGACAAGACTGGAGTAATGATGCTGAAAATTCAACTTTGCATCACAGGAATAAAATACATTTAAACAGAAAACAGTTATTCAAAGTTGTAGTAATATTTCAGAGTGTTACTGTTTTTGCTGTATTTTTCATCAAAAAAATGCAGCTTTGTTAAGCAAAAGAAATATCAATTATTCCAAACTTTAGGCCAGTAGTGTAAGTTGGTAACTGTATTTACATGAGGGCTGTAACTACCACAATAATGTGACATGAGTGCACAACATATGTTTACACTCTGACATGCCTGTGTCTGCAGGTATATGCCCACGCTGGTGCAGTGATTGATGGGAAGATCTACATAGCATGTGGCCGGCGGGGAATGGCATATCTGAAGGAGACCTACTGTTATGATCCCAGCGGCAATCACTGGAGCATGTGTGCCGAGGGTCCGGTGGAGCGCGCCTGGCACGGCATGGCAGCACTTAACGGCCGAGCTTACGTCATTGGAGGCAGCAACGATGGTTGCGGTTACCGGCGAGACGTCCTCAAGGTACTGAACTTCTGAAATACATGCACCGTATGTATTTCATTTCCAGCACATTTTAACAATACCGTGATAATACTGATAACTGTGATAATTTAGGTCACTATAATTTTGATAAGAAATGTTCATAACGTTACATCCCTACCAGAGGTGGAAAGTAATGAATTACATTTACTCGCGTTACTGTAATTGAGTAGCTTTTTTGTGTACTTCTACTTTTTAAAGTAATTTTTAAAATCTGTAATTTTACTTTTACTTAAGTATATTTTGTTTGAAGTATTGTACTTCGCTACATTTTAAAACACATTAATTACTGAGTAAAAAATAAATAAAAAATCGCTCCCTGGAAACTACTGCAGTAAATAATGGGCAGGAGAACAAACTGGCGCTAAAATCAGAAGAAAGACGAGGACGGACAAGACAGGCGTTAATGGTGCAGACCCAGCTGAAAACCAAACCCCGTCGTATTCTGCTGTAGTTGAAATGAAATGAAATGAAGTGAACCCCTGGCCATGTTTATGCTCTATTATGCAGTGTAAGTTGTGTTTTCCTAGGGAAACCAAACTAGCAGCTTATAAATATCGACATCAACGCTTCGCAAGCATGTAGAGGTACGTATAAATACTTGCATCATTGCATTGGTGGTTAAAATTAAGCTTTGGCAGTTAAGCAAAAGGTTTTGCACAAATTAGCCAAAAAGACAGTGGTGCAAGGGTGTGCGATATATCGTCTGCAATAATATCATAATTGTTGTTTTAACTTTTATCAATATCACACGAAGAGTGCCGTTTTTCTTCAAAAATCTGAATGATTACATATAGGTTTTTTTTTTTTTTTTTTTTTTACAACAGTTCAATAAACAAGAAGTTAATTAAGAGACTTGCGTTTTAGACACCATGTTGCCTGTTTTTGCTCTATTTCGATAACAAAAATAATCCCAAACACAGCCACAGCACTATTTTGCGTCTCTGAGCAACATGACGGTGTTTCGTTCCTGCATGAATCAACTGTTTAAATGATTAGTTTCAGTCTCAATGACTCACTTATTAACAGTGACTGGTGACACCTACTGGCGGTTTTATTTCACATTTAAAGTATCTTTTTATTATAATTTCAAATGAGTATTCAACATTTTATGTCTTATATATCAAAACATTATTTCTGCATTTGTAACTGCAGGTTAAATGCATTCATGTCCTGCATTAAACAGTGTGTAAATACAGCCAAATGCCACTTCAGATGAAGCTTCTGTGTTTTCTCTGCATTGCAAAGATGAATTTTGTTGATATTGATTTAATTTGCCTGGTAACAGCCCAAATGTCTTATTATTCTAAATAACTGATTCCTTTAATTAAAAACAACTAGTTTGAGATTTATAGGCCTATCCCAGGGGTGTCAAACTCAGTTCCTGGAGGGCTGCAGCCCTGCAGAGTTTAGTTCCAACCCTGCTCCAACACACATACCATGTAGTTTTCAAATAAGCCTAAATGATTAGATTAGCTGGATCAGATGTGCTTAATTAGGGTTATATCTATACTGTGTAGGGCTGTGGCCCTCCAGGAATTGAGTTTGACACCCTTGGCCTATCCCATTTTTGCGTCCCTCCCACTGTTAACAAGTAATTTTTACTCGAGTAAATTTTAAATGAGCTACTTTTTACTTTTACTTGAGTAGATTTTTAGACTGGTACTTTTACTTGTACTTAAGTAAAATTTCATTAATGTAATGGTACTTTTACTTGAGTAAAATATTTTCATACTCTTTCCACCTCTGATCCCTACTCACATGTATTCAATATGTATGCAAAATAACTTATTACTTTTACTTGATGTTACACCATACGACATTAAATTCTTTCAATTGAAACTTTTCTTGATTTTTCAAAACCATGTGAAACCATTAATATAAACAGTACATTTCTAAAAATTTGGCAAATGTTATAAAGTAGGTTTTTTTTTTTCTTTCTTTTTAACCTGGCACACTCTTATCTTCGTTGACCTTTATTTGTTTAATTATTTGATATATTATTTAATATGTTACCAGTGTGTATATATGCTACTGTTCATAGGTTTGGGGTTGGTACAAATTTTTGAAAAAAATCTCTTATGCTGAGCAAGACTGCATTTATTTGATCAAAAATGCAATAAAAACTGTAAGCTTGTGAAATATTATTACAATTTAAAAACAACTGTTTTCAATTTTAATATATTTTAAAATGTAATTGAACTTGAAATACTTGTAACATTTTGTAAATGTCTTTACTGTCACAACTGACCAATTTAATGTGTCCTTGCTGAATAAAAGTATTAATATCTTTTTTTTTTTTAAATCTTATTGACCTCAAATTTATTAACAGTAGTATAATAAATTTTTTTTTTTTTTTTTTAATTTGACGTTTTCTTGAAAATATACACTACATTTCTAAGAATTCTGAGAACCTTTCTAAATTCTAAAATATTTTTCCTTTTTTGTGGATTTTTCATTGACCCATATGTCATTCAACACTAAAAACTACTGATAAGGAAACAGGCCAATCTAATTATATTTTTACGCTTATTATGGTATTGGAATCATATGCTTCATGTGAGGTTAGATCATTCTTTGTGTGGCTCACCTGCCTATTCGTAGCTTTCAGTCACATGACCAGCTCGAAGACCTGGAGGGCAAAACATCCATAGAACTGCAGGACAAGCCTGTTCATTTTCCATCTGTTTCACAGCCGCAAATATTTAGATCACCTCTCAAAAGAATAGAACAAAGGTATGTGAACAAAATGCAAGTTTTGGCCATTTGAAATCCATTTTAAGCACCCGCGGCAATATTTCAATCATTATACAGTGCGACAAAACATTGTAAAAACACTTAAAATGCCTTAATATATTTAAAACAGTAATATTAAAATATCAAATTCAGTAATCTCTATATTAATGATGTGTAGTTTACACAGGCAAGCAGATGAGCCCGGAATATGAATGCAATCCGCTTAATGGTTCAGTGTTTTCCTTCTAATGGTTTTCTGTGGGAAAGCACTTAACGTGAAACTTTGCACGTTGCGTTTATATTCTGGCTTCATCTGCTTGCTTGTACAAAATATACATCATCAATAAGGTGTTTACTGAATTTCGCCTTTTAATATCTGCATTTTACTACATTACTACTTAATGCAATCTGCGTAAAAATAACTTTCGGTCAGAGCTTCGTTTGGCCTCCAGGTGGGTGTTCCTATAAAGGTGTTACGTCACGTGAAAACTATCTATTAAGAGTGTTGTTATGAGGTTTCATAGTTGACAGCATGCTGCCTTTAAAGACAGCTGTCCATGTAGAGCGTAGACAACCAAGCAGCTCACTGTGTTTTGATCCAGAGCCAGCGACTGCACTAAAGGTCTGTCTGTCTATAGGTGGCGTGCTATAACCCAATAGCAGATGTGTGGTCTGTGGTGAGCCCGCTGCCAGCTGGACACGGAGAGCCAGGTATGGCCGTCCTGGATGGGTGCATCTACATCCTGGGAGGAAGGTCGCATGATAAGGGCAGTCGAATGAAGTACGTTCACATTTATAACGCAGAGGAGGACAGATGGGGGAGCGGGACAGCCCTCGAGGACCGCGTATCTGGGCTTTCAGCATGTGTCCTGCTTTTGCCACAAGCAGCCATGGCTCAGGCGCGCAGCTGGGAGCAAAGGGCTAAAGCATCATGGGAAGATGTGGACTGGGATGACTCGGACAACTCAAGCGAGGACTGAAGGTGTTAGCGCTGCTCAGGTGGGGCATAAAATTGCAAAAGTGAGGGAATTGAACTTTATTAAATTGAGCACTTGTACGAAATTCCATAATTCTTTACTAGACTGAGTTTTGGGAGCGTCCTTGTTGTGCCTGTCTGTAAGAAACTGAAGGTAAGTTGGAAGTGTTCTGGTTTAGATAATTTCCAAATTACACTCCTTTATGCTTGTGTGTTAATTTCACTTACTCTTTTAGGTTGATGTGCCATTTTCTATTGTTTTACGCCCAAAACTTCATTCAGAACTATGAGAAACTGTTGGAGATGCTAACACTGTACATGCACTTTACAAATAAGGTTTGATTTTGTTTATAATGATGGTGCCTTTATTTTACAGATGTGTTTTGGTAAGTCCAATGCCTTTTTATTAATAGATTTGAATTAAGTGCAATAACAATTTTCAAAAGAGTAAAGGAAAGGGTGAGGAAAGTGGTAAACAGGATGCTCTAGTGCAGGGGTCGGCAACCTTACACACATGTACTAACATTAGCGGAGTAAATATTGGCACAAAAAAACAGTAATATTGTGAAATGTTTTTACAATTTAAAAGAGCTGTTTTCTTTTTGAATATATTTTAGAAGGTAATTTATTCTTGTGATCCAAGCTGTATTTTCAGCATCATTACTCCAGTCTTCAGTGTCACATGATCCTTCAGAAATCATTATATTATGCTTAATCATTATATTTGCTGCTCAAGAAACATTACTTATTATTATCAATGTTGAAAACAGTTGTGTTGCTTAATATTTGTTTTAATTCAAAAGTTTGGGGTAAATAATATTTAAAGAAAATAAATAATACTTTTATTAATCGGGCACACATTAAATTGATGATAAACTGACAGTAAAGGCATTTATAATGTTACAAAATATTTCTATTTAAAATAAATACTATTCACTGTTCATCAAGAATCCTGAAAAAAAAGTATTGATGTTTTAAGCAGCACCATTGTTTTCAACATTGATTAAAAAAATAAAAAAATAAAAAAGAACCATAATTAACAGGTGAGCATCAACAATAACTGGCTATAACAGAAGTCAGAAAGTGCTTTATTACCAAGTATGATTACACACACAAGGAATTTGACTTGGTGACGGGAGCTTCCAGTACAGAAGAAAGTACAGACATAGTGCAGACATACATGGAATATAACACTAATATAGGAAATTAAATAATGCATCATATACAGCAGTAGAAATATAGAGGACAAAAATTCTTCTAAACATAAATGAATGTACAGATATGTTATTTACAAGTGTACAGTTTATGTAATTTACAAATGTGCAATTTCCAGATGTTATGCGTAAATGTGTCACTTATGATGGACAATGTATAGTTATGAAAGTTTTAATTGTTCAGGCTGAATATAGCCTGTGGGGAAAAAACTGTTCTTGTGCCTGGCTGTTCTGGTGATCGGTGCTCTGTGTAGCGTCGACCAGAAGGCAACAGTTGGAAGAGAGAGTGAGCTGGGTGTGTGGGGTCCAGAGTGATTTTCTTAGCCCTTATCCTCACTCTAGAGATGTAAAGATCTTGGAGGTTGGGCAGAGGGGCACCGATAATCCTTTCAGCAGTCCTGACTGTCCGCTGTAGTCTCTTGATGTCTGATTTGGTAGCTGGACCAAACCAGACAGTTATGAATGAACACAGGACAGACTCGATGGCCGAGTAGAACTGTTTCAGCAGCTCCTGTGGCAGGTTGAACTTCCTCAGCTAGTGAAGGAAATACAGCCTCTGCTGGGCATTTTTGCATTTTGGAGTCGATGTGAATGTCTCATTTCAAGTCCTGAGAGATGGTGGTGCCCAGGAACCGGAACGACTCTACTGCAGCCACAGTGCTGTTCATGATGGTGAGTGGGGGGAGTGCAGGAGGCTTTCTCCTGAAGTCACGATCGTCTTTGCTGTCTGTGGGAGGGTCAGACAGCTCTTAGAATTCATCAAACATATTTTAATTTGTGTTCCGAAGATGAACGGAGGTCGTACGGGTTTAGAACGACATGAGGGTGAGTAATTCATGACAGAATTTTCATTTTTGGGTGAACTAACCCTTTAACCTCCTGTCTAAGCAGACTCATCGCCACCGTGTATGAGGCCGATGACGGTAGTGTCATCTTTAAATTTCTATGACAGAGGGGTCTTTTGCAGTGCATCCGTTCGTAACTGAGCAGCAAATCAGCATATTAGAATGATTTTTGAAGGATCATGTGACACTGAAGACTGGAGTAATGATGCTGGAAATTCAGCTTTGATCACAGGATTCAATTGCATTTTTAAATAGGGTAAAAAATTAAGCTCACCAAAAATCTACATTGAGACGTTTTTAGTGCACAAGATGTTGGTTTCAGTACAAAAAGTTATGTTAAAATAAAATATTAATCTCTCACAACAAAATGTTGAATATTATTTGAAATGACAAAAGCATTTCAATTAAGATATACATCATTAAATTCAAAAAGTCTGGCTGTGCTTAATGGGTACATTTTTGTACACCCTTGTTGTTCCCAATAAGCTCACATCATGTTTTATTACAAATTCTTGTTTATTTTATGGAAACTTTTTAAAGAATAATTGTAAAAATATATTTTTTGAAGGTACAAAGTCAATCACAAAAAAACAGCACTAAAATCTAGCAACAAGGCATTCAAGTCGATCAGTTATATATTCATAATGAAGTGTCATCTAAGCCCATTACAACACGTTCAGCTAAGTAACACAATCAAATAAAACAAACCAATAAAACATTTAATTCATGGGGATGAACACAGAAACTAGCCTCATTATGAAACCTCTTTTTAAATGGATGTAAACTTATCTATAGTCTCTTAAGGCTGAATGGACTACATGATTTTTGCCCCGATTTTCCACAGATTTACAGTCTGGAGAAGTTGATGCTATAGCCAAAGATCAGAGCCAGTCTGCAGATTTGAGTCGACAGAATCCATAGAAAATCGATTAACTTAAAGTGACAACCATCAAGTCAAGTCTGTTTATGAAGTATTTACAGACGTTCAATGTGGAAGAGCTTAAAGAGCACACTGAGCTTAATTAAAGCAGCAACAATTTTTAATAAATTTCATGTAATATTTATTAAAATGCTAGGATTTTGCTAAATAAATAATCTAGGTCATGTATTAAGTTCATACATATTTTAATATGAACAACTATTATTAACAATATCTATGAAATTATACTTTTTCTTCAAGATGTCACACTGAAGCTGTGATTTTCATAGTAGTGCACCCTTTAAGCTCAGCTTACAATAATATGACATCTTTAAAAATTACAGCACTGTAAAACCACAGACCAGCAATAAACTGTCAATTTATAATATTATGGATGTGAAAGTACAAGCCAGTAATGCCTGTGAAGTAATATATTAGCGTAGCACACAATCTTATACAGCTAGTCAGCTATCTGTGTTCTGTAGCATCTGCGCTGTGTTAATAAAACTATCTTTTGGATCTGATGTAATTATTTCCCACATCCAAGTTCCAGGTTATAATATGCAAAAGTCTGAACATTAATCTCTTAATTTTGCAGTAAGTAGTGAAACTCACCCAAAATAAAGGATTAAACATCTAAAAAAAACACACATTTAAGGAATGACTCTTTTGGTGAAAGTTTTTAGACGGCTTTCAAAATGGCCGCCAGACAGTGTGAACACATGGAGACTCATATCTCGGCGTGCGATGATCTGATTGACTTGAAATTATAGGAGGTGTATAGTAACAAACACATCAATTGGTTAAGACATCAAGTAGGATAATAAATATTTTTTTCTTTTTATAATCTGAGCTCAAAAATGGAAGTGTGCTTAATGGGAACGTGAGCTTAATAGGTATGTCTACCCTATATTTAAATAGAAAACATTTATTTTACATTAATGTTGTTTTTACTGTGCTTTTGATCAAATAAATGCAGCTTTGGTGAGCAGAAGAGACTAATTTAAAAATCTTACCAACATGTCAGCTTTTGAAAGCTAGTGTTAGTGTATATAGAGATGATTGCTATTATAAATTAATAATTGCACTTTATCTCACACAGGTTGCCAACTGCTGCTCTAATGAATGCTGATTTACTAGTATGTTGGCTGTCAAGTCGCTCCAAAGAGAAATCATCAAAAAAATTGCAAGTGTTAGATTAGTTTAACGTGAACTGTTACTCAAGAGTTCCTCTGGTGTCTCTTGCAATGTAAAAAGCAATTCTGTTCAAAATTCCTTTAAATATTATGCACTCCTTTTTACTGTTTGCTTTTTGTTTTATTTATTTTCTGTCTTCAGTATATCAGACGTATCGCCTCTTCTAAACATTTCTGATTTGTTTGACCCTTTTGAATGTCATAATAAGGATCACATGAAATCTGAAAATCACTGATTTTCTTCTTTTTAATAAATGATTTGTGGACTATTTGATTTTTGTATCAAATTTCCATTAGATTTGACATGAAATGGTATAAATATACATCCACTCTGACTGTAAGTGCTAAGACTAATATTTTGGAAATACATTACACATTTTAAATGCATTGTTACCAGTTTGCAATGTCAAATTCATGATTTATCACATTTACAATAAAGTCAACGGATTGTACTGTAGTTGTTTGAGTGGCTTTAAAGGTTTCGAACAAGGCCAGATTAATACAACGAGTCTGAATAGGAACTGAGAAGAGGAGAGGGAAATCCTTTTATGTAAGCAAGCAGGGAATACTTTTTTGTGACTGGTATTTGTAAAATGTGACGATTGATTTAGTGACAGATGCAGATGCTAGGTTGATGGGTTTTTTAACTGTCTCTACAGCATTAACACGCGCTTGTCTATTAAAGTCACCCAGAGGAGCTCTTACAGCCTCACTTCAGAGTTCAATGGTGTTTAAAGGGTTTTTACATCATGCATTCACTTCACTCAGTCATAAAAACCCTTTCAGCATCTTGTTTCTTTTCCCCTTCTCTGACAATAATCTCATGCATTTCCAGCACACAACAATCAAGTTTGTATGACACTATGCAACAGCTCCTTTTTCAGCTTTTTGCCTCAAACTTCTTATTAGCTAGCATTATTACAGCTTGATTGTCTGTGAATAAAATGTGTTCGATACAGTTAAACTAGAAGTACTGTAAACCTCATGTATAATTTGTAACACTATGCATGTTGCATGTGATAAACAGTGAAATTATATTATAAAGCAAATGGTTCTTATGACAAAAACAATGGTCGGTCTTGACCATCAATGGTTGGTCTTTACAAGATGGCCTAAACAAACTGCAAACTTCAGAGTAGATATAAACAGATACACACTTTAGCTTGCTTTTACAGAAGAATAAATGCAAACTTAATTGCATGTTCTTTACAAATGTATTTCAATTTTAATATAAATTTATATTAAGCCATACATTTATTTTAAATCAATGATTTAAATCAAAAATGTTATTACATATTCAACGTGAAATATATACTAAATATGTGAGCTAATAAATAAATATAACAAATCATAATACATTCTTTAACATCTTACATTTATTATATTTGGACAAACACGATCTAACAGAACTACTGTGTGAACGCGAAAGATTTCTTAGTAAAGGCATAACTTTCCTTTCCGTCCCATGCATTCTGCTTAGTTTAATTGAAAATGATTTTTGTAATATGGTTTGATAATCTTTCTCTTTTTCTTGCAACATTTTGCTATTTTGGCCCTTTTGAGGCCTAAGACATTTTGTTTTCATACTTATATGTACCTATTTAATATAAGTAAAATTCATGTGAGTGTTTGTTTACCGTTCCTTCCACAAAATGAAATAAAAACAGAACTTGCATGCCAATATTTTTCTTTTAATAACTCTCAAAGCTTGAAAAGAGCCAACTGCATAAGTAGAAATAGAATGGAATATAAATAACACATTCTCATCAGTGTTGTCACCAGTATCAAGAAAAATCAGCTATTTCAGATATTGTTAGTGTTTGAGGTAAATGCGGTATTGTTGTGCTCTTGTTTGTGCCCCAGAAGTAGCTTAGTGAATATAAACATGGTAATGCTTATCTGTAGTGTGTGTGAGTATCAAATAGCTGCTAAGCTTGTCTAAAAGATGCTAAAGAGCTCTGTAATGAATTGAGCTTGGCTAATTCTCCCACTCAGGACATACAAACACTCAAATACACCTCCCTCCCCCCTTTACGGCAGTCATTAGTGCCTGACATCCGTGACGGCCCGTCTGCATTTTGGAGTGGTGAAAAGAGCCCCCCATTTTCACGCCTCTTAAGACTCTTTCATAGGCACAGAGGGGCCTATATGACATGCTTTGTTATGTAAGGTAGTACCTTAAGTGTCCTGAGGATGCAACATCAAATAATGTGTGTGTAGACAGACAGAGATGGGTGGGGTTCCAATTAGAGCCAACAAAGGGGTGAAAAAGTGAAAGAAAAACAAAAATAGGGCACCGAAAGTAAAAATAAAAATAAAGTATTTATATAATAGTTGACAGAAATGAACAAACAAAAAGCAAATGTAGTAATTCTGAATGTGAAAATACTTACATTTGTGAGTGATTTTTTTTTACATCAAATACCTGGTTGCTATTTGTTGAACTGATTTTCTTTGTTTTTTAGGATTTAGCAACATTGTGTGCAATCATGCTAATGCATTTTTTTTTTCAATATATTTCTATAAACTTGAGCTTCTTATATTAATGATATTTGATTTAGTGATATTTATATATTGATGTTCATATACACATGAATATATTATGAGTCACCATGAGCCAAATTACAGTTAGGATCTCACACAGACTTTCAAAGTGCTCTCATTAACTCTTATAGCAGATGTTTGTCTACTGCACTTCCCCTTGAACTGAACTTCTTTATGACCCATTGGATTTATTCATATAAGCTTATTAGCTGCTTATTTCTTTCTTTGAAAAAGAAAAAGACCATGACCACAGCATCTTTGAAGATATTTACTGATCATTCTGAATTTCAGACATACAAAATTGTAATTTCCAAACAGCATTTTACATTACACGATTCTCTTTTTTTTCAACAAAAATAATATTAAGTAGCAGCCAACGCAAACACACAATAAATAGACGTTTTAACAACAAAGCCAAGAAAACCAGTCCATTCTTGGTCCTCGGTACGCAGGCATGAGTTTTCAAGTCAAAAGGTATCAAAAGTCCATTTCCAAATGCGTTTAATGCAGCATAATTGACAAGCACACTGTCTTTTCTGACAGAAAACAAAGACACTCAGATCAGCAGACGGACTTTTTTCTGTTAAACTGAAGCAGGTTCTTTATTTTTTATTTGCATCCAAGTTGACTCACAAACAACATTCTAGTTAGTGCCACTTCCTCATTACACTTTCGCTCAGTGTTTCTCTGGCGCTCGCAGGTGCCGGGCGACGTACCCCATCATCTGAACATCCAGACCTCATCGTGCAAGACTTTAGAAAGCGTCCCGTCTCTCGCTCACCAGCACGAGTAAGAGAACAGTGGGTATTGGCTCCAGTCACCTACATTTCCGTGGTGATAGCCGTGATGGACGGCCTGGGTGCTGTATTCGGTGGGCAGGTGGTGATGGGGAGGTGGTGGAGGAGGGGGGTATTGAGTGGACGCTGCCCCGCTCCACTGTCCCAGAGACTGTTCTGTACTGTAGGGCGTGTAGAGAGGATGGGGGCCCAGCATACCTGGCTTGGCCTGGGCTATGGCCATGTTCAGCACCCCTGCGTAGTCCTGGTGCCCCGTGGAGGGATGTGGCGGGCACGGAGGCAGGCCGAACTCATGGGCGGGGGGCTTGCTGGAGGTTTCTTGATCGGGCACGGTGGCAACATCCGGCACTCGGGACTCAAAGCTGGAGCGGCTTCCACATCCACTGCTGCTGCCAACACTGGAGGAGGACGGCGAGGGGGACTTGCCATACTCATGAAATCTGTGAAAAGATTGTGAATTTAACATCGAGACACTGACAAGGGGAAAAATAGCTTAAAAAGCCTTGTTTGAGGTCATTGTACCTGTAAGGCTGGTATGTGTTTTGTCCCGGTACAAGCTGCTCAGAGCTGTAAATTTCCCGAGGGTCCGAGCCCAGAGGGGACTCTGCACGGAGAGCGTGGCCGTTGTCCCGGTCACACACACCTCCCCATGGGGAGTAACGCTCGGCCTTCACCTCCGACTCCTTACGGCCCACGTGTTCATCATCAAGACCCTCACATGAGGACTGCTGGATATCTGAAGAGATAAATATCAAGGAGACTTTAATAAATTACAAATAAAACCACTATTTTTAGAATTTTTAATTTAAAAAAAAAAACATCTGTATTCATCAGCTAGGACAACTGAACCCAGGCTGCTAGTTAAAAGCTTACAAATCCTGTACATACAGTGAGATATTAATTTAAATGTAAAGACCATTACCTCGTGGGCTTCCATGTTCTGAATCTTTTGGCAAGTTCATCTTCTTTGCAACTCTTTCAGAATCAGCCAGATTTCTATTTGCTCGTCTGTCAAAGGAAAAGTCAAAGTAAAATAGTTAACAATGTAAAACTGTAAACAAATGTATTGAACTTATTGGAATTTTTAAAATATAGAATACATTTTTTAATAATAAATAAAAAAAAAATTACAAATAAATAAAAGTTTGTACTTCATTTCTTATTTTGTAATTTTTTTTTTTTTTTTAATGGATTCCATTTTTAAGTCCATTTTTAGAGCAACGGGTCATGAAAATAAAAATAACATCAAGATAATCTTACCTTTTAGAGTTTGTGCCCTCATCTCTGAATCCTTTGGCAAAGGGGTTGTGGTCGATTTTCAACTTTGTAATCTGTGGGAGAAATAATGTAACCACCAATCTCAGTTCTAATTAATGCTAATAAAAAAATTAACATTATCTATTCAACTTCAAAATGTATGCATAAGAACATATACATGTTTCACATAACATTATAAGGATTGGTGCTTTAACAACCATATACGATAAGAGGATGTGTCCCCACCCAAATTTTCAGAATAGTGGTCAATCGGTGTGTTGCTGATTATTACATTGTTTTAAAACTCTTACCTTTGTGTTCTGGTATGCAGTTACAGCAGTGAAGGATGTCTCGGGGAAGGTAAAGGTTTGGAAGACGCTCCAGCGTACGCTGTACAGATCATCAGCCTGGACGATATGGAAACGCGGATGGTAGCGGTGCATGGAGTGAAGGATAATCTGAATCGAAAGGAGAGACATTGGTTAAAATCAAAGTCAAATGACTATTAAACAAATGTAGGAATCAGAACAGGCTCTTACATGTCCATGTTGGTCCAGGGCATTGTTGGTAAGCTTGAGCTTGAGGAAGGACACAGACTGTTTCATCCAGTGGCTGCCTGGCGCTGGAGAATCAGGGTGTAGGTATGTCCTGTAGGGCGGCTGAGGCTCAGACTTACCAGCGACTTCCCACTTGTCCTTGTTCCACTAAGGAAAAAGAAGCATTTCATTAAATAACTGAAGACGGAATAGTGAACTAGAGCTTCTAGAATGGCCGTGACATAAGGTGCAGGGGGTACTGGGGTGTGAGAGTATGTGTGAACGAGATTGTGTGTCGGGGCAAAACCCCCCAGTGGGCTCTGTAAAAACAGGAAGAGATGGGGCTCTTTGAAGTTGAGGAGCGCAATCAGTGGTGAGAACGTTCTGGGGAGACATGTGACAACGTCCCCCAACGCTCCAGCCGTTCACGGCTGATTCCCAATTCAACAGCTCTTCATTTCAATAGGACTCTAGACTACCCTGCGACCAGAGCATTCAAATGGATAAGACTTTAATGTTTGTGATCTATGAACTTTCTTACAATCTGGTTGTTAATTGCATTAGAGAAAGACTAGATGAGGTTTTGGTTCTAACCTTATATCTCAGACCATCTTCTGGCACCATGTCCACCAGTAAAATGTACTTTGCATATGGCACCAATCCAGACAAGCTGATTTTGCAGTGTGGAAACATCCTCCTGTAATATAAGCATACAAAAGCAAGTTTAGCTCCAAGAATTGAGGTCTCAGACATACATTAATGTTTAAGAGTTTAGCTGATCCAAAACTTGAGTCAACAGATTAAGCTGTAGTTGGTTCTGAGACAGACCTGCCAGGTTTGGTGATGATCATCTCAGTGCCGATCTCATGGAAGGATCTCCACAGCTCCGGATCTTCCAGAGTCATTCGGATGTTGCCCTGGTGATAGGAATCACCGGCTCCAGCCATGGAAGGCGGAGGAGGGAGACTGAAATTGTGCTTGAGGTCTGAGGAAAAGTGGAATATTTTAGATTTTCTGTCAATAGCATTCAATGGGAGACTCTTGGAATTTCATTCAGTGCAAAACGAGTTAACAATGAAACCAAGTCTGTAAATAAATGGTGCACACCAAGAGTAAGAGCCCTCAAGTTGCATTAGAGTTAAAACAAATACTCACCTCTGATAGCCTGCATTATTTAGGCTTCTCAAAAGATGTCCTCCAGAAGAAAATGAGACGGACCAAAGAGAAGATCTGAATGAGCAATATCTAGATGATTCGATTAAAAATACAAGTTCTCCATAATAACTCAAAGGGCTTGAGTTAATTCCTACATTAAGTCCAAGGATGAAGTGGTTCAGTGTGTTGTGTCTGTCTGTTGCTTCTGCCACCGATGCAGAGGGGGTGTCCCACACCTTTAAGTGGGATCTGGATGTGGGCGGGGCTTGGACCCCCATTCCCAGCCTTTGAAGTGACACGGTGATGAGTCAATGTCATGATCTCATTGGCTGATGGGCAGAATCAAAGAGAGTTAGCAGAGCCTTGATAGAGTCCCAACAGGAAGGGGACAAGCAGAGGAAACATGTCTTTATGAACTGCTAAAGGACTTTTAAGCAAATACGTACAGGCCCAAAACATACAGGATGGCAAATCAGGCACAAAATTCCCTTCATTAATCCAGCTAATGTGAGGAAGAGCAAAGACTTCACCTTCTAATTGACAGCATTGACCCCTTCACACAAACATAATCTGACACACTCAGCGCTCGTGTTTGCTAATTCACACACACGTATCCACTAATTCTCACTGATGCTACAGACACCAGGTCCTGATTTTTACAACCAGGTCAGACCATGGCAAATAATTTGAAATGCAATTGAAGTTGTCACTAGAGTATGAGGTTCTTGTGAACTTTTTCCTTTTGATATGTTCCAATCTTGGCCTTCACATTGAATTTTAATGGAAATGCTTTTACAACTTTAGGGCGTGGCTTAAACACATCTGCAGTGATAATATTAAATCATGATGAAACTACAAAAGACCACACAGAACTATCTTAGCCTTCATTACCTTTAGGTTTGGTTACGGTTGTCTTTTGTCAACAGTTGTTTAACAGCAGTTTTGAGACAAATATTGACATACAGTCTTAAAACTAAAGCTTCTAAATGATTCTTTGAAGCCATAAGCAACACTCTACTTATCAAGAATTAGTATTTGCAGTTCAGAGTGACTATATGGTTCTTTGGAGATTCAAATATTCTTGATATTGTATTGAAAACATCAGATCAGACTTTTGGTTCTAGGAATCATCTTTTAAAAGAGAAAATAAATAGGTTCTTTAGAACTCAAGTACAGATGTTTTTAGAGAATTATGAAATTTTAAACATTCTGTTATGGCATGCTGTAAAATCCTTTTTGGTACCTTTGTTTTCAGGGGATTGATTTTACACTCTTAAAAATAAAGTTTCCAAAAGTTTTTGCAGCAGCAATGCCATAGAAGAAACATTTTTGGTTCCCCAAAGAACTTTTAAGTGAACAGTTCTTAAAAGAACCATTTTCTCGGTGTGAAGAACATTCTACAGAACCTCTAGTGGAATGGAAACGTTCCATGGATGTTAAAGGTTCTTTTTGGAACCATAGATGCCAATAAGGAACCTTAAGACTTTTTGTATGCTTTAATGTTTCAACAAACTGTTTTGAGGGATGTCCAAAATAAATGATGGAATATCAAGTACATGATTCTGACTGAATCATCTCACTGAATGTCTCAGTGAAAGTGTGCCACATAAAGTCATTATAGAGTTATGGCAGAAACCCTGGGGCAAATTTACAGGTGAGGATTACCTGAGAAGGAGCCTGTGGATGTGTGTGTGGTGGGAGGGAGGGGGTTGTGTATTCAGGGTGTCTAGACATGACCGTTCCTAGATGGTTAATCTCATTAGGAAGAAATGCTCTCTGAAGGCAGAAGGCTTTCTATTCATGCAGAGAGATACAGGCAGAGATACATAAAGAGGGACAGATAGATAGAGAACAGAAAAAAGAAAGATGGATCCAAAAGAAATGGGAATGTTTTAGTGGTTCGCAGCCTGTTAGCACCACTCATCGCAGTTTTCTTGTCTTTTTTTTAGAGTAAACATGAATAGGGAGAGTTTACTTGTGTGGATATCAGGCATTGTTATGCATCTGTGACTATAAGCTGAAAGGAGTGCTTGACTGACTGTTCACAAATTGATCTGCAAGCAGATGTGTCTTTATTCCTCTGTGCTTCTTTGGTAAAGTTGAAGATTGGAAGGCTTGATTTTTATTTTTTGATAATTAGAAGTTATGGGGAAATGGGAGAAGTTGGAAGCTTAAAGATTAGCTATACAATGGGGTCAAATAGAGAGAAAATCTGATTCTTTCCAATTTAAAAAAGATTTTTTTTTTTTTTTTTTAATTAAAGTTACGACAAATAATAAAATTCATGACTTAAAATAAATTAGAAATATTAAAGATTCTGAACTATTTCTTGGTTAATTTGTGACATTGATCTTGTGAACTCAATAGAGACTTTACTAAAAATCTAAAATTCTTTCACATTTAAAAATTAAAAGAAAGATTTAAGATTTTTCAAATTACAGTAAAAATTTCTGCAATATTTCTAGGCAACTTTGTGACTTTGACCATGTGAACTCGATAGAGACTTCATTAAAAATCCGGGATTCTTTCCCATTTAAAAATGAAAAGAAAATTTTAAGATTTTTTTTTTTTAATTAAAATGATGACAAATAAGAAAAGTCATGACATAAAATGAATTAAAAATATTAAAGATTCTGCAATATTTCTAGCTAAATTTGTGACATTGATCATGTGACTTGATCAAGTATCTCAAATGCTGCTGCCTTTACAGTGAAAGGGGGACAAACCAAATAAAGATATTTGGAATTTTAATGTTTTAATGTAAATATAAGGAAATAAATATGAATACTTGGAAATTAATTGCTTTTTTCCAGGTAGGACCTTACATAATTCAAATGGAACACTTGGGTCCATATGCAGTTGCTTTAGGGTGTTTTTCAAACAGGAATTGAAAGAGACAGAGGCAGAAACGATGACTATTGACTGGTTCTGATGTTTTAGTCATCAGAAAACACAATCCACAGTTTGTTCTGTTTCTCCACCCTGGCATAGAGCACTGTTAGCACAACTCTTTCTTATGCTAAACGCTAACTCCAGCAAAACAGACTCTTAATCACCACCATTTCCTACATTTGCAAGAACTCTCAAAGGACTGGAGCATTTGAGAACAAATACTGCCATAAAAGACCCAAAAAATGATGGCTAAGACCATTCGCGTGACGACATAATGTTGTATTGTTGATACACACTGTGAATATGTATAGGCACTGGAAGAGATGGATGTCACTTGACTCATTTTTCACATATGTACAGTCAATTTATAATTTATTATACATTAGACCGCATATAAAGCTAGACACATGATAACAATGTTTCTTCCTGGTCATGGAAACATTCGTAAATGAGCTATTAATGTTTAATAAATGTGTTATAACACCATTTAGCAGCCCTCTTAACACAAATTCAGTCTTGAGTGCATTTCTCCCTATTGATCAATGGCAAATGAACCTAAAGCTTGTTTTAACTGTTATTGTTTAGTGGCTGCAATAAAGACAATTAAAACATTTGTTCTTAAAGCAGCAGTTAAATCAGAGATGCCTTTTTTACGAGCTAAAAGCCCTCAAAAGCTGTAATCGTATTGACTGGGAATATAAGGTAGTCTAGAAGATCTGTGTTAGTCTGTTAGTACTCAAATTCATCTATACAAAGTAAAGAAGAGCATTGAAAATCTCTCACACCTCGCTCTGGAGATTAACACTGAGAGGCCTAAACCTGGAGAAAACGGCAGAAGACATTAGTCAAACACACGTTCAGCTATCTTTCCATCATGAAGGTGTGACGGCCAGGTTTCATTTCCTTCACCTGATACTGGTCAGTATGATTCACACATGGCGCGTGGCTCTCCTCACTCCTCTGAGGTTACGCACACATTGCTGCAAGACTACCGTATAGTTTTCCTAAACGTAATCCACCGGTGGCACACTTATATTAGCACTCATGCTAATTATCATTGTGTATGATCAGAGCGACTTTCAGACACATTTCGGACATTTTACACTAGATTAGGTTTGTGGTTGGTGTAAATTACTTGTGCAACTTACTACAGTACATACTAAAGTAATACAGTATTCCGTAATTAAATTCAATTACATATTTCTGTGAATTTGTTTTACTCAGGTACTATTGAAATTTAATCATGCACTTTCACTCAGTTTCATTTCAAAGTCAATATCATACTTTTACCTCTTACAATGATTTACACTCATTGCCAAAAATATCGGCACCCTTGGTAAATATGATCAAAGAAGGCTGTGAAAATGAATCTGTATTGTTAATCCTTTTGATCTTTTATTTTAAAAATTCACAAAAATCTAACCTTTCATTGGAGAATAAGAATTTAAAATTGAGGGAAATATCATTATGAAATAAATGTTTTTCTCTAATACACATTGGCCACAATTAACGGCACCCTTTTATTCAATACTTTTTGAAACCTCCATTTGCCAGTTTAACAGCTCTAAATTTTCTCCTATGATGCCTGATGAGGTTAGAGACACCTGACAAGAGATCACAGACCATTCCTTCATCCAGAATCACTCCAGACCCTTTAGATTCCCAGCTCCAGGGAAATTCCCAGGGAAATATCATTATGAAATAAATGTTTTTCTTAAATACACATTGGACACAATTATTGGCACCCCTAGAAATTCTTATGAGTAAAATATCTCTGAAGTATATTCCCATTCATATTCACAATTTTGAGCACTCCAGGGTGATTATGAACATGAAATTATCCAGCCATGGCTTCCTGTTTCACAGAAATATAAATAGGAGGGAAAACAAAGCCCAAATTCCCTTATTCATCCATCACAATGAGAAAAACCAAAGAATATATTTCTGATGTGGAGCAAAAGATAATTGAGCTCCACAAATTAGTGAAGCGGCTTTAAGAAAAGAGCTAGAGCAGTGAAAATTCCCATTTCCACCATCAGGACAATAATTAAGAATTTCCAATCAACAGAAAATGCTACGAAACTGCCTGGAAGAGGACGTGTGTCTATATCGTCCTAATGCACGGTGAGGAGGAGAGTTTGAGTGGCTGAAGACTCTCCAAGGACCACAGCTGGAGAATTGCAGAAAATAGTTGAGTCTCGGGGTCAGAAAACCTTTAAAAAAAATTGTCAAACAGCACCTACATCACCATGTTGTTTGGGAGGGTTTCAAGAAAGATTCTCATCGCTCATCCAAAAACAATCTCCAGCATATTCAGTTATCAGACACGACTGGAACTTCAAATGGGACTGGCTTCTGCGGTCAGATGAAACTGAGCTTTTTAGCAGCAAACACTCAAGATGGGTTTGGTGAACACAGGGATAAAAAGTACCCCATGTGTACAATGAAATATACTGCTGTATACCAAGGGTGCCGATATTTTTGGCAATGAGTGTAGACTTCCAAAGTAAAAAGTCCTTTTTGTAGATCATAACTTTAAACTTTCCTTTTTACAAGACAATCAAATTACACTCGTTGAGTTTTAATAGCCATCGACAACCATTACGGTTTAAACTGTTTGGATACAAAAGTCATTTGTACTTGTGAGAACACAAGAACAAATCTGTCACCACAACGTAATCATTGATCTAAATTAATGCGTTTTAATCATAGACGTTGTTTAAGATGGACAAACTTGACTCAATGTGAACATGGTTGACAATCAGTCCATAAACAACTGAAGAGTTCAGATGCAAAAGCCTCTAAATGCCGTCTGAAATTTTCTTCTAAAATAAGCATTTTTATCAGGCCCCTATATGTTCAGTTATTTCACTTTAATTGCATATAAAAGGACCTATACATTGCCATTAGAGTAAAATGACTGAACCTAAACATAGCAGCCTGATAAAAATGCTCATTTTAGATGAAAATTTCAGATGGCACTTAGAGGCTTTTGCATCTGAACTCTTCAACTATATTCCACTGTCAAAGGACTATAAAACTAGCTGACTTGGCCATTTGACAATTCCAGCAGGTTTGATGGTGTTCCTGTTTAACATCTAATGTGTCCTACTAAGAATACTGTCAAGAACCTGACATTGAGAAGATTGTGATCAAGGAGTTGATTTTATTACCCAATATATTTATTTGAAAAAACATACTTTGTACTGTTAAATGCAATAAATGTTTTGTCTAGATGCTTTGAGTTTTACGAAATGGTGCAAAAGTTCAGCGTAGGGAAGCCAATCTCATGAATTTGATTTGCAGAGAACACACAGGAATGAAATGTAATGCATTTAATAATAATGTAATACGTCACTTTGGATAAAACTGCATACCAAATGCATAAATATAAAATCACTTCAGCGGAATTGTTTCTGCCGGTTTGCTCTCACAGTCTCATCATGAATGATTGAATGACAATGATTGAATAAAAACCTCTTATTCTGACAAAGTGTAACATATATTTGATGTGGAAAATTAATGCATACCCAAGATGAGGGTGGCAGGGGGAGATGTGGAAAGAAATGCAAAAAACTTGAAGTCCAAAAACTAGAGTCTGCCAAAGATAGAAAAAAACCACTCTCACAGCAAATTTACTTTTTGTTGAAATGTGGCTAATTTGTATGAATATCGTACAATTAGGATCTGCCTATGATCCACTGATTGTTAGGTTTAGGGTAAGATCTTCATGCTTTTTTTCCTAAAAACATACTTTTTTTTTTATATATATATAAATTATATGAATTCATACAAAAATTCCACCTCCTAAAATAGTTGTTTTCTCATGTAATCAGGTTGGAAGAAATTAGATAGCATAAGCTAGCGTGTGAAGAGCTAATGCTGTCATTTGAAACAAGTCAGTCGTTGAAACGGACACCAGCCTCCATTTTAGAGCCAGGCATGCGAGACATGAACTTGCTGGCTTATTAACACCTGCGAGGTGCTTATACACTCGGAAATCAGACACATTAGACGGGTTTAATTATGGTAAGAACAGACTGTATCATTCCCTAAAAGCTTACACTTGGGAGTCATATCCGTTTCATTTTTTTTATTTTTTTTTACTTTTATTATGACAATAAATACAGCCCTGTGAGGCTACATATTCTTTAGTTTCAAGAACCCAATGCCATGGTATAGTGACTCAGCAAACGTGAGCTGCAAAGGTCAAATTTTACCTCGCTGACTTTTGCTTAACCCTCAAAATCTGCGAAGCGCATCATAAAATGATCCATATCCCCTTTGATCAGGTTAAAACATCATTAATGTGTAACTGAAAACACATGGCTGCTCTTTAGAGGAAACGTATCTTTCCGTGAAGTGTCGTATCTAAACGTTACATGAGGTTTCCTACTGTAGACCCCACAGGGATCAAGAGAGTCCCGCTGGGACGCGCCGCACTCACGCTGGGCTCCGTGTGTTTGCTTTGGGACTCCGGCAGCTGATCTCAAACCAGTTCTGCTGCTGGTTTTTAGGACGGGTGACAGTTTGGGTGAGAGAGAGAGAGAGAGAGAGAGAAAAGGACGGAAAGGTCAGAAAGGACAAACTGGAGGAAGTGGCAATGTCATGGCCAAGATCAAAACACATGCTTTCTTTCTGCTTTTCCCTGCATTTTGGCTCACGAGAACGATGAAATTGTGTTTTCTTATTACACCAAGTTAATCGCATTATATCCAAGAGATGTTTCTTTATCTGAGAGTCGAATTTGCAGGACATTCAAATACAGGAAATGCTGGAAAGAATCAAACACTGTCACTCGGTCAGATACTCAGCATGTCTTAAATCTCTTCTTCCTCCAGCTCAGCTCTGCTTCCATCCCGTATCGCAGACGCTACGGTCAGGAGGTGTTAGCCACCTCTGCCATTTGCTGTGCCTTGTGTGGACTTATCGTCACTCAATAGCTTAACAGCTGCCAATACACAGGCGCTCCGGGCTGGGATCAGACGGCTGTGGGGTCTATAAAGAGCCCCCCCGCTATGGGCCGACGAGAAATCTCACACCTTTCCCTGCATTAGCCATGCAATCTTCCCTTTTGATGCTCTAACTGGCCACTTTAAGTGCTCAGGTACGGCCGTCAGGGGGGACAACGAGGACGTTAAATTGGATGATTTTTGGATAAGTGGGGTTTCAAAAAGTGCAGAAATGCAATAAGGCTAGAGTAAATGAATGCCACCATCATACTGAACCGGCATTGTTTGTTCCATGATTTTTTCCCAGGTGTTCATGATCACTGGAGAAGGTTGAATCATGAATTGCACTCAAAAGAGTTTTTTTTTAATTAAACATAATTAGAAAAGTGTAGATTCAGAACTTGTAAGAATTTAACTTCACATTTTTATTCATTTTTTGTGAAAATTGCCATATCAAAAATCCCCTGCTATTTCTAGGGTTTCCATGATGGTGGGAACACAATATTTGGTCACACTTTATATTAGGTGGCCTTAACTACTATGTACTTACATCAAAAAATAAGTACAATGTATTTATTGTGTTCATATTGTATTGCAAAACTCTTTTGCTGCTATTGAGGTGGGATACGGGTAAGGTTAGGGACAGGTTTGGTGGTATGGCTAGGTTTAAGGGTGGGTTAAGCTGTAAGGGATGTGTCAACAGTGTAATTATAAATGTAATTACAAAAATTAATTACAGATGTAATTACATAAATAAGTGCATTGTACCAAATTATTAATTTAAATGTAAGTGCATAGTAGTTAAGGCCACCTAATATAGGTGTTTTTTTTTTTTTTATTCCAAAGGAAACATTATTTTAATATTTGTAGGTCTATATGTCTGACCAAGTTCAAATACCTACTGTAGTATTATTTTAGTATTATTTATATACTATTATACTATACTAGTATATACTAGTATGTATTATATTTTTTTTATATAATGACAAAAGCACATGACAAAATTGAACTGAAAAAAAACTGAAAAAAAAAAAATAAATATATATATATATATATATAATTATTTTTCAGCTTTTTTTCAGTTCAATTTTGTCATGTGGTTTTGTCATTTTATTAGTTATTTTTTACACTACAATTCAGCTTTATTTTTTACGAGTACTTCAGTTTATTTGTACGTTTTATCTAGCATAAATATTTAATTTTAGTTCAGCTTTATTTCAGTTAACATTTTCTTTAGATGCTGTTTTTATTCTAGTATATTTGGCATATGGTTAAAATGCCATCAACAGGTCAGGACATGTAATTGAGTACATTTGACCATTTACTACAAGAAATAGCCCAAGGCCACTTATGATTGGCTCATTCACCTGAACTAAAGGCCAGTTTCCTTACAGCCCTCCTCCAACTGCCTCAACTGATGACCCAACATAACTACAGAACTACATATTGGCCTTAATTTAGATCAAAGTCCATATATACATTATGACTCATACGTATTCAGTCAGATGGAGGCCAGCAGACGCACACAGGAGGCAAACAATCACCACCTACCCCCACATCCCCTAAAAAAGATCTGACACACATTTGGTCCTGTATGTAAGAAAACAAACCCAGAGTGTAGCGTGCCTGACAAAGGGACTAAATGACACATTGGCAGCACTTCATAAGAAACCTCTGGGAGCTGCTAATGGGTCTTAATGGCCTTCCTCAAGTCTGAGGGCTTCACACCAGCCTGGACTCAGCCTTTGACATGGCCTGGCTAAAAGACGGGGTGGTCTTCAGCCCATGAGGATTACAGGATGACTTTGAGGAGATGATGTCATCATTTCTCATAACTCCCTTTATGGAAAAAAGGTCAAAAAGTGGAGAGATTTTATAGAAACAGCATGCATGTGTATAAACACAATCATCTATGAATGGGTAAGTAGTGGTAAGGCACTGAAAAATAATTGTGTATATATATGGGTCAATATCACTGTACACTGTAAAAAAAAAAAAAAAAGTTGAGCTTAAAACATTTTTTTTTACCAGATTTTTGAGTTTACTCAACTTATTTTTGTGGGAGATTCTCAGATTTTTGTTGTATAAACTTAAAAAAACAAGTTGAGAAAACTCAAAAATCTGCTGAAGCTGGTTGCCTTAAAATTTTAAGTTGGCTCAACTTTTTTTTTTTACACTGTAGGGTGCCTTTTGGTGTCCTGTACATAAATAACTAATTTGCCATGATAACTTAACATAAAAATGACTATGAAAGGATGTGTTATATTAGGCTAAGTTTTTTTATTCATGACAAATGCATTACTTGGCTCTTTAGATACATTTTCTAGATTTTTCTAGTTTTGTGTAAGAGGATGCGTGTTATTTTGCTATGTCCCATGCACTGCTCATTGAATTTGAATGAGAGTAGAATACAGTCAAATCATAAAGTTAAAACATTTTGTTCTCTATTAATATTTTATTAAATCTTTGTAAAGCTCAATTTGAGGGTATTGATCATTGGGTAATAAAAAAATAAAGAAGCGTTTTTCCATGTCCTTTGAATGGTTGTCCACCCTGTCGTATTGGGGAATCTGCCCCTTTAAGAAAGGGCCATCCCCTTTAGTGACATCAAGACAACAGATTTTTTGTCTCTTCAGTGGCGGGAATTTCAACGGCTGAGGTGAGTAAGTTGGTGACTTTTCAATTGACAAATTTTCTTCTTCTCAGTTTGCTTACTTGTTTTTCCCAAGCTTAACATGTCCACCCTGTCGCCATAAAATATGCCAGAAGTGATTAGAATACAGTATTTTCAAAATATGTAAGTTTAAATATACCAAATTCTCTTCATCAACCAGACTAAATATTTAGCTAGTCACAGTTTGTAAGCTAATATGATAATTAAAGCTCAAAATGTCCACCCTGTCGTTGCTCCAAAATATCCACCTTGTTGGTCACTTAAATAGAGTGGACATAAACATGAATGGGGGGGGGGGGGGGGTTATATCAATGTGACTGAGTATGTAATTATATTATTTATTATTATTATATTATTTTTTAGAAGTCGAATAAATGTTTCATTGTCATATTTTGTCATGATTTGCGTGTTCTGCTTTA
Source organism: Onychostoma macrolepis (assembly GCF_012432095.1). Taxonomy (NCBI): domain Eukaryota; kingdom Metazoa; phylum Chordata; class Actinopteri; order Cypriniformes; family Cyprinidae; genus Onychostoma; species Onychostoma macrolepis. The sequence goes on from NC_081162.1 coordinate 6,234,011, forward strand.
TGTGTCCACACCGTCATGTGCTGGTTCACCCTGTGTCTCTGTCATCTTCATATTTTACAATAATATTTTAAATAATAGTTCAATCATATCTACAGGTGCTGGTCATATAATTAGAATATCATCAAAAAGTTGATTTATTTCACTAATTCCATTCAAAAAGTGAAACTTGTATATTATATTCATTCATTACACACAGACTGATATATTTCAAATGTTTATTTCTTTTAATTTTGATGATTAGAGCTTACAGCTCATGAAAGTCAAAAATCAGTATCTCAAAATATTAGAATATTTACATTTGAGTTTGAATAAATGACCATCCCTACAGTATAAATTCTGGGTATCTCTTGTTCTTTGAAACCACAATAATGGGGAAGACTGCTGACTTGGCAATGATCCAGAAGACGAACATTGACACCCTCCACAAAGAGGGTAAGTCACAGAGGTCATTACTGAAAGGTGTGGCTGTTTACAGAGTGCTGTATCAAAGCATATTAAATGCAAAGTTGACTGGAAGGAAGAATTTGGGTAGGAAAAGGTGCACAAGCAACAGGGATGACCGCAAGCTTGAGAATACTGTCAAGCAAAGCCGATTCAAACACTTGGGAGAGCTTCACAAGGAGAGAACTGAAGCTGGAGTCAGTGCATCAAGAGTCACCACGCTCAGGCGTCTTCAGGAAAAGGGCTACCAAGCCACTTCTGAACCAGAGACAACGTCAGAAGCATCTTAACTGGGCTGTGGAGAAAAGAACTGGACTGTTGCTCAGTGGTCCAAAGTCCTCTTTTCAGATGAAAGTAAATTTTACATTTCATTTGGAAATCAAGGTCCCAGAGTCTGAAGGAAGAGTGGAGAGGCACAGAATCCATGTTGCTTGAAGTCCAGTGTGAAGTTTCCAGAGTCAGTGATGATTTGGGCTGCCATGTCATCTGCTGGTGTTGGTCCACTGTGTTTTCTGATGTCCATAGTCAATGCAGCCATCTACCAGGAAATTTTAGAGCACTTCATGCTTCCTTCTGTTGACAAGCTTTATGGAGATGCTGATTTCATTTTCCAGCAGGACTTGGCACCTGCCCACACTGCCAAAGGTACCAAAAGCTGGTTCAATGACCATAGTGTTACTGTGCTTGATTGGCCAGCAAACTCGCCTGACCTGAACCCCATAGAGAATCTATGGGGTATTGTCAAGAGGAAGATGAGAGACACCAGACCCAACAATGCAGATGAGTTGAAGGCCACTATCAGAGCAACCCGGGCTCTCATAACACCTGAGCAGTGCCACAGACTGATCGACTCCATGCCACGCCGCATTGCTGCAGTAATTCAGGCAAAAGGAGCCCCAACTAAGTATTGAGTGCTGTACATGCTCATACTTTTCATTTTCATACTTTTCAGTTGGCCAAGATTTCTAAAAATCCTTTCTTTGTATTGGTCTTAAGTAATATTTTCAAAGAACAAGAGATGCCCAGAATTTATACTGTAGGGATGGTCATTTATTCAAACTCAAATGTAAATATTCTAATATTTTGAGATACTGATTTTTGACTTTCATGAGCTGTAAGGTCTAATCATCAAAATTAAAAGAAATAAATATTTGAAATATATCAGTCTGTGTGTAATGAATGAATATAATATACAAGTTTCACTTTTTGAATGGAATTAGTGAAATAAATCAACTTTTTGATGATATTCTAATTATATGACCAGCACCTGTATATAATCCAGTGTGTTCAATAGCTAGGTGTGGGGGCAATAACATGCAAAAAAACTGCATCCAAATATCAGTTTTCTCCAAAAAAGAAAAATACATGTGCGAAGTACAAAGAGTTTCTTTAATGGTTTACATAAAATCTTTTATGTATTTATAATTTGAAAGCAAACAAATAACCCTGTTTAGGAATGTGACATCATACCTTTCAGAAAATATAATTTGCATCTTAAATTTTGCAATGAAAACGTATTTAACAGTCATATATATGTCCATGACAGGGTGGACATATCTTATGGTTTATGCTTCAAATAATGGCCCAAAAAAATGTGTGGGAGCTCAGCTAATATGTTTCTATAGTACTTGAGTGTCTGCTATTTATGATTTGACATAAAGCGAATGGGAAATTAAAAGTATTGTGAGGGTTGAAAGACACTCAGTATGGTGATATTGACCCATATTTCATCTCAACACTTTACAGGTCACCCATTTTTGCATGTGGTTTCAGTTATTCCAACATTTTATTCAAACTAAATTTAGTATAGGTTTTTGTATGAAAGTTACTGATGAATCATGATTAATTTGTGACAAATACATTTCTACGCTGATTTTATGCACAAATTGCTAAAATTCACACACTTAGTGCAAGAGACCCATTCTTCTCCTAGAGAACATCTGGGCCCAGTTGCATAAACACACTGTTAGACTGACCAAAGGGTAATCAGTCTTATTTTATGGATTCTGACTAGGCCAATATAGTTTACGTAACAGACTTTAAAAAGTTATGACCAACTCTAGACTAAGTCTAGTCTAGTTTAAGTGGTTTATGCAACTGGCCACTGATTGGACAAAAATCTGTGTAGTGCAAGATGAGTCAATAAGTGATTTTGCTCCATCTTTCTTTTGGAAGAGAAAGATTGTACATTTTAAATGTTTATATCTGCTAAAAGTGAATTCTGACTGTGTTTAAAGTCACTGTTATAGAAGTATCGCAAGTAGATTGTGACGTACTTGCAAAACAGATCATGAAAAAATAAAATAAAATAACCGCAGTTGCAGTTAAAAAGGATGAAGTTTAAACTGATTAAATGACTGGAGATGTCCTGCATAAGTCACCAATGAGAAGTCTTGTCATAACACCAGATCCTCTTATTACATTTTGATTAAACTGTTTTTTAAAAATGAAACGTATACATGATGAATAGTTTAGAATATCAATATCATGCATTCGCAAAATAGGGTGAACTGTCATTTCATACTGACTTTAAGTGTACACTAGCATATAGCTGAAAACTCGGTCTTTGTAATCTCAAAAAATAACCACACAACAAAGATCAGGTAAAAATGTTGTAAGTGTATTTTTGGTTTTGTAATATCATCAATGCAGCAAGTCAGAAATATCAACCTTCTCAGAAAAAAGCCTGAGGACAGCAATACCCCATATATCTCCAAAGAGCACAGAAAACCTCCCATCTCTAGAGATGAGGATATATCCACTTCTGTCGCCGTCTTACATTCTTAACACAAGCATAGAGACAGCATACAAAAGACAACAACAAACAAAATATTATTTTACAAAGAGGAAAAAATAGAAACATCTCTTTATCTGTTTACAGGTAGTTTGGTCACATGCCCATTGCATCGAAACATTTCAACCCTTCAAAGTCTTTTCTTCTTATATTGAAAAATTCTGCACTCAAAAAAATACTGGTAGCTATTTATCCGTCTACAAGTAGAAAACGTTCGGTAAAAAACATTCCTCCGTCTAAATTTTTCTTTATATCAGAACTGGAAATGATCTGGTGGGGAAACACGACCAGCACCACCCATGAGCGACGTCCACATACAGACACGCCACGAGAAAATCATTCACTTGAAAAGAAAATCACCAATGTCTGGTCAGACATGCTCTTAATGCTCCAAGAGAAAGCAGTGCTACTCCAAATTGAAACAAAATCCCACAAGTCAAGAACATAACCTCAATACAACTAACGTTTGGGCACTTTTCTTTGGTTAAAGGGAAAGTTTACCCAAAAAGTAAGCATCTTGACAATATAAACTCCAAAAGGAGATGTTTGGCAGGATGTTCATGCTGCTCTCTCCCATACAATGAAAGTGAATGGTGAACAAAGGCTCCAAAAAAAACACCAAAAACGCAGTTCATATGGCTTGTGTGCAATATTTCAAGACTTGAAAGGCATTTAATAATCTTAATTGAAGAACAGTCCAAAATTAAATTCATTATTCACTGAAAACCCGGTGTTTACATGTCTTGATGTACCATATTAGAATATACACAAATGTCAATGAGATTTGATGAAATTAAATTACTTAATGTTCCTCGTGCAAAAGTATCAAATGCCTTGGAATATAATGCACAAGTTATATGGACTATTTTTGGACCCTGCCACCCTCTGGTCTCCATCCACTTTCATTGTATGGAAAAGAGCAGCGTGAACTTTCTATTAAATTTCTCCTTTTGTGATCCAAGTCATATGGGTTTGCAACAATATGAGTATAATAAATGATAAACAAACTGCCATTTTTGGGTGAACTTTCCATTTAACCATTTAAAGATTATTTTAAAAAGCCAAAAATAAGGGATCAGCACCATTTTTAGGCCTTTTCATCTTATTTAAAAATAATCTGTAATTTATACATCTTGGCATAATCTTGAAAAAAAAAAAAAATCAATTCTTCTGTAGCTAGTTAGATCACATTCATATTTCAATTGTGATATGAATAATAGTCACATCTTCTCAGTGCTGGTGACGAGACTGACATGCTTTGCCCTGACACGCTGTTGTTTATGATTCTCAAATGGAAATGTAATAAAACTACAAATTAAAACATGAAATCAGGTCAAAAATGTGAGGCACATACAGTAATACAACTCAAATTGAACTTGTGGTGGCTTAAATACTCCAAAATGTGATATTTTTTTTTACAACCAGTAGATCACCAATACAGTCATCTATAATAATAAAAAATATCCCAATTGAAATCTTGTGGTGCTGTGAAGAATCATAAATTTGTAGAATTCCCCTTTAAAAAGTCAGTAGCTAAAGCATGGACAACCGATCAAACATGATACTCCATGCACGCTGTTTGTGTAGGCAGCAGAGCTCTGAAAAAAAGTCAAAGCACACGCATAAACACATACACAGGAAAACAGAGATACATGTCCACACGGCTGTAAAATAAACAAAAACACGTCACGTTTGCATGCTGACGTCTCGAGGGGATATTCCACGTTTGGTTACAATGCCATTGAAACTTGGTAGTGATATGAATCATGTTTTTTTTTGCTGAGCTGACCAAACGTCAAGCACAATTTACTTCCTCTTAAATCTGTAAACAACGTCGTGATGGATTTAATGCCCAAGAAACTCTGAGTGAGTAAATTGCATTACACAAACTGTCAATATTACATAATCCATCCTTTAGGAAATGATTTTGTACCGACTTTTCATGATTCGACTGTGTGAGCGTCGTTTTGAGTAAAAATGGCACTTTGCAGGATCGTACACAACAAATAAACAACAAAATGACAGCGAAACCCAGTCCATGCTTAGCAGCAGAGGAGCAAAACCAACAGGACACCAGTGCCAGGGTAGGAAAAAGCCCTTTCGCTGAAAAACGTGCATACAGCGGAGAAAACACGCTATAGAAAAACGGACGAAGACAAAACCGTCGACGATTAGCTGCAGCTACACAATTAAATAAGGAGATTTCGCTTCAGAACTCAGTTTGAGAGTTCTGCAGCAGTGCGGCTCAAAGCTTGACCTTTCAAACGTCCATGTAGTCATCTTCCTCATCCGACTCGCTTTCCAGAGAGGATTCCTGACTCGACGTCTCTTGCACCTCTAAAGCAGGCTGAGCGAGAGTGTCTTTCTTCACATTAGCTGCCGACTGAGAGGACAGGATCACATTCTGATGGGAAAACCAGACAAAGAGAAAGAGAAAGTTTTAAAAGACCACATTTTAAAAGTGTTCATGAGACACCGTATCTGAGGATGTGTCAATATTGCAAAGAGCTTATCTGCTTTCTTTTGAATTAGGAATGAATATTAGTGACGAGAACACCAACCTTGAGTTTTTGTTTGGTCTCCTCAGAGATGCTACCCTTCGGGGAGAGCAGGGTGGGCGTGGGGGGCGTGACTGTTATCTCTGGGGGGAATTTAGTGACTGTGGAGGGGATCACCAGTTTGGGCATGTTGGGTGGAATTCTGGACCGGATGCGACTCGCATCGACCTGCTTTGACTGGTCACTTTCTGTAAACAATCATTGACAAAAAAAATTTAATTTCTAAGTTTAGATGATTTATTATAATTCTAAACAATTGGTAATTAAAGTAGAGAATGAATAGGTGTTATAGAATTATGTATATATTTATAATAATATATATTAATTAATTACACTAATCTCTTATGCTCATCAAAGTTGCATTTATTTGACCACAAATACAGTACAAAGAGTAATATTGTGAAATTCTATAACAATTTAAAATAACTGATTTCTATTTGAATATATATATTAAAATCCAGTTTATTCCTGTGATCAAAGCTGAATTTTCAGCATCATTACTCCAGTCTTCAGTGTCACATGATCCTTCAGAAATCATTCTGATATGCTGAGTTGCTGCTCAAAAACATTTCTTATTATTATCAATGTTGATAACAGTTGTGCTGCTTCATATTTTTGTGGAAACTGTGAAACATTTTTTCATGACCCTTCAATGAACAAAGTTCACAAGAGCAGCATTTTGTAACGCTATAAAAGTCTTTACTGTCACTTTTGAACAAGTTAATGCATCCTTGCTGAATAAAAGTAATAACTGCTTTAAAAAGCTCAGAAAACCTCTGAATCGTGAGCAGACGTCACCTGTGCTGGTGTGTGTTGAGCAGGACGGGGGCTCGTGGCCGGCCCACTCCTGTGTGCTGTGGATCTGAGAGACGGTGGCCATCTTCATCTGCTGGCACAGATGGGACTCCTGCTGGCGGTACAGCAGACCCTCAGTAACCGGCTCCTCTCTGTCCTCTGCAGACACAAACACGCAGAGACACGTGCCATTAGTAAACAGATCATTTAGACCCAAATATCTCTTCAAATGGGCCACATTTTGTGAATGCAACATCAACTGAATTCTGTATTAATGCATCAAGTACATAATGCACATTAGTGTTATTTTAGTATATAAATAAAACTATGACAGCATTTATTAGTATTTTGAATTTTAGAGAAAATTTTCATTTCAATTTGATTAAATTTGTTCTTTGCTTTTTAAATGTTTTATATTTCTATTTAGCTTAATTTTATTTATTTGTTTTTCGCTTAAATTTCTTTCAGTTGGTTGCAAAATCAACATTTCTAATCTAATTTCTACCTTTTTAATGTTTATCCATTTTCTAATATTTATATTTGGTTTATTTCAGATTTTTTTGATGAAGGTTCTTTTCTTTAATATTTGCATTTATTTTTCAGTCTTCACTAAAACGTCGGAATAAAATGATAGTGTTAAAAAGATAGTGTTGTCAGATTGAGGTTACTATGGTTGTGAGAGTGACAACATTATTTAATGTGCTTAATATTAATAACCACTGACCATAAACAATAATATACTGCCAGTGTCTGTGTGCATCTAAGTATGTTTATGATCACTATGTATGTTAATGTCATTTGACATATCTGCTAATGAGGTAAATGAATTTTTGACGAGGTTTAAAACTGTGACTGCATTTCAAAGACAGAGCTGAACAACACAAATGTGATTATGTAGTAGTGCATGCACTTTCATTTAGCCTCAAGGACACACACAGGGCCTTTCTGCTGTATACATGCACACTTAACACAATCATGTACTTGGGCACTTCATCCTTGTTTCCTTAGCAACTGAGTATGAAGCACAGAACGAGACACAGCGAACTCAGTCTGTCTGCGTGTGTATCTTAGAAGAAGAAATGAGACAGACTCATCTTGCTCTATTAGTAATGAGAGTTTTGTTGAAGTTATGAGCTGCATGTTGATCCCTAGCATGCAGTGGTTACATAAAGTGTAAATCATAAACAGAATGTATAATTTCATGAGCAAACACACCCTCTGCTGGACACACGCGGAAACCACCAAACGAGTGTCGAACCAAAGCAGCATCTACTAAAATGCATGTTCGAATTCAAAACAATAAATTACCACACTACTTTTCTTTAGTATGCAGTGTACTGCGTGTAGCCTGCAACTTTTCGGTATGCAAACTATACCTACATGACCTTTGCCAAAATGTCTAGTATAATGTATCCCACAATGCAATGCACTCAACTTGACCTTTCAAGTGTGATTAATTACTGTTCTTTTCATCATTCTTTGATATATGTTTTTGATATATGATATATTTATATCATTCTCTTTCTTTTATTAGTCTACAAAATTGAAATAAAAAACAATCAGTAATACTGTGAAATATCATTACAAATGAAAATATTTTTTATTTTAATGTTTTAAAAGATAATTTATTTCTGTGACGTAAAGCTGAATTTTCAGCATCATTCCTCCAGTCTTCAGTGTCACATGATCCTTCAGAAATCATTTTAGTATGCTGATTTGATGCCCAAGAAACAGTTCATGTTATTATCAATGTTGAAAACAGTTGTGCTGCTTAATATTTTTTTGTGGAAAACCTTATAGGTTTTTTTTTTAGGATTCTTTGAAGAACAGCAAGTTTAAAAGATCGATTTGAAATAAAAATCTTTTATAACATTATAAAAGTTCTCACTGTCACTTTTGGTCATTTTAATGCACCCTTTTCGAATAAAAGAGTTAATTTCTTTCACTAAAATAATCTTACTGACCCCAAACTTTTCAATGTATTTCTGAGATGATAACAGCTAGTAAGTGTACTAATTTAAATCTGTACACTCACTAAATCATGCTGCATTAGTAAGTATATGAATTATATATTGCACAGTATGCAGTAAATATGCTATGTATTAAGCTAAGTGTTATAGACAGTAGATTTATTTATCACTTCCAAAAAATGTATAATTTAAAAGCAAGCAAGAAAGCCTATATGCTGTACCTGTGTGAGGCAAGAAGGCCATGCTTGCTATTGGCTGGCTAGGCGTCTTCCGCTGTTGTGATTGGTCGTGTTGGCTGGAGGGCGGGCAGTAGATCTGTGTTGAAGCGCTGTGCGTCTGTGGCTGTATGAGAAGCGGTCGAGGGGTCTTGCTCAGCTTGGCCTCCCCGTCCTGCGTTGGTGCTGAGTATGTGTGCGTGTGGAGGCACGGCGTGGAGAACGATGCTGGGAAGAAGTAGTCTCGCTGGTCTTTACTAAACTTGGGAGTGCTGGGTGCATCACTGGAGCTCTGAGAGACAGATGGGACAGAAAAACAGTGCCATGAGTTGACATCATCTCTTTCCATGCTTAAATGGAGCCAAAGAAAAAGTGACTGAAAGAAACAGTAAGAGAAAGTATGAAATAAGCTGATGACCTTCTTGCACAACTTATTATAAATAACCATTAATAACAGTTTTCTGTTTGAATATATCTTAAAATATAATTCATTTCTGTGATGCAAAGCTGAATTTTCAGCATCATTGCTCCAGTCTTCAGTGTCATATGATCCTTCAGAAATCATATGCTGATTTGATGCTCAGGAAACATTTCAGATTGTTATCAGTATTAAAAACAGTTGTGTTGCTTCATATTTTTGTGGAAACTGATACATTTAAAAAAAAAAAAGCATTTACTTGAAATAAAAATCTTCTGAAACATTATAAAAATCTTTAGGGTCACCTTTAAATGCATTTACTGTCACAAATTAATGCATCCTTGCTGATTAAAAAACTTAATTTCTTTCAAAAAATGTTTTTACTGCCCCCAAACTTTTAACCTGTACTGTATTCCTGAGATAATATCTCACTAAATTATAAACATGTAATGAGGTCCTGCTGTTGCATACTACGGTTTTAAAATAAACTATTAGAAACCAAATAATATTCAACAAGCAGCATTTTAACTCTTAGAATTAGTATAACAGCAATACAGCCACTAAAACAACCAATCAATGAGTAGGAAACACGCTTGTTGAGCAAATATCCAATCAAAAGCTCACGCTACAAACTCGAACATCCAATCAGCTGCATCCGTGAGGCCTACCTGTGAACTAGTGTTTCGTATTGCCCTGCCAAGGTCCCTCTATCAAGATGGACGATTCAGTAGATACTCAGCAGAAAAAGCAAGCGAACAGGCAACCAAACTAAGCAGCTCTGGGTCCTGTGTGTGTGTCTTGAGAGAAGCACTCAGGGACACGCTCACGGCTCCACAAACAAACTACACCACAACAGAACCAGCTGTTGCCATAGCAACAAAGCCAAACCGCAGCCAATAGCTGATCAAACGACCACGCACTCTCTCTTTCTGGAGAGATCTGCTCCGTCTCTCTCAGAAGTGTTGGACCGGTGCGGATCACATCTTCTTGTGCACTAATGTTCAGTAAAAGCTTCCAGTAGGAAGGATGGAAACTTTTATGAAGCTGCACTGCAGCATATGATGAAAGAAAAAACTAAACTTTTCTTCAGAAGAAAATATGAGTGGTGCTTGTATGTGTGAAACTAGAACAAAAAAAGGTTGCTAAGGTGATCTGGGTGGTTGCTAGGGCAGAATGTTTTAAAAACATTCTGCAATTATAGTAGTACGTGTGATTGCCAGGGCGTTGCTGAGAAGTTTCTGCACTTTTATAAATAAAGGTTCTTTATTGGCATTGATGGTTCCATGAAGAATCTTTAACCTTTATGGAATCTTTGAATTCCACTTAAGGTTTTTTTAAAGTGGAAAAAGGTTTTAAAATGATCTTCACGATAAGACAAAGAAGGTTCTTTTAAGAACTATAACTATATTAGCATCATACTAGAGGTGGGCAATATACCGGTAGACACGATTAACCACGGTTACACGCTCATGTGACGTTGCTGTGCTTTTAAGTATTGTAGTTTGCGGATTGAAAACAAGTGATTTTAAGCTGTTGAAATGCAATCAGCAGCGAAAGAGAGCTCATTTCGCGGTATGCGTGCACTGTCAGAGAGGAGCGTGCATGTGAAGATGGAGCTCAGAGCGCAGGAGTAGGAGTTATTTTGCCGCTTTACAGGCCTTGAGCGGTTAAATACACACACTTGTATGTGTCAAAATGCCAGTCTTTGCAATTATGATATAATTTAGGTATTAAAGGTGCAATAGATGATTGTCTTCAGAAACATTTTTTGTTATGCTGGTTGAAAGTCTCTTCACATCCCGATGGCAATCATTAAGTTAAGTGGTCTAAATGTATTTATCTGTATTTATATATTCTGTGGAAGGGGTAGGACCAAGAAACGTTCGTCCAATAAAAACGTTTTTATTGACTTTCCAACCTGCCTGTCAACATATGTATTTGCATACCTCTGCACACCCTGTTCGCGCAGACAGGATACGTCATCAGCGCGTTCACGCACGCTGTGCAGACAGAGCGAGAACAGCAGACAAACATCAACAACCCGATCTTCCTTCCTGGTATTGTAGTACTTTTACTAACATGTGCCATAAAGTTTTCTCACTGGTGAATGACACATGATGTAGCCCAATTCCAGTCCTCTCTTAGTTAACACACCTGATTTTTTTTTTTTTTTTTATTTATTTATTTACAGGGGCAATGCACATTAATAAACATAAATGTAAATGTGCCAGAATTAGCCCAAAAGGCTATTTTACATCTGTATTCAGATAACTAGCTCAATAGAAGTGAGCTCCGTGCATGAACTGTGCTCCGATTGACATGCTCCTACACAGTGTTCACTGCTCTTTACTCCCTGAGCAGGGAAATCCTTTGATTTACTTCACTTTGGAACATTCACTCACGGATTTGCGCTGCACAGAGTCTTCACACAGACGAAACTTATTAGAGAAGTGTGAAGTGTGACATAATATACCTCTGTAAATAAATATTATTTAAATTTACGTCTCGTACACTTTAATGCTTTGTATGGAACATATACACTCGCTTCGAACTGGAATTGGGAACCGCTGATGTAGCCTATTGTAGTAATGTTGTCTCTGGTATTCTAGTCTGTGAGCCTATATGCGTGCAGGGGGCGTGGCTTTAGACGGCGATTGCAGGGAGGGTGGGACGTTCACTTTCAGTGCTATCACGCTAAAGTTAGCATTTTCCAAGATCTCCTACTGCACCTTTAAGTGAAAGAAAACAGCTGAGAAAGCAAGCACACATGTTAACAGTACTTTGGATCCGGGTAGCTCTTAAAGTGACAGCAGTCTAATGTTCCAGCTCCCTGTCGTTCATGTTAATCAAACAACAAAAGAGAGAAAATCTCTCACTGCTCTTGACTAAATCGCTTTTATAACTTTAATAAGAAGAAATATATATTTAATTTACACAGTAAAGAATATGCATTGTTTTTATACATTTGATTACTTCATATAATGAATGTAGCATTTCTTTTTTATTTGTTCTACTGTAGTTTTTTGCCTGTATTGCTTGTAATTAATTTGTTTTTTGAAATTAAGGCTAGTATTAGTTTTTTTTGTGATATTGACACTGGTGACAAGAATTATGAAATTTCTATGGTATCAAAAATGTAGATATCATAAAGACCTTATTTAAAGCAAAAATGAATATATTGAGATATATATTGTTACCGTGAAATAAAAGTACTCGTATCGTGATATAAGATTTTGGTCATATCGAAAAGCTGGGAGGTTTTAAAAGAGTGCTGAGGGAATTATACAAATAAATATATGAATTAATTAATTAAACGAATGTACCTCTGAAGGTTCTGACTGTCTTCAGAAATGATTCGATGGCATTTTGTTTTCATCTTCGCTCCGTGTAATGCCTAAAGGAAGTGTTCTTAATCGCAATACTGATTTGTCCAGTACTGTCTGGCTAAAAATGGACCGCCCTGCTGTAAATTTTGACCGGTTGATGGAAAACAAGCTTATGTGGATTCTACACGTTTAAACAATTCAGATAAGTTATCTAGAACTATTTATGCACCAGATAAAATACATATAATCATTTATTAATAAATTATCACTTTGACTTAACCCTTTTCTTTATTTAAAGGCTGAAATGTGAGGTTTACCTTTATATGAAACTTTTTCAAAGCTTTATTTGAACATTTACATTAGATATTTGAACATGCTATTAAACTGTTGTCAGTCAAGTTGCCATTTAAAATCCGAGCATCATTGGTAATGTTATGGTTTAAGTGATTATGCAAACAAAAAGTCATTTTACTTGCTGTTTGTTGATTTTTACATATAAAACTTGGTGAAGTGATTTATGTGTCTGTACTTTTTGAACATCTCCAGCACATTTGAACAATACCGTGATAATACTGATAACCGTGATCATTTTGGTCACTATAACCGTGATAAGAAATTTTCATACCGTTACATTCCTAATTCCAATGATATTGTTCCTCTAAGTCGTTATTGTTACCGCCATGGTTTGAACTTTTAATGAATTATAATGGTAATTAAAATTTTATAATTACAGTTATTGCCCTTTGTGTGAATGTGCCTTAACTCCAAGGTATAACACTCGTAGTTTATTTCATTGTTAGTTAACTAAATGCATAGTAATACGCCAAAAATAAGCAACCATAAACTTACAGTCTTGCAGTCTGACTTGGAAAAGGGAAAAGAACTGGGACACAACGTTTCCCATCTGAGATATCTGGTCAAGCCCACAACTCTGACATTATTTATTAAACATAAACAAAGATTCCTCTCTCAGCCACAATATCTGATCCAATGTCAACACGGCGACAAGAATCTGTTCTCAACCAGCACATTTTGACCACAAGGGGGCCAAATGGTCAAACTAAAGCAGAGGCCAGTCTTAAAACAGTGTTAACGGAGAGAGGTGTAGAAATGAAGGAATTCATTTTCATTTAATGGTAGGCTTCAGTTAAACAGAGTTCTGCTGCATGGAGCGCAGGAGGTGCGTTGGCACAATCCTGTTACTATGGAAACGCTCCTGCTAGGTACAGCGTGCTTTAACATACAAGCAGCACAAACCCACGTGTTGAGCCGTCTGTGCTTATATACACGAGTATGCTTAAATATGGACTAACATGAGGATGTGTGTCAATTTTTATTTTAGTACACACAAATGTGACTGTGACCTGCAATTTGCATAAGAGGCAGATTTTTGTAATTGCAAGTAAACAGACTGTTGGTAAGTGGCTGATCATCTGATACAGCAATTATGTAATTATAAACGCATAGCCAAATATTAAGTGAATTGCCCTTAAAATATTTATTTATCATGGTATCCAACGTTTCCTTCTAACCATAATTGTTCCCATAATAAAACCGAAGTAACAATTTAAACAAAACAGCAGAATGACTCAAAGAAGATCCCACACTACTGTGATGTTTACAGTAGTAACAATAACTGTAGCGACTAGCTTTTTAGTGGTGTTTGTGCGACACACAATGCTAGGATGTTGTGGCTAGTTTCCAGACCATTGCTATTTCATTGCTAAGATCCTCAATGTTCTTAACTCACATTTCTATGTGGTTGCTATGATATTCTAGTCTCTAGATAGAACTTGGACCTTGAGTATGAGCAATAGTAATAGCAATGTGGTCAGCTAACATAAACAAATGACCATACAATAATATTAATAATAATACTAATACTTTAAAACAATATTTTATTATATAAATAAAACATTTAATAATTATATTATTATTAATGTAAAAACTATTTTAAAATAAATATTGTATAATATAAATTTATATTATATTATATTATACAATATTTATTTTAATATAAATTAATATACAAATTTATAAATTAAAAAATAAATTAATATAAAAATGTAAAAACATCGTTTTAATAATAATACTACTAATAATATCTTATTTTAAAATTTTACAATATTTATCTTTATATTAATAATAATAATAAATAATATTATTTGTTTTCTACAGCTTTCATTTTAGTGGAAAACTGCTGAGACCCCTTAAAGCTTCCCCTTTTTTGACAGCAGATCTAAAAGTGACTCTCATTACCAGTTATCAAGTTTCACAAATTTTTACTCACATTTGCTGTTTTGCGATTGTTAATTTTGGACCCTGGCTGAGATTGTAAAGGTGTCCCGCACACACAGTCACTAGATGGCGCTGCTTATGCTGTTGGAAGCTATGGTCTCCATATATGAAATGCATTTTAAATGTATTTGAAAATGCAGCATTTTTCCCTCCGATTGCACAGTTCACATGGGTAATGCTTCAGGTTGTTTGTAACATTCGTATGTTGTTGTTTACAGCGAGTTTTCATTTCCCCATGCACAGGACAAAACACATTCACCTGTACATTATGAAAAAAAGCAACACAGTCATATGCACAGTCCACACATGAGAGTTGCAACAGTGAAATACATTTGCCACATGATGACTCAAATCAAACAGCAAACAAAACCATTCATAACCTCTCAAAACAACAGCAGCTCTTCCTGTAGCCTTAAATGACAACTCTAATTTCACAGCACCTGCAGATATGGAGAGAGAGTGAGCAAGCGACTTTATAGTCAGTGAGTAGCAGACAGCACAAAGAGACAGCAACCCACTGACAGCAAGTTAATGAACTCCAAACACGTTAATGGACCTTCAGCAATTACAGCAATTGAGGAATTACAGAGGTTTAAAAGCGGTTGGATGCTGCACATGTAGTTCAGAAGCGACGGGCTTTATAACGAGGGGGTGTTGGAGCCTAGTGGTTAACAACTAACCACAGAGGTTAAAACGCTGCGTTACTCACCCTCATGTCATTTGAAACCTGTATGAGACTCAGCAACAGAAAAAAAAAGTCTCCATATTTGAATGCAGTTATGGTTAGATACAGACAAACATGGTCTATCCCTGCAGTAGTACCACTGAATATAAAATCAAAAATCATCTCACAATTCTGGCTATTTTTTCTCAGAATGGTAAGATATAAACTCACATTTACATATTATAAAGTCACAATTGTGAAAAAATCAGAACTGCAAGTTTATATTTTGCAACTCTAATTTTATAACTCGCAATTGCGATTTTATATCACAATTCTGAGAAAAAAAATCAGAACTGCGATATAAGAAGTCGCAATTGCCTTTTTTTCTTTTTTATTCAGTGACGGAAATGGGCTTCCAGAGAAGATGGATGTCACAGAAGTGCTACAGAAATAGTCTACACAAGTGAATTAAACTACAAGCTGACTGAAAATTCTATACATCAAAATAATTAATGATGTTTTGTAATGATCTGAAATATGCCATATTTGAATAACTCTACCCTTTAAAATTGTAGGCCAAGTACTTTTTTTTTTTTTTTAAAGAAATTAATAATAATCGATAAGAAGAAATGTTATTAGAATACTTTCTGAAGCATCATGTGACACTAAAGACTGGAAATTCAGCTTTGCATTACATTTTTACATATATTCAAACAGTTTTCTTAAATTGTAATAGTATTTCACAAAATTTCTGTATTTTTGATCAAATAAATGCAGCCTTGGAGGCATGAGAGATTTTCAAAATCATTGAAAAAAACTTACCAACCCCAAACTTTTGAATGGAAGTGAACGGTAATGAGATTTTCAGCAAATAATGGCTCATGCACATTTTCAATATAGTGCATGAGTTACACAGACAACTATTATTGTGCTTTTTGTCATTTTTGGAGCTTGACTGGCTTTCATTATATAGATCATTGTGCCTGAAATCTTTTCCAGAAAAAAGACACATGGGTTTAGAACAACACAAGGGTGAGTAAACGCTGACAGAATCTTGCGCTCCAGGGGAATATGCTTGTAATATATGTACCGCAAGTCACTGAAGATAAAATTGACAGTCACATGACTAATGAGTAATCAGTAAAGAAAAAAAGCTTAAACGGCCTCAAATCGGATATCTCAGGGAAAACCTCTGAAGCGACACAAGTGTGTTATGATTGTGCAGTGACTGATTGTATGACTGTGACTGAATTCAGTCAGGTTTGTTAGTGCTCTGCAGTATATCACATACACTGAAGCATTTGTGATGAGCACCCTCCACCCACTCACTCTCTCTCAAACCAATGCATGAACCCACGCTTCCCACCGACAGGCGCATTTCCTGTTTGACTGCTTGCTTCAGAGTGAGAGGACTTCTGAGGTAAACAACAAAGACGAGAGACCTGTTGAATAAACAAACCGCCTCAAACAGTCTGAGCAAAGAGGATGAGTTCAATTTGAGTGATTCTAATGTGATCGCTAATGCTGTGAGCAGGTCAGAGAGTAACCGTCCTCGTCAGTGCTGCAGTGAGTGGCGATTCACACGGAGAATCATGAGAGTTGTCTTCAAGATTCAGACCAACGATTCATTCGGTCTAATTTGCCAAAGTGAGACTTAGTGAGACTCGAATTGCTCACTGGCAAATGACAACGGTGTAATTGCGATCTAAAAGAGTTTTGTTATAATAAATGCTAAAAAAAAAAAAAAAAACATTTCACAAAATAAAAACGCAATAGACATTTTATTAAATATTCAAACATATTAAAAATCTTTCATTAAAATAAAAATATTTAATACTTTTTTTAAGGTGGGTGTCATTATACAGTAAATTAATTTAAAAGGTTCATCAATAAGTCTTGAAAAAAAGTATTACAGCTTTCACAAAAATATTAAACAACTTTAAAATTAAAAAAATTTCAACATTGTTTTCAACATTAATAATAATAATAAATGTTTCTCGAGCACCAAATCAGTATATCAAAATGATTTCTGAAGGATCGTGTGACACTGAAGTGAAGACTCGAGTAATGATGCTGAAAATTCAGCTTTTGCAAATTACACATTACAACAGAAAATTGTTCTTTCAAATTGGAACAATATTTCATAATATTAATATTTTAACTGTATTTTTGATTAAATAAAGTCAGCATTGTTGAGCACAAGAAGCTTAAAAAAAAACAAAATTTAAATGACCCCAAATGTTTGAAAAGTACTGTGTATACAATTATGGTTCCTTATAGTTTTATTTATTTATTTTTTTTTGTATGTTCTTATATTTAATTTTTTATTTTGAGAATATTTTGTGAAGTATGTGAAACATAAAACAGTCAGAAATAAATATAAGAACTAAGGCACTTCTGAACAACCCTTTATTTTAACTTTTTTTTTTTTTTTAAGTGATTCTGTAATTTGTCAACTGAAAAAATAATAAAATTAATATGGGTAATTTATTTATTTATTTTTATGGTATTTAGTGTTTCTGTTTTATATCCAATTCCCAATCTCAAAACACAGCAAAATAGATTTATACAATTTTATCTCTCAAAATAATGTTTTTCTGCACTGTAGGAAAGACAGATATCTTTTTGTACCTGGCATTCAAATTGAGATAAATATCCCTGATATTATCTTATAACACCGGCCTAATCATATTGATGCAGATGAAAAATAGCAGCGTTATACAGCGCATCCCCAGCTGCGGTGGTGTTTTACACGCTAATGGTGGACCAACACGGTCGACCTGTCGGTTATCAGACAGAAAACATTGTAGTAATGGTGCATTAGAGTAAAGTAAGCAGCAGAGGAGATGAACAGATAGCATGAGTGACCGAGATGTGAAATGAAAGCGATTGAATCGGGGGAAGAGGTGGAGGGGGCTGGTTGAGTGGGTGAGAGATGCAGAGAGTAAAAGAGAGAGATGAGACACACAGCAGGGCCTCTTATATGTTTTGCCCAGGCTAGTTTCAGCACACTAATGAATGACTAATGAAAAGAGAGAACGCTCTCATGCAGGAGCGAATGAGAGCTGAACATCAGGCAGATCCGTATGCACGTCTCTCTGAAGAAAACCCAGTCAACATCAATCCTGTCACACGCTCTGGGGATGTTTGGAATGCCATACATGTATGATAATGTACCCTGATAACCTCAGTTTTCACTGAAATACTACAGTTACAACTATCAAACTGTGCTAATTTGACATACAAAAGTTTTTGTTTTTTAAAGTCTCTTATGCTCACCAAGGATGCATCTATTTGCTCAAAAATAAATGCTAAAACTGCATTATTGTGAAATATTATTACAATTTAAAATAACTGGTTTCTATTTGAATATGCATATGATACAATGCTGAATTTGCAGCATCGTTACTCCAGTATTCAGGGTCACACGATCCTTCAGAATTCATTCTAATATGCTGATTTTCTACTCAAGAAACAATTATTAATCAAAAAAAAAAATTAAATAAAAATTACATTTCAGGATTCTTTGATGAATAGAAAGTAAAGAAAAATTATTGCATTATTTTGTAATATTATAAATGTCTTTACTGAATTTTGATAAGTTTAATGTGCCCTAAAAGGACATCCATAAAAATATTAATTTAAATACTTTTTCATTAATTAATTTTTTTTTTTATTAATAAACTTGGATTATATATAAATTCAGGTTTACTGTCATTTTATACACTTCAGTGCAATGACCAAAATTAAATTTAGTAAACACTTCACATGATCTTTAATGTGATGAATAAACTGGAAGCAATTATTTACCAATATTTTAACATCTTTTTATAACTAGATTAGAAAATTAATGTCATAAAAGACGAGAATAAAAAATAAAATAAAATAAGCCAACAGAAATCTGGATGTGAGGCAACATTTATATGATAATATCCAAATATTTTCAAATTATACAAATAGATTAATATATTAAAATTATAATACTAAATACTACCAGAAACTAAATATTCATAGAATAATATTCTAATATAAATATAATAATACAATATTAACATAAGTATTATATAAATACAAAGACTAATATATTTTTTTTAGTCATGTATCCATAATTAACAGTTTTTTGCCAAGAATTTCCATTTCCATTCATCACAGCAAACCATGTGTTTGAATGTTTAATTTGCATACAGTTTTTTGTAGTAGTTAGTATTTGGTATGTAGTGAGTATGCAGTAACTATTCCTTACCAAACACAGCCTCTGTTTCTCTCTTTGAGCTGCTCAACAAACGTTTTAATCATTTGAACAGTGAGAGGGAAGGAGGGGTACTAGCAAAAGGTGCATAATTAATGCATCTCATAAACGGCTCAGAAAAGACAGAGGGGGTGTGTGTGTGTGTGTGTGTGTGTGTGTGTGGGAGGGAGGGATGGGAGAGAGAAACCTAAAAGAGAGAGAAAGGGGTAGCAGAGGGGGTAGCACCACAGCCAAATGTGAAAACATCCAGCGAGTCTGCTGTGTTTCCAATAGAGTGAGCAGAGGAGAGAATATTGGATTTGCATTCCAGAGGGAAAAGCAGCCGGTGTTATTTCCTGGTGTGAGACAGAGAGAGTCTGTGCATCCTACCTGTCTTTGTGCCGATGTTGCCATCTGAATCTGGCAGAACTTAAGAGCTTGATCCAATGCTACATCCTCATCCACCTACAGAGAAACAGAAAGTATGAGAAATAACATTAGTGGAGTTATTTATCATAATCAGACAAAACAACACAAAAAAAGCCTTGTATTAGGTGTTTTAATGCTGTCTCATGTCATGTTTACAATCATTTAGAGTTTATAACCAGAAAACCATTCACACAATAATTTGGAAACTCTGAATCACACAAAAAGCCTGATGTCTCCTACTAGACTGTTGCTATGTTATGTAAAAGCAGCCTCAACAGTTCAAAGCAGTCAATTTCTGTCATTTGATTGTAGTCAGTGTTGTTAACTTTGCACTTTCTTTGTTCTTCATGACTTTGAAAAAGAATAAATTAGTGAATTAATGTGCCAATTAAATACTCTACTGTCAATATAAACACCAAAAGCGCACATGGGTCCATTTTTTAGCATTGTAAGCCTTGGCATAGGAATAAATAATTTCTGAGTCTGATTATGTAGATCAGAGCAGAATTATCTTGTCATCTCATAATTATGGTAATTCAAAAGCAAAATTAACAACAAAGAAAAAAAAATCCAGAATTTTAGAGCGAAAATACAATAAAAAGAGCTTGATGTAGACATACTTGATCACAATCACAAACCTAGACACGAGCACTTTAACACGTGACTGCCCATGTTTATATATATTAAAGTCCATTCAGTAACATGACAGAGACGCTGTTACGCATTTCATGTGCGAAGAGGTCAGTGAATCATTCAGAGAGGTCACTGACATATAAAAGGTCAGCTTCGCATACAACTAAATTACCACCAATTTAGTGCAAGTAACATTCAATTATAAGTCGTCAAAAAGAGACAGTTCTTTTTCAGGATTCTTTGATGAATAGAAAGTTCAAAAGAGCAGTTGTTATTCAACTGTATTTGAAGAGAACAAACCTCATTGGTTCTCAAATGTCAAGCAAGCACTTTTGAGCTTCCTTTTACCATACTGGATGTGTTTCAATAATGAACTAAAGGTCTAATGGTTAGAAAAAAACACAAATTTGTCACACAAATCTATTATATGGTTTCAAAAGACTTTTAATAGCAAACAGTCATATGGACCACTTTTATTAATTTAGGGCCCTATGAAATCCTTTATATTTATTCCCCATTTCCATTTGCTTTTTTTTCCAAATTCCATTTTTTTTCCATTTAAATTTTTCTGGATTCCACGTTTTATTTAAAAAAAAATCTGTTTTAATGGTTAAATTAAAAAAGAAACTCTGTTTTAATAGTTCAATTACTATTGTGTTATGTATTTACAAGTGGTGTCAAAAATATTTAACGCAATTAACGCAGGGGCGGGGCTAGGTTTGGCCACCCCACTCACAACTGCTAAAGAATTGAGTTTATTCAGACGCAGAACGTCTTTACGTGGACATCAAACGGGACAGTTTTCAGACATGCGCTCCAACTTCACTTCAGCCCCAGGCGCGAATCAAACGAGTGCGGAAACGGTCCCGGAGACGAGGAGCTTCAGTAGAACAACAGCGAACTGCGGTCAGATGAGATGTCAGGCCATATGTCAGTAAAAACTAATCTTCCTGTCCTGTCAGCAGTTATACTGGGCTCTTAGCGCATGCTCTTCAAGTGCACACACAAATGTGCCGGCACGGGCTGTATTAGGCTATATTAAAGCGCTGTATCATTCAAACCCAAATGAAACTATGAGTATGCAATGTCGTAGTTATGTCATCAGTTAAGTCATGAAGTCACAAAAAAGGCGATTAAAGCTGCCTTAAATGCATGCAAGTATTTATTTTTTATGAGTCACATGTAAAGCAGTGTCAGATCTGCATCAAGTTCAGCAGCGGCGGTTTTTAAAGTAGCAGCCAAAATAACCTAATAACCAGTGATGTCTGTTAATCAAAGAACAAAAGAAAAAAAAACAGGAAATCAGTAACTTCTGTAGTTTTAATCTTCATCTCTATTTAATTTAGAATTGAGTGTTTGATAACTTTATTAAATTAGGCTATATTTTCACATTATTTATTTATGTGAAGATTGTTTTAAATTCACTTAAATTAGAAGTTTTTTAAAGTCTAATAAATGTTAAATTGATAGCTCTCAATTATACTGTAATGTGGCATTCCACACAATAAATTCCATTTTTATGACTGGATTCCGTGATTCCGTCCACGTTTTCTGCATCAAGATCACAGCGCCCTATCAACTGCTTGAAAGCCTCAGTTAGCTTGGAAAAGAACAATCTTTTGTGTTTTACGGAAGAAAAAAAGTATATACGTTTGGAACGACATGACGATGACTAAACTGCATAACTCCCGTTTTTAGGTGAACAACCGCTTAACTGTTCTTTTATCCTGTTAAAACTAGCTAATACTAATACTTGGTACCTAAAGCACTAAAAAAAGACCTTGACTTTTTCAAAGGGTGTTAATGAACATCTGATTGAATTTTGAAGGCAAAAGTTAAGTCCACTCTAGAAAATAACCCCCAGAAACAGTGCTATCACTCATTAGCCAGTGCCTGTATGAAAGCCAAGTAAGCTGCCAGAAAAGCTCTCAGAAATCAGTTGATGATGATTTCTGGAAGAAGAGACCCACACTAATGAAGGACCATAATAAGATCATCTACAAATATGGAATAAAAAGCAGCATGCACACAAATACAGAAACACAGGCAGAGGTCCCGAGAGGATGCAGTAGGAGCAAAGAATCGCTACCAGCACTATGATATGCCAAAATGTGCAGATGGCGTTATGGTCCTGAAAATGAACAAGCCAAACAAAGTTCTGTCTGAACAAAACACTAAGAACTTACACAAATAAATAAAATATGCTAGTTTAGAGTAGTATAAACAAAACCAACCTTCAGATTGCTTCAGAAGTCATATGTACTATTTTTTAGCAGGTTTTTTTTTTTCACCATTCTGGACCCAGACCTAGTCATTTTCACAGAAAAAGTTTTTTTTTTTCTTTTCAGAATTTCTTATTTTGTCTTCCACGGAGTAAATGATGACAAGCGTTTAATTTTCAGGTGAACTAGCCCTTTAAAATATGGCTGATTAGACAAGTTCTGAAGCTCTTATTGATTTTTTAGATCCTCCAAAATTTGACACACAGAACAGGCTATAGAACAAAATGACCTAAATAGACCTCTACTGGTGTGCTTGTGGTCATGGCAACTGGAGGAGCCGGCTGAAATTGGGCATCCCTGGTGTCTGTTTTATGTCAGATAGTTAGAGTATGGTGCTCTCTTTTTTTAATAGCATGTGTGAGAGAGAAAGACGACAGTGTCTTCACTAATACATAATATACATTTTAAAACTGAAAACAACCGAATTCCTTTAAATAAAGTATCAGGAAATTACACTAAAGCTATACCGTGGATGCATTTAGCATGCTTGCTAATGCTGATCCACCTTCAGTTAAACTTAATCTAGCAGAGTAGAGTAGTAGAAGAGTTCATAGGCGCATTTTTTTTGCTGGTGTGCATGTGTGTGCATGCGTGCGTGTGTGTGTGTGTGAGAGAGAGTTAACTGTAAGGACTTGTTCCTCCGGTTGGTGTGAGATTTCAGACGAATGACTCAAAACACTGCACAACAACCTCGACACCGCACACCACTCAGATGCAGAAGCCAACACTCTCAGCACCAGCACACACACGTCATACAGATCTCACAGTTTGAGCGGTTAAAAAAACAACAACCATCGGCGAAGAAGCCTGACGCGTTCAGTGTAACTGTATAAACAACATTGCTAATCAAAGGATCGGACACATACTCATTCTTCATTATTTATACATTTTTAAATAAATAAAAATACTAATAAATCACAATTTCAACAAATCTAAAAAAAAAAAACAGGTTGAGAAGATTTTTAAGTTCATGAAACTTGAAGTTAGTGAAGTGTGTGTGGAATTTATGGTACTAAATAATATTTGTGGTATAGTTATGATCCATTTATTATCTGTTAATTGCCTTTGGCCCGTCACCTTTGGCTGAACTGGATGATGACATCACTGAACCAATGAACTGACTCTAGCTTTGTGTCCTCTAGCATTAATGACACTATTTTCCAAAACTATTTAAAGCTGAACCTAAAATGTAACCTTTTTGAATCATATTCTTGATTATTTATTTATTATAATATTTTTTTAAATGTATTTTTCATACCATTCCAATTAATTAAAACATTAAAAAAAAAAAAAAAAATACAGAAAAATGACAACAACACCAGAGGGTTAATACCACAGACCACTTACTGTAAGGTATGGACACATTTATCACGGTTTGGTAAATGTTCGTGAGAGAATTTTCGCTAATGTTTGCGTACAAGCATTAGCATTTAGCTATATTCATTCATTTACAAGCTTCCTACAACTGAACAGGTCAAAAGAGAGCAATCACACACCCTTGCTCTTCACCACAAGGGTTTATGGGAAATTAGTCCAAAAGCATAAACGGATGCCTATTTCTTTCAATTCTGTTGGACACGGTGTTTCTATGCACTTTTGGAAGAATACTTTTGAATGCACTGTGATTACATACTACACAGTACAGAGCATGCAGCTCAGGATGCAGCCATGTTCTTTCTATATGATCAGCACAGAATAAGCCCATACAACGGCTTTATGATGATTGAGCGGGAGAGAGAAAGCAGTGGCAGAGCGGGAGAGATGTTTCATGATGGTTAATCTCAGGGTCTGTAGCTGCTTAATCCAGGACTTCCTGGAGCTTAAATGAATGTTTGTGATGTGGATTTAGTATGGGAAAACCTTTAAGGCTCATGATCACATGACATGAATTAACCTCCAAAGTCCAGATATGCTTTCAATGGGACAAATGAACTCAAAGGGTTTCTGTTATAAGAAGTTCCTGCCGCTGTAGGTTTACAGCATACAGGCTCATGCAGTGCATTCTGGTGGCTTTGATGTCCAATGAAGTAATTTGGTACTGTTTGCAACATCCATTTTCCACAAACTCATTTTTGGTAACACTTAACTTAGTAAATAGTACAATGCACTGTAACACATTATAATGTTATAAAGACTCAATATTTAACCACAGGCGATTGGCAAGTCGCTGTTCTGTTGGTTTGTATTAGGTGTTCAAATTTCCAGGGTTCTCAGAAGCTGTCATCATAGTTAGGTAAAGTTACAGTGTTGAACGCCAACTATAACAAATACACATTACCAGCAGAAAATGAAAAAAAAATAGACAGATAGATAGATAACGTTGGTCAGAAGACCAAAGAGAAGATCACAGGGCTCCAGACTGAGCCTAAAATAGATGCATTTGCGACCCAAAATATTAGCTTGCGGGTCATATTTTTACAGAGATTGAATAGCAGCCTATCACATCATTTGTTGTGTTGTTGTAATAAAATGAAAAAATATATAATGAAATTCTATTTTCATTAAAAAGAAAAACTTTGCTAGATTCACAATGTTAATAACTGTGGAAACACATCACAGTCTGTAAAAAGGGTCAAGAGGTTTTTTTCTCCACTATGATACCAGGACAGTTCGATTTTTAATTCATAAACTCACCATATTCATCAACTCAAAACAGAGGTCAAGTCACTGGTAGGTGTGAAATGCAATCTCTTTTTGAATTAATAAATCTTGAAAAAAAAAGTTTATTCTAATAGTATGTATTACGTAATTGTGCAATTTTTATTAAATCAAGATGAAATGTTTAACGAAAGTAAAGTCATTTGCAGTTTTTATGTGGTAGAACTGAATCATCACTGAAGCTAAATAAGTGGAATATCACTAATGAGCGCAACACCATTCATAAATGCTAATGACTGTTGAAAGCCTCTGTCCAAATGTTCACTGTTTGCATTTCCTGTGTGTTTATAACTGTGGTTACCATTATTTAAAAACTGATTATAACTGCTTTATTACAAACCCTAGTGTGTGGTCTATGGAGACCGCACTTCATCATAGGCCCTCAAAATGCTCTAAATGTGAAACCTGTTCAAAATGTAGGCGACTTAATTACGCTGCCTACTAAGATACCACATTTTAGCCAAATTCTAAAGCAGTTCCACACATATCTTTTGCACAGAAGGTAAATTCAAGAATGCACTGCAACAAGTTCATGAAAAAAACTAATCCAATTCAATGCATCTTGATAATGCATTATGCATGTAGGCTCCAAATAAAGCAGATTGTTAAATTCTTCACATACAATCTTTCCTCAATCAGCGAGGTAAATATGGGCCAATTTTACCAGTGAGTCAGTGTCCAGGGGCCACATTAAAATCTCTCTCCTTTCCACTGTCATCTCAATCAGAGGTTTGTTCTTCAATGGGTGAATTAGACGGTGCTTCATAACAAACAACCGCAGGATACAAACACACACAAAAACATGCATAAACACACGCAGAGACAAGCACTACAATTAGGTACTGAGACAAACACACACACTCAGCGAGCAGAAGCAATTAAACAGGCAGGGGAAATGAGAGGTGATACACTGTTAGAGAGGTAGAGGTTGATAATGGACTAGATGAGTTCTATGTGTGTGTGTGTGTGTGTGTGTGCACTGCCAGCTAGAGCCATTAACCTCTCATACTAATAACATACTTTAATGGCAACTTTGCTAGTTTGTTTTTTACCTTGACATAATTAAATACAGAGCTCAACACTTGATGATGGTATTGGGGGAAAAGGCATAATGAGACATAATAACTTGGTTTAGAGTTTAGAGAAAAAAAAGACACATTTCTACAGTAACCTGTGGGGCTTCCTCCGCTTAAAAACACTATGAACTTAACTAGGTGGTGCAGAAGATTTTTCAGCACGCTGGTATGTGGTTCACAGGGTCTTCTTGATGGGTACTAGACGGTTACTTACTGGCCCATGTCAAAAGAGTCCATGTTAATTTAATTTAATTGAATAATTTAATTTAATTTAAATATTAATGATTATTAAGTTATTAAACAGTAAACATTTTACACTTTAAACATTTTTGTAACAATGTAAAATGTTGTATATTGCCGTGTTATATATAAATTATTTAAAATATATAAATAATGTAATATAAAATATATTTACATTTAAAATATTATCTACATAAAAGATTTATTTTAAAGGTTAAATTAAATTAATAGTTACCTACTTTCATGTGACAAAACCATTTACAATGTTACAAAACAACGTCACACGAAAGTATCTGATTCTTGATATGTATATAAAAATTTGTAAGAGTTTTTACTGTCACTTTTGATCAAATTAAGCCATGAAGTATTAATTTCTTACTGTAAAAATCTTTCTCGCTCTCTCTCTCTCTCACACACACACACACACACACACACATAAACAATTAAACCCAGGTTTGTGGGTTTAATGAAAAGATAACTGATCATTGAAATCATAAAAATATAAAATTAAAATAAATCTTTTTAAAATAAGTCATATGTGATAATTCAAATAAAATGAATGTGTTCATCAGTAGTTGATGCAATGTTGAAAGAGAAAGCACTTGAAATTAAAAAAGAAAAAAAAAATCCATTTTATAAATCCAGTGGTCAAATGCTGTGATAATTATTTATTAATATTCTTATTACTATTATTATTACTTTACTAGCAACTGGTCGTTGTGTGTGTCTCCACAAAACTGAAAGACTTTCTGAAATGTAACTAAGTGGTATTTTATTTTAGAAAGGAACATTTATGAGGGAGACTCTATAAATTCTACATTTATTATTGCTATTGTGCAAATAATAAGTAATAATGCAATCAATAAAAAGTAATTTTATGAGTTACGACCTGATTACGAGTACTTGATTTTGCGTAATCCAGATTACATGTAATCAGTGACTACCCAGCACCGAGGACAATATTTTAATATGTTCACCATGTATTCAAGGGCATTTGAGGTTCAGTGTGTAATAAAAAGCCAGAAACCGGTCCTTTTAGACCTCACTGGTTCTTGGTGAATTCTTATACAATAGCGTACTTGACTCAGCACTATGATGACAAATGTTATGGAGCTCATGTGCTACACTATCATTAGCTACACCAGTAATTTTCCAGAGTTCCATTTGTATTCAATTGGCTCTCGCTTGCTCTCCCCAGGGATGCCTTAATGTCTGTATAATATAACATAGTATAGCTCTATAGCACTCTCAATACACATCCCACTTTACAGCCTGCTTCGTGACTAAAATAATTACTTTTACTAGTTGTTTTTGCTAAGGCAAGCATTAATATTACTATGGCTCACATTTAGGGTTTTGTTCAAATCCTTGTACTAAACGGCAGGTAATTCCTCCCGCACCATTTATGCTACTGAAGATTTACACCGAAGGAGGACTCAAGTCATATCTAGAGACCAGAATATCATAGACTTGGACGTGGGCTACACACACACGCAAATTACCCAGAACACTTTAGTAACACTTTAGACGGGAAAAGCACTAGCGATACTCTAGCAATGCAGTGGCACGTTTCACATGTACAAACACCACTTACGTTTTATTTTCTTGGTTATCTTCCTAGAGTCTGACACTAAGTAAATATTGCCCGAGATGTTTCACTGACAACAACAAAGCCAACAAGTTTCATTCTATGCCGTATCAGATTTTTCGGACTTTCCCTCATAAATCTTCTCAGTGTTTTATCTTAGTGGGATTTCCCTGTCACAGTGATTGTACGTTTACCTTCTGTCACGACTGTCATGCCACGTCATGTTTGAATGAGAACTGACAATGCAGCAATCAGTCCTATAGGGAACTGCGATGTGCATAGTCTGATAATACTGTAATTGTTGTTTTAGAAATGTGGTATATCAGTTATTTTGCAAAAAACACACCTTGAGAGTCCATGCATTTGCTGTGTGATGTGGCCCACTAACCCAGTTCGAAGGACACCAACATGTTTTTGTCATATTTCTTTATGATAGTTAAACAAAATTACACAAGCAAGTGTGCTGTTTTTCCCGAATATCAGTGCAACTGTAAATGTGATATTGATTTTATACATTTATGTTATAGTATAATTTAAAAATAACATTTTATACCAGTTTATAACATTTATATAACAGATCAATAAATAAGAAGTTAATATTGTGAGTTAAATTTGTCATTCATTTGTTTTGTTTTTTTTAATATTTCGCAAACAAAAAGAGTTTCAAAAAAAGCCAAGCAACAAACAGAAATGTTTATTTTCTGAATGAATCAATGATTTAGCAATCTATTCATAATGATAACTTTCTTTTTTCCTGAATAACAGTTCGAACGAAGCAACTAAATGAATCATTCAATGACACATTCATTAAGACAATTTATTACTGGTGATTTTAGATTCATGTGTAAAATATCCTTTCATTAAAAAAAAATATATATATTTTGAATATTGAAATATATTTTTAAAATATTAAATCTCAAACCATTATTTATGCAATTGTAATTGCAGTGTAAATGGATCTAAATGCCGCTTTAGATGCAGCTTTTGCACCACTTCAGCAGTGCATAAATGGATTTTGCTGATAATGACTTAATTTTATTGTTAACAGCCTATAGTGTCTTATTATTCAAACTAAAGATATTGATTAAATGCAAGAATTTGACACAGATGATGACGCATACATCTAACAAGGCTAGAAAAATTGGCATCATAAAAGTAAAAAAGCCATGGAAATCAATTTAAGGTGGCAAATGTCACCACTTAATGAAAATTAATGTCTATCGATTTTGTCTAATTATTAACAACAAAATTCCAGGAAAAAGTGTGATTACATCTTGTCAATATCGCACACCCCCAAGCCCTACTTGCATCTTGTCTTACCTGTTTAATTAGCATGTAGGTCTCGGATATGATCTTCTCAATGCGCTGCTGGTCATAGGTCATGCCCTTCTGACCTTGCTGCCACACCCTGTACGCATCCAAAAGCAGCATCTTGCCCGACTCCACATCATCCAGCAGCTTCCTCTTCCTGTTGGGTCTCTGCTGTTGTCCCACCTCAGGGGTGCTGGGTAGAGGTGTGGGGTTGCTGGCTGTTGGTGTTGTGACCATAGTAAGTGCTCCTTTAGCTGCGTTCACCTGATTC
This sequence comes from Onychostoma macrolepis, assembly GCF_012432095.1. Taxonomy (NCBI): domain Eukaryota; kingdom Metazoa; phylum Chordata; class Actinopteri; order Cypriniformes; family Cyprinidae; genus Onychostoma; species Onychostoma macrolepis. The sequence continues at coordinate 6,264,206 of NC_081162.1, forward strand.
TGTAGCTGCTGTTTTGAGCTAATGCTCAACTCCTCCAACGATAGCTCAGACGCCCGACTGCTCTCTGGGACCTTATCGGCCTCCTCTGTTGCTGATTTAGCAACCCCCTGCTCCTGTGGTCTGGTTTCAACAGGCGTTTGAGGGTCTCTGAATTTTGAGGCACCCGGCCATGATCCGAGGCCAAGCTCCATAGGCTCTACAAGTGCTGAAGTACCTTCTCTGGGGTGAACGGCGGCCTCTGTCACCTGATTTAAAGGCTCCAGGGAGAGCTGAAGAGTGGCTGAACATTGCTGAGGCATGCTGGGAGGTCCGATCACACTTCCTGTGGCCTTAGGGGTGTCAGGGAGTCCTGCTTTAGGCTGGGTGGTGTGGGAGCATTTGGGGTCCTCCACAGCAGGGGGCCGGTTGGACACATCTGCAGTGGTCATTTCACCCATAGAGGTGGTAGAAGGTTTAGGGGGATCACTTACCTGAAAAAGAGAATGATACAGATATGATAAGACATCTTCACACAACAAATGAGACAAAGAAATCACATTTAATGTGTCGCATGTAAGTAAGGCTGATTCTGCTGACAGAAAGCAAGGTGTATACTAATATATTATGATTAGAGCAAACTTTAAAAAGGCTGTGACACCAGGAGTGAGGAAGGAACATTTTTGCACTACTGGATCTGGTTTAACTCAATGTCTAGAGAAAGATGCACAGGCATTAATTTGAGTGAAGCTATCATTCTGTTCTTTGAGCAGTCAGGATGGCATTATCTAATGTGTTAGCACAAACATAAGCGTATCCTTGGCTGTCAGATCTGGCTTAAGTCTCAGTTCCCAAACATGGCAGTGTCTCCATAGGAAACACATGCTAGCAAGGCCACTATTCAGCTTCTATTTCTAAAACAAAAAAAAACAAAACAAAACAAAAACCACACATACAAAATAAAAATAAAAATTCTCTAAAAACAAACAAACAAAAAAAAGAAACAAACACACAAAAAAACAAATAAGGAAAACAAAAATAAAACCTTCTAAAACCAAACCAAAACACAAAAAGTTTAAATTAAAAAAGTAGCAGACACACACAAAAACAAACAAAACCTTAAAAAACACCCAAAAAAAACAACAACAATGAAAACAAAACTAAATCATTCTAAAACCAAACCTAAATATATATATTTAAAAAAAAAACACATATAAAAAAAAAAAAAAACACACACACACAAAACAAAATGGAAAAAAAACCTTTGAAAAACAAACCAAAACAATTGAGAATTTAGCTTTCATACCCCTGTGAGTTTATCCAGATTGTCTTCCAGCACTTTTACAGTGAAGAAAAATGCTCGCTTGGCCAAAACTTGTCGGTCCACATCTCTTAAGTACTTCCTATAACACACAACATAAAAAGATATGATATGTCCTTGCATTAAAATGCTTCATGCCATATGCTTCATGTATAACAAAATAGAAACAAACATACAAAAAAAATTTAATTGTATGAAATGCTATAAATTTTCAAAGAATATTTAAAAAATTTCAAACAACATTCATAACAAATATGCAAGACCAGGTTAATTGAATAGTTCACAAGCATTTGGCAGCACTACCTTTCAAGAGGCTACTTTACTCCATTTCCTGTTATAAATATGCACATTTAATTAAATGAGTAAAACAAAATAAACAAATGAAATATTTGCATTGTCTTACTTTCCCTGATCAGGGGTTCTCTGAAGCATGAGGGAGATTTTAAGTAAAGTGTGGTGATCTTTCAGTTGAGACAGAACATCCAGCAAGAGCACGATGGATCTGTTCATATGAGATGCAAAACTACCAGGACGATCGATCTCATCTACTGGAATACGCCAGATGCCCTGAGGAAGAGAAGGAGAGAGCCATTAGCAGAGAGAAGAGGAGTTTGTCTGCATGAACTGAGGCATCAGGACAGCTTTAAACCCGGCGCTGGCTGTCAGATCTGGCTCCAGTCTCATTTGCCAAACAAGCCAGCATCTCCACAGGAATACTGATGTTACCAAGGCCACTGCTGAGCTTCTCTTTACAGCACAGCCCAAAAAATACATAAGGGCCAATTATAAACACAATTCAGTGCTCCGAATGCGCAAAACAAACCTCCAGGCAAGTCCATTAACATTCACGAGGTAAAAATACGGAAAGAATGAGTGGACGACTTCGTGCAGTGCTCATAGGTGAAGGTAAAAATGAGAGAGAAGAGAAAATGGAGAGAAGTGGAGAAATTTTATTGTTGTAAGGCCATCTGCTGTTGGCTCTTGATGAGTTGGTCTCCAGCCATGAAGAAAATCTGCCCACTGATGAGAAATCTGCCTCAACCCACTCTCTCTCTTTCTCGATCCATCTCTCTAGCCCTCCGCTTCATCTCGAGCTGTTCATCTTTCCCTCCAGTCGTGCTGGTCTAGTGTGCGAAGTCTTTCTGGCTGGAAAACAGCAGACTAAACGGAGCTATTGACAATGAACAGAGAAGGCAAACTAATGAAGACGCCAAGAGAACATACTCTACGCAGACACTTCTAGTTATTATGCAAGCTCGATTTCACGTGGCATTGCATTGTGAAAGAACTCATAGCACAGTACGGTGCATTCTCAGGATGACTGCAAGCGTGCAATAGCAGACATTAGCATAAACTGTCTTCCTTTTCCCGTGTTCTCTTTTAGATCAACTACCGTACTGTCATGGCGAAGCAGCAGAAGAGAATCTTGCTGCCTTATCGGAAAATATGACAAATGTGAAATGGCGTTTGAAACCCATTTTACTTCTATAATCAAAATATTTAACAAGAAAAATGTTGGACAGGGCTTGATTTTATTTATTGAGATTTGATTCAATTATGCAAAGTGAGCGATACATATCAGAATAAAGTCAGGTGATTTGAGAGGAGAAATGAATCAGCCGAACAAGAAAATCATTCTTTATACACAACTCAAAAGTTTGAAAATAATTATGATTAGTTTGAAATAAATTTTCTATGCTCACCAAGGCTGCATTGATTTGATATTGTAAATATTATTACAATATTATTAAAATACAATTTAAAATAATATTACAATTTAGAATAACTGTTTTCTATTTAAATACACTTTAAATGTAATTTATTCCTGCAAATATATGCAAAGCAGATTTTCTGCTCAAGTAGTATTCATTATTATTGGTGCTCAAGTAGTATTCGTTATTATCAATGCTGACAATTTTTGCTACTCAATATTTTTGTGAAAACTGTGATAGCCCAAACTAAATGGCTGTGCTAAATAAATAAATAAATAAAATTGATACTTTTATTTAGAAAGGACACATTAAATTAATAAAGTGACAGTAAATACATTTATAATGTTATTTCAAACAAATGCTGTTCTTTTGAACTTTCATCAAAGAATCCTGAAAAACAAAAAATAAAAATTAAGCAGCAAAAACCGTTTTCAACATTAATACTATTATTAATAATTGAGCGCCAAAAATAACTGATAACAATCGAGCAAATCAGCATATTAGAATGATTTTTGAAAAGGATCATGTGACACTGAAGACTGTATTAAAAAAAAAAAAAAAACGTTTATTTTAAACTGTAGTAATATTTTACATTATTACTGCCTTTACTGTATTTTTATTTACATGCAGCCTTAGTGAGTATAATATATTTTTTAAAACATTAAAAACTATAATTATTCCAAACGTTTGACCAGAAGTGCACATTATGTTGAAAGATATAAAAAAAAATTGGACTAAAGTGCATGATGAATCATTCATAATAAGAGCAGGAACATGGATTAATAAGGTAAATAGGCTCAATATTTTATTTATTTATGGATGAACAATGCGATGCGCACTTGCAATACACTGGAAATGCAAGCATTTGCATCTGTGCTCTGGTCACGACAGCTTCATCCTTCAACAGTGTGAGCATGTCTCCAGCAAGCAGAGAACTTCTGAGTAAACATCAATTAGAGCAAATAGTCTGTTTTCAAACAGAAAGCTATAGCCATGCAGAGCTGTTCGTCTCTGCAGTCTTGATTTCAATGATGAAATAGTGTACCCCAGTTTTCTGCAGCCAATCTTTCAGTTTGAATCTTTCTAATTGCCCTAAAAAAAGGACACTGCTTCGGTCTGGCCTGGCAGACAGCCATGTATGGACATTTGGACATTCCAGAAAATGTAGATAATGGCATTGGAGCATGTGGAAACTGAGAGAGTGGATGTAAGCAAGAACTAAAAAAAATATGCAGGAGTGAGAAAAGAGAGAATGCGAAAAAGAAAGAAATGCTAATCGGAATGTTGGATGTTTCCGGAGACCTGGATGTTTATTTGCATGCGGAATGATCTGCAGCTGCTAGTCATCTAATTAAGAGCAGAGTGAACGAACCCATCCAGAAGGCACATGAGAAGAAGGAGAGAGGGGAGGGTAATGGGGGGGGGGAATGGATTAAAAGAAATTAATAAACTTCATATTTTGGTAATGCACTGAAATTCTGCCTATACAACAGTCATGTTTTCTACCTTTAAATAGGCCAGTGTGATAGCAAGTAGCTAAACAAATGCATCTATATTTTTCATCCTTTAGGAATTTCTTTTTTTTTTTTTTTTTTAATCAGAGCAATTTTGACAAACATTGTAGCCACTTAGATTCAAAATGTTTAATGGAGGGAGTAAAATACAACAGTTTATTAATATTATATTATTTATCTAATAATAATATTATTTTGATTTTATTATATTGATTTATTAAATCACTAACATAATAAATATAGTTAAACAATCAAGGCATGTTTTCCAGAATCTTCTTCACTAAAATAACACAAGAAACAATATTTAACCATTTTTATTTATATCTACCACCATAAGAACAAACAGCGATATTTACCTGTACTAAAGTTGTAAATAAAAGATTACTGGAGTACATTTTACAAGAAAATACCATTTTAGTGTTTGTACTTCAGAATTTTACATTTTATTCAATGCATTACTTACAGATTCTTTGTAATTATTTGTGAAATTTACTATCAGTTTTTTAAAATGAAAATAGTTTCTACACCAATTTTTTTTTTCCAGTGTACATATATTTTAACTAAAACAATGAACATGGAATGTTTTTGAGGGTTTGACACAAATAAATCTTTAAAATCTGAATTTCACAAAAATTAATCAAACTTACTAACTCTGACGCTGATTTGAATAAAAAAAAATGTAAACGAGAGTTTCATGTTATTAATACTATCAACACCAGCATACACCAAACTGTCAAGTCTAATAAAATTGGCCAACTAAAAAGTTAATCAAAACCATCCTGAAAAAAATAAATATACCATAAATATTAAACGTATATCACCCAACTTTACCTTTGAATAATAAACACTAGACTCTCACAGGCCAGCATCAGTGGCTAATGCCGTAACATAGTTTTAGATGTGAAACAGCAGTCAAAAGAGAGAAGCTGCCAAGAATGAGTCAGTGTGTGTGAGAGAGAAAGCATTTTGCCCTTTCACTGCAGGGATTACCCAAAGCCCCTCCAGCAGGACACGGTAGACGGATGGATACAGGAAAGAGAAAGGAGGGAGTGTATCCTGATGGACGGATATGGGAAAGAGGCGTGTCCAGATGGATCAACAGATGGAATGCTATTAGACGGGTCTCTGGCAGAGGACCCTCAAACTGCTGTGTTACAGTCCAATAACACGGCTTTACGGTCAGATTACACACATGAGCTCAGTCATTCCTGCACTGTAGCAACTGTACTTCTCATCAGCATGTTTACAAGATGTGGGTTTGCCTCATAACTGTGGGGTCTGCAATAATAATACTATTACATCATTTCCAGTCAATGTTTACTTTAATGTTCATAACAACGTTTGTTTAGCTAAATAACTCTAGTTGTTTTATGGATTCAAGCAAAATAGATTACAAATCAAATCTCAGGATTTCTCTGTAAATAAACCTAGACTTTAAATCAGAAAACCTTTAAATATGTATTGCATGTAACAATGTAGTCCTCTGGTGAATTACTTGTTGGGCTTCAATGCTGACTAACATCCTTCAAACAAAGACAGCAAAACTATTCTGACCAGTGTTTTAAAAGGTGCAAGCATTAACTGTGTAAATGTAATGGAGTTAAATATATAATTTCAACTTGTTTTGAACTTTGGCTTTGCTGTTATGATAACTACACCAGCATTTGATAGTGTGGCTTTTTGTGTCAGTGAGAACTTGCATCACAGACTGACAAGATTGTTTACAAAAATACATAATGGGAGTGAATGGTATGTCCTTTTCAAAAGGTTAAGTATGACAGGCAAGTGCTCTGGAATTTGACACTAAGAGCCTCGTTTATTCTCCATTTCTTTTGGGAATCCCCACACCTCCAGAGGTGAACAAATACATAATAGCCATGCTTATACGGGTTTGGTCATAAAAAAAAAAGAGAGGGACAAACAAAAACAATGCTTTCACAGCAACCAAAACATCCTGATGATGATGACTAACAAGAACGAATCTAGCCAATCACCTGCTTCTGATTAGCATATTTCCATTATTATGAGAAGGAAAACTTTTTGACTTCAACTAAAAAAAAGCTCTTGAAGATTTAAGGTGACGTACAAATACACGAAATACACACGATACTGAAACGGCTACTCATAAAAAAGCTGCCAAACCACACAAATGTACTTCGTGCAGCCTTTAAAAGACTAAAGTCGACTGACCAGCGAAAGAAGAGCAAGCTGTCATGTCTGTTTCAGGCCTACAGCTACTCCTAATGCGATCAATATAATCTGACAGCAAAATCATTGAATTGAGCCCAGCAGACGCAGGGCTTCCCTAACCATGTGAGGCCAGTCCTCTGTGCACGAGCTGCAAAAAGAGTTTAAAATGACTGAAATTTCCTCCACCAGTTAAAAAAAAACGAAAAGAAAGAAAGAAAAACACTTTCTCGAAAGCCTTCAATATGAGCAGTGCAAAGCAGCAGATGTGGAAATTTCAAGAACGCTGCAAGATGTTTCTGATAAGCAGCTCCGATTCAACACGTTTGACTAACTAAGCGAAACAAGATTTGTGTGACACTTTGTGAATTTTACCTGAGGGATTCCCCCTAGACACCCAACCGCACCTACTTTAAAAGTGTCAAGAATTATAGTATCTAAAGAAGCATCCCCACTCCAGAACTGAAGAACACAGAAGGAAAGCGGGGACAAGGAGGAAGGAGGTTCCCAGTTTTCTGATTCATCCAGTGCACTTCATCACTCCATTTCTGGTCATTACTGCCGCTCGTATTGACGAAACGCAGGACTCCGGCGAGAGCACTAGCTAACTATTATCTGCGTCACGCGTGACAGAGTCAATGCTCTCAAACGCTCACTTTCTTTCTCTTGCTCTACTCCTTGAACTCTCACACACTGCTCTCCCAACCTTCAACCGGCTCTTTCCATCAAATCCGAACGAAACAATCTCAAACACGAGCAAGCTGACACTTTTCCTTTCCATCTTTTATTCCAGGAGCAAAAACAGAAGGAAAAGGAAACCAAACAGGAAAAGCAAAAGGAAGAAACTCACCATCACCGAGGAGAGCTACTCCACGCTCTGCCTGTATGAAGTGTGTGAGTACGTTAAATGGGATGTTTAGATTTTAGTTTTTTTTCAATGTTCCAGCAAGAGAAGGCGAGCTGAAGTCCAGGCTCGAGGGAGCGGGCTGCACGCGTGCGGAGGGAGGAGAAAGGGAGAGATGGCTGAACGAGTGTGTCTCAAACAGACGAGCGCTTGCTATCCTCTCTTTCCAGCCCTGCCATCGCAAAACAAAACGCCCACGCTTCTCTTTCTCTGCTCTGACCCCAGCGCGCTCACTCGTGCTCTCTCTCCCTCCCTCCCCGTGCTCTCGTTCCTTCTCTGAACACAGGCGGAGAGACGGCCCCTTCAGAAAGCAGCCAGCCAATCAGAGACGGACTCTCTTTCTCAGCCCAACAGTGCACACCCACACAAACATACAGAGAGAGAGAGAGAGGTGAACGACAGGAGAGAGAAAACATGCAACAGGATGTTAGTGTGGGTCAGAGGGAAAAGGGTGTATATGAACACAAACACAGATACGAGGAGGCAAGGTGAGGGATTGGAATAAGATAGAGGAGTAGAGACAAGAACACAACAGACAAGAAAAAAAAATGAGACAAGAAGAAGAGATGCTATAAGAGACCAAGAAAGAGAAAAAGAGAGGAGGTGAGAGAAGAACATGAGAAACAAGAACAAAAGTAAAAAGGAGAGCAAAGAACAGAAGAGAGATGAAAATAGAAAAGACCAAAACAAAACAAAAAAGAACCGAAGAGACAAGATGTGAGACAAGAAGAGGAGAGACAGGATGAGACAAGAGAAGAAGGTGAGGTGAGATGAGACGAGATAAAAAAAAGGAACAAACGAGGGGAGAAAAGAGAGATGAGAAGACGAGACACGACAAAAAAGAGAAAACAATAGACAAGAGAACAAGAAAAGACGTGAAAAGAGAAGATATGAGACAGCTTGAGAGTAAAAGAGAAAGGAAGACAAAGAAGAAGAAATGGGACAATAAGAGAGAAAACAAAGAAACAAAGACCAAGTATAAAAGAGAAAACATTTTAAGAGAAGATAGATGAGAAGACAGAGGAGAAAACAAGAGACGAGGTGAGATGAGAAGAAGTGAGCCAGGCTGAGAGAAACAGAAAACAGCCGAAGAGAACAGAGACAAGAGAGATGAGACAAAAAGAGGACAGGAGAAGAAAAGTGGTGAAACAAAAAGAGACTAGGACGGATGAGAGGAGATGATAAGATGAGATGAGCTGAGACAAGGTGTGACAAGAAAAGAGCAGGAGGAAGAGAGACAAGAAGAAAGGACAAAAAAAGTGACGTGAGAACGAGACAGGCTAGAATAGAGAATAAGACAAGACGATGATGAGACGAGATCTGAGAAAAGTAGAAGACATGGTGAGACATGAGAAGAGACACGAAAATAAGAAAAGGAAAGAGATGAAACAAGATGAGACAAGAAGTGAGAAGAGAGGAGCTTTGAGAAAAGAAGAGACCAGGAGATGAGAAGAGACAAAAAGGAAAGAGGTGAATAGAGACAAGACGAGAAGACAAGACGAGACGAGACGAGACGAGATGAAACAAGACAAGAAGAGACATCCATTGACAGAAAAAAGTGAAAAGAGATGAGATGAGATGAGAAGAGAGGAAACAAGACCAGAAGAGAGACGAGAGGAGACAATAAGCTGGGGAAATGTTTATGTTGCAGGCACAGAGAGTGCAGAGGTGTATCAATTTCAATTCAATTGCTTTATTGGCATGACATACTTGGATACATATTGCCAAAGCATCGTACATGTGTATCTCTGCCATCCAGCTCTCATTTCCCCTTCTCCCTCTGTTAATGTTTGTGCGTTTCCACTGTGACAACAACAACCACCACCACACACACACCTGGCATTTCCAACATCCTGCTGCTAACAGGAAAGTCAAGATGCAAATCGTGCTGACCGTATCTCTACATGTGAAGCTCAGGTGTTTGCTACGACTGAACTTTCACATACCAGCACTTCACACATACAGAATAAAGCTCAGCACATACATGTCACTCAGCCTGCTGTAAAACACACTTTCACTCGTTACACTCAGAAGACATGCTGATACAGAAAGAGCCACAGGCAGAGACAGCTAAAGAAAACTGGACAGTAATGCTTTTGTAAAATAAAAAAATAAAAAACAACCCAACCCAGGCAGCTATTCTGTGGCTCGGGCCAGTGGTCCAGTGAGAGCAGGAGAGTGGGCGGCTACATATGCGAGCGCATATGCCTGAGTGTGTGTGGACATGGGAGAGAAACTGTGTTTGTGATTTTGTGAATGCGTTTAAGGCTTAGGCCAACAAATACTGCCAGAGCCTAGGGCAAACTAGAGCAGCCCGACCCATATCACATCTCTATTCTAATTCTATTCTTAAAAAAAAAAAAAAAAAAAACTTGCCCCTTTTAGACTTGCATTCTGTTCATTTACTAACTGCTTGTTTTCTTAAAAACAAAACAAAAAAACACTAGCTTCTCTATTCTTTTTGTGTTCTATCTATTTGTTTTCGTTTATTCATTATACAATTAACAAAAAGCAAAAAAGGCCTTTTTATTTATTATATTATTTAAAAAAAAAGCTAACTGAGACTTGTCATAGCAATTGCATATTGCTCTTTTGTTGATTTTGATTGCCTCCATTGTAAATGTAAATGTAAATGTAAATATCACTCACTCACATACACAAAGGCAACGATTCCCCCTCTCCTGTTCTGTAGAAACAGGAAATGACAATGTGATTCATGACACAACAAAATATACAGTATGTCCTGTCTTCTCTCCATTTCACAAGCCTTCTACAACGGTGCAAATAAAAGGTTACATACATGAAACAATTGATCAATAGGGAAAATTGTCAATTAACTGGATGAATGTTCTGAGTGATGCTTGTGTTGCAGCCTCGATTTAAACCACACCATGTTGTTTTGTCTGGCCAGAGGAGAACTGGCCCCACGACTGAGACTGGTTTCTCCAAGGAGTTTGCTTTGTCTTTGGATTGCTTATTTGGGGACAGTTAATATTTGGCAATATTATGGACTTGTTAGCACAGACACTACTGGATGAGAACTGAACTGAGCTGGACGATGACATTACTGAATCAACAATGAACTGACTTTAACTGAAACATTGACTGAATTTTGTTTGCATTACTGAAACGTTGTTTTCCTGTTTACCACTATAAAGCTGCCTTGACACAACCTGTACTGTATAAAGCGCTATTTAAATAAAGGGAAAAAAATGAATTCCATTATCGATTAAGTACCATTTCTATGTAAACAAAATTACATTTGAAAGTGGTCAAAGAATGGGGAAAAAAAGCGTACAATGCAAGAGAAACAGAGGCATTTTATATTAAATCCTTCAGGAAGGTCATACAAATATAGTTTTATGAGTCCAGATATGGCTGTCACAAACACTTTGACTGTGATTGTGTGGCTAAACACAGGTGAGAGGTTTTTCAGCAGGACATAAATTACATTTCACTGTTATATTCGTCTAATTCAAGCATTCCCATTTGCCAATGCAGCTTGTCATAACAGTGAACGAGGCGTGTGCATAAATGTCAATCAAACGGAACGCAACTGAGAAAACGACAGCAATATTTTTCATTTATTTAATTATATTTTATATTTTAACCTAACCTAATTGATTAAAACATATAGAAATACTTAAAAAGGTGGCTATTTCTTCAAACTGAAATTTTAACACAATATATCTTAATCTTGCAATTGTATGTTCATATAAACTTTATTTTTATTCATTAAATTGATAATTATTTGTTTTTATTATAAACTATTATTATTTCTCTTTACACTCACTGTTTTTAATTTTAAAATGTAGTTTTATTATCATTTATTTATTAGTATAATAAAATAAAATGATTTCTTTTTTAATATTAATTTTATGTAACGTTTTTTCTTAAATCAATACAATAAGTAGTTAAAAGTAGGGCTGGGGAAATAAATTGATGGATCGCGAATCGAGAAATGATTCAGCGTCGATTCTGAGATTTTCCAAATGCATCGTGATTCTCTCTCGAATTCTGAGCTTAGTTTTGAACAGCAGATGGCACTGCATGCTTTAGAAACAGCCGTACTCTGCTTGCTTCCTGTTCCTTACACAAACTTGAACCCAGGGGCAGCGTTTCCGTATGGCAGAGTATGGCAGTTGACCCTAGCCCAGTCAGGTGTGCCGTGGAAAATTATCCAAACTTTATCTCTCTATATTTCGTTATTATTATTTTAAATCAGTGCTATTGGTCTTCCTTATGTCTGTTTGAGGGTTTTACAAATATTTAACCAATGAAAAGCATTCAAAAGAACTTGTCAGTAAAACGCCAATGGATCCTCAAACTGCGAGCGAAACCTCGTTACTTCACCCCGCCTCCATTCAGATTGATATCCTGCGCATATCACTTCATCGTTAATATCATGAGATTTTGGCCAAGTGTATTAAACAACAAGAAAAACTAAGCGCCCATATAGCTGCAATACACATTATATCCTGTAAGTTGATGAAAGCGTAATGCGATGCACTTCCTGCCTCGTTCTAATGACAGACAAAACACTCCGTCTACAGCACGTCATTCGCTGGTCAAAAACATTGTTGATTCCATTGAGCTTGATTTTCATAAAATGTTAAGTCCAAGCGTCTGATAAAGCCACAATACCAACTCTGACGACGCAGTGTTTATTTAAAAAATCCCTTTCTATCTTTCCCCCATATTTCAGCGCTTCAGTGTGCCATGGGATTTTTTTTTATTTACGTCCCAACCACCCCTCCTGCCATACCCTATGGTTTTGTGAAACGCCTCCACTGCTTGAACCTAAAATAATCCTTCATAAAATTCTGAACCGAGGTCAAATTACAGACTCAGCCGAACGCACAAGCGCTCTTCTTCATGAGCATTTGAGTGTGTGGATAAAAACTAGATTAGAGCGCCATCTGCTGTTAAAATCTAAACTCAGAATCGATTCCAAAGAAAATCGCAATGCATTCCGTAGATCTCGCGATGATGATCGTCGCATCTCTAGTTAAAAGGTACATGTGTGTTCTGACAGAGTAACCTCCTCTTAGCTGTTAAACACTGTTAATTTTTTTTTCTTTAATATTATTTACACTTCTTTTTAACTTCTTTTTTTAATCTGCACTTTATTTTGTAACTAATTATACACTTAAAGGAATAGTTCACCCAAAAATTTACATTCTGTCATCATTTATACACTCTCAATTTGTTCTAAACCTGTAGATATTTTGAAGAATGTTAAGAACGAAACAGTTGATGGTAGCCGTTCACTTCTATAGTATGGGAAAAAATACTATGGAAGTCAATGGTTACCATCGACTTTTTATTTATCTGCATTCTTCAAAAAATAAATCTTCTTTCGTGTTCAACAGAAGACAACTCAACAAAAGGTTTGAAACAACTTGAGATAGAGTAAATGATGACAGAATTTTATTTTTGGTTGAACTATCACTTTGAATCTGTATATTGTTTAAAGGATACAACCGGGCAACATGGAATATCCGTTAGACTAAAAACATAACCATAAAAACGGCTCTAAATTTACCACTATAATAAAGTGCAAAAGCTCTTGAAGTTTCCATGAGCCCTGGACCGGATGCTGCTTGGGTATGTGAGGATTTTCCCATAAGCTGAGAGAACAGGTGGGCACGAGGTTGATGTATCCTAGTGGACAGAGCTCTGAAGCCCAGCGAGACGTGACGCCCGAGTGTTTTTATATCACCGTGTGCCAAAACTGACAAAGCCACAGGCTGCTTCCTCACAGCGACCGCACCCACAGCCAAAGGTAGACACACTAACACTAACACAACACTAATGTTACGGCCTCCGCTCTGTGAGGACTGTACCAATGTGCCAAAAGGCCACTGGGCAAAACAGCAACAACACATGTATACACGCCATAGTAATGCCATCTGTCTGCCTCATGGTGTGCAGCGAGGACTGTAAATCCAGCCAGTTTAGGGCATTTTCAGTGAGGAGTCATAATCTCTCTGGATTTATGTCTGTGTGAAGGGATTTTATTGCACTGAATCTCAGGAACTCATGATGGCATACACCACACACGTGTATGAACAGCAGACTCGCTCTGCCAGATATACACACATCACTAATATCTCCAGACTGGATCACGCTGTAGCTATGATACGGTGAACTTTGATATATAAGCACAGCTGCATGCATATGTGACTTACGTTGAACAGATTGGTCTTATTCCTCTCGCAGAAAAGTCCTTGTGCCGGCATGTGCTTCAGCTGTTGCCATGGGACACTGCTCCCTAGCAACACGTCTCGTGCCCATTGCAGGTTCTGTGAAAACACAAATATATTCAGTCAGCTCTGTATGCAGGAGGGCGAGAGAGCGTGTGATGACTTGAACTGAGTCAAGTCGGAGGAAAGCCTGACCGCTTCAACTCGCACACACACTCCTGATGGAACACTAGAGTCCTGCTTAACAGTGCAGCATATACTAGTTAAAAAAATAGTAGGCAGTAGGTAAGGATAAACATCTCAATTAAACGCATAATGGTAGATTGTCATATGACTTCATTGTAGCATGAAGTTATAGTATATACTGTATACCACCCACTAGTTTTGAAAAACAGTATGCAATAGTTAGCAATAAGCATTTCAAACTGTATAAAACTAGTGTCATGTGACTTTAATGCAGTATGCAGTGATAGTACATACTGTATATTGCATACTATTTTTGAGAAAATTATGTGACAGTATGGAGTAGGTCGCAATAAACATTTCATACTATAGGAGTATAGTATGGAGTAAGTAGTGATAAGCATTTCTAATTGTATTAAACTACAGTGTCATGTGACTCGAATGCAGTATGCCAGGGGTGGCGAACTCTGGTCCTGGAGAACCACAGTCCTGCAGAGTTCAGCTCCAACCCAAATAAAAACTCACCTGCCTGTAGCTTCCTAGTAACCCTTCAGACCTTGATTAGCTTGTTCAGGTGTGTTTGATTAGGGTTAAACCAAAACTCTGCAGGGCTGCGGCTCTCCAGGACCGACGTTCGCCACCCCTGCAGTATGCAGCGATAGTACATACTGCATATTACATATTAGCTTTGAGAAAGTAATGTGTGATGATAGTATGGAGTAAATAGTGAAAAACATTCCAAACTGTATAAAACTACATTGTCACGTGACCAGTGCAGTATGCAATAATAGTATATACTGTATATTGCCTACTAATTTTGAGAAAACAGTGTGCAACACAGTATGCAGTAGGTAGAAATAAACATTTTAAAACTGTATTAAACTACAGTGTCACGTGACTTTAATGAAGTATGCAGTTAAATACTGCCTACTAGGTAGTGATAAACGTTTCAAACTGTATTACGCTACTCTGTAAAGCTAGCAGTGATAGTACAGACTGTACACTGCCTACTGTTTCTCAAAAATGTATGCATTAGGTAGTAACAGTGATGGGAATAACGGCGTTATAAATAAACAGCGTTACTAACGGCGTTATTTTTTTCAGTACCGAGTAATCAAACGAATTACTGTTTCCCCCGTTACAACGCCGTTACTGACAATAAAATGTGGCGTTACTATTATATTATTAGAATTTAATTTTTCAGTTCATCTGAATGGATGCGCAGTGTAGCTGTATTTGACGTACCATAAACTCTAGTGTGAAGCGCACGCTCGCCGTCGCTTTCTCTCACATACACGCGCGCAAAGAAAGATACAGAGCAAGAGAGTCTTTCATATCATGCAGAATTGACGCGCTACATGTAAGCGATATTCTTTGTTGTATTTTCCTGTCAAAATAACGGAGTTCCTTTGGAATTCTTCAGCTTTTAAGAACTGCCGGTTTCTCTGGTAGTGGGCGGAGCTAATGCTCAAACGACAATCTCATTGGCTGGCGCAGGCGCTCATCCATTATCATCACTGTTTTGATTTCAGCAAATCAATTAGAGCGAACGTAGACAACGTGATTAATATTCATGAACCCAGCAGCTCATTAATCCTTAGTGCGTTTTATATTGATGACAAATATGCATTCATACTTGGTTATTCTAATTACTAAAGTTCTATCATCATATAATATTGAATTATCATAATATTATATTATAATGCTTGACTGACTGATACTAAGTGTTAGTAGATAAATAGTGTAGATTAATGTACAATGTTTTATAATAATCATTTATTCTTTTTAGTGTCCATTTCATTAATTTAACATATTTAATATTGGGGGCATCCAAAGTTATTTGACATTTGAATTTTTTTTTTTAAAGTAACGCAATAGTTACTTTCCCTGGTAATTAGTTACTTTTATAATTATGTAATTCAGTTACTAACTCAGTTACTATTTGTGAGAAGTAACTAGTAACTATAACTAATTACTTTTTTAAAGTAACGTGCCCAACACTGGGTAGTAAGCATTTCAAGTTGCAATATGCAACATTACTGACATGAAATCTAGTATTTATACTGCCTATTGGTTTTTAAAAATGTGTGTGAAAGCATATGCAGTAGGCTGTAGTGTCACAAGTCCTTCCTGCAGTGAGCAGGTTGTACATACCGTATATTGCCTACTGATTGTTTGTGAACGTGTCAAAGAGTTTGCAGTAAGTAATAATAAATATTTGAAGTGTACTAAAGTGAACTAGTATGCTGAAGGTAACAATATATTTTTTCAATAACGTTTCTTTCAGAGAGTTTCAAATCATATTATGCTATACTATTGTCACGTAACCTCACAAAATATGATTATTTTGCAATTTTAGTCCAATTTTGAGTAAAAATTTCTTCTTGTAGTCAGGGTTGCCAGGTCTGTTTAATAAAACAAGCCCAATTGCTACTCAAAACTATCCCAATCATAGCCAAAACATGCCCAATAGTGTTCCAGGGCAAATTGGCACACAAAAATGCATTCTGGGGGGCGAGGGGTTTTGTTTTAACCTGCGGACTGAAAAAAACTGCGGCAACAGTATGAAAGCCCAATTCCACAGGCAGACTGGTGACTTGGCAACACTCTGTGTTCATTTGTCACACTGGAAATCGGTTAAGTCACGTTGCATTGTGGAACTGTAAATACAGTACTGTAAATTTTAATCTAGCCTAGCATGCCATCCAGTTATTCTATACATAAAAACTTTAAATGAATTGATTTACTGAACCCAGGAAAACACAGAAACAACTTTAAAATATAGGCAAACATCTCCCGTTAGAAGGCTAAAGACTGAAAGCTAATCAAAACTCTTGTGACACGCCAATATAATTACACTGTATCATCCCATCAAATCCATTTCCACACCACTAATTCACCGTTAATGAACAAATAACATCAGAGCGCTGCAGTCTGACTTCTTTATTAGGAAACAGACATGCACATATCTTTCACTGTATGTCACACACTGTACAAACGAGAGCTCAAACACTGTTTGGGGCCATTCATTAAATCCGAAATCTAAATTTCCATGCTTTCGCCTTGGGAACGAGTCGGGTGCGATTAAACGTGTTGTGGCGGTTATGAAATCTCTGGCTTGTCATGGTGGGGTGATTAAATTTCAGAGCTGAACAATCTCTGCTCAAAGATCAGACAGATTTCTCAGTGTGAAGGGATGGAGATGACATATGTGAGTCCGTTTGGTAAGAAAGTGTCTGAAAGGAGCACAAACACACATGCAATGGAGAGAGAGAGAGAGAAAGAGAGAGATTATATAGTGACTCCAAATCTGACATGTAATAGAAATTCTGAATAATGTATTGGCTCCTTGTGCATGCAATCATAATAAGGACTGAAACTTCAAGCTTCAAAAAAGGCACCATAAAAATAGTTCATCTGCTTTATATAAAATTTTCTCATATAATAGAATGAAATTTTAAGTCATTATTCAGTAATAATCGTCCCTGCCAGGGCTCTGCACTACGACTAAACATTTTTCCTGCCTGAGTGACTGATTTTTGTTAGTGCACTGGTGCCACTACCAGTTTGATTAACCTATAAACACTGCCATTTCTGTTGTGCATGAGAAACATTAAACAGCAAACGGGGCCAGAAATGGAACAAAACCACGTCTGGAGCCCTGTAGATTGAATTTAAGTCATTATTCAACGATTATCTTCCTCTCCAACTGTTAACCACTGCGATTTGTGAATAAATCATTGTGACAGGTATTGTGAACTGGAACAAACAATTCATTGAAAACATCTGACTCAAAAAAAATAATTTTTGCTAAAGAACCAGGCAATTGCTACTTTTCTCATACGAACTCGTGTTCTTCAGTGAATAACATTCAGTCAGTTTTTCCACACAAAGCTATCATACATCTTCAGAAGGCTTGAAATATAGTGCATAAGTCATATGAAATATGATATTTTTGTCATTTTCAGTAATTCACTGTTTGTGTTTCAAAGAAGACAGGAAGCTGCAATGACATGAGTGTGAGTAAACGTTAACAAAACTGTCATATTGGAGTGAAGCATTCCTTTAGTTATCATAATTCAAGATATGACAGTGAGAGAAAGAACAAAATAGAAAAGAGAGCAAATGGCTGGATATGAAAGGTTATGCCAGCAGTCATTATCACAGAGAACAGGCTTTAGTCTACCCTACTGTGAAAGAAACACCACCAATAATGCTTTCAAGTGTCCTCTTCCATTAAGCAGTCACTGATATTATTACACATGGTTATGAATATATCAATCTTCAGTTTAAAAAAAAACACTAACATTTTCTTTCTTGCTACAAAGGAATCTGCTATTGTTCCGCAGAAAGGGAAACTAAAGCTTTCATAGATTATTCAACAGGAAGAAAGAGAGATAATCACATGCAGGGACTGTATGACAATGATTTTAAAATGTTGGTTTCTATTACGAACAAATGCTGTAATATGCTTCCAGGCAGAGCCCAAAATTACCACGTCACACTGGCCAATGGTGAAATAATTGAGAAAATGTACCAACCACAGATATTTCATACTGGCCATGAAACTGAATTTTGCATTATTGTTAAAAAAAATAATAATTGTCATAACGACAATGAAATTTTTTCTTGCATATCAGTGAAAACGTTCAGGATGGCATGTCATTTGCAGCATCATACGCAAGATGAGTTAGTCTGAAATGCTCCGTCACTAAAACATCAATTCAAATCGTGATTTTGTTCCTCTATGTGGCTCAAAGAAAAAACATCGCCATATGGAGCTCTGGGGAAAAAATTCAAATAGATATTCCAGGCATACAGTTCATGGTGAATTGCCATAAATAAAAGCTTAAGATGACAAGCCACAGCAGATGTTTCCTTTAGTAGATGTTTTGATGTAAATCATTCACGTCACTTCAGTGGACGTCAGACTGTTATTCTTACAACTCAAACTCAATTAGCATCTAGAGTTAAATAGATCTATTTTAATGAATCTGTTTGTTCTGAGGGTTTATTTAGTAATCAAATAAATATTGATAATAAATATTAACTGAATGTTTACATTAATTATGGTTTTATTAGTATTTTTTGCTTGTACACCACAGTTCTAATGATAGGGTTGAGTTTATGCTTACCATTTTCTTTACCAAAAATTTAGCAAAAACAGTAATGCTGTGAAATATTATTACAATTTAATAGAACTATTTTCTATTTCAATATATTTAAAAAATTTTTTTTTTTTTTTCCTGTGATGCAAAGCTGAATTTTCAGCATCATTACTCCAGTCTTCAGTAGCTATGTTTCCATCACCCTCTTTTTATGCGCATTTTGAAGTATCGCATCAGAAATGAGTGATGGAAACGCCAAATTTCGAAAAGAAATCCCTTAATTTGCAAAAACATTTTTACGCTCGCTTGAGGTGATTTTTTACTTGTGCGAAAAAGGCTTAATGCGAATAATGGGAGATGGAAATGCATTTAGCGAATAAATCCTGCACGAGCGTTCAAAACCGTCATATGACTTTGCGCTATGGGATGGCATAACCAGTGGACTGATTTTGTTGCACAGCATCTGAAATGTTATGGTCATTCTGAAGTGCCCGAGCAAAGTCTGTCGTCAAAGTATTTCTGTTTAATTGCCTCACAGAACGCTCTGCCACAACTGCATTCCCAAACAGCTGACATTCACCTCTGAAAGCAAAACCGTATTTATTGTGTTTCATCTGCTCTCTCGAAGTGCAAGTAATTTATTATATTTGAGAATTATTATAAACAGTTCTAAGTGATATTTAGTGCCAGTTTATCAGGAAGTGACTATTTTGTTCTCTCTAACTTGTTGGATGGAAACGGTGCTTATTCGCAAATGTTTTATGCGATATTCCAATTTTGTGCATAAGTTAAATTCACAACTTAGGATGAAAACCCGGCTAGTGTCACATGATCCTTCAGAAATCATTCTAATAAGCAGATTTGCTGCTCAAGAAACATTTCTGATTATTATCAATGTTGAAAACAGTTGTGCTGCTTGGTATATGCGATTATGGAAACTGTAATACATTTTTTAAAAGTTCAAAAGAACAGCATTAATTTGAAATAAAAATTATTTTTAAAAACAAACTGCAACATTATGATAGTTTTTACTGTTACCTTTCATGAATTTAAAACATCTTTGCTGGAAAAAAAATATTAAATTCTTTTGTAAAAAAATAAATAACTTGCTGCCACTGATCTCAAACTTTTGAACGGCAGTGCATTTAAAATTTTATATAAACTTGTGAATTTGTTCCTTATAAAATCAATATGACTATTTATGAAATATATCATATGCAGATAACTTTATAATCATTTAAATTAATAATTACAAAATGGATAGTTATGATACTGGGTGCTGATTGGTTAAAACAGCTACTGCACAGATAATACATGAATAAAAATGTTAAATGTTTTTCATATTCATTTGATTAAGTACTTTTATAATAGCAATACAGTACTTCATTTCCTCCTATTCTGCATTAATATCACATCTGAAGGGCTTACGTACATGCTACTGCTGTGCCTAACAAAGACCTTCAGACCATTTGAGCAGGAAGTTGATTTATTTAGCACGTACATGACTTGACCACATAGGTAAAGTAAGTATGGGGAATCCCCACTGACCCCATATGCACACCTATCCACTTCACATATCAACCACAAGTCAAAAACAAACTGCAGCGGATACATTAGGCTTCAGGCAAGTCTAAGTGGTTTGTTTAGTGGTCAGGGGTGTTACACAACATTCTGGCACTGCACTAAACTTGGCACTACTGCTCTTTTTGCACCCATGAGGAGAGTGGGCACAGTTTTTAATGCCCAGTCTTAATATCTGTAGGTAGTGGCATCCACTGTGCATAGGCTTCAAACACACACACACACACACACACACACAGGTGAATATGATATCATCCTCTTGGCTCAGTTAGCATTAGAGATAGACACATATCTGCTGACGCTGATGTTCTTGTGTGGTAAATGGTTGTTATAAAGCATATGCGTATCTTTTTTGTGTCAAAACACTTTCCAGTGTTATGTACAGAGACAAATATAACTACCAGCCATTTGCAGTATGATTTCCTAAAATGATAAATACAGTGGAGATTACAAAACATTGTTTGAGCAGCCCAACGCTGACACTGACAAGTGTAGGGTGAGACTAAATGAGGTGAATCTTATTAACACTGTCAAGAAATGGCATGGTTATACTTCAAATCAATGGCCACGTACACACTGCAGCTGAATTCGGTTGTCAGTTCACCTACTCCTTAATCATGTTCTGTACACACATAATTCACTAAAATACGGAAGTGACAACCGCATTCGAAAACCGCATTAACTCCCGAAAAATACAGGTAGTGACAACTGCATTTGCAGAAATTCTACGCAGTGTGTACGGTACTGAACTGAACAACTAGTTGTTAATGACGTATATAAACATGCATCAGAAATGTGTCTTCATCTGTATGTGAGATGCAAGAAAATAACAGTAAAAGAAGTCTTAACCTTAACACATTTCGAGCCCTGCGGTAAAGTGTCAGTGTTGCCAGATCTTCACAGTAAAAAAAACAAAAAACAAACAAGGACAAGGACAAGCACAAAAAACACTAAAACACCCAAATGCTTGATGTTTTATAACACCAAAAAAAATCATATCTCTCATATCCGCAAAAGACCACTTTATTAACTCCATAAGGTGCTTAGCTTTATGAGCCTAGACCAAACAACATGCCTAAAAGCGCTTGTGAATATGAGGACATGGCAACACTGCAAGACAGTGCTCTCTAAAGCAGCCTCCCGAGCATCAACAAAACAAAGCACGTCTATCAGCGGTAGTTTAGTTAAAATTGACGTGCAAAAAGAGTCTTTAGCCAAAAAATGGCACATAACAAATGGCTAAATTCTTATTCACTCCCGCAAGATGCCAAAAATGTTGCTACGGTTACAAATGCGAGAGTGACAGCAGTTCCATACACATGTGGAACGATCATTTACGGGGCTCAACTCCCGCATTTACATTTACATTTACATTTATGCATTTAGCAGACGCTTTTATCCAAAGCGACTTACATTGCATTCAAGTTACAGTTTTTACATTTGATCAGCTCTTGCTTTCCCTGGGAATCGAACCCACGATCTTGGCGTTGCTAGCGCCATGCTCTACTATTTGAGCTACAGGAAAGCATTTAAATCCGGTTGTCACTCCTGAAACTTGCAGTTTGTGCATGGCCAATGAGAAATAATCTGCATGAAGAAAATGAAGCCTGTTTCAAAGCCTTAGTGATCTACTGTAAATTGAGAAAATATAATTCTGATTAGTATAATGTGAATGTTTATTAAATTATTACTATACTGCATATTAAACAGTAAAGTACATCTGTAAATAGTAATTTAGTATGTTTTTAGTATTTGTTTTTAATGCAATTTTTTTTAGTGCATCTCTGTGGCAGAATTACAGCGCCACATACTGGTCTGGCATGCATACTACATTGTTTTGCGTCGGTTTCGTGTGCAGATATTTCTTGAGACGAGAAAAAAAAAAAAAATAGGGAAAACTCTGGCTTCGTGTGGATGTAGCCTGAGAGTAACATATTTTTTATTTTTATTCTTAAGCCTCATTGGCCTGTTCAACCAATAGCAAAAGCTAGGAAGCAGCATTATTCATTATATCGTTGATATACTATTATAGTTTTTGTTAATATTTAAAATGCAATTTTTTTTATATATATTCTCTTATGTTTTCTTTTAAATTTTTGAAGTTTCAGTAATTTTGATGTTTTTCAAAAAATTTAAAATTGTTTTAAGTTTTGCTTTTAACTTCAGTTTATTTAGTTTCAGTTATATTAGTACTTCAACTTAAACTAAACGGTAAGAAATGTTGCCTTGGCAATTAACGGAAATAAAATTCACTTTGTTAAAATTTTATTTTATTTCAGTTAATATTTTATTTCAGTTTTAGTTCACCATAACTGATAGGAAGTGTTTGAAAAACCTGTATAAAAAGAGGTTTTATGTAACAGGCATAAAGATTATAGCATATTATAACAAAAATGTTATACTATAAAACATCATATATTACTTGAAATAATAAATTATTATTATTATACTAATAATAATTGTTGTGTGACTACATTATGCATTCGGTTACACGACACTTGACTAGTGGTCGACCAATATATTTCCAAGGCCGAAATATCGTCCGATATTTGACATATATCTATATTTTTCAAGGTTTCACAAACCTTGCAGACTTAGTTGGATCCAGCTGAGATCTTATAAAGTGTGCATTTTATGCTGTATGATCGCGAGTCCTCTGCGTGACGGTTGGTTCATGCCAATAGAATGCTGACAGGAGGAGAGTTCATCTTCACTGGAGACGTGTGATCGACAAATTTTAAACAAACTTTTCACTGTGTGCTGTACGTAAAATGAGTGCTACCTTGGCTTTAGTCAAAAAAAAGAAAATTATTCCCAGTGCACACAAACTTCCCAGATTATGAAGTGACCTGCTGGTTACAGTGTTTAGTTCCTTTTTAATATATATATTATTATTATATTTTTTTTTTTTCTTTATTTGTGAAAAATACTGTAATAGGATTACAGAATCAAGAAGTTGTCATCTAAAGTACAAGTATGTTTATTTTACACATTTATCATTTTCAAATAATTTAAAATTTCTTAAATATTAATTAGAATAAATAAAAATGATATATATCAGCTTTATACCCTGCTCTCTAAGATATCCGCATCGGCTGTCAAAAAAACAATATCGGTTGACCACTACACTTTACAGATTTGGTGGAATCTGTAAAATAGACAGAAAAAAAGTTTGAACTATGTAGTAATTAATACACTTAAAAAAAGTTTTTAAAATCTGTTTATTGTAATCCTTCAGAAAAATGTGCTTGGTCTCTGGAGACAAAATTGTGAATTTCACCAAAATATGTTAATACAACAGGGTTGCAAACTCATCATAGGTGAAAACGATGCAACCCTTGGGAAGAAAAATTCAACTATACTTTTAAATATTTTTTAAAAAACCTCTACTTCAGATGTCTCAGGCCACATGCAAGTTTGCATTCCTGTATTTCAATGGCAAAATAAATTATTCACTGTGTGGTGTGTGGTGTGTGTATGAAGTGTATGTGTGTTTGCGCACCTTGTGTGTCCTGCTGTAGGCATACAGGTGGGCCAGACGATAGAGACTCTTGTAGTGTTGCGGGAAGCGACTCAGACACAGGAAGAGAGACCTCACACACACATCCACTAGTGTTTTCCTCTGCTCTCTCTGCCCCGGCGGCAGACACTTAGGCAGCTCTATCACCTCGAGCGGAGGAGGTGGCTCTGGCCTGCGCTTGCCCTCACTGGAGGTGCTGGTCTGGGGGTGGGATCTGTGTGGTTGGGCGGTGTGCAGCGGATGAGGTGGAACTTGGGTCGGGGTGTCTGTTGTAGGAGTTTTGGGGACAAAGGCCTCAGGGGACGTGATGGATAAGGTGGTGTCCGAAGACTCTTGTGTGACTGAAGATTCTTGAGAGAGTGTGGCGGAGCTGATATCTATGTTCTTGTCCTCCAAGGGGCCTGTGGGATTTCAAGAGGGCAGAGGTGACCACAAGCTGCAGATATTGATTGTAAAAAGCAGCAGAATAGGAGAAGATAATCTACTGAGTTTTGTGCTCTTGGCAAGACAGGTATTGGCTGAATTTCATGAAAACTGGCAAGTTTTGCGAGACATGGTCGGCGCCAATGGCTTCAGGGTCAGCCCGCCGACATGTAGCATCATTGCGATTCGGGCGTCCCGAGTCCGAGTTCCGGCTTGCAGACCTTTCCGGATCCCATCCCCTTCTCTCACCCACTTCGCTTCCTGTCAAAACTATACTGTCCTATCTAAATAAAGGCATAAAATGTTTAAAAAAATAAAAGTTTTGCCAGACATGTCCTAAGAAATTATAGCTAGGAAAATCCTAAGAAATTATATATATATCTATATATCTATCTCAGGGCTCGCAAAATTTCAAAATCCCCTTCGGGCAGGTACTCTTCAGATTTTGGTAGCCCGAAAATTAATTTAACTAGCCCGAATTAAAAAATTACTATTTTATTTTATTATTATTATTATTATTTTTTTTAAATATAGAAAATCGGATAGGAGTTTAAATGTCAATCAAAAATATTTCCAATACACAAATATCAACAAATATGAAGGAAGGAATTTTATTTCACTATTTACAGGGTATCTGCAGAATTTAAAAAAATATATTTAAGGCAATTTATGACCCATTTTAAGAGCTGCACAAGTGAAATGAACACAGAATGAGCGGGGTTGTACAATGTCTATGGTAACATACAGTTTTGAGCCATAAAATTACATGATTTACAGTTCAGATACAGGTTTTCACAAAAACAAAAATCCTATACAACAGTGTTTCAGGCTATACACTGTTTTTATGAAAAGGGATCAATCAAACATATAAATTATTATGTTAATTTAAAACGTATAAATATTACTGTCTTAATTGTTTAGATTTTTAGAAGGCACATCAACTTCTTTCTCACTTACAACTCTATGTGTTTGCTGCGTAAAAACATGAGTTGATATTTGCATTGATCTGACCATAAACAGCAAGAAAGTCTTATTGGAAATGCAAATTCATTCTCTGCCACGAGGTGGCGCTTCAGGAGTGCTGAAATACTGCGGTTTCCCCGGAAACGCTGTACACAAAGCAGCTCTGCCCTCATAAACGCTGCTTTATCAGGAATTATGCCATGGTCTGTCTGAATACTCGATTCTGATTGGCTGGCAGGTGTTGATTAAATTCGTTGAACTGCACCGGTAGTTCCAGGTCAGTTTAACCACGTTCTATATTAATGCGCTTCCTATAAACATTGGTAACCATAGTAACATACAGTTACAGTTAAATAGTAATACAGACGAAAATAACTGTCATTTTTATCGTTCCGGTCAAATATTGCAGCGCAAATATTATTAACATCTTTTAATATGTGAATGCTGGCAAATGACCATGGCATAAACGGGATAATCAACGGCTAGCTGCGCATTAAACGATTTGAATGCACTTCACTTCTGCGCGTCGGGTGGTTCTTCGCCTCCACGTCGTGCATTCAAATCGTTTAATGCGCAGCTAGCCGTTGATTATCCCTTACTTATAGGTAAAATGAAATTAAAATGCCAATGACACATTTCTGAGGACAGTCGGTTACCTTCAGATACATTCACATAAAGACATCCGCGCCGTGTTTTGACTTGAAATGTGCAGCGCTCATATTTATTCAATGACATCATTGCCTTTTGAAGTTTAATCCAGCCGTATCGCGACTCTTGTCTTTCCGTCCCCAATTGTAAAACCTCTTGAAATTATAATTAAGACATTTCTTATACCATTTAACGTATTTAAAACTTTTTATGGCCTTAATTTTGATAACTCACTTTCAGAGTTTTTAAGGACCCACGGGAGATCTGTATTTAAGGAGCCCGTCGGGCAGGCAGTGATACATTTTGGTAGCCCGACTGGAAAACACAATAGCCCTGGGACATCGGGCTAGCGATTTTGCGAGCCCTGTATATATATATATATATATATATATATATATAAATATAATTATACACAGTGGTGGCCAAAATGATTAGAACACTAGTATTTTCAGCAGCTAAAAATTGGTTTTAAGTTGGTTATTTCTATTTTTTGCTGTAGTGTGTCAGTTGGAAATATCCAAACATTCATTTTGCCATTAACTGAACTGTGCACAGAAAAATAAGGGTCTAAAATTTTACCTTTTTGGGTACAACAGCTTGTCCCTGGAGCAGTACCCTTACAAGGACATATTTGTACCTTTTTTACCCCTAATAGGTACATATTAGTACCTTAAGGGTATGTATTACTACTCTAAGGCAGTGTTTCCCAACCACTGTGCCGCGCGGCAGGTTGTCGGGTGTGCCGTGGAAAATTATCTAAAACTTCCATATCTCTATTATATTTTGTTATTATTATTTTAAATCAGTGCTATTGGTCATCGTTATGTCTGTTTTTCAAAAGAGCTTGTGACTAAACCTCGTAACGCCATTGGATCCTCAAATTGTTAGTCAAACCTCATAACTCCACCCCGCCACCATTCACAATGAAGCGCCGCGTAGTTTGAAGACAGACATCTACTTCTTCACAATGCAAGGGTAAATAACTGATGTTTGAATAAGAGCAGCGTTTCCTTTACTCAAGAAATGCTGTCTATAAAGGCTAATGTTTTTGTATGTTTAAAGAGCAGTCTGTCTTAGCATATGCTGTCTAGTTGTAGCCAATACACTTTTGTACGTTTTAAATATCCTGTGCATAGCGGTTCGTCTTTTATATCATGAGATTTTGGTCAAATGTATTTAACAACAAGAGAAACTGAGTGCCCATATAGCTACAATAAACTTTAAAACTGCAAACTAATGAAAACGTGATGCTCATATGTGGCCGTTCTTCCCCCTTTCTATATACATTATATATATATATATATATATATTACAATGCTTAGTGGTGTGCCGTGGGATTTTTTACATATCAAAACTGTGCCGCGGCAGAAAAAAGGTTGGGAAACACTGCTCTAAGGTACTAATATGTACCTATTGGGGTAAAAAAGGTACAGATATGTCCTTGTAAGGGTACTGCTCCAGGGACAAGTTGTTGTACCCAAAAAGGTACAATTTTAAACCCTTATTTTTCTGTGTGTGGCAACGTCTCAAAGATGCTTCAAGAAACCTACCTGCAAAGCTACAGTACTGTTAAAAGCTTTAGGCACTTGTGTAAGAATGCTGTAAAATAAGGACGCTGTCAAAAAATGTAATAAATAGATTTTCTTTATCAATTAACTTCTATCAACTAAATTAAATCAACATTTGGAGTGACCATCCTTTGTGTTTAAAGCAGCTTTTGCCCTCGGTGCACTTGTGCATAGTTTTTCAGGAGCTTTGCAGGTAGGTTTCTGGAAGCATCTTGGAGACGTTGCCACAGTTCTTCTGGATTTAGTCTGTCTCAGTTTGTTCTGTTTCTTCATGTCATTCCAGACAGACTGGATGATGATCAGATCAGATCTCTGTGTGGAGCACTGGCTGTTGTCAGACTGCTTGTGCAAACTAAAATCTCACTGCATTATTACAATTAATTGCAAAATGAATGTTTGGAAATGTAAACTGATATTTCCTACTGACACACTACAGCAAAAGATAGAAATAACTGACTTAAAACCATTTTTTAGCTGCTGAAAATACTAGTGTTCTGGTCATTTTGGTCACCACTAATTTTTTGAAATTGCGACATTTTGAAGACAACTAAGATCATTTTACACTAATTTATTTTTAGCATTAATCAAAAATGTAACAAAAATCTGTACAAACACTTATTTACTACTGTAGATAAGTTTGAGGTTGGTGAGGTTTTTTTGGGGTTTTTTTAGTCTCTTATGCTCACCCTACCCGAATTTATTTGATTCAAAATACAAAAAAAAAAAAAAAAAAAATGTACATTACAAAAACCTGTTTTCTCTTTGAATATATTTTAAAATGTAATTCATTCCTGTGAATTTTCAGCAATATTACTCCAGTCTTCACAGCATCCTTTAGTTCAATATATTTGTGGAAACAGTGATATATTTTTCTCTGATGCAGCAGAAAAAGAAAGTTCAGAAGTTCAAAATAAAAGCATTTATTTGAAATTTAAATCTTTTAACATTATAAATGTCCTTATTATCACTTTTAATTGATTTAATGTGTCCCTGCAGATAAAAACAACAAAAAGAAAGAAAATATTTTTTAAAAAAGGTACAAAATCGTACTGACCATGTAAAATACTAAATGTTAAATATTAATACTAAATGCTACATATTAAATAAATTTTCCACAGTGTAATGAGACTTTGCATTATGTACGTGTTTAGAAGAACTGGGATCAGTACCTGCGTCCTCTATTGTGGCCGGTTTCTCTTTTCCAGTGGCATTTGATTCTTCCGGAAAAATACTACACTTCCCAGGATCGACCTTGTGGCTGCTGTCCTGTGAGCTGGTGGCGTCCATGAAGACATCCTGCAAGGAGCTGGAGTCTGACAAGCCAGCAACGCTGTCCTGACTTTGCTCTGATTTAGGGGAAAAAAAATATACCACAAAATTACACTCATTCAACAAGACCTTCCTCCTCTGTCCTTTGTAAATATTCATATAATTAAAAAGACCCTTTATTCAGATTGTTTCAGATTCACCCAAATTGCACAATCCGCAAATCAACAGAGATCCCAAGATGAATTGTGCAAAAATCCTCCAATGAACACAAGGCTGGAAACATTTGCTGGATTGACAGATTTACAAATGGCAGCTATACCTGAAGAGCAGGCAGGCTTATGTTGGGACAAGGTTTCGGATTTTAAAAGAGAACAGGAAATTAGGATTCTGCACCTGAGAGCATTTACTATAATTCAAATTAAAGGAATAGTAATAGAGTGCTGAAAGAACGAGTCCTAAAACCCAGAAACCAGTTGAATGGGTAATTGGATTTTTTGAATAGGTTTTTGGTTAAATGCCTGAAATAAGCTCTGTGTTTAACACAAGCCCAAGAAACGTCCATGTTTTTTTTCTGGACATGAAATGCATCAGTAATATCCCACTTGTTATTTTTTTTAAAGATATTACATGTCTTTTAAAACAATTGGTTTTCTTCAACATTAAATCAAACAGGTAAACTCATTTATTGCTTCAGTCTACTTTTACTGCCTTGTTCTGTTTATAATGGCGATCTTGCAAACTATTTTAACTCAAAATTTCCAACTTGCAGATTTGAACTCTTTCCCCACCATTGATAGAATTTTCCATCATTTATGAGATGACACTTCCCCGCCATTTACCAAATTTTCCAGGTTTCTGTTTTTTCACTACTATATGGTAGGAAGCGGTTTTACACATCTTCTAAAAAAAATACTGAATCTCTGTATCAAAACAAGGTAAAGAAGCAGCAGAAATAGGTGATCACATATGTAAGCTGATGCGTATGTAAAATAGCGTGATCTTCAAGCATTAAACAGCACATAAATCAACACTGGCTAATGCTACAGAAAACATCCCAGGAAATGGTTTAAGTCTGTGCAAGTGAAGCGATCAACTCCTTCCATGTTCTGATTTTGGTTCTGAATCTGATCCGGATGTAGTCTTTGACAAAAATGCCATTTTCTTAGCTTTGCTGGTGAGGAAAGAGTTAAATGAATATTTAAAAGCATTTGGAAGCTAACTTTAATTTTTAACTTCTGGCAATTGTATTTAGGCCTTAAAGTTCTTTAAAAAGCTTATTTTCTGCAATAATCCAAAAGCACAATTCCTAAATTGAAAAATCTTATTTGGCTTTTGTGGAAAGAACCAGGGTGATGCTAACTTTTGGGTACATCAATGCAGCATTCAATTGAACATGAAAATTCTGTCATTATTTACTCACCCTCACACTCATCCAAACCCATATGCTCTTAACTTTCTACTGCTGAATACAAAATGTTGTTGTAATGTTTTGCTTCTACCTGCTTAAAATTCAAAGAGGACAAACACGGTCAAAAGTAGTCTATGACTTACATTCCAAGTCTTCTGATGCAATTAATGTGCAGAAAAGACTTTAAAAAGTGATAAGTTGACTTAACTTAAAAAAATTGAGGAAACCCGTTGGCTTAAAATTTTTAAGTAAATTATAATTAAAAAAATTAAGTTAAGTGAATTGGAAAGTTCACTTAATTTTTTTAAAAAGAATTACTTAATCATTTTAAAGGCAACAGGTTTCCTCAATTTTTTAAAGTTAACTTTTTAACTTTTCACTTCACTTATTACAGTCATGAGGAAACCCGTTGCCTTAAAATTAAGTAAATAATAATTTTAAAAAATAAGTTAAGTGAATTGTAAAGTTCACAACTTTTTTTAAAAATTATTATTTACTTAATTTTAAAGCAACGGGTTTCCTCAATTTTTTTAATTTAAGTCAACTTATCACTTTTCACAGTGTAGTTATTCACTGTTAATATTTCCTTTCACAGTAATTCTCATATTTCATTTGTACTTTTGCTTATTCAAACAGCTGCATCGGCTATCTCATTTAAGTCATAAAGGTTTGGAGGGAAATTAAGGTGAGTAATTAATGAAAGAAGAACTATTCTTTAACAGGTACAGTGGTTTTGATCCAGGTCAGAGGTTACAGGGCAAGACCACAGGGTGCACATTTCAATGCCGTGTTGAACCAGCCTGCTCCTGAGGTAGAGCAAAGCGCTTGAAAATGTTGTGCTTCTCAGCAAGCCCAGAAAAGAAAGTTAATGTAATTCCTCTTGTGCTGCCCGCAAACAAGCAGAAAAAAAGCCCCTGAGCATGCTGGGAGTGTCAGCATTTGGCACAGAGGGTAGAAATTCATTAGCACACACCATCACCTCCATGACACAACAGAGCGCGGTGGCAACACCCCCCTCCCCTCCTCCACAGAACGCCAACCCACCCGCACACTCAGCGTGAAGGGGAAAAATGGCGCTGTGTCAGCGCAAAATTGCAGCCTCCTGCAGAGCGCATTAGCAGCTTTAGGCCAACACTGCCAGGAGGCCCATTAGTTGGTCTGCTAAAGTTTTCAACAGGAGCTCAAGAGCATGTTAAAGACACAATGAAGGTCTAGACGGGACCTGGTTATGCGCTGGACAGGAAAAAATTACAGGCATTTCAGTGCAGAAAAGATTGATCTGATTGAGGGGGGAAATCACCAATAGAGTAAGAGTGTTGTCATATTAATTGCACAGAAGAAAGGGACATTTGTTTTGAAAAGGACAAGTGTTACTGCATAATAATCTGATGTGACCCACAGTAAATATTAGAATGGTGTTGGAGTCACTTTCCTCAAAAGCAGAGCACGCAACCAAACTACAGTTCTAATATACAGTTATAGATACTGAGAGAATCAGAAAAATGACCGATGATAGAGCTCAACAGTCACTTAACTAAAAAAATTGCTTACTGTTGGTCAACACAGCAAATCTGCATGATCTTGTTGAACCTGTTGCAAAATCTGCGTGGGGAAATCATTTACCATCATACAAAATTCTCATTCACATGGATTCCTATTGAAATGACTGGATTTTGCCACTGAAGTTTCCACATTTCCACATTTCCAACAACCCTAAAACATCACATTATGCAATGCTTAATGCAACAAACAGGTAAAACACCTGTAAAAGACCTATTGAGATTTTAAACAATGAAGAAGTGCTAATTAAAGTTACTGTTTCAGTGAAATATTTCATGCCAAATATATTTTTGCCAAAAATGAAAATTATTATTTTTTTGGCCATTTTGGATGAGTATGTTTTTGGTTGCTGAAATTTTGGTGCTTCACTAGTATCAATTGACCCTTCGCTGGGAGTTTGACTGACAGGCAATCTGATCAATCATAACACTGCATCTGCCATTTTGTCCAACAAACAAACCAGACAGGAGAGTAGTTTTATGTCAGTGGATTTGAACTTGAATAATACTGTGTATTAACATCTTTCCATGGTTGAAACAAGATACCTTCTGATGTTCATTCATGTTTATTTCATGCTATAACTAGTAAAGAGGCCTGCTCAAGTGCTGTGTGAACTGAGGCCCTACAGCGATCTGTCACGACACATTAAAGAGCCACAAAACTGTATTTATTGATTGGATTTCTTAAAAAAAAAAAAAAAAAAGACAAAATTTGAAAGCTGAGACTTTGTTTCATACCTAAAGTAACCTGCTCTGTCTTGTCTGTCAGCATGTTGTCAGTTTCCGCAATGCATTTTTCACTGCGTGAGAACATAATGTGAACGTGACAGCGGCATGGCATGTCGGATGTAGCCACAGTAACTAAGGGGGGCGGGTCTTTGCGAAGGGTCAATTGTTTCAAATAAACCCACCCGCTTAAACCGCTTTCAATCTCTTTCAGTCAAAGTGGACGGTTTAAGTTGGTCAGAATAAATTGCAAAATAAACCAGACAGTTGATAGTCTTATAGCGAAGTACTTTTGATGCTTCTAATAAAATGTGTCAATGGGGTTTATCCCTAAGCTGTCTGGTTAGCTTGAAGGCTTAAAATTCTGTATTAGACAATTTCCTGAATTTCCAAAAGGGAAAATGGAAACCAGGCCCTCTGTAAAACTTAATGTATAGTCACTGTTGAGCCCTATGGTGCTCAGGGTGCTAGACCATTGGAGTTCGTTGGGAAACTAAAGCCCTGCTTTTGAGGAATGATAGGCGAGCCAGCAGTTTTGTGCTATCGGTTGTGCGAGGAAGGACGTCTGTACCATACACAAATCCTGGCCGCAAAGCAGAGAGACACAGGCAGTAGTCATGGTCATGTGAGAAGTCAGCTGTAGAGAAAATTCAGTTTAGAACATGTTTCATAATCTGGAAAGTCATTCAGTTGTATATTTTGGGTATCACTGTAGCATAAATAGAGGAGATCTTTCATTTTCTGTTGTGATGAGAAATGGGCAGCTTTTAGAGGTTATTAGAGTGAATCTCACAAAAACCTATTTGTCTGTGTCCTATTTCACCATGTTTTGGGAGGAAATTGTGCTTGTGTTGAAAATGATGCCTCAAAGCAAAAATGGGCATCATCTTCTTCATTCAGAATATCTTTACTTTTGATTTTGAGGTGAAACAAGACCTGCATGTGTTTTTGTGACATTCACCCATTAAGGCACCGATATACTTCAAGCAAAATCCAAGACTGAAGTGGTGTGACAGAATTTCGAAATAAATTAAGTCAAAGTGAATTTCATTTTGAGTTCAGTTTGGGAGATCAGGAGCTCTGCCTTCACTGACATGCAGATCTCCAATTACTGTCTATTTTGTTACTGAAAGGAAAACACGCAGCACATATTTACATATTCATCTAAACGAAAGAACAAAAAAGAACTTGACTGAGTATATCGGTGCCTTTAAAATCAACAATTATACAATAAGAGAGTGAATCCATCAAGTCTAGAATTCTTGTAATCAGATGATAAGAAGCTAAACTCATCCACACACCAACATTTGCAGAAAAAGCAGTTGAAATTTCCCACTGTCTTTACTGAACCACATTATTCAGAACAACCCACAAGAACAATCTCCCTTGCACATGTGAGCCACAGCAGACACGTTGGTCAGATGTCAGTTTGCACACAGAGCAGTGCAGAGTGCATTGTGGGAAGTCTTTGTTGAATCAGGGTGCTGACCCATCATGCATCCATTAAGAAGCAGCAGGTGGGAAGCAGGTCAGAGGCAGGCAGAGAGGGAGCAGGCAGGAGGCAGCAGGGAGACAGGGAGACTAAAGCAGGCCATGGGAACGACTGAGGAATATGGGCAACATGTCACAATGTTCACCTTTATTAAAAAAACAAAAAAACAATTCAAATCTGCAGCAAGCCGTTGTGAAGGTTTCAGTGAGGCAATGAGATGAAGCCAGCCACAAAAAAATTAATTAAAGAAATACAACATGAAAACAATCAGAACTGCACTACATATTAATAATATATTATTTTATGGGATATATTATTTACAGATAACTGGATAAATTCAAATAATTATCAATACAGAAAGAGTAAATAACAGCCAATAAAAAACAGCACACCTCTTAGGGGTCACTCAAACATGAAGTGTGTTCTTGCACTGTTTTCGCTTTTCAGCAACTTACGTCAAGAGTGCTCAAAAAATTTGTAATTAATTAATTAAATTAAATAAAAGCATCCATTACAATTGCATTCCATTAGCAAGCTATATACTGCTCTTCACAGATAACTGGGAAAATAAAAATGATTATTGATACAGAGAGAGTAAACAGTAGAGGTCGACCGATTCATCAGTTTTGCCGATTAATCGGCACCGATAGTTGATTGCCACAACTATCGGTTATCGACAAAAATCCATGCCGACAGTTTTCCGGTTTGCAACCGTTGCTGGAATGGCTGAGAAGGGTCCGCTGGCATTATACAGTACGAGAGCGGCCTCTAGAGACGGAAATCACTGACAGCACGTGTTGTTTATTTTGACACGTGACACTGCGCGCTGCACAGAGCGGGAAACTCCAGACGTGCATTTAAATACAGCCGACAGAAAAGCCTGCCGCGGAACAGAACGCCATTCACATAGTTTTCTATTAAATTACATTATATTTGTCCCAAATCGTTGTGAATGTATATAATGACTTCACCCTAGGCTATAAATTATGTATTGTGCATTTTTCAGCAAAACGTTTGTCTTTCTGTGGCTCTAATAAAGTCTGTATGCTTCTTATAGAGAGCTGTAATAGATCGCGCGTTCTCTTTCCATTTGCTCTATTTTTTTAAACACCGAACTTCAAACTCATTTATGCCACATTGTTCATTCTTGAAGCAAACTTATGTCCGTTTGTTGATTTAAATAAATTGTTTTAGACCGCCACTTGATTTGAACGCAAAGCTCTGGTGTGTGTGTGTGTGTGTGTGTGATACCTCTGAGTTCTCCTAGACGCAGTGCTGCGCGACTAACCTTTTTTTTTTTTTGATTAGATAATTATCAAGTGTTAAAAAATAGAAGCAAATAAAGTGTGTGAGTACACATACAATATCCATATGCATGTAATTTTAATGCTATGGCCTTGTGTAGATATTTAAACATGGCCATCTTTAAGCATGACTGTTGAAATTAAATGGTAACATTTAACAATAAAAGTCCATTCGTAGCATTAATGAAAACTGTAGAAGTATTGTTCCTTGTTAGAGTGTTTTCATTTCAACATTCACTATTAGCTACTAATAGGCTATATTTTTACATTTTAAAGTTTCTTCTTTTAACATTAGCAAATTATGAAATAACTTTAATGATCAATATAGTAAATAATATTAATATTTTTATTCATTTACAAAGTATGGTTCAGTACTGTTGCTGCTTTTTTTTTTTTTTTTTTAAATAGTAAAGCACTAGCTCTCCTTCAGTATCCATTTTGAAAACTATCGGTTGATTAATCGGTATCGGCCAGTGTGGTCCAACCTAGCTATCGGTATCGGTCGACCTCTAGTAAACAGCCTATAAATTAAATAAAAAACAAACACAAAAAACAACACACCTCTTAGGGGTCACTCACACATGAAGTGCGTTCTTGCACTGTTTTGCTGTTTTTCAGCATCTTACGTCATGAGTGCTCAAGTTAAAAATTAATCCATTTCAT
This sequence comes from Onychostoma macrolepis, assembly GCF_012432095.1. Lineage (NCBI taxonomy): Eukaryota > Metazoa > Chordata > Actinopteri > Cypriniformes > Cyprinidae > Onychostoma > Onychostoma macrolepis. The sequence goes on from NC_081162.1 coordinate 6,300,441, forward strand.
CTCCATATTCAAATATGTTATTCTACTGTTCTAGTAACTATTCTGAAACACTTTTTCTGCAATTAAAAAGGAGCAGTTAAGAGTTGGTCATACTATATGTGACCCTGGACCACAAAAGCAGTCTTAAGTTGCTGGGGTATATTTGTAGCAATAGCCAAAAATACACTGTATGGGTCAAAATTATAGATTTTTCTTTTATGCCAAAAATCATTAGTATATTAAGTAAAGATCATATTCCATGAAGATATTTTGTAAATTTACTACTGTAAATATATCAAAATGTTGTTTTTGATTAGTAATATGCATTGCTAAGAATTCATTTGGACAACTTTAAAGGCGATTTTCTCAATATTTTGATTTTTTTTGCACCCTCAGATTCCAGATTTTCAAATAGTTGTATCTCGGCCAAATATTGTCCTAACAAACCATACATCAATGGAAAGCTTATTTATTCAGCTTTCAGATGCTGTATAAATCTCAATTTCGAAAAATTGACACTTAAGACTGGTTTTGTGGTCCAGGGTCACATATGGAATGTAAAGTTTCAAAGCAAACTATTTTGTTTCAATTGCCTGTTTTTATATAATTAGCTCTTAAATTAAAAGAGGTAAACTACTAAAAGTAAAGTTGCCATATCTCTAAAAACAAGCAAATATTGTTTTTTTATTTTTTTTATTTAATGGCAGTGGGATTTTTGTTCTGTAATACAAATTTAATACAAGTTTCTTGTGATTTAAAGTGATATGAAATTTTATTGGTCATTTTTTTTTGATAATTCATGATTGATAATTCTGCTTACAGCAAAATCTCAAATGGTCCAAAATCAATAGCTTATTAGCTGTACATTACAATCGAACAATTCCTCATTGGCTTGAATTGTGTGGTGATGCCTAGGCATTAAATAAAAGGGGAAATAGGGAACATGAAAATACTACAATGTAGCAAATACTAATATGTAGCAAACAGAGCAGCACGATTAATAGAAATCAAACTGGAAACGTGATTCGGCAAAGGCTACGATTTTTTCATGCGCAGCTTGTTCAGTTACAGCTATAGCAATGCCTTTGTTCATATTAGGAATTTCCTGGTGCTTCATGAGTTCTGTTACTTGTGTGATGTATACAGGTGCTGGTCATATAATTAGAATATCATCAAAAAGTTTATTTATTTCACTAATTCCATTCAAAAAGTGAAACTTGTATATTATATTCATTCATTACACACAGACTGATATATTTCAAATGTTTATTTCTTTTAATTTTGATGATTAGACCTTACAGCTCATGAAAGTCAAAAATCAGTTTCTCAAAATATTAGAATATTACTTAAGACCAATACAAAGAAAGGATCTTGGCCAACTGAAAAGTATGAAAATGAAAAGTATGAGCATGTACAGCACTCAATACTTAGTTGGGGCTCCTTTTGCCTGAATTACTGCAGCAATGCAGTCGATCAGTCTGTGGCACTGCTCAGGTGTTATGAGAGCCCAGGTTGCTCTGATAGTGGCCTGCTCATCTGCATTGTTGGGTCTGGTGTCTCTCATCTTCCTCTTGACAATACCCCATAGATTCTCTATGGGGTTCAGTTCAGGCGAGTTTGCTGGCCAATCAAGCACAGTAACACTATGGTGATTGAACCAGCTTTTGGTACCTTTGGCAGTGTGGGCAGGTGCCAAGTCCTGCTGGAAAATGAAATCAGCATCTCCATAAAGCTTGTCAACAGAAGGAAGCATGAAGTGCTCTAAAATTTCCTGGTAGATGGCTGCATTGACTGTGGACATCAGAAAACACAGTGGACCAACACCAGCAGATGACATGGCAGCCCAAATCATCACTGACTGTGGAAACTTCACACTGGACTTCAAGCAACATGGATTCTGTGCCTCTCCACTCTTCCTTCAGACTCTGGGACCTTGATTTCCAAATGAAATGTAAAATTTACTTTCATATGAAAAGAGGACTTTGGACCACTGAGCAACAGTCCAGTTCTTTTCTCCACAGCCCAGGTAAGATGCTTCTGACGTTGTCTCTGGTTCAGAAGTGGCTTGGTAGCCCTTTTCCTGAAGACGTCTGAGTGTGGTGACTCTTGATGCACTGACTCCAGCTTCAGTTCTCTCCTTGTGAAGCTCTCCCAAGTGTTTGAATCGGCTTTGCTTGACTGTATTCTCAAGCTTGCGGTCATCCCTGTTGCTTGTGCACCTTTTCCTACCCAAATTCTTCCTTCCAGTCAACTTTGCATTTAATATGCTTTGATACAGCACTCTGTAAACAGCCACACCTTTCAGTAATGATCTTCTGTGACTTACCCTCTTTGTGGAGGGTGTCAATGTTCGTCTTCTGGATCATTGCCAAGTCAGCAGTCTTCCCCATTATTGTGGTTTCAAAGAACAAGAGATACCCAGAATTTATACTATAGGGATGGTCATTTATTCAAACTCAAATGTAAATATTCTAATATTTTGAGATACTAATTTTTGACTTTCATGAGCTGTAAGCTCTAATCATCAAAATTAAAAGAAATAAACATTTGAAATATATCAGTCTGTGTTTAATGAATGAATATAATATACAAGTTTCACTTTTTGAATGGAATTAGTGAAATAAATCAACTTTTTAATGATATTCTAATTATATGACCAGCACCTGTAATGTGGAGTTTCTGCGCGAGGGCGCCCTCCGGCAGCCAGTATGAATGAAAAAAAATTAAGTGTGTTAATAGCGCTAATAGTCAATCCATTCTATTTTGGATCATTTTATTCATTTCTCTTTTTTTAAGTATCGGTTCAGGCACTGTTTAGGAACTGGTACCATTTTAAAAGTATCGATTTGGCACCAGTACCATAAAAAACCCAAATGATACCCAACCCTAGAAATAATGTGTTGCGTGCCTCATTCTGTGTAAGAAGCCACATCATCTCACAGAAGGATTTTATTTCAAACATTCGACTGATGTTATGCAGTGAGTTTGGAGTAAAAATATAACAATAATTTATTACATTTATATAGCGCTTTTCTGGGTACTCAAAGCACTTTACATAGAAAGGGGGAATCTCCTCAACCACCACCAATGTGCAGCATCCACCTGGATGATGCGACGGCAGCCATATTGTGCCAGAACGCCCACCACACACCAGCTTATTGGTGGAGAGGAGAAGGAGTGAAGAAGCCAATCAGTGTATGGGGATGATTAGGAGGCCATGATGGACAGAGGTCAAAGGGCGAATTTTGGCCAGGATGCTGGGGTTACACCCCTACTCTTTTTTCGAAGGACATCCTGGGATTTTTAATGACCACAGAGAGTCAGGACCTCGGTTTAATGTCTCATCCATGTTATTAAATGTTGTTTTTTGGACAAGAGGTTCATAAATGCTTCTCATGTTTGGAAAGATGTTTGACGTGTGTTGCTTTATCAAATGAACGTTATAAGCAGCTCAATCATTTACTACTCAAGCATTACTACTCAGTGACAAGTGACAAGCTGTGCATAACAGCTTTTGCAATTTCATAATTGCACTAAACCGAACGATTTAATCACGATTTCGTTTAGATTTCCATAAATTGTGCAGCTCTAGTAGCAAAAAGTCAAAATGAGAAATACTCATAGGTTTTACTGTAAAAAACGCATTATGAAATATTCCACACACATTTGATTTATATAGCTATATCATATGTAGGCTACATCTCAAAAACATTATCCATTCACAGCCATGCAAGCAACATGCTATTTAGCATTGATGAACACAACAAGAGCTGAGCAGATTAGGCCCTGACGATCCACCTAAATACCGAAGTGACTAAATCTAAGAACTGTATTTCATAAAATGAGCACACAAAGCTGAAATTGACTTCGGCAACTAGGTCAACGCCACCATCTGACACAGTTTCAAAAATACTGACTCCATTTCATCAAAATAGGCCACAGGCAATATTTCATCAAGAGTCCTATGCTATGCCCTCTTTCAAACTACTACAAAAAGCAAACATCTCAAACTCAAATATTCAAACTATGTGAATTTGAAATGAGATAAGAATAATTTATTTTCATATTAGTATATAGTAGTTTTGTGATACTGTACCTCTCAAAAGCATGTCTAAACCTAAAAACTGATAGAAGTTACCACAGTATTCAATAATGAAATTATTGGAATACTGGAATTCAGTAATGAAATGCCTTTAACTGAAAATTTAGTGTTTAATCTTATCATTATACATTACTGACACTCTATCCTCCAATTTGATACTGTTAAGTGCTTTGACACAATCTGTATTGTTAAAAGCGCAATATAAATAAAGGTGACTTGACTTGACAGTATAGAAATGATCAAAGCAGACAAAGAGCACTATGCCATTTTAAACATTAAGACACCAAATTTAGCTTGTTTGATATTATAAAAAACAGATTTAAAATTAAAATTGTATAAATTGTTGTCTTTGAAAAAGTCACCTTGAATAAAAGCATCTGCTAAATACATAAATGTAAATGTACTGGCACTATGTATAATCAATATTCAATAAACAAATCACAAAATGATCGATATAGGGTTGTTTTGATGGAAACCTGTGTTGTGTTGAAATAATGAAAATAATGAAATATTGCATTCAAATATGAAGTGGACATCTTTTTTTGTTATTACAACCCTTGCCTAAATAAATGAATGATAAGTCACTAGGGCTGTGCAAATAATCGAATGCGATGATCATGCGCATCTCGTTAGTAAAGCCAGTTCTGTGATTAGTAGTAAATCTCCATCACATGCTTTCAGATGAAGCAGCTTTTACTACACAGAGCCGTAGTTCACTAACAAGCTACGCAATATCGCGTTTATAATCGCAGGTGATACATTGCCGATAATAAACACGATATTGTGTAGCTTGTCAGTGAACTATGACTCTGTGTAGTAAATGCTGCTCCATCTGAAAGCATGTGATGGAGATTTACTACTAATCACAGAACCAGCTTTACTAACGAGATGCGCATGATTATCGCATTCGATTATTTGCACAGGCCTAAAAGTCACTATGTTGACTTATTACATTGACATGACATAAAATGCTCAAAATAAGACACAGAGTTGACTTACTAAGTTTAAATATTAAGTCAGATTACTAACTTGTCATTCATGCTTAGCACGCCTTAATTTCTACTTAGCCAACTGTCTTAATATTACGTTGAAATAAAACATCAAGTCAACTTACCAAAAAGTAAGTAAGTTGACAATGACAAACTACTTTTGTCAAAAAAAAAAAAGATACGAAATTAAAATTACAAACACATTTTGAAATTACTAAGCACAAAAAATACATAGATATATGAAGTCACTTCAATAAGTAGCCATAAAACACTTTAAAGATAATGTCAACTAAGATGAAATAATAAAATGCAACATCAAAAATAAGATACTAAGTTGACTTACATTTATGTAATTAAATACTAAGTTGAAATGACAAGATGTTAAGTTGACTTACTGAGCTGAAATAATTTTGACGAAATAAGACACTGTCAACTTACTAAGAAAAGTTAAGACAGCAATTTACTAAGTCTACAAAAATATCAAGTTGTCTTACAAAGTTGAATTAATGAGATAAAGTCAATTTGCATTACCACAGAGTATTGTGAAACTTTAAACCATCATGACATCCAAAAAATTAATGTATAGCCGACTACTCCCACAAGGCCAAAAGGAACTGCATTGCTCAGAAGCTTCTACCACACCATTGCTACACTTCTGATTCAATTATTTTAAAATGTAATAAATGGCCAACCATGATGAAATTTAGGTTACCTACAGCACAAGATCAGCACCGGTGTTAGCTAGCATCTGCTGCCTTAAATTGTTGATACAACCAATCAAATAAAAAAAATAGATAAAGACATGATTTACTGGGTGAACAACTGCGAAGCACATTCATAATTTGAGCAGGAATGGCAAGCACAAATAAAACAGTGGAAAACACAAAATGATGGTAATTCGGTGGACTGGGTGCGTAAGCAATTCAGCAGCATAAACAACAAAGAATGAACGTAAACCAATCTGACTGAAAATCTGATTTCATTACCTGAAGGCTAGAAATGACGAAGTGGAACTGAAACAAAGCGAATAAAGAATAAAAAAAACCCCGTTGAGACACTGTTAGCAATGTTGCCCATTTTCCCATGATCCTCTATGGCCTGGTGCAGATGGTAAGAGGAGGGGTGGGAGGAGATGTTATTGTACACCAGAGCCCATAATTCAGTTTCATAGTGGTGAATAACCTTCATCATCCTCATTCCCCCGTGCATGAGTGAGTGAGTGAGTGAGTGAGTGAGTTATACTCTGGCCCTTGTACTGTACCGTCCTGCTGCTGCTGCTGCTGCTGCGGCTGCTGCTGGAGCTCCTGCCCCTGCCTGTGCCTGTGCTGCAGGCTTTTACGTTTGATGTAATCGTGGTCGACCGGAGTGACCGTGTACGGGGGAGAACTCGCACCTGCCGCACCGTCGCCAGGCAAAGAAGTTGTTGGAGCCACCACAGATGTGACAGATGAGGTGGCCAACGCTGCCGGACAGGTACTCACGCCAACCGAGGAGCGCGAGTCCTCGTCATTAATGGATGGAAGCTTTTCCCTGTTGGGAGAACAAAAACAACAACAAAAAACCAAAAAAAAAAAACTGTTAACAAAACAAAAACTAAAGTCTAGAGTCTAAAAACTAAAAAGTCTCTTTTGGTTTACTGCTTTTTTTCTTTGCTTGATTGTGTTTATGGGGTGCAATATAACATGTCTTCGTGTTTCGTTTGTTAAAAAACGCCTTATTTTTCATATATTTCACCTTTATTGTAAGCCTTTCTCCTCTGTCATTTGAACGACCGGTTGACTTCCTGATTCTATGAAACCACTCCCTCAGAAACGGGCAATGGGCTCAGATTGGTTAGTTGGGCCGGTGTGTCGTGATTGGCTAAACTGCGTACTGCACATTGTCCGGAAACTTCACGCCCATTACCTTCACGGGCGACAGTCGCATGTGCTCCAGTCAAATGTAAATCATGGTGTCAATATTGCCGTATCAGTTTGAGCCAGAATCAGACCCAGAAAGCAGTAATGAAGAGAGTCAAGCAGAACTTCCGCTTATTACTACAATTTTATTTTCATTTCATCTGAATGGATGCGCAGTGTACCTGTATTTGACATACCGTAAACTCTAGTGTGAAGGCGCACACCTCGCCATTGCTTTGTCTCACACACACAAAGAAAGAGACAGAGCGAGAGACATGCAGAATTGACGCGCTACATGTAAACGATATTCTTTGTTGTATTTTCCTGTCAAAATAACAGAGTTCCTTTGGAATTCTTCAGCTTTTAAGAACTGCCGGGTTCTCTGGTAGTGGGCGGAACTAATGCGCAAACGACAATCTCAATGGCTGGCGCTCACCTATTATCGTCCCTGTTTTGATTTCAGCAAATCAATTTGAGCGAACGCAGACAGCGTGATTAATATTCATGAACCCAGCAGCTCATTAATCCTTAGTGCATTTTATATTGTTATTAGTAGTAGAATTCGTAGTAGTTTTGTTATCTTATCATTAGCCTATTATTTTTAGGTTTCCCCCCCTTTTTTATAGAAACACTAAATGACAAACAATATCTTAAGCACCACCACCAGTCCTAAGTTCAGTCAATATGACAAAAATCCATTCATACATGGTTATTCTAATTACTAAAGTTCTATCAACAATGCTAAATTATCATAATATCATATTATAATGCTTGACTGACTGATGCTATGTGTCAGATACTTAAAATGAACTGTGCCATTTTACAAACATAAGATAGATATATATATATATATATATATATATATATATATATATATATATATGTGTGTGTGTGTGTGTGTGTTTCTGAAACGCAGTAAAAACGCCAGTGTAGACGAGGATCATTTTCATTTTAAAGTGCCATTTTAAAACGAAAACGCATTAGTGTAAACAAGGCCTAAAAGGTTTGTGGTCATACTTGTCGATGCTGGTTTTGGGTGCGGTCTTCTCCTCTCCGCGTGCAAAGGGTCCGACAGCAGCTTCAGCAAGCATGTTGAAGAACAGCTCATAATCTAGTAGCTTCATCTGCTGCTCAGATAGTTCACCATCATCTTCCTCATTCTCCAGCAACTTCAGAATGGTGGCGCTCAGGCGGAAAAACAGCTAGCCAGTCGGAAGTAAGAGAAGAGATATATTTTCAGGAAGAATTCAAACACAACTTGTGTTTAATTGACATTTTATCATAGTATAGGAGTACTTGCAAGACACTACCATTTAAAAGTTTGGGACAGTGTTGTTTTGTTTTTAAGAAAACTTTTATTCAGCAAGGATGTATTTAATTGATCACAATAAAGATTTGTACATTGTTACAATAAACGCTGTTCTTTTGAACTTTCTATTCAAAGAATCCTGAAAAAATGTTTCCACAAAAATATTAAGCAGGACAATTGTTTTCAACATTGCTAATAAATAGAAATGTTTCTTAAGCAGCAAATCAGCATATTAGAATAATTTCTGAAGGATTATGTGACACTGAAGATTGGAGTAATGATTCAGCTTTGATCACAGGAATAAATTACAATAGAAAACATTAATACAACATTTTTCCAGAACACATTTCCAATTGTAATAATATTTTACATTATTACTGTTTTACTTTATTTTTGATCAAATAAATGCAACCTCGGTGAGCAAAAAACACTTCTTTCAAAACCATCAAAATTGTACCATCTCCAAACTGTTGAACAGTAGTGTACAAATGAGCTCTATTTCACTACATACCTCTAAGGCCTCCATTGCGAGGTCAGGCGGGTTGTGATAGTGGATTTTGCGTGGGTATCTGGCTGCTTCCTCATGCAGGTAGTGTGCAGACTGGAGAGAAATGACAAGGGCTATAATGAGATTCGTGTCTGACTGTTGGGCGGTCAGCAGCCACTTTCACACATAAAACTCCAGCAACAGCCTTGCATGTTTTAAACATTTTTATACACCAGTAACTAACTAAAAATTGGGCATTTCATTCCAAAACAGAGTCAGACCTGAAGGTAAGTTTGCAATCAAGTGACTAAAGGTAGACTTTTGTCGAAGTGTCCTAATCATTCTCAAACTGTATCACTGAACTGTTAAAGTGTTTTCACACCTGACTGGTTTAGAGCATTTGTTTAGGAACCTGGCAAGCTTTTTTCTTTAGTTCAGATCATTTAGGCGTATAAACACTTTATGCAATATGCCTGGATCCACGCCAAAACAATCAATCTGAGATTGCCTGAATAAGTTGGTCTCTCTCTCAGCCCAGCTGACAAAGAACTGTGGAGCAGTTTGGTTGTGGTGAGAAATCAATCCGATCCAACAGACCAACAAACCAAGCAGCATCACAGTTAATGGAAAATGCATTATATATCTCTATATATATTTAATCAGGTGGAGCAGGAATGAAGACTTGCATACATTTGTATAAGTGTGTGTGTGTGTGTGTGTGTGTGTGTCAACAACAGTTACAGATAAAGCCACAACAGATGCACTCTGACCAATGAGACGATAGTTTTACTCCAGGTGCATTTATGCAACAACAATTGGAAAAGCTTTTTCTTAGCATTTTTCAAAAAGTTTGCATACACATGACAACATTAAAATGTTCCCATTTACATGACTCCGCGAAAACAGCTAAAATGCTGTATTATGTTTGCCAGGCCACTAGTTGGCGATGTCACTTTGTAAAGACACTCGCGCATGCCTACAGACTGAACATGTAATACGTATATGCAGGGCTTGATATTAAGCATTCTCATGTGGTTGTCCTTCGGACAAGTAAATTTGTCATTTACTTGTCCGAGTATAAAAGTTACTTGCCCGGAGAGAAAAAATTTAGTTAAATTGAGTTATAAATATAATTATTTATTGTAGTTATACAAAACACATTTAGTTTATTTAGATTTTTCTTTTTAAATGAAATAATGAACAAAATAATAAAGTGTGATAATACTATAATATTTTAAAATAAAAAGTTAGAATTAAATACAAATACAATTATTTTATAGTAAACTTAAAAATAAAATGCTAATATTTACTTATTAGCTTTAACCTGCAGTTACAAATGAATAAATAATGTTTTGATACATAAAACGTTGAATACTGATATTTGAAATTAATTTTTTTTTTTTTAAATGCTGTAAATGTGAAATTAAAACCACCAGTAGGTGGCATCAAGTCACTGTTAATAAGTGAGTCATTGCGACTGAACCGAATCATTTAAACGGTTGATTCATTCAGGCACAAAACACCGTCATGTTGCTCAGACAGAGATGCAAAACAGCACTGTGGCTGTGATTCAGTTTTGGAGTTATTTTTGTTGGTGAATAGAGCAAAAACAGGCAACATGGTGTCTAAAACGTAAGTATCTTAATGTTAACTTCTTGTTTATTGAACTGTTATCACATTTGTAATCATGATGATTTTTGAAGCAAAAAAAAAAAAAACGGCGTTCGATCTTTGTGTAATATTAACTATATGAAATTATATAAATGCATTCATTTTCCTCCCCCATATCTTGAATTTTCTGAGCATTCTTCATGCATTGTAATTGTAATACTGAATCATGCAGTGAAAGAATGCACATGAGCTAGTCTAACCTAGACCACTTTACGTAATTATGCGTGCACTCTTTGTTTGATTCTTGCAATATACTCGTTAAAACAACAATTACGAAATTATCGCAAACGATATATAATCGCACACCCCTATAACAAAGGCTATATCACAAATAAAGGCAGTTATTATTGTTTTTGGTATTGACTTTTTCAAGTTACTTGTCCGATTGGGCAAGTAAATTTCTCTTTCACTTGCCTGTCCAAAACATTCACTTGTCCTGGACAAGCGGACAAGCGTTAATGTCGAGCCCTGATATGCATGATGTTTTTGTATTTTACATGGAGACGATAACGGTATCGCTTTTAAAAACTTGCAACTTTGAAACCGTTTTCAAAAGCTTGCATTGTGAGGCCCTCAAACACTCTTGCTGAATCATTGAAACGAGTCGTTTTTAAAACGAATCCCAAGCCGTTTCATGTTGACGTCAACATGAAGCATCAACATATTGCCTGCCCACTTGTTGTGTGCACAGACCTGGGGAAACTTGATTTTCGCGTTGGGCTGACTGAAAATGTAAATTCATTCTTTGCCACTAGGTGCAGCTTTTGGAACATTAAAAATAGCTGTTTCCCCAGTAACGGCTGTACACAAAGCAGCACTGCCGCTGTTTTAAATGAAATCGACCAATCACCGCTGATTAGCGTCACGCAAAGGAGGGGTTTGGAAAAATGAATCATTGAACGAATCGTTTGGGAGTCATTGAGCAAGTAAGGTCAAAACAAATGCATATTATAAGAAACAAAGCTAACAATCTACAGGTCTAAAAACGCCATTAAACAACAATGGTGATAGATGTCATGCATTCTCAATAGTCAATAAGACGATCCACCAGGCCAGCTGTAACCCAGCTCATCACCTTTTTGTACAGCTGCAGGTAGTCTTTGGGAGGCAGTTTGCGCTTCTCTGCAATCTTTCCCAGCATGTAGTGAATGAGCCACTCCTCCTCATCACCGCCACAGCGTGAGGCGCTCTGAAAGCACCGTGACGCTGTCTCCAACATCGAGTCCCTGCGCTCTTCCATCTTTAAAAACAAACAAACAGTAACTGACACAAATCTTCTCTGAGTCTCTTATTTCTAGTTTTTTAACACACACTCATACATTGTTTTGTACACAATCACATGTCTCTCTCACTCTTCATCTACACAAACAGAAGTACCTGTTTGGTCAAGTCAGAAGGAAGTTCGTGTTTCCACTGTTTGAGCTGTCTGGAAGCAAAAGAGTGCAAGGCATAGGACATGGTACCATACTCGATCCATAGGGAGAGGTTGGAGCCGTCTATCTCCAGAGCCCGTTTGAAACAGGTCAGCACAGCCAGAGAGTTTTTCCAGATGGGTCCATCACTCCTGAGCTCATTTGAGTTCAGCTTGTCCTGGATGCGACTGGCGCGTGCCAGTGCCATGCCTGCCCACGAGTCAAACCTACGCGAGAGATAGAGAGACAACAGTCACCTACAGCTGAGCTAACTACATTCATGTTAAAAAGTTCAAATGTAAAACTGTCGCAGACCTGTTAGGACACATGCAGATGTCGTGCATGTAGAATTTGATGGCTTTCGACTGCTCTTTGTTTTTGAAGTGGTAGTCCGCTAGCAGGTAGTACAGCTCATTGACCACAGGGGGCGCCGGGGAAGCTCCTTCTGGAAGCGCTGGCACCTTGGAGAAAGAGAAATACTTTTAAGTAACAGATGAAGAGATAAAAAAAGATCTATATGAACACATGAAAGGCGATGAGCTCATACCTTGAGAGCACCTCCTTCGATATAAGCAGACACATCATCTACAGAGATTGTGGGGCCGTCGTTGCGTGGGATTATTCCAGAAAGCCTTTTAAGCAGGTTTGCAAGGTCAGCAGAGACGGTGCTGGTCTTATAGCTGTCAAACTCTGGCAAGGTCTTGGGTTTAAAGTACTCAAACATAAAGACAGCATCATCCCAATGAAGCTCCACCTAGATCAGAGATAGAAAGAGACCGGAAGAGAGAGAGATGGAGAGATGTATCAATACTATGTATTTAGGGTCCAAAACAGTTTTATCTTAGGATCATTTATATATTATTATAGTATTTATTCATATTTTGAATTAGCATTTATTTTAATACATCCATTTTTCATATTAGTTTTAGTTTAAGTTGTATTGTTATGTGCTTTTATCATTATTAGTATTTTGTTTAATATTTCTATTCAGCTTTAATTACATTTTATTTTAGTTTTAGTAATTTTATTACTTCAATTTTCATTTTGTTAACTGTCATTGCAATATTTGTAATTTTCATTTAAGCTTTTTTAAGTTTAAGAATTTCATCTAATATTTACATTTGATTTCATTTCAGATTTATTTCAGTTAACGAAAATTATTTTTAATAGTTTTAGTTTTTGTCAACAATAACACTGGTTCAACATTAACTTTTTCCACTAAATTTACCTATTAACCTGCCTGTAAATTGAGATTTTACCAATCATAAATATTTCCAACCAACAAAATAATACTTATCATTATATTATATTATATATATATACACTGGTATATATAAAGACATTATTACATGTGACTTTTTTTCAGTTTTATAACAAAAATTATTTTTCTTAAATTTTATTAAAATTATAACTTTGACTCTGACTCTGAATTTTAACTATTTTTTCTTTCTCTGTCAGTTTTTACCATGTTAATTTTGGTCTGTGTGTATGTCAAGGAGATTTTGCTGTACACACGAGTGGAGAGATTTAACTGGGGATTTCTTTCAATCTGTGAGTGAGAACAGACTCTTTTGTCCCCCTCAGGAGTAACAGCAGGCATGCAGTAATATCCTGCATTTTGTGATTTTTTTCATTACCCTGAACTATTTGACAATATTGACGAGTGACACAAAACAGAATTATCACTTATCCATTCAAACAAAAAGTAATTTCCATGCTGGCATTATGACAATGGGGAGAAATGAGCCTAATGTCTATAACAGGGCTGAAAAAAATTGTGCTGATTAGTTTTGATTTATAACACTAACAATGCAGAATCAGATAAATTAAAGAAACCTACAACATGGTTAAGAGAATAAAACCAGATTATACTGTTGCTTAATTCATTCAGAGAAGAGATAGTGGCTGGAATTAAAAGTGAATTATGAATTGAAACTGGCTAATTTGATCAGAAAGCCAGGATTGAGTAATTTGTCCTGATACTGATTCTGAAAAGAAGGCTGAAAGCATCTGTATGCTTCCTTTTAAGATTGTATGTATTCTATGTGGATTACACACTAAATTGGCCCAAAATTAAAGAAAAAGTCAAGAGAAATATTGATTTGTGAAAAAAGGAATAAAAATGTATTATTTAGCTGAGAAGCATGCAGACTGTAATAACCAACGCTAAAACCCAAAACCACCACAAACATATACTTTTTTGTGGTTTGTTTATCTCTTTTCCTCCAGTGGTGCAGTACCTCGCAGCTCCAAAGACTAAGCACAGTTCAATATTTGCTAGATGCCTGCATCTACACCGCACAATCTGTTTCCTCCATAGACAAAGGAATAGGTGCAGAACACCTCGGTATTGTACTTTGGTGGTGTGTACAGCATTTCCTGTGTACAGAGCAGTGCTGCATAATGGGTGTGTGGGTGGCTAAATGATCAATGTGACTCCTGCTGCCAAAAGATAATCAATCACTGAATTATTGCTGAATCAGACTGCCAACTCATCCTACCCAACAACCACCTACCTTCATTAGCACAGGAACAGTTCTCCTTCTCTCTTTTTAAAGCTTCTTAGATATTCGAGACACAAAGAGTACGCAGGAGACTTCAGGGTCATGTTAGGGAATTACCGAAGTCAAAACCATTGGCTAGCAGATCATAGCCAAGCTAAAATATTACAGATTTTATTTACAGTTTTTCCCAACATGTAATGGTTTAGCGTGACAATCATTGTTGTTCATGACACATTCAGAGCTGTTTAGTGGGCAGAAAACACTGAGTGATCACACAAAGTATATTGAGCGAGAAGAGGCACAGAAAAACAAGTGAATCAACCACACTCTCCTTGACTGTCTTCTCTATCAAGTAGAATTAGGAAGTTGATTCAGTTTAATGAACTGAATCAAAAAAATGATCTGCTTGAGTCTAAATTGTTCATAAATCAGCACAGACCTGGCGATATATTATATTAATATCTGGGTCACAAATCAATAATACTGTCTGCGCCAAAAAAAAAACATTCAGCCTTTTTCCAATGTGTTTTCAGTTTTGGCTGGATGGACTTTCAATAGAGGGATATTTTCCTTTCTGGTCAACTACCCCTTAACAAGACTTAAAGGTGCCATAGAATGCATTGATTCAATATTTGAAATTGTTCTCTGATTTCTGCATAGAAGTTATGTGGCTTAGGTAAGAGCAAAAATTCTCCAGAACCCTAAGATTTCTCCCTAGAATGAAATGGCCTGTCATTGGCTTATTTGGAAGGGTCATGAATAATAATGTTGAGCTCTGCTCTGATTGGCTGTTTCACAGTGCGGCTCAATGTTGAGCTCTGCTCTGATTGGCTGTTTCATAGTGTGGCTCATTTCAGTAGCTCACACAGCAAGAAGGAATCACAGGGAATCACAGTTATATCGTCTGGTAATTATACTGTATATAATATGTGGGCATCAGGGAGCCGCTATTAATATGCGGGGCATTGAAACTGCTTTCAAATGCATGATCGCTTTTTACTTTCGAGATTCACGATCGCACGAACTCTGTTTATACTATGGAGCAGCAATACTTACCACACATTTTACAAGATCAGATGCTTGTCAGTGGTGCTCAGAATCTGTAAATCATTCGCCATCATCCTCAGTCATCTTTCCTTACTCTGTTTGTGTTGTAAGGGAAATCTTATGTACTGTAATGTAATAGGCTACCGCTAGCAAGGAGCTAACCATGTCCCTTTAGTGGCTCGGGTTATTTTATAAGAACATAAAATACATCCTATAGGCTAAGTTAACTGACTTGTCTTTCAAAATGTGCGTCCCTGTCATTGGATTGCAATCAGATGAGGGGCGTTTGCATATCTAGTCTCAGTATGGCAGCCGCAGTAGACGGATAGGCTACCAAACTAGCGATCTGAAACGATGGGCTCAGCACACGAAGGGTTAGGGTTCAAATACACACATAGCAGTCCAAATGAAACGGACCGGTTACGTTTTGGAAATATTCTCGCGGATACTATACACTCATTGCCAAAAATATCGGCACCCTTGGTAAATATGATCAAAGAAGGCTGTGAAAATTAATCTGTATTGTTGATCCTTTTGATCTTTTATTTAAAAAATTCACAAAAATCGAAACTTTCATTGGATAATAAGAATTTAAAATTGAGGGAAATATCATTATGAAATAAATGTTTTTCTCTAATACACATTGGCCACAATTAACGGCACCCTTTTATTCAATACTTTTTGAAACCTCCATTTGCCAGTTTAACAGCTCTAAATTTTCTCCTATGATGCCTGATGAGGTTAGAGAACACCTGACAAGAGATCACAGACCATTCCTTCATCCAGACCACTTTAGATTCCCAGCTCCATGTTGGTGCTTCTTCTCTTCAGTTCACTCATTTTCTATAGGGTTCAGGCCAGAGGACTGGAATGGCCAGCAGAAGCTTGGTTTTGTGCTCAGTGACCCATTTTTGTGTTGTTTTTGAGGTTTGTGTTTGGATTATTGCACGGTTGGAAGATCCAAACATGGCCCATTATAAGATTTCTAACAGAGTCAGTCACTTATTGATTTTTTATCTGTTGGTATTTGATAGAATCCATCATGCCATGTGTCTCAACAAGATGTCCAGGACCTCCAGCAGAAATATAGGCCCACAACATCAAAAATACAGCAGTATATTTCATTGTACACATGGGGTACTTTTTATCCCTGTGTTCACCAAACCCATCTTGAGTGTTTGCTGCTAAAAAGCTCATTTTTTAGTTTCATCTGACCATAGAAGCCAGTCCCATTTGAAGTTCCAGTCATGTCTGATAACTGAATATGCTGGAGTTTGTTTTTGGATGAGCGAGGAGAATTTTTCTTGAAACTCTCCCAAAAAACACGGTGATGTAGGTGCTGTTTGACAATTCCTCCTCACCGTGCATTAGGACGATATAGACACACATCCTCTTCCAGGCAGTTTTGTAACATTTTATTTTGATTGGAAATTCTTAATTATTGTCCTGATGGTGGAAATGGGAATTTTCACTGCTCTAGCTCTTTTCTTAAAGCCACTTCACTAATTTGTGAAGCTCAATTATCTTTTGCTGCACATCAGAAATATATTCTTTGGTTTTTCTCATTGTGATGGATGATTAAGGGAATTTGGGCTTTGTTTTCCCTCCTATTAATATTTCTGTGAAACAGGAAGCCATGGCTGGATAATTTCATGTTTATAATCACCCTGGAGTGCTCAAAATTGTGAATATACTTCAGAGATATTTTACTCATAAGCATTTCTAGGGGTGTAAAATAATTGTGTCCAATGTGTATTTGAGAAAATGATATTTCCCTCCATTTTAAATTCTTATTATCCAATGAAAGGTTAGATTTTTGTACATTTTTTAAATAAAATATCAAAAGGACCAACAATACAGATTAATTTTCACAGCCTTCTTTAATCATATTTACCAAGGGTGCCGATATTTTTGCCACTGAGTGTGTGTGTATATATATATATGCCATGGTCTGTCTGAATACTCGATTCTGATTGGCTGGCAGGTGTTGATTAAATTCGTTGAACTGCACAGGTAGTTCCAGGTCAGTTTAATCACGTTCTATATTAATGCACTTCCTATAAACATTGGTAACCATAGTAACATACAGTTACAGTTGAATAGTACTACAGATGAAAATAACCGTCATTTTTATCATTCCGGTCAAATATTGCAGCACAAATATTGTTAACATCTTTAATATGTGAATGCTGGGAAATGACCATGGCATAAACGGGATAATCAACCCCTGCACGTCGGGCGGTTCTTCGGGTGGTATACTTGTTAAGTAAACATACT
Source organism: Onychostoma macrolepis (assembly GCF_012432095.1). Taxonomy (NCBI): domain Eukaryota; kingdom Metazoa; phylum Chordata; class Actinopteri; order Cypriniformes; family Cyprinidae; genus Onychostoma; species Onychostoma macrolepis. The sequence continues at coordinate 6,318,116 of NC_081162.1, forward strand.
GTATCTGAAAAACGAGTTTAATTTGTATCTCGACCAAAAAAACAAACTTAATTCCAGTTTTTCCCAAATTCAATCCTTGATTCAAATTTCTCACAAGCTTAATTGATTTGGTATAAAGAGAGAACAATTAATGACTATTTTTGTTTGAACACTACATATAAAATGTAGTGCAGTTTACATATAAAACGAACTGCAAAAGTAATGACTAAAAGTTGACAAAAATGCAATGATAGTTTTCAGAAAACTATGAAAGACTCAAATGACTAAAATGTGACTAAGACTATTAAGCATTTTCATCTCAAGATAAATGCCAATCAAAATTAACACTGGTTAAGTGTGTAAAATATGCTCATATCACTTGTCATTGCAAGTGAGTTACCTGTGGGGCAGAATGCTCCTCTAGGTATCGGGCTTTACTTTTCTTGCTTGGATAAGCATACAGGCAGAAGTAACACTGCTCCAGTGCCGTCTCAAGATCCTCTTTATATGGCAGATTCTCTTGTCCTGAGAGCCTCTCCCGCAAAACCCGCACCTGAAAACACACACATGATCATTAGACAGCAGAAGGTCTTAGTTAAAAGGGACATCAGATGCCCATTTTCCACAAGTTAGTATGATTCTTTAGGATCTTTATGAAATGTCTGTAACATACTTTGGTTAAAATTCCTCAATAGTCGTGTAAAACAACACCCTTCTTAACTTGTCAAAAACAGCTCTGTTCACAGCAACCCGGTTTCGGTGCATGTTCCTTTAAATGATAATGAGCTCCTGCTCACCCCACCTGTCTCTTCCGTGGGGCATGTCACACACACAAGATATGTGAATTGCTTCCTTGGACTCCATGTATGGCTCGGAGGTGGTCTTATTCAAATAGCTAGTTATCTACATAGACATTGGCAGCAAACAGCTCGCTGGATGACAGTTTCAGACTTGGACAGTTCATAACAAACTGGCTGTGTGTTTTTCAGCTTTTCAGCTTTTTTGAACTGGCAGACATGCCAGAAATCTAACTACATGCAAAAAAAGCTAAGAAAGTGAAATTTTCATCCGATGTCTTCTTTAAATGGTGCTGTGCATTCCTGTTTCAACTACTGTTTAAAAGTTTGGGGTCAGTTATTTACTTATATATTTATTTATTTTTGAACGTAATTAATATTTTTATTAGTGACAGTAAGAACATTTATAATGCTGCAAAAATATTTATTTCAAATAAATGCTGTTTTGAACTTTCTATTCATCAAAGAATCCAGAAAAAATTGCATAATATTTCCATAAAATATTAAGCAGCAGTTTTCAATAATAATAACAATAAATGTTTCTTGATCAGCAAATCATCATATTAGAATAATTTCTGAAGGATCATGTGACACTGAAGACTGGAGTAATGATGCTGAAAATTCAGCTTTACATCCCAGGAATAAATTGCTTTTTAAAATATATTCACATAGAAGAGAGTTATTTTAAATTGTAATGACATTTCATAATACGTTCATCATTCTGTTTCTACTTTTGATTAAATAAATGCAGGGTTGGTGCACAAAAGAGACTTTATCAAAAACATAACAAAAATCATACTCACCCCAAACCTGAACGGTTGTCTATGCAAGTGTATATATATATATATATACACACACACACACACACACACACACACACACACACACACACACACACACACACACACACACACACACACACAGTGGAGTGCGGAAAGTATTCAGACCCCTTAAATGTTTCACTCTTTGTTATATTGCAGCCATTTGCTAAAATCATTTAAGTTCATTTTTTTTTCCTCATTAATGTACACACAGCACCCCATATTGACAGAAAAACACAGAATTGTTGACATTTTTGCAGATTTATTAAAGAAAAACTGAAATATCATATGGTCCTAAGTATTCAGACCCTTTGCTGTGGCACTCATATATTTAACTCAGGTGCTGTCCATTTCTTCTGATCATCCTTGAGATGGTTCTACACCTTTTATTTGAGTCCAGCTGTGTTTGATTATACTGATTGGACTTGATTAGGAAAGCCACACACCTGTCTATATAAGACCTTACAGCTCACAGTGCATGTCAGAGCAAGTGAGAATCATGAGGTCAAAGGAACTGCCTGAAGAGCTCAGAGACAGAATTGTGGCAAGGCACAGATCTGGCCAAGGTTACAAAAAAATTTCTGCTGCACTTAAGGTTCCTAAGAGCACAGTGGCCTCCATAATCCTTAAATGGAAGACGTTTGGGAGGACCACAACCCTTCCTAGAGCTGGCCGTCCGGCCAAACTGAGCTATCGGGGGAGAAGAGCCTTGGTGAGAGAGGTAAAGAAGAACCCAAAGATCACTGTGGCTGAGCTCCAGAGATGCAGTCGGGAGATGGGAGAAAGTTGTAGAAAGTCAATCATCACTGCAGCCCTCCACCAGTCAGGGCTTTATGGCAGAGTGGCCTGACGGAAGCCTCTCCTCAGTGCAAGGCACATGAAAGCCCGCATGGAGTTTGCTAAAAAACACCTGAATAAGATTCTCTGGTCTGATGAGACCAAGATAGAACTTTGGCCTTAATTCTAAGCGGTATGTGTGGAAAACCAGGCACTGCTCATCACCTGTCCAATACAGTCCCAACAGTGAAGCATGGTGGTGGCAGCATCATGCTGTGGGGGTATTTTTCAGCTGCAGGGAGAGGACGACTGGTTGCAATCGAGGGAAAGATGAATGCGGCCAAGTACAGGGATATCCTGGACGAAAACCTTCTCCAGAGTGCTCAGGACCTCAGACTGGGCCAAAGGTTTACCTTCCAACAAGACAATGACCCTAAGCACACAGCTAAAATAACGAAGGAGTGGCTTCACAACAACTCCGTGACTGTTCTTGAATGGCCCATCCAGAGCCCTGACTTAAACCCAATTGAGCATCTCTGGAGAGACCTAAAAATGGCTGTCCACCAACGTTTACCATCCAACCTGACAGAACTGGAGAGGATCTGCAAGGAGGAATGGCAGAGGATCCCCAAATCCAGGTGTGAAAAACTTGTTGCATCTTTCCCAAAAAGACTCATGGCTGTATTAGAGCAAAAGGGTGCTTCTACTAAATACTGAGCAAAGGGTCTGAATACTTAGGACCATGTGATATTTCAGTTTTTCTTTTTTAATAAATCTGCAAAAATGTCAACAATTCTGTGTTTTTCTGTCAATATGGGGTGCTGTGTGTACATTAATGAGGAAAAAAATGAACTTAAATGATTTTAGCAAATGGCTGCAATATAACAAAGAGTGAAAAATGTAAGGGGGTCTGAATACTTTCCTATATATATATAAAAGTTTTGATTAAAATAAATGCAGAAATAAAGGGATAGTACACCAAAAAATGAAAATTATGTCATTAATTACTCACCCTCATGTCGTTCCAAAACCGTAAGACCTTTGTTCATCTTCGGGACACAAATTAAGAATTTTTTGATCTGAGAGCATTCTGTAACCCTCCGTAGACAGCAACGCAACTGATAGAGCCCTGCACGGGCCTAAAATTTAGGCCCTAGCCCGGCCCTGGCCCGAGACGCTCAGGCCCTAGCCCGGCCCGTGTCCGACAGCTTATCAGAATTCTCGGTCCGAGTCCGACCCGAGCCCGTCTTTTTTCCCCCTTCTCCCAAAACAGCTTATCTACTACCGTTTCAGCTATTAAAATAGTTCAGTTTTGTATGAAATGGCAAAGTGATTGTAATTCGTTTAGTTATTTTATTAAGTTAATTTAGAAAAACATTTGGAGCATTTTTTTTTTATTCGTTAAATGTAAGTTTTTGTTTTTTAAAGTTACGACCAAGTGGCCAGCGGCAGACAGCGAGTTGATCATAGCCTACATTTGATAAATTTAGCTTTCTCAAATCATCACGACTTCTCTAAAATGAAATCTATAATTATAAAACAGCTCCACAATGTTAGTTTAAACGCTTGAGCTAGATAAAAATGGCCCGAGCCCGGCCCGAATGGACTCGCCGTGTCGGGCCCCGACGGGCTTGCAGACCTCTAGCAACTGACATGTTCAAGGCCAAGAAAGGTAGTAAGGACATTGTTAAAATAGTCCATGTGACATCAATGGTTCAACCGTAATGTTATGAAGCTACGAGAATAATTTTTGTGCGCAAACAAAACAGGCATCGAAGCTCTTGGATTTCAACAAAAATATCTTAATTTGTATTCCGAAGATGAACGAAGTAAAATTACAGATTTGGAACGACATGACGGGTAATTAATGACAGAATTTTCATTTTTGGGTGAACTACCCTTTAAATAAGTCTATCTGTGTTTAAAAAGTTAAATGTACAATATTATTAATGTACATGTGAAATTATTAAAATAATTCATAATACCCATGACAAAAGTCAGGTCCTGATCACAGAAGCACAGATACATGTCAGAGAAACAAGTGTCGGCATGATATTGCATGAGACTCACAAAAAATTTGAGTAAAGCGCCATCAGAGTTGCAGCACCAGGAGCGACGGCCCAGGTATTCATGCGCCGTGTTCAGAAGCATGAGGGAGGAGGGCAACAATGGAGTATCATCCTCTACAGAACACAAACACACACACAGCTGTGTCAACAACACTGGTACATACTAAAATTATCACTAAACTGAAATGCTGTTATCTTTCTTTATTCATACCATCATCATCCTCATCAGTGATGTGCTGCCTCAGCATGCAGTCAAAGGCTGCCTCTTCCTGTTTGATGAGGTGGTACAGCAGAATCCATGGCAGCAGTGATGAGAAATGAGCCTCTTTGGGGTCATCAGGTAAGACCATGCTGTTGGCTATCAACTAGAGAATGAACACAAAAACAGCAGGTAAAAAATAAGATTACTCCAGTCTTCAGTGATCCTTCAGAAATCAGTCTAATATGCTGATTTGCTGCTCAAGAATCATTTCTTATTATTAAAAGTGCCATAGAATGGAAAACTGTATTTACCATGGCATAGCTGAATAATAAGAGTTCTGTACATGGAAATGACATACCGTGAGCCTCAAACACCATTGTTTTCTCCTTCTTATGTAAATCTCGTGAATGCAAAAGACCACTGAAAAATATGCGAATCAGAACATAACACCGACTGTGACGTAACAGTCGGGATCACTAATAGTTACGACCCCAACATTTGCATATACCCTCCTATGTTCTATGCCAGCCGCCAGCCGAACCTGCACAGCCGAACCACCAGAAGTTCTGCAGGTATTGTGAAGAAACAAGCGAGGACAACAGCAAAAATGGCAGATCGTGAAAATAAATGTTATGTTCCAGGCTGTGCAGGGGATGTGATGTGCAGGGATGGGTAGGTGTCTGTATTCAGAAAGGCACGGAAAGCAAATAACGCGTTGTAATAAAATAACGCGAGCCACTACAGGGACATGGTTAGCTTCTTGCTAGCGTAGTGTAGCCTGTTACATTACAGTAAATAAGATTTCCCTTACCACATAAACAGAGTAAGGAGAGATGACTGAGGATGATGGCGAATGATTTACAGATCCTGAGCACCACTGACAAGCATCTGATCATGTAAAATGTGTGGCAAGTACTGCCGCTCCATAGTATAAACAGAGTATGTGTGATCGCGAATCTTGAAAGGGAAAGTGAAACTAAAAAATGATTGTGAATTCGAAAGCAGTTTCAAATGCCCCGCATATTAATAGCGGCTCCCTGAGTATTGAAATATATATTTTCCCTGTGTTTCCTTCCTGCTTGTGTGAGTTACTGAAATGAGCCGCACTGTGAAACAGCCAATCAGAGCAGAGCTCAACATTATTATTCATGACCCTTCCAAATACGGTAATAATTAGGGGTGTCAACGTTAACGCGTTAACGCATGCGATTAATCAAACATTTTTAACGCGTTAATTTTTTTTAACGCAAATTAATCATTTGATAAGGTTTGACCCCAACTTCTTCCCGTCATCACAGCGCAGAAGGTTATCTATCATTGTGTGATGAGGTTACAGCGAACCAGTGTTGCCAGGGTAATGGCACAAGTGGGCTATTTTGAAAATACAGTTGCGGGAAAAATTACAGAGCCGTGGGTTGTTGGTTTTTTGGGCTACTTTTATAATGTACCGTGGCCGCCCAAAGTGTATATAGACATATAAAAATTAAAATAGATCCTTTTACTAATGTGTATTATACTTGGAATGTATCCCTGGCGACTTAAGAACGGAGCGAGGCGGTTGTAACATCACAAACATCAGCCAGAGCATACATGTTAAGGCTTTTACACAGCAGAAATAAACATGACAACAGCTACTATAGATTATATAAGATAATAAACACACGTTTACGATAGGATATGGTCTAGTTGAATGTGTACATCAGAAATGCTAATTTGTGCAGCGATATAAAAGGCTATAAATAGCATATTTTAACAACAGTAAATGACCAAATTCCATATGTGATCGCAAAAGGAAGTTATTACAAGCACTTGATGGTGGTTTGAAGTGAGTTCTGAGTAAAAGTGCACTATTAATCTCATAAAGTCTTATGAAGCATGATGCTAATATTAGCTCTAATGCACCTGCAGAACAGGTCCAATTCTTCTTCATGATGCATTTTGTCATAATACTTCATGTAAGGTCGCAAGAAAATGTATTGTTGTATTTATTTAGAAATACTTTTGATAATAGTTGGGTAAATGTATACTGGGATTGAAGCGATGTGGCTTGGTAAACGTTTTATTGCCAGGCTGATAATGGCTGAATAAAAACAAAAAAATAATAATAATAAAGATTATGTCTCATACCTGGCGGAAGTGTGAACGGTTCTGTTTGCATTTTTTTTCCAACACATTTACAGGTAAATCCTAGTATTTTAAATTTGCGATTAATTATGATTAATCACAGTCCATGACTATGATTAACGCGATTAAATCTTTTAATCGATTGACAGCACTAGTAATAACAGACCATTTCATTCTAGGAACAAATCCTAGGACATGTAAAACCGTTTCTGGAGATTTTTTGCTCTTACCTAAGCCACAGAACAAGAACAATTTAAAATATTGCATCAATGCATTCTATGGCACCTTTAAGATCGTATAGCAACAAACATGCTCCCATGAATCCACACGGACCTGTATGAGGTTGTTGGCGAGGCGCGGGAGGTTTGTGGATCGTGGGGTGTGACTGAGCAGTTCAGGCTTGTCCGTGATGCAGCTTTCGACGCCCCTCAGCAGGGCCGTGATGGTGGACACCCACTCCTCCTTTACAGAGGGGCTGCTGGGTAATGCAGAGTTCAAGTGCTGTATGGCCTCATTGAGAGACACTTCAGATGTCTCGAGGCAGGAGCTGTAGTCTTTCAGCCGCAGCAGGGAGCTCTGAGGAGAGAAAAAACAAAGACGGATGTGGGGTCAACAGGTTAAGTGTCTGAAAACGCCACACTTTTATAGAATTGAGAGTTGAGGAAATGTTCGGTGATACGTGTCACGTTTAAGACAAATGGGATATTGCACACTTTGAGTGAAGCTAGTCATTATTCCCATAATGACTAGCTTTTAACATGCTGGCTCTATCATTTTGAGCTCTGATATGAATCGAACTGATCCACGGATACAGTAAGTCTGTGAGAAAAATATGATGCGTTTATGAGACAATGCAGTAACTTTATTTGAAGCCTATATACCAGGGATCCTCAAATCTGGCCCACGAGATCCACTTTCCTGCATAGTTTAGCTCTAACCCTAATCAAAAACACCTGAGCATGCTAATCAGTGTCGTCAAGATCATTAAAAAAAATCACAGGTAGGTGAGTTTGATCAGGGTTGGAGCTAAACTCTGCAGCAGATTGGCCCTCCAGGGAAAGATTTGAGGAACCCTGCTATATACACTGCAGTGCAAAAGTATTCATAATGCCTAATTATATACATTGTAATGCATCATATTTTTCCTTTCAAAAGTTTGGAGTTGGTAAGAGACTTCTAAAAACATTTTTTTTTTTTATTATTTTAAAAAAATTATTACAATATAAAATACAATATAGTTTTCTATGTGAATATATTTTAAAATGTAATTTATTCATGTGATCAAAGCTGAATTTTCAGCATCATTACTCCAGTCTTCAGTGTCACATGATCCTTCAGAAATCATTCTAATATACTGATTTGATGCTTATTGATGATTATTATTACAGTTCTTATAGAAACAGTGATACATTTTGGATTCTTTGATTAATTTATAAGAAATTATAATTTTTTGTAACATTATAAATGTCACATTTAATCAATTTAGGGCCAGATTTACTAAACAGGGCAAATTAGCCTATGGACGTGGAAATTTCTGCGGGTGATTTACTGACAACGCGCAAATTAAAGAACAGAGACACAACATCTCATTTCCATAATGACTAATGCAGTCTTCCAAGCGCAGCGCAAATTAGTCTAAGGATATGTTTGGATTCAGATAATGTGTTCTCCTGGCATTCCAAATAATGGAAAAAAATCCTCTCCCTCCTACTACGCACTCTCTGTTCTCTGTGGTGCCTCCTCCTAGCAACAACAAATGCAGCCATTTCAAGCACAAAATAGTTTAAGACATGCTTTTTTTGGGCGTTAAATAATGGCACATATACCAGTAATTTGACGAGTGCAAACATTAGTAAATCATGTTGCGTGATTCATTTTAATATTCTCCTCCCATAAATTTAGCGTCTGAAAGGGAAACTCCTACAAAAGCATATTCAATAAGGTCAGGCACAAAAATAACTGTGTCCACGCCTTTTCAGTGCTAATTCTTCTCCGCACGTCTTTAGTAAATCCTGACAGTAATATTTTAATGCAAAAATGCGGTTTGTGCTGGCGCAAACTGTTAGTAAATCTGGCCCTTAATGTATTAATTTCTTAATTTCTTTAAAAACCCCAAACTTTTAGTGTGTATTTTCAAAATAATTCTAAATGCAGTTATAATACATTACCATGTTTTACTCATGGTTATATTCATGGTTATATTACATTCAATTGTCAATTTGTTGTTTTGCCTGCATATTTAATTTCTGTTCATGTTCCTTTAAATAACTACTCCTTTTAAAGAGCATAACACTTCATAACACACAAAATAAAACATGAAATTATCATGTTTTTCATTTATTATGCTGTGCAGAAGGGATAAAGTACAGTCAGCTGGTCATTATCGCAAAGTAAACCTGACAGAATGATCAGAACCACAGAAGCAAAGTGGAGGACTCTTGAATTATCATGAAGGGGTTTATTTTGCATTAATGACCTACTGACTGTACATTATGCTGCTAAACTTACAAAGCTACACAATAAATAAATAAATATTAGGCAATATGAATAATTTATAATGCATTAATAATAACATTGTGATGCATTATACATACAGGCTTTGCAGGAAGTGTGTTTTACCTGCAGCAGTAACAGCTGTGCTGGTCTCTCAGGAGCAGAGCTGATGTAATCTAGAGGCTTCATTCGTGCCGAGCTGGGGCCGAAGCTCAGTGTGGGCTGCAGCAGACGGACCACAGACTGGTAGTCTCCCGTGTCAAACAGTCTCTGGATCTCCTCTAGAGACTGACATCGCTCTAGAGACTTCAACTTCTTCTCAATCTAAACAGAGCAATGAGAAGGAAACAATTTATATTCTTCTTCCGGCTTCGCTACTGTTTGGATGCTCTTGCTTACTGCTCTGCGCTTTGCTCCCTGTTTATGTACTTTTCGCAGATTTTTCGTAGTTTTTAAAGGGGTCTTATGACGTTGCTAAAAATAACATTATTTTGTGTATTTGGTGTACTTTGTTTATGCAGTTTAAGGTTCAAAAAACTGTACATTAATGTTGCTCCTCTATGCCCCGTCTTTCTGAAACGTGCCGATTTTTACAAAGATCATCGTTCTGAGAAGCGAGACTTGCTCTGATTGGCCAGCCATCCAGTGCATTGTGATTGGCCGAATACTTCAAGCGTGAGATGGAAATGTTACGCCCCTTACCGTATTGTGACGCCGTGTCCCGGCACAACGACACAAAAACAACAAAACCCATTACAAACGAGGCATTTGTTGCATCCAGTGGGGACATAATTCCTGATTATAATGACTTATACTGTCTTTTTAAACATTACCATGTCTGCATTTGTGATCGGAGAAACAACAAACAACAAGCGCTATACTACACAGCTCAAAACTCGCGTTTGAATAGTCAGTGGCAAATTCTTTAAATATGAAAACATACTTACAGGCTGTGAGTCAGAAGCGCCAGACTGTCCTTGCAAATTTGGAATTGCCCCACTTTATAGAAACAGTCTTTGAGCATAGCTGGCAGGCTACTCCCAGGTTCAGGAAATACTCCTCCGTAAAAAGCGATGCACACACTCGAATATTTGGGTTGAACTGTTCTGGAACAGTGTTGTAAATACAACTTAACCACTGATTTCTTGTGTCCTCTTTTGGAAGCCCAAACAAAGTAGTTTGGCTTTCACAACGAAACACAGCGTCTCCAAGGCATGGCGCCGGCGGCAGCAACAATACTACAGTGAGAATAAAAGTCCCGCCTTCTTTCATTACGTATACGTTTGGGCGGTGTTTTGCAAATCTCCCCACACCGTGACGTAGACATGTTGGGGCGTGTTTGAATGAGCCGTTTTAGGGGAGGCGTGGTAACTTTTAGAAAGAATATCTCTTTGGTTTTGAGACTTTAGTCTTTGCAACTTCAGGGATCTTATCTATGCACAAACAGCTTGTAACACTCCAAAGAGAAAGGAAAACTTGAAATCGCATCATATGACCCCTTTAACTTCAGCAGATCAGCACAGTGCTCAAACAACACAGTTTTGGTACAAACACCAAACTAAAGACTTTTGGGACTGGAATACTCTTTGCCTCCCACTGCCAGCAGCTTACATTACAGAGATGGGAAAACACAGCTGCCGACATTCTAACAGACGGGAAAGAAAATGCCTCTTGTGGAATCTACTTGCTGCATGAACTGCCACAGACGTCTACAAAGGATTGTGGTTCTTGAAACAAAGTTACTTGCTGGACATTCAAAACAGGTGGAACACACAGCAGATCGTCATCACAGACCCCCTCAGCATGCAGCTGATGAGTCCTGTGAATCTAGTGAATCTCAACAGTTTATACCATGTGTAGAGGAACAAGCCGAAACTGATCAACAGACTAGTCGATGACCCAAAGGCACTCGAGACATCAGATTGTCACGGGTATCTCGTATTGCTGTGGTAGCATCCTCTACCCCAGATACGGCTATGACAAGGCTTGCAAACACTGGTATTCTACCACCCCCTATATATCTTGAGAACAGATTTGAAGCATTAATGAAGGTGGGTAAGGAATCCCCAAATGTGATTGAACATAGATCGTATCAGCCAGGAGCTAACATCGCTACTGGTGCTCAAGGTCGAGCGGACAGCGGCATTCAGCTCAGAGCGCAGCCGAGCCCAGGACTCTGATAGTGGGAGACTCTATTATCAGGAACATCAGTAGCAGGACTACAACGACATGCTGCTTTCCTCAAGCAACCGTCTCTGATGTGAACAGCGAACTTCGGAACATTCTGATGAAGCACAAGACTGCAAATTGAATCATCATCCATGTGGGGAAGAATGATGTTCGGAAAGAGCAGTCAGAACTCCTTAAGAAGGATTTCAGTGAACTCTTTGAAACACTTCAAAGACATGAAGTTCAGTCGTTCATAAGTGGACCACTCCCAGCAAGGGGAACTAACATGTTTTCACAGCTGCTGGGGCTGAATACATGGCTACAAAGAACCTGTAGTATAAATGGAGTCAACTTCATCGACAACTTAAATCTTTTCTGGGGCCATAGACAACTGTTTAAACTGGATGGCCATCACCCAAACAAACTTGGTGCAAGAGTGCTAAAGGACAATATCTACTTCTCCCTCCGTCATCCTTCAGTAGTGTGAGCCAATCCACTTAACCTGAATGGCACACACACACCTGGACAGAATATGAGTGACCACAGGACTTCATATCAGCTTCCGAGTGATCGTGTGGTTGACACATCCCACAAGGACATTGATAACGCCATACAGTCAAAACAAACTCTGCTCATTGAAACTATCCCGGCTGAGCCCTGCCCACAGAGCTCATCACAGACTGACTGTAATGAACTACAACAGCTCCAAGACTCAGCACCCAAGGACAACTTTCTGGAAAACAGCCAGGGAAGCCAGGACAACATATCACAGCCACCAGAAACAACAGAGCCACAGTCCCACTCACCAGACACATTATCCCTCTCTCCAGCATCTCCACTTCTAAGCTTCTCACAGAAAATGGAGGAACTGATGTATGCTGGGACAAAACTCTCCCACTCTTTTGCTGCAAGCCCCCACATATCAACTAAAAAACGGCGGGCCCCACATCCACCAAAGACTGCAGGCCCAGCTCATCCTCCTCCTCCTGTGAGAGCTCTTCAACCGCTGCCACAACACCAGGGCCCAAACCCTCCTCCATCGGCTGTAGGTGAACCAAAAACAACTGATAAGAGCTCTCAGTGATATGTCGGGTCCCCGCTATGTTAGCAGCAACTTTCACAAATGTTTACAGAACAAGCAGGAACCCAGTGTGCTTGTGGCTTTCCCTATTTCTGTTTTATCACATGATAGAAAGTCTAAGGCCTTCTCAAGCCGTACGGCTGACCCATCTAATCTGCGGCCTGTAATGCATCAATCTAAGATTGCTGTAGAGACAAAATGTAATTCCATCAAGTTAGCATTTTTAAACATTCGCTCACTAAAAAATAAATAATTTCTGATCAATGATTTAATAACCACAAATAACCTGGATTTTATGTTTCTAAATGAAACATGGCTAGAAGACAGCTGCAGTGCAACAGTCCTCAATGAAACAGCCCCTCCTAACTTTAATTTTACAAGTGTCTGCAGGACTGTTAGGACAGGTGGAGGTGTAGCTGCTCTATTTAAAGATGTTTATCAATGCAATCAAGTGTCATTTGGTCAGTATTTGTCTTTTGAATACCTAGGTATTGAGCTGAAAGGTGCTCCACGCATTCTGTTTATCATTATTTACAGGCCCCCAAAATACTCTCCAGCCTTTGTTGAAGAATTCACAGAACTGTTATCAATGATTTCCTCAGAGTTTGACTGTTTTGCTATTGCAGGGAATTTTACAAAAGAAATTATAACTGTTTTAAACACTTTTGATCTGACCCAGCATGTGCATGGACCAACACACAATCATGGACACACTCTAGATTTACTCATCAGTAGAGGTCTAAATATTTCATCCATTGTTATTAAGGATGTAGCACTATCTGATCACTTCTGTATTTTCTTTGATATATTGATCTCTGTTACCACTGAATCTAGATCTGTCTCTGTCAGAAAGAGATGCATTAACGAGAACACTAGCATTTCTGCAGACTCTGTTGATCTTCTCCTGGATTCTTTTAACTCAAAAGTTAAGAATGTTATTGATGATATTGCTCCGGTAAAAGTCAGCAAGAAGACTGGCAGACAAAAATCATCTTGGAGAAAATCAACAGCAGTTCAGAGTATGAAAAGACAATGCAGAAAAGCTGAGCAGATGTGGCGGGAGACGAAACTCGAAATTCACTATAGCATCTATAAAGACAGCCTTCATGCTTTCAATGTGAAACTAGCCACAGCTAGACAGATCTTCTTATCAAACCTTATAAACAGTAACTTTAACAACACTCACACTCTTTTTGCTACTGTTGAGAGACTGACAAACCCCCCAAGTCAGAGTGAAATGCTCTCCGACAGGAAATGCAATGAGTTTGCTTCCTTCTTTTCTGAGAAGATCAATAATATCAGAAAGGAGATTGGCACATCCTCAAGTTATGCAGAGGTCACACAGATTCAACCGCAATTTCAAAAAGAAGTGACTATGTCTGTTTTTGAAGCAATTGATAGCAACATTTTGGAAGAAATAGTACAGCACCTTAAATCGTCAACCTGCTATCTTGACACACTTCCCACATCTTTTTTCAAAAGTGTGCTTAACTGTTTAGAAGCAGATATCTTAGTAGTGGTGAACGCCTCACTTCTTCCTGGGACTTTTCCAAACTCCCTGAAAACTGCAGTTGAAGAACCCCTTCTGAAAGAGCGCAATCTAGATAACACCATGTTGAGCAACTATAGACCAATATCAAATCTTCCTTTCATAGGTAAGATTATTGAAAAGGTAGTTTTTAATCAGCTGAACAACTACTTAAATTCAAATGGATACCTGGACAATTTTCAATCTGCTTTCCGAGCACATTACAGCACAGAGACCGCGCTTATTAAGATAATAAATGATATTCGCTTCAATTCTGATTCTGGCAAAATATCAGTGCTGGTGCTAGTAGATCTTAGTGCTGTGTTTGACACTGTCGATCATAACACTTCTAGAGAGACTGGAAAACTGGGTCGGGCTTTCTGGGATGGTACTCAAATGGTTCAGGTCATACTTAGAAGGGAGAGTTTATTATGTGAGTATAGGAGAGCATAAGTCTAAGTTGACGTCCATGACATGCCGAGTCCCACAAGGCTCAATTCTTGCACCACTCTTGTTTAGCCTGTATATGCTCCCACTAAGTCAAATAATGAGAAAGAACCAAATTGCCTATCACAGCTATGCTGATGATACCCAGATTTACCTAGCCTTATCTCCAAATGACTACAGCCCCATTGACTCCCTCTGCCAATGCATTGATGAAATTAGCAGTTGGATGTGCCAGAACTTTCTTCAGTTAAACAAGGAGAAAACTGAAGTCATTGCATTTGGAAACAAAGATGAAGTTCTCAAGGTGAATGTATACCTTGAGTCTAGGGGTCAAACAACAAAAAATCAAGTAAAAAATCTTGGGGTGATTCTGGAGACAGATCTTAGTTTTAGTAGTCATGTCAAAGCAGTAACTAAATCAGCATACTACCATTTCAAAAACATTGCAAGAATTAGATGTTTTGTGTCCAGTCAAGACTTGGAGAAACTTGTTCATGCCTTTATCACCAGCAGGGTGGATTAATGTAATCTTCTCCTCACCGGCCTTCGAAAGATGACCATTAGACAGCTGCAGCTCATCCAGAATGCTGCTGCCAGGAAATTACCAGAAAATCTGAGCATATCACACCAGACCTCAGGTCCTTACACTGGCTTCCAGTTACAGTTAGGATTGATTTTAAAGTACTTTTACTCGTTTATAAATCACTCAATGGCCTAGAACCTAAATACACTGCAGATATGCTCACTGAATATAAACCTAACAGACCACTCAGATCATTAGGACCGAGTCAGTTAGAAATACCAAGGGTTCATACAAAACAAGGGGAGTCCGCTTTTAGCTATAATGCCGCCTGCAGTTGGAATCAGCTTCCAGATGAGATCAGATGTGCTAAAACATTAGCCACATTTAAATCCAGACTCAAAACTCATCTGTTTGGCTGTGCATTTGTTGAATGAGCCCTGTGCTATGTCCGAACTGATTGCACTCACTGCATTTTATGTATAATTTTCTATAATTTTCTGAATTTTCTATTCTTAACTGTTTTAAATTCATTTGAAATCAATTTTATATCATTTTATTATTATTTTTTTAATTCCTTGTTTTTATTGTTGTGATTATTATTTTTTTAATGACTATTTCACTTCCTTTTATGTAAAGCACTTTGAATTACCACCGTGTATGAAATGTGCTATATAAATAAACTTGCCTTGCCTATAATTAAAGGGCCAATATAATGCAAAACTGTACCTTGGCCTTTTTTTTTTTTTCTTATTTTTTAAATAAAGTCTGATCTACCGTGCAGATGTAATCTAGCACCCAGACCAGTTTAGTAGAAACTCCAAAAACTGCTTAGTTTTTACAAAATGTAAAGCACAAGACATCATATTGGTTGCACTTTATATGTACATGCTATACACTTGTTATAATAACTACACTAACAGGGTAATAAGAAGGTACTAACCCTGAACCTACGTGTAAAATATTATATTACTCAGCACTCTCTCGGGTAAGTGCGCTGTAAAAGCACACTGTAAAATACAGTGTAACCAGGACATTTTAAATGTAGTATTCTCAAAAAAATCAAATTGTAGGGGTCAGAAAAGGGATGGAAAAAGTATACAATGGAGTATATTACCACCTTCAAAATATTTATATTAATTTATATTAATAGTTTTTACACACACATATGTAACAGTTTCAAGATTCTTTGAAGAATAAAATAAAAAATAAAGAAATTATAATGTCTTTATTATAATACTGTAATATGTCTTTATTGTCACTTTTTTTATTAATTTTATGCATCTTTGCTGAATAAAAGTATTAACTTCAGTAAATATCACAGATTGCTTAATGGTAAATTAACCGTGAAGGTTTTATTTATTTTGATACACCTTTATTCAATTTTAAACCCATTTTAAAGTTTCTGATCTTTTCTTGCATGTTCACCCAAAAATGTTGATGTTTATCTGCTTACCCCAGGGCATCCAAGATGTAGGTGACTTTGTTTCTTCAGTAGAACACAAACGAAGATTTTTAACTCAAACCGTTGCAGTCTGTCAGTCATATAATGGCAGTTTCTTTCACAGACCAATTGTTTCGTGTCTTTAGACCTCAATGTATCGTCACGAGCCACAGGGTTTAATTTGGTTTTGTCTGTGTATGTTTATTTTTCTCTCAAAGACGTGGGTCCCATTGACTGCCATTATATGACTGACCAACTGCAACGGTTTGAGTTAAAAATCTTCGTTTGTGTTCTACAAGTCACCTACATCTTGGATGCCCTTGGGCTAAGCAGATAAACATCAAATTTTTGGGTGAACTATCCATTTAAGGATAAATCAGAATATATATTTATTTTAAAAAGAGTCATTGTTTCACCTACTTTAGTGAAAATGTTAATTAATTAAAAAGCTCTCTCGTTCCTTCTCTTCTCAGCTTTAATCAATAATGGAACCATGAACAAGGTATGAGTGTCACATGATTAAATGCGTGGAAATACTGTTGCAGTTTCTACTGAACAGCACTTCTGCTCTTCTATGAAACAGAAGTGACAGTGTCTTGAGAGATCAACTTCTTTTGTACCGTACCTCCTCTATAGAGATGGCATTGTCCACACTGAGGTTGGGCATGAGGATGGTGATTTTTTCCATCTCACTTGTCTGACCTTTCAGCAGACCGACACACATGTCGTAACACTCGAGTGCCTCCTCCATGTCACCCTAAAACAGCAAATTAACATTCATATTTTCATGTCTACAGGGCAAAAACTTCACACAAGTAATAATTCTTTAAGTGTAAATGTAATTTCTCTAAATATACTCTTATCTATATGCAAGTCAGCACTAGTAAAGATAACCAAATGTGTTCTAATGATACTACTGGTGATTCTGTGTTTAGAAACTGAGCTCTCTTACCTGAAAAGCGAGGTATCGTGCTTTGAGCCAGTGAACTCTGACGGCAAAAGAGAGCCAGTCGTCTTCAAACAGATCTCTCTGAGAGGAGGCCATGGTCAGGAGGAACATATCTGTCTGAAAGCGGTTCTCTGGACCATTAGCGTCCCCACAATCCCTTCCTGAACCAGACATGGTCTTCCTCTGTGACACTGTAAATACAGGCATATGACATTGGTGTGATTCCTTTTCATGATTTGTGAACTATTATTGCATGAGTGCCTGATGTCAAACACAACACAAATGTCTGACTCAGTGTGATGTTCTTACTGTTCTTGCCCTTCATCATGGACTTCTGCTCCAACTGCAGCTCCAGACAGCAGACACACATCAGCATCATTTCCTGTGACATAACAGACAGTATAATGTCTAAGTAGATGTATTGTAAATAAAACCACACTGTGATTTGACCTGTAAACATCTATTACATGCATCTGATATGTACATGCAATTGAATTTGAGTATTAAATTTTAAATCAATTAGTACAAATGTAAACTAAAAATCTTTGACCACAATTGTATATTTCACTTTGTCTCAGAATTACACCTAGGAAATAACTGGTATTACAGTTAGACAAGTGAAATTATTTCAAGCAAATAAAAACAAAAACAAAATGCAGTTGAAAGGATAAGGAAAAAAATAAGAATCAGGCACATCTACTACAATTTAATTAAATATTAGAAATATACCCTACAGATTAAAAGTTTAAGGTCAATAAGATTTATATTTAAAATAAATGCTGTTCTTTTGGACTTTGTATGGATTAAAGAAAAAATGCACCACAAAAATGAAGCAGCACAAATGTTTTCAACATTGATGATGAAAAAATGTTTCTTGAGCAGCAAATCAGCATATTAGAATGATTTCTGAAAGATCATGTGACACTGAAGACTAGAGTAATGATGCTGAAAATTGCTTTGCATCACAGAAATAAATTACATTTAAAAAACTTTTTAAATGGTAATAATCCTGTCACCTCCAGATAAACATTCAGTTTGTGTTTCATTTCTGGTCTTGTGTCTTAATTGTGTAGGTTCATTTACATAACAGAGAACGTCTGTGACCTAGTTTTTGCTAAAAACACTCATTAAGTTATCTGTCTCTGTCTGTTTTTCAGTAGACCCACTGGGAGACATACAGCAAGTTCAGGTGGCATGATGAATAGAGTTTTATTTCCAGGCAGGTGCAAGCAGTATGTGTGCCAAATGATCTTCCGATGAGGAAGAAACTCCTTTAAGTGAACACGTGTAGTAATTTCCTTCTATGCGCAGATGAATAAACACGGTTCTAAGTCATTCTTCTGTTCATACAACAGTTTTCTCTCAGTCAGTCACACTTATCCAGACTAGTGGAATCAAATTGTGTTTTAGCGCTAGGCAAACACACACAAAAAACTAAACAAATATGTTTTTATTTGGTTTTAAATTCTTAATTAAATAACACCCTTTTTCAGAATATATTTCAAAATGTAATTATTTACTGAAGTGGCGAAGAATAATTATAATTCCAGTACCCATATCACAAAAAAACTAGCCTAAAAGACAAGTAAACAGTCAGCGATTAAATAAGAAAATGGAAACTAATTACAAGCAATAGGGCAAAAAACTACAGCAGAACAAATAAATATGAAATGCTACATCCATTGTATAAAGTAAAGAAATTAATAGAGAGACTGTATATTCTTCACTGTGTAAATTAAATATATATTTCTTCTTATTAAAGTTACAAAAGTGAATTAGTCAAGAGCAATGAGAGATTTTTTGTTGTTTAACATGAATGACAAACAGCAGGAATATTAGACTGCTGTCACATTAAGAGCAGCCCGGATACAATATACTGTTACACATGTGTTTTCTTTCTCAGCTGTTTGCTTTCACTAACCTAAATTACTGTGTTTATAAGGATCAAGGCCTATAAAAGCGGCTTTATATCACTTCGTTCAATTCAATACTCCGTCTTCACGTGCGCATGCCTCTCTGACAGCGCTCAGAAACAGTCTCTCAGACAGAGCGCGCATACAGCGAAAATAGTTCTCTTTCGCTGCTGATTGCATTTCAATGGATTAAAATCATTTGTTTTTAAACCACAATGCTTAAAAACATTTGCAAACGATACGTTTTTGTGACCACGTAGTTCAAAATCTCTACCGGTTGACAAATTTCTACCAGTTAATCGCCCACCAGTAAAATACAATAAAATACACTTTTTTTTTTTTTGACTCTCAAAATGACCATTGAGTTGTATTTTATGAATCACCAAGCACCCACGGTTTCAGCAAAAAATCTTCTTTACTGTTCTACCTAAATCTTGGATGGTTTGAAGTAGGGATGCACGATATTTATCGGACAGATAAATTATTGAACAATATGGGTGAACTACTACTTTGCCGTAGTCGTTACAACGTGACAGCTTATGTAGTTAAATGTTGCGTTTTATGGTATATACCATTTAATTCCATCAGAATACGATTCTACCATTAGTCTTTCATTTAATCTGTGTTGATTATGTTTTAAACCTAAGCTAATTTTAACGATTTTTCTCGTTTGTACAAAGATATGTCTGCTGTTAGCAACAGCACCTCAGGTAGTACTAAGACTAAAGACATGTGAAGAGAACAATCCAATTATTGCCTAAACATCCTCCTCATAATTCATCATTTGTATTTAAATAAGTGACTGAATGCCGCGTTGCGCTGTCTTGTTTAGGTTGCTTAATGATTTTTATGTTCTCGGCTACGGCGATGTAACAGCTTACTTCCGGTCAGCATAGCCGTTCCATTCGCAGCTGTTGCTTAATGTCCCTATATAACTTCCTCATCCTCATGCACTAAAAAGGTTGAATAGATGCATTTCTTTATGCATGAAATATTTGAATATAAATTTGTTGTTAATGAGTTGTTAATTGCAGATAAACCATAGTTCTGTCATAGTTCTGTTAAACCATTTCTGTTACTAAGTATTGTGGTGCCTTACACAAAAAATAAAAACATTTGGAGAGTCAGGACTGATGTTTGCTATTATAGTTAGGCCAGAGCTACTAAAATATCAGTTTCATCAGTGCATCTTAGATTTTGTATTCTCCTGGGTGCACAAACTGCAGATTATATGAAAATTATAATATAAAAATGTGAACTTATCGGTATCGGCCATGAGAAGGACTTAATTATCGATATCGGTTCAAATTTTTCATATCGTGCATCCCTAATTTGAAGTGAGTAAATTAAAAGCAAATTTTAATTTTTGGGTGAACTATCCCTTTAATGTCATTGTAAACATGAAAGCTAAATTGCACATGGAAATCTGCTTCAAACAAAACCATGAATATCTTTTGAAGTTGTACTGGCATGAAACAGGCTCACCTTTATGTGCTGGTTGCTGGAATCTCTGAGCAGTGGGTTGGGCAGCCCAGCGCTGTGTTTCCTCCAGCAGCTGAAGAGATCCAGCACCACTACGCTGAGGCCTGCTGGCCACTCCTCCAGAAACTTCTGCCCCACCGCCTTCAGATACCGAATCATCAGCTCCAGGATCCCGCCATTCTGCATGTTCGCCAGCAGGAACGCATGAACTTCCTTCCGCTCTGAGGAACCATGAAGAACAGAGAGAATCAAAGAGATGCAGAAAGAAATAAAACGGTGACTAAAAAGAAAACTGCAGTTTCTGTACCTGACTGCATAGAGACGATGTACTCAGAGGAGCTGGATCCACGGTTCAACTGGGAATCAGGTTTGCCGTCACACTGTGCGTCCATGTTACTCAGACTCTCCTCATCTTCATCATCTTCAAACTTTTTCAGTCTGGAAATAAAGCTCAAGTCAATGTGACAAAGGAAGACTTTCTAAGGACATGTTTGAAGTCTAATATACAACTATGTGCAGCAGGATTTCAGTCGAATGTGTTTTCACTGCTAGGATTCACTCAGCATGACAAAACAAAAATAGAAACTGGTAAAATGTCTTATAGTGCATTGCTTGATATGGTCACAGCAGGTTGGAACCAAACCCCTGAATAGATTAATATTAAAATAAACACCTAGAGGGGAGGAATTTGAGCAGAAGCTCTTGGAAGTCAATCTTCTCTTCTTTCTTGCATTTGGTGTTGCGGACACGTGCCGAGCGCCTCTTTGCCGTCTCTACAGTGTCCTCTACCACACGTTTTCTCTTGGTGCCTTTTTTCACTTTGTCATTCAAGGCGACGTCCAGAGCTGTAGGGTGAAGAGCAATGACATCATCAGTGTCATATATGCTTGAAAACAAATGCTGAAATGCGCTTGAATTCAACTTCTTCACAACTCCTATAATCCTATGTTTCAAAAAAGTCTGTCACTTTAAATGAGTGTGTAAAATGTACAGGGTGGTTGTCTTCAGAGGTGTCTGTAAGAACACTTTCATCAAATACACTATCGTTCAAAAGTTTGCAGTTTGTTAATGTTTTTATTTGATCAAAAACACAATAAAAACAGTAATATTGTAAAATATTATTACAATTTAAAATAGCTGTTTTCTATTGTAATATATTTTAAAATGTAATTTATGCTTGTGATGTAAATCTGAATTTTCAGCATCATTGCTCCAGTCTTCAGTGTCACATGATCCTTTAGAAATCATTCTAATATACTTATTTGCTGTTCAAGAAACATTTCTGACTATTATTAATGTTGAAAACAGTTGTGCTGTTTAATAGTTTTATGATAGTTTTCCAGGATTCTTTGATGAACAGAAGCATTTATCTGAAATACTATTTTTTGTAACATTATACATGCATTTAATGTAACTTTGATCAGTTTAATGTATCTGTACTAAATAAAAGTATTATGATTTGAGCGCTAAATTTCAAACAGCCAAATTATGCATAGAGTAAATTTAATATGTTTGGTATCCCAGTCACAATGAAAGCATCCAAACTGAATTAGAAATTAATTATTAATTATTAATAATAGCAATATGTAACACACTAGATTATTAAACATTTATTGTTCTTTGTCTCTCAAGCGTTTCTCAAGCTAACTGCTCTTTCTTTTTTAACTATCAGATGGTAGGAACATTCATCGTGTGCAATTCCAATCGAAAAATTTTACTTTTACAGTATCTTAATTTTAACATTTATGATACACAATGTACGTAGCAATAACTGAATGCATGAAAACACGTAATGGAATTTAAATGTTATTTTCAAATCCTTAATTCTTTCTCAAAGGACAACAGACAATCTGCTTTGTAATCCAAAATCAAAATGTCAAAACAAAAAGATTAAAAATGCCTTAAAATAAATAAATACAGTTTTATTTTACTATTAATTTTTTAAGGCACTTTCTATCTTTTTGTGATAGGAATCCTCACATCCTAAGCTCTGTAACATTGCAGGTGTAAGATTGCATACATGTGCATGTGTCACATCTACATTGACACTGACCAGCAGTAGTAAGTGTGGTAACAGTGGTTTCCTCAGCTCCATTGGCAGCAGTAGTGGTGACTGTGGTTGTAGTGGTGATCTCAATGACGTTCTGACTCTGCGGTACTCCTGCAGCAGCGCTGGGCTGGGTCAGCGGCTGGACAAGGAGCTCGGTGGATGGGGGCAGATTGGCACTCGGGCTACTGGGACCTGGCGGAGGGGCAGGGGGGGCCTGAGGCACGCTGACAGGTATGGGGGGCTGAGGGGGGTCTGAAGCAGCAGTGGCGGGTGCTGGAGTGATAGTGGGCATTTGCACGAGGCAGTCCGGGTCGCGGTACATTGACAGGTCGATGCGGCGCCCAAAGTCAGGCCGTGGGACCAGACAAGCGTTCTGATGTTTGTACATCGCCAAGAAACTCTCCCCAACACTCTTCCACCTATAAGGATAAGATGCATCACACAGATACACAGCAAAATAATACTTGAATACTTACTAATATATTTTATTAATAATATTTAATAAGTAGGCCTTTTTGACTTGAAAATTAAATAAAAATAAAAAATTCATTTAAATTTTATTCAATATAATTTGAGCTTTAACTAGAGATGAGTGATATACACTACCGTTCAAAAGACTAGAGTCAGTAAGATTTTTATTTTTTTTTGAAAGAAATGAAACCTTATTCAGCAAGGTAAAAAAAACTGACCAAAAGTGACAAAGACATTATAATGTTCTATTTTAATATTTCTATTCATTAAATAATTCTGAAAAAAATACCATGTAGCACAATAATAATTTAACAAATTAATATTAATAAATGTTTCCTGTACACCAAATCAGCATATTAGAATGATTTCTGAAGGATCATGGAGTAATGATGCTGAAAATTCAGCTTTGCATCACAGAAATAAGTTATATTTTTTATATACTAAAAGACAAACAGTTGTTTTTAACTGTAGTAAAATTTTACAATATTTCTATTTTACTGTATCTTATTAAATAAATGCAGCTTTGGTGACCATAAGAGACTTCTTTTAAAATACAAAAACTTACTGACCCCAAACTTTTTAACAGCAGCAGTGTTGGGCAAGCAAAATGGCAAAAGTAGTTTACTACATCCATTCTATTGAACCAACATCATACCAAGTCAATGCTCTCTCAGTGATCAATAAAACTGTCAGTCAAGCAGATAGACAGGCATGTTCAGTTTAATTGTTTATTTAACAGCTGTTCCAAACCTATTTGGCAACACAATCAGTATCAAATACAGGGCCGGATTGACCTCAAATTGTGACACAGGCAAAATAAATTTGTGCTGTCGGCCAGAAACCTCCTATTAGTAGTTGGTATTGTGGCTTTATTGTATACAGATACATTTATATAAATGGTAACACTTCACAATAAGGTTCAGTAGTTAACATTAGTTAGTTAACATGAACTAAGAATGAACAATACTTCTGCAGCATTTATCTTAATGTTAATTTCAACATTTTCAACAATTTTAACGCATTATGAAAATCAAAAGTTGTTTGTTAACATTTGTTAATGCACTGAACTAACATGAACTACCAATAAACGACTGTATTTTCATTAACTAACATTAACAAAGATTAATAAATACTGTAACAAATGTATTTTAATGAAATCGTATTGTATAGTGTTACCATATAGATGTTTAGGCCTACAGATAGGCTATGTTTATTTGCATCGTTGCATGTGTCATTAGATATTAATATAAACATTTCACCAAAATCAAGTTCAATTACGAAGCTTTTGACCAGCGAATGTATTTTTTTTTCTTTTCTTTTTTTCCTGACTTATGTACCGTTTTCCCCAGTTTTCTGTCATTATGTGGGCGTTCAGTTTTTTTTTTCTGTTATTTGGCCAAAGTATCATATTATGAAAGATTCAGCGCTTCGCACGAGCTATTTGGCTGTGACTTGACAACAAATGCTAGAGAAACTCTTCTCCGCTCCTCAAAAACAAAAAACAAACAAAAAAAGTATTAGCCTTTATAAATAGTGTTTTTTGAGTAAAGAAACCGCTGTACTTATTCAATCAACTAGGGCTGCAACTAACGATTATTTTAATAATCGATTAATCTGTCGATTATTTTTTCGATTAATCGATGAATCGGATTTTAAAAAAAAGAAAAAAGAAAAGCATTCATTTCCAACCCTTTATTCAAAAACAGAACTAAAATCTTTAGAAAGTGCACCAACATGTTGCTCCTTGAACATCCCTGAGCTGTTATAATAATAATAAAATAAAATAAAATGGACTAACACAAAAACATACACATGTATGCTTTACATCTGCCAAATATATAGACTTTTTGGGGTGCAAAAATTAAATAATTTAACAACACTGCGTCGTTAGCGTTGGTATTGTATCAGACACTTGCACTTAACATTATATGAAAATCAAGCTCAAATGGAGTTAACAATGTTTTTGACCAGAGAATGACGGAGATGGAGTGTTTTGTCTGTCGTTAGAACGGCTGTTATGCAGTGCATAAGTGCATTAAGTGCATTATGCTTTCATCAACTTTACAGGTTATATAACTTTGATTGTAGCTATATGGGCGCTTAGTTTTTCTTGTTGTTTAATACACTTGGCCAAAATCTCAAATTAAGCGCTTATGCACATAATGCACAGGATATTTAAAACGTATATAGACAGCAAATAACTAATTCTTCTCCACTCTTCAAACACACAAAAACATTATCCTTTACTGACATAGTGTTTGAGTAAAGAAAACGCTGTACTATTCAAACACCAATTATTTATTCACCCTTGCATTGCGAAAAAGCAGAGATCTCATCTTCTCCAGGCTGTGCGCGCGTCAATCTGAACGGAGGCGGGTGAAGTTACGAGGTCTCGCTGAGAGCTCGATGATCCAATGGCGTTACGTAAGTTTTACTGACAAGTTATTTTAATGCTTATCATTGGTTTACTATTTTTAAAACTCTCTGATTTAAAATAATAAAAACGAATTATAAGCGACTCAAGTTTGGATAATTTTTCACAGCACCTGACTGGGCTAGGGTATGGCGACTGCCATACTCTGCCATACGCAAACGCCGCCCCTGCTCCCACACCTTGGATGACTTGGGTCGCACGGATTTCTCTGCCACCTCTACCTCCGCTCGTTTTTTTTTTGTTTTTTTTACTTTTTTTGTTTTTTATGAGGCGCCAAACTCTGCTACCATCCGTGCGCGAGAGAGACCGAGTGTGTTCACTCCGCTCCACGCTCAACTAAAGTTTTTTTTTTTTTTTTTTTTAATAATCAAACGTCTCCGCGTCGCGCGACACAACGAATCGATTATGAAATTCGTTGCCAACGCTTTTAGTAATCGATTTTTATCGATTTAATCGATTCGTTGTTGCAGCCCTACAATCAACAGTTCTTTATTTACCTTCAGACCGCAAACAAGCTGAGATGCTCCAAAATGCACGCCGCATTTCATTGACGAGAGAGGCGGAAGGATTAACGAGGTTTGACTGACAGTTTGAGGAGCCAATGGCGTTACGAGCTTTAGTGTCTGTGACTTACTGATCCAGGATCAGTGATCCGTAGCTGTTATATTTCTGATTTGAGCTCGAGTTTCAGAATGCTTTCTTTGGAAAATGTAACGTTAGCTTTTGTTGACGCTACCGCGCTACTTGATCAAAAAAAGAGCTTAACTACCGAACAGCTATTTGATTCAAAAAGCAGTGACGCTACCACCACGCTACTGAGAAATGTAGTTAAACTAGTAGCGTCACTACTTGTAGGGACGCTACTGCCCAACACTGAACAGTAGACAGTAAAAATAAGCAGAAATCTGTCAGCCGGTATAAATATATGTATTGAAGAATAATCTATAAAATTATTGAGGAGTACTGATTTATTTTATACCGTCGATGATGAAACATCAAACTATCAATTGCTTTTTAATTTTTAATTTGTCACAGAAGCAGTCAACAGACATATATAAATCAAATAAATAACGTTACTGATAATAACCCATGATATTCCTTCAAACAAAACAGCCAAAATTTTCTGTGGATTAATGGTGGCATGGACTCACGTGAAGTATTTGATGGGCTGAACCAGCTGCAGGTCAGTTACTGGATGCCGTGTGAGTTTAGCCTGTCTCTGTCTCCTCAGTTCCAGCGCTTCCTCTACAATGCTGTGAGCTTCCTCCTCATCTACATCCACATACTGCACCGATACATCACTGCAGCCAAAACACATGCACACAGAAGTTTCTTCTTCAACAGTACAAATGGTGAATGCCTTATTATAAGCTCAGCTGAATGAGTAATAAAAGGAACATACAGTTTGGAGAACATCTTCATAGAGTCTCGTCTGAGGCAGGGCTGCTCTTCAAAGATCTTCTCTTTGAGCACTCGTCCCTTACTGTAGCCCGTGTCCTTCTCCAGAGCCTTACAGATGTAGTACAGACAACCTATGGGCAAACAGACCAGAACATAATGCTTCGACTACTCTGCTAACTCAGAATATGATGAAAAGCTAGCGGCAGAAAATCAAGGTGAAGAACTAAAAACATTTATGCCCGCAGAGACGACATAAAACAGCATAACCGCCTACTTGTTCAGTGGCCTTGGCTCCAGAAGTATTTTTTTCCATTATATATATTTCAGAAAATCTTGAAAAAATTGGGTGTTCATCTTTACAAGAACCTTATGAAACTAAAGTCAACTTGAGTTATTACAGGCGACAATGCCATTT
Source organism: Onychostoma macrolepis (assembly GCF_012432095.1). NCBI lineage: Eukaryota > Metazoa > Chordata > Actinopteri > Cypriniformes > Cyprinidae > Onychostoma > Onychostoma macrolepis. The sequence continues at coordinate 6,345,682 of NC_081162.1, forward strand.
TTGACCTATTTATTTTGACTATAAGACAACTATTATTATTATTATAACAATATTTGTTATTTTTAAGTAAATAAAAATCCTGTGAAAATCCTGCTGACATTACAAAGTAGCAGAAAGAAGGATAAAGAATGGATGGAATAAATAAAAAAATATTCAACTAAATAAGAAATACATTACTACTATAATAATACTACTGTACTATAAAATAAATATTAAATTTTTTTTTAAATTAAACAATCATAGAAATATTAGTACAACTATTAAAAAATGTTTTATTATAATTTAATAATTATATTAAAATACATTATTGTAATATTTATGTTATATGTAAAACCATCAAGCTTTTTTTTTTAGGAAAACTATATACACACTATATATTTAATCTATTCGTTCATCCATTCGTTTACTGGTACATACATTTTGTTTACGCTGCAAAATATCGAGTAATAAACAGAGATGAAATCCCACTGACTTACTGTAGGGAAGCATATACTTTTAAATGCATATGCTTTTGAAATCAAGGTCTTTATGAAAAAATTAATTGGATTTTTACTTCCAGAACTGGACTGCTGCATTCTGTACTTAGCAGAAGAAAGCAAAGTGTATTATTTTTCCATGTCTATGCACTATGCAGCCTTAGTTACATAAGCAGAAATGTTGTTTCAGAGATCCTTTGATTAAAAATGATAAATCTGAGCACTTTCTGAGCGCTAATGAATCATGCAGGGTCAATTTTGATTTTATGTCCCAAAAGAAATAATGAATATTTAATGAATTAAACTGATGACTGCAATAGCTGTGACCTGATTCTAGAAGATCTGGGATTCTAAAAATCAAAAACATTTTGGTTTCCAAAACTCCAAAAGTTCTAATCCACATCTAGCAGTGAGCATGGGAACGGTGTATGCTGCAGAGTTGTGCAGAGGTCTCTGACTCACAGCTGTAGTCACTCAGAGCGTAGAGGACCGTGATGAGACTGTCCAGGCAGGGCCAGTGGGCCGGGTTACAGCGTAAGCCCACCTCAAACGCATGACGGGCCAAAGGCATGCTGGCCTTCCTCAAAGCCAACTTTCCCATCTTATACCACATATTCACATCTGTGGAGTCCAGCATGACAGCCTGCAAGACACATATATATACACAGTCAGAGACTCGTATCAGAGACTCAACTGTGTCCAAACTGTCTGGTTTATGGAACATTGTGGCACTGGAGGAACTAATACCAAATTAAAAACAAATGTACACTATCATTCAAAAGTTCAGAGATGTTTTAATGTCTCTTATTCTCACCAAAGCTGCATTTATTTGATTAACAAAAACAGTAATATTGTGAAATATTACAAGTTCAAATAACTGTTTTCTATTGGAATATTTTTTTAAATACAATTTATTCTTGTGATGTAAAGCTGAATTTTCAGCATCATTACTCCAGTCTTCAGTGTCACATGATCCTGCAGAAATCATTCTAATATACTGATTTGCAGTTCTAAAAATGATCATCTCTTATTATAATGGATGCTGCAAACAGTTATGCTGTTAAATATTTTTGTGGAAACCCTGAATACAATGAACAGAAAGTTCAAAAGAACATCATTTATTTGAAGCAGAAAACTTTTGTAACATTATAAATGCCTTTACTGTCACTTTTGATCAATTTAATGTATCCTTGCTAAATAAAAGTATTAATTAAAATCTTGCTGTCCCCAAAGTTTTGAATGGCAGTGTAATTCAATTAAATTGCTAAGTGAGCATACAGGACATATTATGCAACTTACACTTTGTGATTTGTTCAAAATACGCATTTACCTGCACATAGAAGTCCATGGCAGTGTCTAAATCATCTCTGAGCACAGCAAGACTGGCCAGGTTTTTATAGGTGGAGTACTTCAACATCAGCCCAGGATGCTTGAGTCCAACTTTCTCATCTTCAGATGCCACTGCCTGGTGCAAGATAAAAAAAAAAAAAAGATCACTAACATTTAATCACACACACTGCCTTTGAAAAATAGAAAGCAATAATAAAGCTGAAGCTAAATATAAAATGAAAGATATTCTGGATTTCATGGTAAGATGTTATAATGATCAGAGCTGAAGGAATCTGCTGTACCTCCTTGAGCAGCGGCGTCTTGAGGAGCTCATGGTAGGCTTTGGCAGACTCGTCAAACTTGTCATGTTTCTGCAGATCAAGAGCTTTATGATACAGAGCAAACGCTTCTGCCTCCTGCAATACAAATGAGAAGGAAACAGTTCAATTGGATTGAACCATTTTATTTTTTATTAACCCCATAAAGCCTACTGTCTCATATTTGATAAACAAAAAACCATGACCATAACTGATGAAAAGCCTGTTATTCTACATGCTTTCTGTCATCTGACTGACAGTTCATACTTTTTTACAAGTAAAAAGTCTTTTAGTATAATAACTTATATATATATATTCAAGATGGATTGAAGTAACTTATGTTTACTTGATTATCCATGCATTAGTTTTTAGAAAGATTGTGTTAAAATGTGAGCATTAAAAATGATCTATCAGTCTTTTGATGAAGGTTTATTTGTACATCTCTCAATCATCATTGTATTGCATTGCATTATATGTTTTGCCCCCACAATAAAAAAACTAAGACATATTATTGAAAGATATACAGTGACAACTGATATTTATATGCATTTTATGTAAGTAGTCTGCTATACTGTTATAAAGATCTCACTGATTTTCAATGATTACAATCATATTTTCATCTTACTCTTTGGTCATATAAATATCAGCATCCACAATAAATTGCATACTTTTTGCTCAGTTTGGGCACTCTGAGTAAAAAAAGATGTTTTTTATTCAATAAATACGAGCTACATATATTCTCCTATATTATATTATATAAAAGCCTGATCTATCCAATATGATACTCAACAAAAAACGCATATGTAAATGTTTTCATGTACATTTTGCCAAAAGGTTCAATAAACAGCTCCATTGGAAAAAAAAATTGGGCTTCACAGGGTAAAAAAAAAAATACATGAAACAGACCAAAAAGTTACTTGAAAGCATGTGACTCACCTGGGCTTCCTTCGTTTGACTTGGTTTAGTGCTTCTGAAGGCGTCTTCGTGTTCATCTGCAGCCTGAGATGCTGCATTCAGAGCAGCTATCCGGATCTGTGATTTGTAGAAGATACATGAATACAGTGAACAAATGAAATGAACAATATGACAGAAGCAGGTCAAACACTCATATGAGGAAGTTTAAGTAAATAATAACAAAGCATAAAACATACAGAGTGACTTACCATGCTTCTTATTTATTAAGGATCATTCAGTCCAATCATCAGCATCTGTTGTTAAGAAAAAAACTATTTAAATAAATGCGTTAACTGGATCAGAATCCAGAATCCAGAAATTAAATAAATCACATTAAATTGATTTGAGCAGTGCTAGTCCTATCTATCTCCTCTTTTTTCCACAGAAAAAGACTTTACCACAAAATGTCAGAATCTATTATAGAAAGGTATTCAATTTAGGGCTGCAAAACGATTAGTCGCGATTAATCGATTCGAAATAAAAGCTTATGTTTGCATACTATATGTGTGTGTACTGTGTATATTTATTATGTATATATACACATACATGTATATATTAAGGAAAAATATGTTGGATTTATATGTAAAATATTTATATTTATATATATATAAATTATATATAATTGTTTACATTCAAACATACAAATATTTTTTTTTTTAAATATAGGGTAGACATACCTATTAAGCTCACGTTCCCATTAAGCACACTTCCATTTTTGAGCTCAGATTATAAAAAGAAAAAATAATTTATTATCCTACTTGATGTCTTAACCAACTGATATGTTTGTTATAATTTCAAGTCAATCAGATCATTGCACGCTGAGATATGAGTCTCCATGTGTTCACACTGTCTGGCGGCCATTTTGAAAGCTGTCTAAAAACTTTCACCAAAAGAGGAGCCCCTTAAATGTGTGTTTTTTTTAGATGTTTAAGCCTTTATTTTGGGTGAGTTTCACTACTTACTGTAAAATTAAGAGATTAATGTTCAGACTTTTGCATATTATAACCTGGAACTTGGATGTGGGAAATAATTACATCAGATCCAAAAGATAGTTTTATTAACACAGCGCAGATGCTACAGAACACAGATAAGCCTGGAATACACTACGCGATTTTTGCCCCAATTTTCCCCCGATTTTACAGTCTGAACAAGTTGAGGCTAGTTGAGGAAAGTAATATAAATAACTGTCTTTTTGAATACAACACTGAATTATCGAAAACGTACACATTTATGAACAATTTAAGGTTTTTTTTGTTAGCTAGTAAGTTAGTAAAACTACACATTCTAAACAATTATACTTAAGCAGTGTATTAGTAGTTAGTTAGTATTCTGCACTAAGAAAAGTCTGTAAAAATAGGGCACAATCTACTACATTAATATGAAGAAATGTTCCGTATTGATTTTTCACAGGTTTTTGACCTGCATTTTAAATTAAGCATATATTTTGTGTTTTCGGGATGCAGGATAACAACAGATAATGGATAATGTCCTGGAAAATTATAAGTACCTTTTCCATTTTTTTAGATATTTTTTTCTTACAGCGTACAAACTGATCAACAATCGCAGGTACAAGCTAACAAGTTGTATCATAAATGAACAGTTATTCAATTATTATTATTATTATTAACTTGAACAATTGCAAATAGCAGCTAACTTAATTTATGCGTGTGTACTGCTAGGCATCTTTGGTTTCCTCTTTTTGTGTAATTTAGATGGAAAATGTGTGCCTTTTTATCGTTTGAGTCACTTATCAAAGTGTAAATTGTAAAAATAGCTCAATTTGTTGCTAGGTGCTTTTGGAAGAAAAAGTTGCTAGGGTAGTCTGAAAAGTTGCTAAATTTAGCAACAAAATTGCCAAGTTGGCAACACTGACTTCACAGGCATTACTGGCTTGTACATTCACATCCATAATATTATACATTGACAGTTTATTGCTGGTCTGTTGGTTTACAGTGCTGTAATTTTTAAAGATGTCATATTATTTTAAGCTGAGCTTAAAGGGTGCACTACTATGAAAATCACAGCTTCAGTGTGACATCAATAAGAAAAAGTATAATTTCATAGATATTATTTATAATAGTTGTTCATATTAAAATATGAACTTAATACATGACCTAGATTATTTATTTAGCAAAATCCTGCCACTTTAACAAATATTACATGAAATTAATGAAAAATTGTTACTGCTTTAATTAAGCTCAGTGTGCTCTTTAAGCTCTTCCACATTGAACGTCTGTAAATACTTCATAAACAGACTTTAAATATTAACTGATGGTTGTCACTTTAAGTTAAGTTAATCGATTTTCTATGGATTCTGTCGACTCAAATCTGCAGACTGGCTCTGATCTTTGGCAACTATAGCATCAACTTCTCCAGACTGTAAATCTGTGGAAAATCAGGGCAAAAATCATGTAGTCTATTCAGCCTTAAGAGACTATAGATAAGTTTACATCCATTTAAAAAGAGGTTTCATAATGAGGCTAGTTTCTGTGTTCATCCCCATGAATTAAATGTTTTATTGGTTTGTTTTATTTGATTTTTAATTGTGTTACTTAGCTGAACGTGGACTAGTCTAGATGTTGTAATGGGCTTAGATGGCACTTCATTATGAATATATAACTGATCGACTTAAATGCTTTGTTGCTTGATTTTAGTGTTGTTTTTTTGTGATTGACTTTGTACCTTCAAAAATATATTTTTACAATTATTCTTTAAAAATGTTCCTTAAAATAAACAAGAATTTGTAATAAAACATGATGTGAGCTTAATGGGAACAGGGGTGTACAAAAATGTACCCATTAAGCACAGCCAGACTTTTTGAATTCAATGATGTATATCTTAATTGAAATGCTTTTGTCATTTAAAATAAAAGTAAATATTTTTGTGTGAGAGATTAATATTTTATTTTAACATAACTTTTTGTACCGAAACCAATATCTTGTGCACTAAAAATGTCTCAGTGTAGATTTTGGTGAGCTTAATAGGTACATTTACCCTATACATATATGTGTGCATTTATATGAACATAATAAGTATACACAGTACACACACATAGTATGTAAACAAACTTTTATTTTGAATCGATTAATTGCGACTAATCATTTTGCAGCCCTAATTATATTATTAAATTACATGCTATACTAAACGTAAAAAAATATTGTCATATCATATTACTGTATTACATTTCTACACATTTATTGATGTTCTTCTTGATTGTCCCTTGTACCCAGTTTAGAAAAGGGGGCATTTTAGAAGATTTTCAGTAAATGCATAAAATTGTTTGTGGCATCAACAAGTACACATGGAATGGGTTATTTTCATGTATCCAGCTGTGGTGTGGAGGAAAACTGTATAACTTTGTGATTGTGAACGGAATTTCAGAATATGTACGGATTACACTGTGATGTGACTACATGTGTGTGACTGTAAAAAATACTATTTGCACTTAAACAAGATGCTATTTGTTGAAATGTTCACTTCAAGCAAACAGTATCTACCACTATTTACACTCAGCATAAATGTATTCGACATTTTTTACACCGTACCTTTTTTTATAATTCACTTCATGCCTTAGTGCAGGGTATTTTTTGTCCCCAACAATCGGACATGATTAGCTCCTCTAAGATATACAATGCCATGCAATAACAATTAAATTGGCCAGTGTTTCCATTTCCCCAGACAGTATGTTGTATGCTAAGCTGCCAATAACATGGCAATAAATGTAGAATGTTCTCGAGGGAGCATTTCCCCATGACACACATTTATTGTGATGGGAATCATGGCGGGTTTAACTGTTAGCTTGATTAACTAATACAAAAACATTCATCAGATGCAGCGAAAACATCAAAACAACGGTGTTGTTACACACATTGGTAGTGTTATTGTTAACAGCGCTATGTTTATCAACCCATACCATACAATAACAACAACATGCTAACAATGCTAGCAGCACAAGCCCAGCTGACCTTACAATAGAAACTGCGTTTCTATTCAGCGCACAATTTCATAAAACTTCATAAATGTAGGATACTTTCGAGGTGAGTCCAGCTGCAAACTTGTGTTTTGTGTTTGCATGTATGTTGTTTTGATGGAGAGCTGCTACTTACCAGCTGCATGCAGGCTCTTCTGCTCGGAGGAGAGTCGCTAAAGTCAGTGTCGAGCGCTGCGATTGGACGAGTGAGTACACGCGCGCCTGCAAACAGCCAATCACGTGTCAGATCTCAGTTTTTAATGTTCTGTTTCTCAATCAATCGTTGAAGATTCATCAGTGCAATAAATAAATGTTTTTTTAAATAGATAGATAGATAGATAGATAGATAGATAGATAGATAGATAGATAGATAGATAGATAGATAGATAGATAGATAGATAGATAGATAGATAGATAGAGATCTACTTTTATATTTATATTTTTATATAAATAAAAATATTTGTATATTTTAATATTTTTATTCAAAATACTATTCACACTTTATAGTAATAATAATTATTAGTAGTAGTATCATTTATTATTATTATTACTATTATTATTATTACTGCTATTATAAAGTGTGAATAGTATTTCTGAATAAAATAGCACCCTGCCAAATTCAAAGACTCTATAAAAATCATTACAACAATTAGCAGATGGCAAATTTGATTTCACTGTTTTTAATCAATCACAAATATCAATCAATTTAGCAATCACACAAAAAACTCTTTAATAATAACCTTAGTGTCACTGAACTACAAACATACCATAAATAAAACTTCACAGTATATAAAACTAAACAGCATTAATATCTTGTACTTGAAATGTCATATAGAACATCAACCTCTCAAACAAACTAATAATAATAGGATTCTCTCAGCATGGTTCTCAATACACACTGGACAGATAAAGATGACAGCAGCCACGGAAAATCCAGAGAAGCTCTTTACGATAACCAAGATCTCTCCAGCTGATTGAGCTCTAAAACCCAGCCAATCCAGCAGCGCTTCTCTGGCTCCCTGAAGCGCTCTGTCCACCTGAACCCAACTGAGACAGACTAGACGCTCTCGAGTCAAGAGCTGAGCACACGGATCCGTTCGCTCTGGAGGACTTTGAGGCTTTGGACTGATGACTGACTGAGCGAGAGCCTCCGCCGGCCCTCTGGTGGTTTGAAGAGTAAGAGGACTCTCGGCTCCTCTCAGGGGCTTCAAACTCAAGCGGCTCCTGTAAAGGCGGAGAGGCACGACACAAGCTGACTGGACTTAGAGGCACTTCCTGTTGGGAATGAGGCCGTGGAAAGTCTTCAGTGTTAGCAGGAGTGAGTCCTGAATGAGTCCTGGATTCAGGTTGAGGGATGTCTGCCATCTGTGTGGTGATTAGAGAAATAAGAATAATATTGTAATTAAATACTAATAAATGTAAATATTATAAATTTATAAAAAAAAAAAATAAATACACTACCATTTAAAAGTTTAGGGTTGAAAGTTGTATTAATGTTTTCCAAAAATGTCTCTTCTGCTCACTAAGGCTGCAGTTATTTCATGAAAAAATAATTAAAAACAATATTGCAATATTGTAAAATATAATTTATTCCTGTGATCAAAGCTGAATTTTCAGCATCATTACTCCAGTGTCACATGATCCTTCAGAAATCATTCTAAAATGCTGATTTGCCACTCAAGAAATGTTACTTGATTATTTGATTATTTGAAATAGCAACCTTTTGTTGTATTATAAATGTCTTTTCTGTTACCGTTTTCATCAATTTAACGCATCCTTGCTGAATAAAAACATTAATATATAATATATTAACTGACTTCAAGCTTTTAAATAGTAGTTAATAAATCATAAAACAAACAAATAAATGTTTCTTTATTTTTATTGAATAATTTCTTAATGTTTTTGTTTCTCTTATTTCTACTCACTGCTAAACTCTCCCTCCTCTCCTCATTCCTCTGTTTTTCTTGGTCGATGTGTGTCCTTTCTGTTGAGGAGAGCTGAGGATGCCCAAGAAGCCCAAAGTCTGATTGGTCTATTCCAACCATAGACGCAAACTGGCCAAGCCTAACATGCAGCAAGAAATTCCCAATGAAATATTGAAGATTCAACATTTTAAAAACGTATGGCATCAAGACATTTGCTGAAACAAGGCATAAACAGTAATGCATAAATCATTCAGTAGATAGTGGTAAAATGTGAGATCAGACAGACCCAGCATCTTTCAGCAGGTCTAGGAATGCGTGGAATTTTTGGAAGGAGGATTCGATGCTTTCCAGCACATGTTCATCCTCCAGAACAGAGGTGCTGAGATGGGCTTCAGACAGGGATTGATTCAGACTGCGCAAACGCTCATTCTCCAGTTCCAGCTGCAGGAAGAGACATATTAATATACGGTCACATAACTTTTACTTTCTGAATGTTCATTTTCATTTTACAAGCAGAATAGCTGGGGATGCTTGTACCTCCACCAGGCGAGAGTTGGTTTTCAGCCTGTTGTTCCTCTCCTCTGCCAGCCTCAGACGACACTCTTCCAGCTCCACCTGTGCGTGAAGAGAGAACTGCACTGTACCGGCCTTTATATGTACAGTGGCACCAAGCCATTTAACATCTCATACATTTAAGCCACGCTCAAAAAAAAAAAAAATATATATATATATATATATATATATATATATATATATATATATATATATATATATATATATATATATATATATATATATATATATATATTTGATATATTATCTGATTGTCATTACATTAGACTACAAAATATCAAAATCTTGTGCCACTGTATGTACACCACTTCAACTTTGGGCATTTTTTTTTTTTTTGATATACAGTAATTTATCTTTGCTACTTTTCATGAATTATATTTGTTATTTTACTGCTGTTCTAGTTTTTAAACAATGGAAAGTAATCATAAAGATGAAAATTATTACATGATTATTACATATTTAACTATAATAATCTACACAGAGGGAAATAAACATAAGCAATTACAATATTTATTGTATGAACATTATTTATATATTTTTCTAAACATTTGACTTGTCCACCAGTCCAAACAAGTTAGCGTGCTTGTTTACAGCAGTGTGATTGAAGAGCTTGAGATGAAGTACGAGATTCATGCTGCGTTAAGAAAACAACAAAATGGTGTGTATTTCCAATCAACTGGAAATAATTAAATAATAAAATAATAATTTTTATTATTTAATTGTGTGCATTTAGAATACATACAACACTAACTGTAAAATTAGCTTTACTAAATAGTTTTAAACTATACAAATACATTATATGAGAAGCGGTGGACATGTACATGACGTTCATTACTGAAAAACTGAGGGAAAGGAATACTCATGTGATACATGTTGGAAAATTTTAGTAGACAAATTAAATAAACAGTCTGAAAAGTGTATTTTAAAAGGATAGTTCACCCAAAAATGAAAATTTGCTGTTAATTTATTCATTGAGGCTATCCAAGATGTAGATGATTTTTCTTCAGCAGAACAGTAAAGAAGATTTTTTAGCTGAACTCATGGTCGTTGGTAATTCATCAAATGCAAGGCAGTGGTTACCGTCAAAAAAAAAGCATATCAGGCAACACATAAATATCTGGTTCACGAATTAATCGTTATTTTGAATCATTAACTGGTTCTTTTTACTGAACTGGATGAACCAGTTCACCAAATCGGACTGAATCATCTGAAATAGTTTGTACCTCGAGCAGCACAGATCTACAAGTTACTCAATCAAAACTCATTTTCAGACGCCTGACAGTCACTCCAAATCAAAATTTGCCAAAAGTAAGTACATGATCCTATGATGCTGATTTTTGCCGACTCATTCAGCGGTCCACTTCCTCCAACAGTCAGTGAACTGAGAACTGATGAGCTGCTGATAATGTTGTAAATAATGTTCAGTTTCTTGCACAGACTGATCGGTTCGCTTCATAAGACCTCAATATATCATCAGGGGCCACGGCTATTCATTTTGTGCCGCCTGATATGCTTTTTGACCCTCAAAGTGACAGCAGCTGTTGACTTGCATTTTATGAATCACCAAGGAACACGGATTTAGCTAAAAATCTTCTTTGCTGTTCTACTGAATCCATGTGACCTCTTGAATAGTCTCTCATAACTAAAGTGAATATTTGTTTTATTTTTTCTAGCTCTTTTAACAAGCTTCCTCATTCAGTAAACACATGAGAGAGAACAATAGGACAGGCTGCTACTGTGGCACCTGTAATCGATTATTCTCCCTCTGTAGTCGTCTGAACTGGCAGCTTGTGATTTTCTCCTGAGGACCCGGTACATCTGCACCATCCACCTCCTCTGACTCTGACTCCGTCTCAATGGTTACCCGCACAGAGGTTGCATTCTGATGAAGAAAGCCATCATGATGAACATACATGCTCTTTCGTGCATTATAAAAAAGTTCAGACCAAGTTCGATTTTCTGCGTTTTCGCATCGTAGCAAGCATTTTGATAGGAAAGGACGACTAATACGAATACGAAAAAAACGCAAAAACGCATACGAAAATTTCGGACTCAGTGTGAAAGGAACTTAACATTAAAACTAAAGAGTTTAAAAAATGTGACTCTTCTTGCAAGTCAATCTACTAAATGTATAATAGTCAACATAAAAATTTACATGAAGAAATTTAGCAATAAAACCATCCTTACTTGAAAACTCTGGTCTGTCAGCCCATCAGCCTGTGATGCACCTCTTTATGGACAAAGAGAGACACATTCACGCATCTTATTGACTTAAATGGAAAAGCAGAACGATTGAATTGCTTCTCATACATCTAGATACATTCTGGAACAGTTCCTGTTCAACCTGTCTGAAATCTATCCTACAACTGATTTCGCTAACATCTTTGTGCTTACCTTTGTAAGCCAGCCCGTGCAGCAGTGCGCCATGGGACGTACCCCACTGAACCAGGCCGAGGAGGCCTCCACACAGAGTTTACAGACGACGACCGGCGAGATCCTGCAGAGAACGACATTAAATGGTCCAAAAGAACCTACAGAACAAAAAAAAAAAAAGCCAAAATACTGCACATACCAATTCGATATGTAGCTTTTCCTGCATTCTTCCTCCTTAACTGCCGTGATTGATCAAGAGTGCTTTTGGGAGAAGAAGGTTTAAGCCACAGATACTGAAACACAACACATCAACAATGAGTTCATGTAGCCAATATCCAAAAGCCAATAACCTAAAACATTTAAACATGCAAAAGTTGTCTGACCTGTGAGTCATGGCTTTTAGAGTTCATGAGAACTTTTTTGAGCACAGCCTTCACCACATTATTATCTAAGAGACAAATGACAAAACAATATGATTTGGAGGTCTACCTTGCTATCTCAGTGTGCAAGTGCTGACCAGGTACCATTATCATTTTGTTCATTAGAATATTGTCAACATAAAACCACATTCACAACCTATTTTATGTCTGTAATGTAATGTATTTCTAAATGCACCAAAATATTAGATGATAAAAAAGTATAATACCATTCAAAACTTTGTAAGAAATCAGTAACATTTTTTGAAAGACATGGACTTAAATTGAATTTAAGTTGAATTGAAGTTACAAAAGATTTCTACAAAAATATAATATTAGCCCAACTGTTTTCAACATTGATAATAATATTTAATATTTCTTGAGCATCAAACCTTTTAAACCATTAATATATATATATATATATATATATATATATATATATTAGTGCTGTCAAATGATTGATCGGGATTAATCCAATCCAAAATAAAAGTTATTGTTTACATATTATATATGTGTGTACTTTGTATATTTACCATGTATATATAAATATACACACATGCAGTATATATTTTGAAAATATGTACATGTATTTAAATGTAAACATTTATATTAATATAATTTATATTATTATATAAATGTATTTAATATATAAACATAACATATTTTTCTGAAATATATATGCATGTGTGTGTATTTATATATACATAATACAACCCGAATTTCGGAAATGTTGGGACGTTTTTTAAGTTTGAATAAAATGAAAACTAAAAAACTTTCAAATCACATGAGACAATATTTTATACACAATAGAACATAGAGAACATAACAAATGTTTAAACTGAGAAATTTTACACTTTTATCCACTAAATGAGCTCATTTCAAATTTGATGCCTGCTCCAGGTCTCAAAAAAGTTGGCACAGGGGCAACAAAGGGCTGAAAAAGCAAGAATTTTTGAAAAGATTCAGCTGGGAGACATCAGGTCTGTAACATGATTAGCTATAAAAGGGATGTCTTAGAGGCAGAGTCTCTCAGAAGTAAAGATGGGCAGAGGCTCTCTAATCTGTGAAAGAGTGCATAAAAAGATTGTGGAATACTTTAAAAACAATGTTCCTCAACGTCAAAATGCAAAGGCTTTGCAAATCTCATCATCTACAGTGCATCAAAAGTTTCAGAAAAACTGGAGAAATCTCTGTGCGTAAGAGACAAGGCCGAAGACCTTTGTTGGATGCCCGTGGTCTTCGGGCCCTCAGACAACACTGCATCACTCATCGGCATGATTCTGTCATTGACATTACTAAATGGGCCCAGGAATACTTCCAGAAACCACTGTCGGTAAACACAATCCGCCATGCCATCTGCAGATGCCAACTAAAGCTCTATCATGCAAAAAGGAAGCCATATGTGAACATGGTCCAGAAGCGCCATCGTGTCCTGTGGACCAAGGCTCATTTGAAATACTGTTTCAAAGTGGAAAAGTGTTCTATGGTCAGACGAGTCCAAATTTGACATTCTTGTTGGAAATCACTGATGGCGTGTCCTCCGGGCTAAAGAGGAGGGAGACCTTCCAGCGTGTCATCAGCGTTCAAATCAAAAGCCAGCATCTCTGATGGTATGGGGGTGCATAAGTGCATACGGTATGGGCAGCTTGCATGTTTTGGAAGGCACTATGAATGCTGAAAGGTATATAAAGGTTTTAGAGCAACATATGCTCCCCTCCAGATGCCTTGTGTATTTCAGCAGGACAATGCAAAACCACATACTGCAGCTATTACAACAGCATGGCTTCGTAGTAGAAAAGTCCGGGTGCTAAATTGACCTGCCTGCAGTCCAAATCTTTCACCTATAGAGAACATTTGGTGCATCATTAAGCGAAAAATACATCACAGACGACCACAAACTCTTCAGCAGCTAGAAACCTATATCAGTCAAGAATGGGACCAAATTCCAACACTCATAACCTCGATGCCCAGACTAGAGGTCGACCGATTCATCGGTTTTGCGATTAATCGGCACCAATAGTTGATTGCCACAACTATCGGTTATTGGCAAAAATCCATGCCGATAGTTTTCCGGTTTGCAACCGTTGCTGGAGTGGCTGAGAAGGGTCCGCTGGCATTATACAGTGCGAGAGCGGCCTCTAGAGACGGAAATCACTGACAGCACGTGTTGTTTATTTTGAAGCAATAAACGTTTGTCTTTCTGTGGCTCTAATAAAGTCTGTATGCTTCATATAGAGAGCTGTAATACAGATTGTGTGTTCTCTTTCCGCTTGCTCTGTTTGTTTGTTTTTTAAACACCGAACTTCAAACTCATTTATGCCACAATGTTCATTCTTGAAGCAAACTTATGTCCGTTTGGTTATTAAATTAATTATTTTAGACCGCCACTTGATTTGAAAGCAAAGCGTCTGGTGTGTGTGTGTGTGTGTGTGTGATACCTCTGAGTTCTCCTAGACGCAGCGCTGCGCTTTTGCGCGGTGTGTGACTAACTTTTTTTTTTTTTTTTTATTAGATAATTATCAAGTGTTAAAAAATAGAAGCAAGTAAAGTGTGTGAGTACACATACAATATTCATATGTATGTAATTTTAATGCTATGGCCTTGTGTAGGTATTTAAAGATGGCCATCTTTAAGCATGACTGTTGAAATTAAATGGTAATACTTAACAATAAGAGTCCATTCGTAGCATTAATGAAAACTGTAGTATAATTCCTTGTTAGAGTGTGTTCATTTCAACATTCACTACTAGCTACTAATAGGCTACATTTTTAAATTTTAAAGTTTCTTCTTTTAACATTAGCAAACTATGAAATAACTTTAATGATCAATATAGTAAATAATATGAATATATTTATTCATTTACAAAGTATGGTTCAGTACACTTTTTTTTAAATAGTAAAGCACTAGCTCTCTTTCAGTATCCATTTTGAAAACTATCGGTTCATTAATCGGTATCGGCCAGTGTGGTCCAACCTAGCTATCGGTATCGGTAAAATGCACTATCGGTCGACCTCTAGCCCAGACGTCTTCAAACTGTTTTGAAAAGAAGAGGAGATGCTACACCATGGTAAACATGCCCCCGTCCCAACTATTTTGAGAGCAGTAGCAGGCATCAAATTTGAAACGAGCTCAGTTTCTCAGTTTAAACATTTGTCATGTTATCTATGTTCTATTGTGAATAAAATATTGGCTCATGTGATTTGAAAGCCTTTTAGTTCTCATTTTATTCAAATTTAACCCCAACATTTCCGGAATTCGGGTTTTAAATATATACAGTACACACACATATTTTACGTACACAAAAACTTTTATTTTGGATGTGATTAATTGCGATTAATCGTTTGACAGCACTATACATATATTTATTACTTTATTACTATATATCAGAGGTGGGGGCAAGTCACACATGTTCAAGTCTCAAGCAAGTCCCAAGTCCCTACCATCAAGTCTCAAGTCACAGTACAAACAAATCAAGCAAGTCAAGTCAAGTCAAGTCAGTGGCTCACCTCAAGCAAGTCAAGTCGAGTCCTGATAAGGGTCAAGTCAAGTCACAGTATGAAACAGGAACAAATATATTTTTGCCACACGACCTTATTCATTTTTCCTCAGAAATTTACTTTAATTATACATTTTAAATAATAATGTTTTAAATATAACATTTTTAAATACTACTTTGTATACCGATAAGGTTGTAATTGAGAAAAAATATGAGATACATAAAAATATGTATCTCATATTTATGTTATATTGAGTTTGAGCATCCTAGGAGACAAAGATAATAGATGTTTGAAAATGATTTCGCACTAAATATCTCCAGTGAAGACGCTAAATAATTTCAGAGTGTAACAAAACATGCTATTCAATTTTAAATAATATGCTGACTACAAATCACCCCTTATATCAGAAATAAAATGGACCCAAAATTTTCATCGGATATAGACACCCTATTTGGACTGTTTCTTTCACTTTGCATGATTGCCTACATTGTTCTTGAAAACTATTGTCATCATGGCTCAAAACAAGAAGCCTATTGCTGTTAATGTTTATGTATCTTCACCTGTAGCTTATCGATTTCTTTGATTTTATCTTAATAAGAACTAAATTGACAGCTGTGCATTTAAGGTCTGCCTAAGCTTTGTGTTTTGTTTCATTTTTGTTTTCTGTTTGTTCTGTTGGAAAAATAATTAATTTAAAAAAATTGAATATAGAAATATGAAATTAACTGATAGGCCAACTCTATGACATTAATGCTGCCAGTAAGTGGTGGCAAATCACAGCTTTATCACAGAAGTGTTCACTGAACCGATTCATTCAAAACAGTTGATTCGTTCATGAACAAGCAAGAATGGGCCACTGAATCACTCAACCGATTCGTTCAAATCCCTGGATTCGTTCAGTGTGTTGCTTGCGTAACTCTAACTTAGCTGTGGACTCAACGGAACTGTTGGCAGCCGCGCTGAAAATATTACTAAATATCATAAGTTATAAATATAAAAACTCATACTAGGGCCATTTTGACAACATGTCTTGGATTTTGGGTTCAAGAGAAATATCACTAATCGATAAAACACTGTGGTTTTCAACTAACGAACACATTTACATATCTTTCCTTTATGAAGTGGTGACGTCCTGGCTTTGCAAATGCATACAGTTATTAAGTGTTAATCCAAACATCGTGAGATCTCTTGCTCCCTGTATTTGGCGAGATGTGTTCCTGCGATCGTGCACAGTGTCATGAACTGCGCAGACTCGGATCACTTCTGCCGCTGGTTCAGTGGCTTGCGTTTTGTTTACCAAATTACGTCACAATGATTTATAATAACAATTAGAGTTGTTATAAAGTCAAGTCCTGCCGAGTCATGAAGGTCAAGTCAAGTCAAGTCAAGTCTCAAGTCACTGGATCTCAAGTCCAAGTCAAGTCGAGTCATTTTCTTTATTTAGTCAAGCAAGTCACAAGTCCTTAAATTTGCGACTCGAGTCAGACTCGATTCAAGTCATGTGACTCGAGTCCCCCACCTCTGCTATATATATATTTATTTATTACTATTTTATTACTATTTTTACTGTTCTTCTAATAAACCAGTTTTGGCAAGTATTAAAAAATAAATAAAAACAAAAAAATCTTTAAAAAAAAAAACCAATTAAAAAAAAAAAGTCTATCTGACCCCAAACTTTTGAATGGTAGCGTAGCACTGATCTGGAATAGTTATGTATCAATGCTTCGGATCAATTACCGACAAGCGGGTTTCTCCTGATGTCAAGCACACACAGAGTGGAATTGGACTGAAGCATCTGCTCTAGAACTTGAGCTCCTTCATTCGAGATCCCACAACGCTGCAGGTCCACCGCTAGGGCAAAATAACATAGGAATGTGGATGTCTACGTGCTTCTGATATACAGTATATGTATGTGTGTGTGTGTGTGTTGAAGAGTGACTTGTCAAACCTTTGACCCACAGGTCCTCTGTAAGCTCACGGGAGAGTGCCATCACTCCTCGGTCTCCGATCAGAATGTTGTCGTTGAGAGTGATTCTGCGCAGTCCGCTCATTGCTTCAAACTCTGCTTTCCTGTAGCGCAAAGTCTCCACCCACGCTGTGCTATGCCGTCTCGTTGCCTGGTGCTAAACGACAGATGAGCCTCATGAATCTGAGGAGTCTAACTTTGTATCATGACATTTAAATCAGCTATTTTTTCACAGGTAATTCTTTGGAGGAGAATTTATTTACGTAGATTTCCAGGAATGAATAATGTCACTTGTACCTTTATGATGTTCGCCATATGCTCCGCTCCCTGCCAGGTGATATTGCAGGAAGTGAAATCCATTGTCTTAATCGTTGAGGAATATTTCACACTCTGACAGATGACTGAATGACAGAACCATATAACAAAAATAAAAGTTTTTGCATTAACTCATACATACAATAATTTAACAGATTCAAAAATATATGTATACAGCATTTGCACATGTACAAAAACTCAGTTAAGCTTCTCACAGATAATCAATGGCATAAATGAATGAATGACTGTCATAATTTGTCTGATCATTTTAACTCACCTTCCAAACCTTGATCTGCGATTGGACAGTGTGCTAAAGACAGGTGCTCCAATGACACACTCTTAGCTAAACCCTAAAGGGAAATTACAATGTTAACTGAACATGTATTCAAACAATACATAAAAAGATTTAAATAAATAAAAACTGTACAATAAAAGTTAAACAATTTTTTTAATGAAATATAAATGAAACAAATGGAAAATAAAACAAATTTAAACAAATAAATCAATAAAAAATAATAAATATATTAAAATAAATGAATAAATACAAAAATAAAACATTAAAACAAAAATGAATGAGGCATTAATATAAAATAAAATAAAATATAATATATAATAAAATAAAGTACAAAATAAAAAAGTTAAAAAATAAAATACAAAAAACATCAGAAATAAAACAACTAAAATAAACAAAAATAATTTAAACAAAACTTAAAGCAAAAAATTAATTAATTAATTAATTAAAAAAAAAAAAAAAACATACATCCATACATACAAAACATTCACACATAATATGTGACCCTGGACCACAAAAAAACAGTCATAAGGGTCAGTTTTTAGAAATTGAGATGTATACATCATCTGAAAGCTGAATAAATAATCTTTCCATTTATGTATGGTTTGTTAGGATCGGACAATATTTGGCCGAGATACAACTATTTGAAAATCTGGAATCTGAGGGTGCAAAAAAATCAAAATATTGAGAAAATCACTTTTAAAGTTTTCCAAATGAAGTTCTTAGCAATGCATATTACTAATCAAAATTAAGTTTTAATATATTTATGGTAAGAAATTTACAAAATATCTTAATATCCTAATGATTTTTGGCATAAAAGAAAAATCGATAATTTTGACCCATACAATGTATTTTTGGCTATTGCTACAAATATACTCGTGCTGCTCACAATTGGTTTTGTGATCCAGGGTCACAAATAATCAATATCAAAGAGAGAGGCTAAATATTTCACTCCACCTTTGTGAGAGCCGTGAGGTCCTTCTCTCTCAGTGGCAAACCGTGCAGCTGAAGGGTCTTTATGCTGCTTGACTCACACAAGCACTTTTGCACAGCCTTGCACAACTGAAAAGTCATATTTTTGGAATGAATCACAGGGGTCTTCTTCTTACTATGAGACCTGTAAGAACCTGAGAAGATAAAGACACTCCATCATAATAATATTGACCACACTGATGAGTTTTGATGAACCAGGACAGCTTCCTCAGCTAAAACACGGCTACACAATATGTTCCTTTGCCATTTAATTTCAATTACTTTAATTAAATTAATGACTGCTGGGCAGTACAAATTTTCTAGATGGCATGTTGTACATTACATAACACATGTGCAGTATAATGCATTTCCAATTGATGCTTTTTGGTAGGGCTGGGACGATACGCTAATCTGCCAATTCAATACTATCCCGATACTTGTGTGCCGATTCTATATATTGCGATAATTAAGTATTGCGATTATATAACTATTGCGATTCGGTATTACAATTTATTGTGATTTTTGTTTGCTTACTAGACAATGGAAAATACTTGATAATACCCTTAAAAGAGACTGTATATGATGAGTCATATTAACAAAAACAACGCATCACATCTTTCTGAACTTTTATTTCAGGAGCATACACATACTGTACACAGTGTGTATGTAAAGTACCTTGAACCATGAAACTTTCAAGTACCAAAACCCTGAACTTGCACACAAATATAATAGTCAAATGTTCAACAAAATGAGCAGAAAAAATACTTTCTGAAATAAAATGAAGTGCTATGTTACTTTGCATACCGTTTTAGTCATGTTTAGTCATGTTTTCCTGGCAGCGTGTAAAATCCAAAGTGTTTCCACACTTGGGATTCAAAACGTGAAGGTGCAGAAAGAATTCTGGAAGAGGTTTGATCCTCTGCCTCCGTCATGGTTTGGCTTTCTCACGCCGGCTTGAAACGTATATGACGTCATCTAATGCAGCGGCACTGTGCATGCAGAACGATCGTTGTATGACAACAAAGCACCGCGAGAGCTACAGAGAACAGACGGCTCTGCATGCTTTCGAATTCGCTCTCGCAGTACTTTGATGTCATACGCTGATTATGGAGCGAATTTTGTGACAATATTCATCAAAAAAAATCCAGCATTTTGCAAATAAACACAATCTGCTTTGCAAAGAAAAACTCGACTTTCAAACAAACGCAAAGTGATTTGCAAATACAAAACTCAATTTGAGAGAAAATGCAGAGGTATGGACAAATATATGTATGGTGTGTTACAACTGTGAGACTCATTTGCCTTTTTATGAGGAAATGTGGCTTGATTTTGTCACAAATGCATGCTGGCTGATTTTCTCACAAATGTGTGCTGGCAGATTTTCTTACAAATACAATTGAGCAACTTCCTTTTCCAAAAACAGCAGATGACGCTGTCGGCCAATTTACGCTAATCTCTCGAGACGCCTGTTTACCTTTTCAGGGAATACAGCAGACCAACATGAGTGGGGAACGGGTGAGTTTCTGTCTCATTATATCTATAATTAACCATTTAGATGTTTTCCCAAAAGAACCCTACTACAATGTCAGTGAAATTCACAAGAAGTGCTGTAAAGTTGTTAACATGATTGATTAGTTCAAAAATCAGTAGTGACATGGCTAAACATTTAACTAGGCAGTCTTTCCCTATAAAAAACGATCCATTCTCCGTACCTCTTATCCTCTGTTGGATCGCGGGATATAGAATATATAGGCTACATATGTTGATACAATTGCTCAACATTCAAAACAATGCAGGGGTATAACAATATTTCGTGTCACAATATATTGTAATACTAAAATACAAAATGTATTATGGATAGCGACAATAGTGTGTACCAAAAATGAAAGCTTAGACAATTTAATTTAGTATCAGATATAGTAATATCACCCAAGACTTCATTAATAATTAATAAAAAATTTAAAACAAATCACACTATTTAGTACAATTACAATATCTAAAACTTTTTAAACTTGAAACACTGTGCAATCATTTGTGTATTTCTCTTCTGGTAGAACTCTTGTCCTGTGAATTGGGGAAAAGGATCAAGTTCACGCTGATATAATACTAAATTCAGCATTTTAATAAACAGTGGTTTACCAGTATTTCAGAATGATTTTAACAATGTAATGATTAGAAAATAATCTTTGGGGTCGAAGACTGCGCTGGCGCATTTTGTCATGTCACGAAAAGAACTAAAAATACAGATACGAGTATGGCATCATTTGAAACTGCAAAGGGTCTACTTTTGTTTGTATATAGTCATAATAACAACAAAACAATTTGCTTTTGTAAAATAAAGAAAACAAACAGGGTGTGCTCTCTGCCGTCTCGGTCTCTGGGAACTTTCTTCACAGGCACATGAATTAGGGGTGTGCAGCGAAGCCAGTATTTGTATCTGTAACAATCACAAAATTATTTGTGTCTGTATCTGTATTCGGATAAAACCGGAAATAGGCGGAGTTTGAACCGGAACTTCGTACGGTTGTACTTGATAAGACCGTTATGTCTATGGTTTTACGCACTGAATTAATAAAGCATTAAAAAAAATGTCTATGGTTTTACAGCCTTTCTTTCTTTTTCGTAGTTATCACTGAACAAATATGGCATGTTTAACTAAAATATATATTTTTTTATGATTATAACGTTTATTTAAATATCTTCTTACAGTCGGAGCCGATACCCTTGTATAGGCAGTGCTTCGAGATGTATTGCGGTTATGCTTCAGGGAACGCGAGTTTGAATCCCATTTTGGGGACCTTTCGTGATCCAATAAATAAATATTTAAATATCTTCTAATTAAAACAGTAAGGGTTCCTATGCAGTTTAGAAATATAGAAATTGATTTAAGTAATTTCAAGGAAATGCATGGAAAAGGCAAGTGCAACACTGCTATTTTATTTGCGCTTATTTCATTCATAGAGTTTACACTCATTTACTTCACACACTTGTTACTGCGTTGTAATTTTAGAGGTTTATGTAAAACAACATGATTTCCTTTGGCTCACCGGTTCCTGCGCAGTTTAAAAAAGTATTTCACTTAAGTAATTTGCAGGTCTGGAAAATATGGGAAAAAAGAGAACAGTAGCTATAGCCTATGGAAAAATATTTGTGTTTCGACTATTTGCCCTATTCAGTGTTCTAAAATATAAAATTAATTTCTAAAAATAAATTGATCATACAAGTAGAGAGAATTCATAACAAACGTTTAGTAATCATCTGAACACGACTGAATTAATTCAAGGCTGAACTCTTTAAGCAGTCTTTTTTTGAACTTCACTAAACAAACGTGCGTGTGCCACGTAGGGGTGTGCGATATTGAAAAAAAAAAGATATCTCGATATTTTTGACAATCAGTTAACGACAATCAGACGATATTTTGCCGAGTGTGTTATTGTGCTGATATCTGACACACTCTGGACAGCGAAGACTCTTCTTGGAGTGACTCAGATGATGAATGTTTGCATTTTGAAGAGCCACTAATATAATTCCTGACAGTAGCCTTTTATTCTTAACTTCATGAGTTAAAATGTTGCTCGGCTATATACAAAAAGATACATATTTTTAGATGGATTCTTCCAAACAAGCTATTGTCAGACTAAAATATGCCAGTATTCAGAGTAAAATATTGGTTGAAATATGAAATATCTCCATACAGGCCACTTTTAGTTTTAAATGTGTATAAAAGGCGTGTATATAAACTATGCTATATAAAAACATAAATAAACTATGATATCCTATCCCTTATGAAAATTAAAGTTTGTTTTACTATAGTAAAAGTGTGGTAACCATGTTTTTTTGCAGGTTACCATTTCTATAATGGCAGCTTTACTACAAATACAATGGTATTTATTTAGTAAAACCATGGTTAATTTTCATAAGGGAATTTTAATGTTTAGATTATATTTCGGTACATTTATATAGCTGAATCACAATAAAGCTCACCTGAACTTAAACTAGTTTGATTATAGTAGCCTATTTGTATAATTAGTTTAGCCTACTCTTTTCAGTAGGTTGTCTGTGTGTAGTTTTATATTTGTTTAAACTTTTACTGCAGAGGTAGCTTACAACATTTCTCTCCACTATAAACCTTACTTGACCTAACGTAAAAAAAAAAAAAAATTCAAAACGCTTTCATTTTTGGTACACAGTTGTCGCTATCCACAATACATTAGCATTTTAGTATTACGATATATTGTGACACGAAATATTGTTATACCCCTGCATTGTTTTGAATGTTGAACAATTGTATCAACATATGTAGCCTATATATTCTATATCTCGCGATCCAACAGAGGATAAGAGGTACGGAGAATGGATCGTTTTTTATAGGGAAAGACTGCCTAGTTAAATGTTTAGCCATGTCACTACTACTGATGAACTAATCAATCATGTTAACAACTTTACAGCACTTATTGTGAATTTTACTGACATTGTAGTAGGGTCGCTTTGTGAAAACATCTAAATGGATAATTATAGATATAGTAAGACAGAAACTCACCTGTTCCCCACTCATGTTGGTCTGCTGTATTCCCTGAAAAGGTAAACAGGCGTCTCGAGAGATTAGCGTAAATTGACTGACAGCGCCATCTGGTGTTTTTGGAAAAGGAAGTTGCTCAATTGTATTTGTGAGAAAATCAGCCTGCACGCATTTGTGAGAAAAGCAAGCCAAGTTTCCTCATAAAAAGGCAAATGAGTCTCTCAGTTATAACACACAATACATATATTTGTCCATACCTCTGCATTTTCTCTCAAATAGACTTTTTGCAATTTGCAAATCACTTTGCGTTTGTTTGAAAGTTGAGTTTTTCTTTGCAAAGCAGAATATTGTCACAAAATTCGCTCCATAGGCTGATCGTCTGTGTGGTGCTGCTCTAAGTCAAACTAGGGTTGTTCCGATTCCGATACTAGTATCGGAAATTCCACCGATACCACAAAAAAATCTGGCATCGGTATCGATCCGATACCATTCTTAAACAAGATCTATAGTCATGCCCGCTAGCTTTGCTTAACGCTGCAAATCGGAAATCAATTCTTCTTCGCTGCTCAGAATGCAAACACAGGAAGTTGTGCACAAGCAACCACTATTACTATTAGAGCAGCAAAGAATAAATACAAACGTGGTAGCACATTGCCAGTAAATCACTCGCATATGCGACTAAGGGTGAATCCCATTTCTCTGTCTTACCCCTTCCCCTTAGTTTTGCGGGTTCACGTGAGAGTAAGGGCTATCCCAATTCTCGTTTTGATCGAGGGGTAGGGCTAAGGGGAAGGGGTAGATACCCCTTAAAACCAAGCATTTTCGCGAGCTTACTTGAAACCAAGGGGTACACACAGGGGCGGACTTAGCAATTTGGGGGCCCTAAGCAAATTCCAGGTATGGGGCCCCCATACAATATGTGTCCTTTTATGCTTAACCCCTATTTTGCACACTCGCTCAAGTTTTTAGTTTATTTATCCCTTCACAACCAGTAATTAGTCAACTTGCTGCTGTTCTAAAGCCAAATTAGGCTACTTTTTTTTTTTTCCGGATCACAAAAGGAAGACATCAATAAATAAATAAATAAAAGAAAAATGCGTGCACTTGTCCATTTAATAAATTGCAAAAATTTTCAATCTTTTTACAAACATAAAACTATCCCATGCAACTCATTCCATATTCCAAGTGTTTATAACCCTCATTTTGCTTGCTCGCTCTAGTTTATAGTTTATTTGTATCGTCACAACCAGTAATTTGTTAATCAGTAATTCTACCTTATTTTTTGAGATTACAAATGAAGACATTATCCAAAAAAACCCAACAAAAAAAAAAAAAAAAAACTTGCACTTGTCCATTCAATAAATTGTAAACCTTTCCAATCTTTTTACAAACATAAAATTATCCCAGGCAATTAATTATATATTCCAAGTGTTCTGAAGGCATACTTTAGGCTTTGCCGAGAAACAAATCGAAAATGAAACCTATTATTAAGGGAAAATCTCCAGTCATTGCATTCGTGCATTTATAGGAGTGCGCGGCAGTTCGCGCCAGTGCGCCTAGGAGAAGCACACAAGAGAGTCATTTTGAAACATCAAGATAAATAAAATTGTGAGCGCTCCCTCATAATCATTATAGCTGTCTCTCACTTCAATTCATTGCGATCTCACGACGTTCCGTTAATAAGCTCTACACTGCACAATGAATCTCTTATTTACATCGTATCTACACTTTGTTATAATGAGATGATCCCCGACCTTGCAGAACTCAGCACTTGACAAAAACTCGGCATTTTGATCAGTAAGTGGATTCTAACTTAAACACTTCTGGTCACTGCGTTCAAGAAATCAGCGCACATGTCTGTGAACGGCTACAGTGCTCAACGCTGCAAATATGTTTTTCCAATATCAAATGGGGCCCCCTGATTCCCCGGGGCCCTAAGCGGCCGCTTACTTCGCTTATTGGTTAAGTCCGCCCCTGGGTACACAGAACGCACTGCGCAACCGGCAACAATGGCGGCCAGATCATCAAGTATTAAAGTATTTTCGGCTTAAATAATTTATTAAAAAATTACGACAGTCTTGTTTTGTGCTCTAGACAGTCCTGTACATATATATTTGCAACATGATCTCACAGAATTCCGTGTAATGTTCACGGACTTAATTAACCTCCGAATCTGTGGTGGCATCACGGAATCGCCGAAAATTCCGTGATGGGCTCACAGAAGTGATACCAATGTAAGTCAGTGAGGCATCAGCCGTGCTCCACGCACGGAAACCCTTAGCATCAATATGCCGATGCGATACTGGGAAATTTATCGTCATCATTATTGTTCAGAACCGGGTAGGTTTAGGGTAAGGGTGGGGTCAGGTACTCCAGTGAAAGTATAACTGCATCGGAGTCACTCTTTTTACGTGGTCCGATGCAGCGCTGGTGTTGAACCAGTGAATCCGTGCATGGACCACGGCTGATGCCTTCTGTGAGCCCAGCACGGAATTTTCGGCGATTCCGTGATACCACCACAGATTCGGGGTTAATTAAGTCCGTGAATATTACACGGAATTCTGTGAGATCAGGTTGATATTTGCAACCATGTTCTTAACTGAAACGTTTTAAAAAATCGCTAGTTTGCGATGCTAACGTTACATTGCTGATTTGCACAACAGTCCCGCAGACTAGCCTTGAATGGACTCCATGCATGTCTACAGTTTTAACAAGTTTGTAAAATGATCCATAGTTTGTGATCAACACTTGTCGGCTCTGGTGACGTAGCAGCCAGCTAGAGACGGTGTAGGATGACGTAACCGTAACCAAGTGGTGTCTCATTTCATAGGGGTATGTTTTCACCCCTAGCGCTTACCACTCGGTTTCGAGGGACAAGGGCTAGGGGTAAGACAGAGAAATGGGATTCACCCTAAATCTTCACCCTGGGCGACTAAATAGTGTATAATATTAGCCACTGGCTAATAAATGCTCAGATTATATTCGCCAGTGTGTGAGTTGGAGGCTATGTATAAGTTTAGCACAGATATATTGTCACTCGCTGAACACTCTGACCAAGCGCTTCAGAGTTTCACTCTCCATCAAGCGATCTGGGCTATTTTTCAGTGCAACTGAATGAATGCGCAGCGCACCTGTATTTGACGTACCGTAAGCTCTAGTGTGAAGTGCACGACTCTCCGTCGCTTTGCTTTTTTTCCTCACACGCAAAGAGAGAGAGAGAGAGTCTTACACATAGCGCGTCAATTCTGCTTGGTATGTAAACGATATTCTTTGTTGTATTTTCCTGTCAGAATAACAGAGCTCCTTTTGAATTCTTCAACTTTTAAGAACTGCCGGGTTCTCCGGTAGTAGGCGGAGCTAATGCGCAAGCGACAATCTCATTGGCTGGCGCTCACCTATAATCGTCCCTGTTTTGATTTCAGCAAATCAGTTCAAGCGAACGCAGACAACGTGATTAATATTCATGAATCCAGCAGCTCGTTAATCCTTAGTGCGTTTTATATTGTTCTTAGTAGAATTCATAGTATGATTATTATCTTATCAGTATTATTGATAGTTTCCCCCCCATTTTTTAGAGAAACACTGAATGACCAAAAAAGCACCAAAAAGTTCAGTTAAAATGACTGTATTCATGGTTACCAAGTTTTAATTCTAATTGCTAAAGTTATATCATTAAATAATACTCGATTATCATAATACATTTATAATGCTTGACTGACTGATGTTAAGAGTGTACTTTTAGATATTTAAATAGATGTGCCATTTTCCAAACATTATATATTATATTTTTTTGTTTACTCGCCAGACTATCTATCTATCTATCTATGGTGAAGCACACCATAAAATAATTGTATCTATTCATACAGGTCTAGTAGTACATACAGCTGTATAACCAGATACACACCCAGGTATCGGATCAGTACTCGGTATCGGCCGATACCCTGAGCCTAGGTATCGGAATCGGTATCGGGAAGGGAAAAAGGGTATCGGAACATCTCTAAGTCAAACACACTTATACATTTCGTCCTCTGTTGGAATTAAAAAGCACTAACTTCTCCCCACTGCCAATTTGGAAAAGTAAAATAATTCAATATAAATCGATTCTGAGGTAAACCAATTGATTTTTAATTCGTTTTTAAAAGAATCGCGATAGTTAGGTGAATCTATTTTTTTTCTCCCACCCCTACTTTTTGTGCACTATAATAAATAAAACAGATACTGTGTGCTTGTCTGTTTACTAACTTTGAGCTCCAGTGCTGGTGAGGTGGCAGCTCTTGATAGCAACATGCTGGAGGTGTTTGTTGATAGCCAGGGCTGACAGAATGGGCGTCCAGTCCGTCAGACTGATGTGATCAGGGTTAAACTCTAACATCCCCCGACTCAGGCTGGCTTTCACCGCACGGACAGGAGCTAATCCCTGAGCCGCACACACGTGATCATAGTAACCTTCAAAATCCTGAGCGCCTCTCCGACGGATCTGCGCTGGTTCCAGCATCATGCAGCCTAAGAAAAATAATGGAAAAATGTAAGATCTGCTGTTGTATCTAAAAGCTGTAGGTTCCCACAAGTGACAACCCATGAACTATGACCATTGTGTGCTAGAAAAAGGCATAGAAATGCAGAGTACGCTTTGTAATAACGTCAAATTAAAAAATTGTAGCTTTCAGGGTAACACTTTATTTTAAGGTGTCCATAATACAGAGTAATTAGCTAGTTAAGTACTTAGTAGTAGCCGTTGTACTTACATGAAATAAAATGTAAGTTATGTTATGTTAAGTTATGGAACGGCCTGTACTTACAGTTTGTAATTATGTAGATGTAATAGGCAGCTACTGTTACACATACAGGGCTCGCAAAATTTAAAAATCCCTGGTAGCTCTTCGGGCAGGAGCTCTTCAGATTTTGGTAGCCCGGAAATTAATTTAACTAGCCCAAATTAAAAAATTACCTTTCTTTATTTTAAATATAGAAAATCAGATAGGAGCTTAAATGTCAATCAAAAATATTTTCAATACACAAATATCAACAAATATGAAGGAAGCAATTTTATTTCACTATTTACAGGATATCTACAGAATTTTAAAAAATATATTTAAGGCAATTTATGACCCATTTTAAGAGCTGCACAAGTAAAATGAACACAGAATGAGCGGGGTTGGACAATGTCTATGGTAACATACAGTTTTGAGCCATAAAATTACATGATTTACAGTTCAGATACAGGTTTTCACAAAAACCTTATACAACAGCGTTTCAAGCTATAGATCATTTTTATGAAAAGGGATAAATCAAGCATATAAATTATTGTGTTAATTTAAAACGTATAAATATTACTGTCTTAATTGTTTAGATTTTTAGAAGGCACATTAACTTCTTTCTCATTCACAACTCAGTGGGCCTCATTTACGAAAAACAGTGCAACAAGTATAGGCCACTTTCGTTTTTGTGACACTCTTAATGCATTTTATTTGTTTTCTTTAGGCTATATCGTTATTTTTTTTAAATTAACTGATGGGTGATCACACAGGTGCCTCACACGCACACACATAACATTTCAGCGTTACTAACTTGACATTTCAGCCATTAATCAAACTAAAATGCAGTCACCCAAACATAAAAGTTGCACTGCACAATTTGGACCAAAAAAGTTCCACTGTAAAATCAGCGTGCAGCGCCGAAACAAACATCTATGTTTGCGCATGTGAAGGATGATGTTTTACATGGATATTGGAACGCAAGTGCAGTACAAAGCCTTGTTTACATCATAGATAATAGTTTAGCAACCAAATGTTACATGGCAAAAATTTGGATGTCGAATGAGAGAGGCTTGTGAGCCCAATGCCGTTTAGTTTCGCTTTAATAAATTCATTTTAGCTTGATGTTGTATTCTGTTTAAAATGAATGCCACTATAGCCTAATTTGTGTTTTACTTCATAGTTTAATATAACATTTTATAGCTACTCATTTTTTTCATTCTTCTTCTGTAATACCGTTAAATTTAAAGGGTTTGTTGTGGATTAAGCAGAACTAAATAATCTATATAGTGTTTATAATGTTTATAAATGTTTCGTTATATTTACTGGTATTTAATATAAATATAAATGAATGCCATTGTTTGCAATTATTAGGTTAAAGGGTGTTTTTGGAGTAAAATCAGTTTCTGTTTCATGAGATTACTTCCTCTTTTTGGCCGGGTTACGTTTCTCCGTGTCGTAAACTCTAGGGGCGAGGCTTCTAAACCGGGGTGTTTTTAGGGGCGTGATATTCAAACGACGACTGTTTTCTTCCGCCACATTTATCAACGTGCGATCTTTCGTACGATGGGATTGGCGGCATACGAATGTTTCATAAATCACACGTGAACCTTGTCGTAAGCTGATTTGTGCGCTCGGATCTGCGCTCGTTTCTACGTTAGATTGATAAATGAGGTCCTATGTGTTTGCTGCGTAAAAACATGAGTTGATATTTGCATTGATCTGACCATAAACAGCAAGAAAGGCTTATTGGAAATGCAAATTCATTCTCTGCCACGAGGTGGCGCTTTAGGAGAAGCAGCTCCGCGCTCATAAACGCTGATTTATCAGAAATTATAGGTAAAATGAAATTAAAATGCCAATGACACGTTTCTGAGGACAGTCGGTTCCCTTCAGATACATTCACATAAAGACATCCGCGCCGCGTTTTGACTTGAAACGTGCAGCGCTCATATTTATTCAATGACATAATTGCCTTTTGAAGTTTAATCCAGCTGTCCCCAACTGTAAGACCTCTTGAAATTATAATTAAGACATTTCTTATACCATTTAACGTAGTGGAACTCATCCACAATATCCACCGCGCGCCGCCACCAGCTCCCGCGTCTCACACACACGAGCGAGACTTTAGCACTATATTTAGCAACTTTCAGACCCTTTTAGCGGCTTTTTTTCCATAGAATATACAAACTGACAAACCTAGCGAATGTTTTGGATAAACCTTAGCTATGGTTCAGTTGGAAGATGTCGCCAGTGCTGCCCCGCGAGCGTGAGGTCTGACTCCCAGCGCAGCGTCGCGTCTCTCTGCGTCTGTTCTGTGCAGCGAGCGGCAGAGAAGCACCGCATTCATTTGGCCGTACCGCGACTGTTTGGAATTATAAATATGAGCATAGTTCGTCTGTTAATATTATGCACTTTTTTTTTTTAGTTTACTCAGACGCAGGCAGTGCGCTGCATGAGACAAAAAAGTAATATAGCCAAAACCACCGCATAGCCGCTCTTTAGTATAACGTTAGATGCATGTTGATTTTATCAGACGATGTCGCGATTATAAATGAGAATGACTCCTGGTTAACATGTATTAATGGGTCGTGTTTAGTCACTATTTAGTGTGGAATTTTTCTACAATATTCGCTCATCATGACAGTAAAATAGGGCATTCTAAGTCAATCTACTGCAGTTTTTCCTCCCTCAATCAGTAGAAAATGTGGTTAACACCCGATCATGCATGAAAAAAATAAATACCGTCATATACCGTGAAACCGGTATAATTTTGAAAAATACCGTGATATACATTTTTGGTCATACCGCCCAGCACTAATTTAACGTATTTAAAACTTTTTATGGCCTTAAGTTTGATACAACACACTTTAAGAGTTAAGGACCCGCGGGAGATCTGTATTTAAGGAGCCCGTCGGGCAGGCAGTGATACATTTTGGTAGACCGACTGGAAAACACAATAGCCCCGGGACGTCGGGCTAGCGATTTTGCGAGCCCTGACATATGTTATGCAACCAAAAGATTGTTACATATGTGTTGCAGACTTTAGACAATGTAATTATTAATGCAAGTACAGAGACATAAGCTACTTAAAATAAAGTGTATCAAGATTGTACTTAAGTGTACTTCATGTGTATCAATACTGTACACCTTATCCAGCTGCACCTTAGTTTGAATTAACCCACCAGTACACAGCTAAAATACATGTAATACATTTCTAATTACATTACAATTACATAATATTACACAAACATAAGCTACTTAAAATAAAGTGTATCAAGATTGTACTTAAGTGTACAAGTAGCTGTGTAACAGACTCGGTCTGTTACATGTGTGTAACAGTAGCTGCCTATTACATCTACATAATTACAAACTATAAGTACAGGCCGTTCCATAACTTAGTTACATGGTAAGTACATTTTATTTCAAGTAAGTACAACGGCTACTACTAAGTACTTAATTAGGTAATTACTCTGCATTATGACACCTTAAAATAAAGTGTTACCGCTTTCAGTACATATTAAATTGTTTTAATGATCTTTTGTCATGCTTTTTTTGATATGCTGACTAATATACTAAAGCACATGTAATGTACTTAATTATAATTTTTACTCTAGCGCGTTATTCAATATTACATTTCAAGTTAATAAATTTAATTGTAATAAATGGCAAATGCAACATTATTACAAATGTGTAATTACACATATTTAAATACAAGACATACAAATTTCAATAGAAATGACATTAAAGTATATTTTAGTTTACCATAAATGCTCCAGCAGTACAATTTAACCATATTTCGAAAACAATAGTATTTATTAAATTGCATATAAAGATTTACTTAAGTGGTTCAAAAAGCACTCTTAAGTAATTAACTAACTGTATTTAATATAAATGTAAAGTATAATACATTTTCTTTTAATGGTAAATAACATGCATTTAAGTGTCCAAAAACATTACATTCAGTTTTCACAAAAGTATTTTATTTAAATATGCATTATTTGCATAATAAATACTCTTTTTTTAAAAGGTATGCTATGTGTATATATTTTGCCAATCATAGAAAACATTATTAACACAATTGTTTTACATTTACAGTAGCACAACCAGAGAGACAGTGAACAATTATCATGTAGAATTAAAATATAATTTAATGAACTGAGTGCAGAATGCGTCCACTTTAACCTCTGGATACACCAGGGAGTCTTTTATTGTAATAAATCTACTGTAAATCACTTCAAGAACGAAACATTACAGAAGATCTGTCTCTGCTGACAAGAAAACAATTCTCACTTACTCTTTGGATCCTGATTGCTGAAGGTTTAACTCACACTGAAATACAAATACACGCCAAAATAACGTGTATATAGCTAATTGGCCAGGATATTCCTCACATTTCTACCTTTGATAGGTTTATGTATTATGTGCGTGCGCATCTGCGATAACAATAATGAATCTGGTGCTGTCTGAGCTACAGCAAGCGGTTTAAAGCTGATTTGGTCTTTTTCTTTCAAGTGTTAAACGCTTGTTACCTGTTTGTTAGCGCTGTTGCCGTGGTTTCCACTCTAGAGACTGATAAGTGATAATAACCCACCCAGCGTGTCAAAACAAACCGCGGCGGTTTGAAAGAGAAGCAGCGTCTCATTCTGCGCGTCAAACTCCATCTGCGCCTCTGCGCTCAGCGCCACCTGCTGGCGGGAGTTACTACAGCGTCTCCTTATGGAAAACATTCCTCTGTTGTTTGATTGTTGTTTTGAGTATGATGTGCTGCTGTATCCGTCCAAATGGATCATTAATAGAGAGTCAAATGCAAGTTATTTAGAAATCATCATCATCATGGTTGCATCAGAACAACAGTGCTATTGTAGAAAGTTGAATGCAAATGGCCATATAACTATTATGACTGTCTGTGGTGCAGTAAACCTTGACTAACATTACAACTGAATGTGAGGGAATCATACAATTAGAAATAATTACATTTAATTAAATTATTTATTTACTGTTCTCTCTCTCTCTCTCTTCGGGGGAAGTCTTTCTTAAGAGAACGACAACTTAAAATGTTTCTTTTGAATTCTTCACAGTTTTGTTTCTTGGTGAGAATGTGTTGATTTAAGAGCATGGAAATAAGATGCCATATTCCTGACTCTATGTATTCTGAGTCCCTTCATTTTTACTTGGAAAGTAGTTGCAAATTTTTCCTTGTTACTTTGACTACAGCAAGCAAAAAGGACAGAGTTTTGCCTAACTCCAGATCTTTCTACGCAGAAAGCTCTCTTTAATTGTGTCCAGCATGGTTTGACCTTTTAGTCTTTCCAAACAAATGGGAGTTTTTTTTTTTTTTTTTTTTCATTTTAAATAGTCTAATAATCTCAGAATCAGAAACAACTCTTCCGTCTCTGCTCTTGGAAAAGCCATGTCTTGTATACTCATATAACAATATACTGTGATGTGAGTCGGGTCAGTTTACATTTGAATATAATCTAAAGTAGAATAGAAATTAGGTTCCATCATGAAATCTATAATTGGATTGTGTCTCTCAGTAATGCAAACTGAACTGATCTTACCGTCATAAATCAATGAAAAATGTATAAAATAATGTTGAAAAAAGATATTAGACTCCATTCTAGAAACAAAGCAAAGAAATTCAGCATTGAGACTGAGCACTTGTCTGAAATGAATGATTACGATTATGATTATGACTATATCAACTTGTCCAAAATTGTCCTCTGACACTAGAAAAATATAGGCTACTATAAAATTCTTTATTTTACATGCAACCAATAATGACCAACTTTATTTCTTCATCCAAGTTTGGTTTTCCTCTTGTACATAGCAAGTATTATAAGTATAATATCTACCAAAATTATGTGACTTTTTTTACACATTCCAGCAATTTACTGTGTTTGTTTATGTTGTTACACTCATTTATCTATCTATCTATCTATCTATCTATCTATCTATCTATCTATCTATCTATCTATCTATCTATCTATCTATCTATCTATCTATCTATCTATCTATCTATCTATCTGTCTGTCTGTCTGTCTGTCTGTCTGTCTGTCTGTCTGTCTGTCTGTCTGTCTGTCTATCTATCTATCTATCTATCTATCTATCTATCTATCTGTCTATCTATCTATCTATTACTTATTTATTCAGTGAACACAATATATTGGCATAGTCGGAGGAGGCTGAAAGTAATTAAAAGGTTGAATTGTGTTCACAGGTGTTTTTATAAATGTCAGGTCAGGGCTAACCTGAAAAGGAATGTAAAATTTACAGGGAAAAACTGTAAACTGACGTTCCCAGAATTGAATTTGATGTTTTTTCTTTGAAATAACTAGGTTTCTTAGTTTTTTTTCTTATCAGTTATGCTTATTAGGGTTGTGTGTTACATCTAATGTTGTTAAATTAATGTTTATTGCATATTTCAGTTTAATGAGTCTCACCATGATGGTGTTTAGTGCTTGTGTGAATGACACTGTGCACCTTCAATGTATGTTATGTAATGGGTTTTGGTTCATCATGTGACTCTCGTCACCACCTGCATTTGGTGGTTATCAGTGTATTTCAAAGGTACAAAACGGATTTCAGTACTTCAATAGGTTGGTATATTAACATTATATCAGTTAATGAATTTACGGTATTTAACTGTAAATTTAAGTTAAAACCATAAAGCCTAAAATGTTGCTACCGTATATTTCACGGTAGAATTCCGGCAACCACAGCTACCGTTTTTTTACCGTAAATTTTACAGAATTTTTTTTACAGTGTGGTGTGATATGCTAACTTTTAAATTTTTATGGTTCATAAATCGTTAAGTGCTTCATAATTTTTACTTGCTGAAAAGTATGCCTCTAATTTTGTGGGGGGGGGAAAAATATTACAATGAGTAAAGTTTGGGGTCAGTAAGATGTTTATATATATATATATATATATATATATATAAAGAAATAATACTTTTATTCAGCAAGGATGCATTAAATTGATCAAATGTGACAGTAAAGATAATGTTTGAACTTTATAACTAATATAATAAAGATTACATTTGAACAATCCTTATAATGATTTCTGAAGGGTCATGTGACATGAAGACTCGAGTAATGATACAGAAAAGCTTAAAATCACAGGAATAAATTACATTTTAACCCCTTAACTGTCACTCACAGTTTTGAACAGACATTATAGCGCACTATCCAAACTTAAGTTTTTATAATTCATGAATGAAAACATTTTGTAACATGATTTTGATGTACCATTTCCATGGTAATGCAATGTCAGATTTTAAAATGGGTTTCAAAGGATGAATTTTGAGATTTGAAGTTTTCAACTGATACATAATTTCTTATGATTTCTAAAGAGTGATAGAGAAAAAGGCAACTAAGAAGACTTTCTGTGACAAAGGTCAGAACTCCTGTTATGATGTAGATTTTTCAGGTCCACTCTTGTCATAAATTAATCTATTACTTTTCCTACAAAAAGTGTTAAAATACCTATTTGGGAGTCTTAGACCTTTCCAATGATATATAGTTTGTCATGATTAGATTAGGATTTAATTGTAAAATAGTGAAGTAAACTTAGGCGTATTACAATAGTATTACAATAGAAAACAGTTATTTTAAATTATAATAATATTTCAAAATATAAACATTTTTACTGTATTTTTAAACAAATAAATAAAGCCTTGGTGAGAATAAGGGACCTAAATTGAATTCTATATTTTTAAATCTTCATATGATTCTTATGCATCAGACATCATAATGAAGTGGAAAAAATTCTCTATCTATCTATCTATCTATCTATCTATCTATCTATCTATCTATCAGGATTAGCTGGGGAAATACGTGGACACACCACTTCCCTATTGGTGCAGGTGAAGGTGTGGCGACAGACAGCAGCACAGACGCTCATCTCTGACTCGAGGATGTTCTGCTGCTGTCGCGAAGCCTGAGTCCAGCTCTGCCATTCCTCCACCAGCACCAGACTGAAGTTCTGCTAAATAGCTGGAGATTATGTTCAGTGGACTTTTAAAGGAGGAGCCCATTCATGACCTCTCAGACTGTGGTGTGGAGCAGAGGAGAACAAAATACATCTAATCCAAACCGTAGCCTACTGGCGTGCTGAAGATCGTGCTGTTTTAAACGGGACGGGGCTCTGAGAGAGAGATCATGGCTGGATGCTGCATGTCTGCGGAGGAGAAGGAACGGCAGAGGATAAATCAGGAGATAGACAAACAACTGAGGAAAGACAAGAAAGACTCGCGTAGAGAACTCAAACTACTGCTGCTGGGTAAGGCATGTGCTTCGTAAACGTGTGGGAAAAGATGTTATAAAACGTTTTACTAATAGTTACCCATTTAGATAGATAGATGTTTGATTAGTTCGTTTAAAATGACAGAACAGTATTTATCCTGTTCAAAATTAAGATAAAACTTAGTGTTGATATGTTTATAGTTATTGTGACGAACTAAACTATTATTCTTTAAAAAAAAAAAAAAAAAACTGTACTTTCAGGTAATATAATAGCCTATTGCTAAATGAAAGGCTGCTTAAGTGTAGCCTAGGCTACTTAAAGAAAATAGACTTTCATGGGTTAAAACACTTCTTTCTGAAAACACTGAAGTAGGCCTACACTTTTAAAAAGTGCACTTTAAACGTTTTAGCTACTTTAAACTGCATATTTATGTTTCAAACTTTTGTCATGCTTTAAAGAAGTGCACTTATTTTGCTGTGTTGACTACATACTAAATCGCATGTTATGTACTCCATTATAACTGTAGTGTTATTCAATATTACATTTAATGTATTTTAAATGTACTAAATTGTAACGTCATCATTACAAATGTGTAATTACAAATATATTTAAATACATCACAATGCAAGGTTTAGTAGAAATTGCATAAAAAAGATTATTTTAGTTTACCATAAATGCTTGTCAGTAAATTCAGCACTATTTTAACCATATTTCAACATACAATAGAAATAATTACGAAATTACATAAAGATGTACTTAAGTCAGTGGGTAAACAAAACACGTGTCCTTGTTACAGTGTATTATACATTTAAGTACTGAGTAATATTAATTAACTACATGTACTTACTATATGGTTGGGGTTAGGATTAGGGTTTGGTTTAGGGTAACTTGCATGTAATTATGCATAATTTATTGTTATTATAATAGTAAGTGCATGTAATGTGTAATGATGCGTTAAAATAAAGTGCTACCAAAAACACTCTTAAGTTCAACTAATTGCATTTAATATCAGTTTAAACTAAAATAGGCCTACATTTTAATTTAAGTAACATTCAGTTCATGTGGTTTAGCTGCTGTGGCACTGTTTTATACAGTTCTTGGCCGCACGGCCACTGTCTCTGTTCTTGCTATGCAAAAGCATGCAAAGCAGAACCTGCACTGAACTCTAAAAAAAATTTCCTCAACAGCACTCCCTCCCTCAACAACACCACAGCAGATACACACACACGCAGGAAGAAAGGCTTTGTCGTATGTCACATGTGTGTGTGCATGTGTGGTTTGAGTGTCATTTACTTGTAACAGTCTTGTGGTTCATACACACGTGTGCAGAGTGTGTGAACTGAATCAGTCTCCCAGTAGATTCATTATTACACTGACCAAATTAAGAGCCGGCCCTCGAGACAGGCCGAACAGAAAGGTCAAAATAAGCATCACGTTTACAATACTCCTTTTAACTGTTACCGTTGAGCAATGACTTGGTTTTCTTTATAAATGTCAAACATGAGAATGTTGTATAATGACATG
Organism: Onychostoma macrolepis; assembly: GCF_012432095.1. Taxonomy (NCBI): domain Eukaryota; kingdom Metazoa; phylum Chordata; class Actinopteri; order Cypriniformes; family Cyprinidae; genus Onychostoma; species Onychostoma macrolepis. Next base: position 6,384,104 of record NC_081162.1, read on the forward strand.
TTTTACAGTATGTAAAACAAAATATTTGCATTGTGCTTTCATGTGAGTGTGTGTATGTGTGTGTGTGTTTGGGACGTTTTTTGTGCTCAATAAGCAATATAATTTTAGGTGTGACCAGTGCAAAACTTTATAAACGTAGTTTATTAAAAAAGGCTTTGTTCTTGTTGAATGGCAGCATAGTAATATAAAACACATTCAGTTCATCTGTTTGTGACAAAATATTGTCATTAATACACACTACTTTCCAAAAGCTATTGTTTGGAAACTTCAAAAAATTAGATTTCAAAGCTAATGTACCCTTCAAGTCAAAGATTTGGAATAATTATGATTTTTTTAACGTTTTGTAAGTGCCTTATGCTCACCAAGTCCGACGTTAATTTATGTGATCAAAAAGATGTAATTATTATTTAATTAATACTCAATTATTATTGGTACACAATTATTAATATTGGTTCCTATTATTATCAATGTAGAAAACTTTTACATATTAGAATGATTTCTGAAGGATCAGACTGAAGTAATGCTGAAAATTCAGCTTTGCATCACATGAATAAATTTAATTTGACATTATTTTACAATAGAAAACATTTTTTTAAATTGTGTAATATTTCACAATATTACTGTTTTTACTGTATTTTTGATCAAATAAACACATTGGTTAAGTAAAAGAGACTTCTTTCAAAAACATAAAAAAATAATAATCTAATTATTCCAAATGTTTGACCATTAGTATATTTATTCTATAATTGATATATAATTCATTATATTATATATAATTTCCACATGAGAAAGTGACTGACATTACATTTGAGTTACCGTGGCTTTCAAATAAAACAGATGTTTACTTTACTATAATTTTATCATAATTTACCATAGTCTGTAATCATCTACACTGTAAACCTCCTAACTGAATAAACATCATGGTGAAATGCATTTCTGCGACTTTCAATTGAACTTTATTATAAAGCTGATACGTAAATCTAAGGACTCTTGGTTTCGCATGGAACTCATTCAAATCTGGTCATTTTCATTTGTGTAAAAAATCGCAATGTCGCTAGGACATTCTCAAGATGCTAATTCATGCAAAGTGGAGAATGGTTGAATGGAAAATGGCCCACAGACGAAATTTTCATTTCAAATTTGAATTCCCATAAGCTGGTCCCAAAATGAACTTTTTGCCACACCTGTGAACTCAGAAAATCTAGTGGCGATAAATATTTCTTACCAGCCAACTTTGTATTATTACATCGCAAAATATATTTTAAATGTGATCAAATGTAAAAATAAATAAATAAATTTTGGCTTTATTGCTGAATGTCTGATGATACATTTTAAGTAAAAATTCATTTAAAGACAAAGTATCTAAGCTTTTCTTCAGTTGAAGAATTTCTTTGTATTTTTTACAATTCAGATTTACATTCGTGTTTATTGGAATTTAAATATTAAAATTGTAATTGCTGCAAATATTTTGTCTAATGCAGCAGTCGGCAAGGACAATTTTACTCGCATTTGGCACTTCCTGAGTGACAATTTTGAAACCCTGGCCATAACTTTTCTGTTAAATGGCTGACAAATAATTCAAGATGTATTTTTGCTCTAAATAAAGGAATAATCTTCGAAGAAATGTGTAAATGTGTATTGAAGTGTGAACTGAGAATGAGATAACATTTTATGTAATGCGTCTGATTGATGTACTCATTACACTACAGCAGTGCACACTAACAAACGGTGTGTGTTACACATGAGCCATCCAGAAGTGAACTTCTCTCAGACAGCTGTAAAAGTGTCAAACAACAGGGGCCAGCAGTCTGTTGTTCACTTCCAGCAGAAAACACACCTTACTCATTTATATCATGCCTCGTTGTCTGACTGCAGAAGGCGTTACTGTGAAATCTTTGTATGTTCACAAAGTATGTGGCTATAAGGCATTACCTCGAGAGTTAATGCTCTGCCAAAATCAGTAAATCAACCTAAGAAGCCTCAATTTACCCTAAATCTGACTTGAAATATACATACAAAGACTGCATTCTGTCAAATCATAATGCCACGGCTCTGAAAAATGAAATATGTATTTGTAAATGAGTGTCTAGTGAAGTTGTGCGTTTGCTTTAGCACATGAAGTAGGCTTGAATAATGGCTTTAGTGTGGAGACTCTCACTCCACTCAGCGACTGTTTATTGGACCAAGGGCAAGACAGATATTCTGCCACACGGCACTTTAAACAAATCTCACTGAAACACATACTCCTCCTCAACTTTCCTCCTCTTCGTCTCTATCTTTCACCCCCCTGTCTTCTCTGACTTTTGTTTCTTAGCTGGGTGAAACAACTGCAAGAATAGGTAAAATCTATATATCTATATATATATATATATATATATATATATATTTATATGCAGTGTGTTTGTGTGTATTAGGGCTGTTAAGCAATTATTTGTAATCTAAAAAATGTGTAATCTAACTAATTAATTACATGATTTGCTGATTAATTAATCACAAACGAATCACACATCAATTTGATGAGCTGAGAAATTACAACCATAAGATCATTTAAAGTCTTTATTGTGTTAGATGAGATAAGCATAGAATAGATGTTACAGAAGAATGAGCTTCGTAAAAATATTTTGATTAAATTTAGAATTGATTAGCTATAATGTGGCTATAACATTGTTTTAAGGAGGTGCACCTGAAGTGGCATTTTGATATATTTACAAAGACTGTTCAAAGGTGGCATGAATGCATTTACACTGCAATTAGAATTGCATAAATAATGCTATGAGATTAATAGATTTTAAATGGGCATTAATTAAAAGAAACTGAATATTGAAGTTGATTATTTTTTTAATGAAATTTGTTTATGTACATACATGAACAAATTACAAATTTAAAACTTAAAAAAATTTAAAACTTTAAAAAATTATATATAATCACCTTTTTTTGCAATAGATTTAAAGGGGTTATCGGATGCAAAATTCACTTTTACATGTTGTTTGAACTGAAATGTGTGTTGGAAGTGTGTGTACACAACCACCCTAAAATGATACAAATCCACCCAGTGTTTTTTTTTTTTTAAATCCAAAATAAAAAAGATCACTTTCTCAAATCAAGCCGTTCTCAGATTCTTGGCTGTATGATGTCACACGGACCCAGTCCCCTCCCACGATTGTTGATTGACACTGGCATTTAATCACAGACCCGTCCTGAGTGAGCTGTCATCAGTCCGCCATTGTTTCACTGTTGGAGCAGATGTAGACAAGAATGGCTCCTAAGCGATTGAGGTGTTTTGTTGTTGGATGTAATAATTAACATAGCAGTCGTCATTTACTCCCGACATCTGAGCCGCTGAAGATGCAGTGGATTACCTTTGTCTTTGAAGGGAATGCGCTCCCCCAGTCTACCTAAATGCCTCTATGTTTGCGCAAATCATTCGTGATCCAGCCTCACCTACAGAGGAAGTGAGTACAAGGTTTTTTAATGAATCTTTGCAAATCGCCTTTCCTAATAATGTGTTAGCAAGTTCCACGATGAATGCGGCTAAAGTTTACAGTCTCTCAGAGAACTGCGTGTCACCCCACGGAAGAGAGGGGCTGGGTGAGCAGAGCTCATTAGCATTTACAGGGACATGCACTGAAACGGCTTGCTGTGAACAGAGCTGTTTTTGACAGGGTAAAAAGGGTGTTGATTTACACTACCACTGATAAATTTTAACCAAAGTATGTAACAGACTTTTCATTAAGACCCTAAAGAATCATATCAACTTGTGGAAAATGGGCATCCGATGACCCCTTTAAATCTAGAGTTTGTAATTTCATCAAAGAGAATAGCAGAACACACCTCCATCTTACATTGGTCAGGAAAACTACAAACCACACCCCAAACTCTTGCCATTGGTTGAGACAGTGTTGCTGTGTCTGGCTGGTTGAGATGATCAAATAGCAATGTTTTGTTAGTGCCTCAGAGTCACAGTATTAACCCTTTTCGAGGAACCAACCTAAAATAAGATGGAATATGTGAAAATTTAAATAAAGATTACATGCATAATAAAAGAGTGGGAAAATACAGTGGTCTAGAGTGGTTTTAGGTGGAGTGTAGCATATCATGCTGCAGGGCTGTACGTATATTCCCTTCTCCTCGGTATATTCACTGTGACATTATCCTCAGCCATGTACATCTTACAGCTGTCCTGAGTAAAGACACAGCAGCTGGAGAATATAAACACAACTCTGGCAAGCCGCACGTTCAGTCTGTCGAACATAATCGTTTCAGTCTTGTCTTGCTAAAGTAGCCAAACACTAAACAGATTTACTTTTTGTTCATCTCTGGGGAAAAATATACAAATGAGAAGCGGCCAGATTCACCCAACCATTTGAGTTATTTAATCAAAGCCACAAAACCAGAGAACAAGCCGTTATAGTTGTTCATTTCGGGAACACTTTATTTTAAGGTGTCCATAATACAGAGTAATTACCTAATTAAGTACTTAGTAGTAGCCGTTGTACTTACATGAAACTAAATGTACTTACCATGTAACTACATTATAGAACAGCCTGTACTTACAGTTTGTAATTATGTAGATGTAATAGGCAGCTTCTGTTACACATATGTAACAGACCGAGTACTTCATGTGTATCTATACTGTACTCCTTATCCAGCTGCACCTTAGTTTGATTTAACCCACCAGTACACAGCTAAAATACATGTAATACCTTTCTAATTACAATAAAATTACAGAATATTACACAGGCATGAGCTACTTAAAATAAAGTGTATCAAGATTGTACTTAAGTGTACAAGTAGCTGTGTAACAGACTCGGTCTGTTACATATGTATAACAGTAGCTGCCTATTACATCTACATAATTACAAACTGTAATTACAGGATGTTCCATAACTTAGTTACATGGTAAGTACATTTTACAACGGCTACTACTAAGTACTTAATTAGGTAATTGCTCTGTATTATGACACCTTAAAATAAGGTGTTACCTTCATTTCTTTCAAAAAATTTTTTGAAGCATAAAGGTAATATAATAATTCCTGGATTTTGGAGTTGGTATGGTATTATTGGTACTGATACCAGTTATTGATTGATGGTAATGATTTCAAGGTGAACACTTTTTTTTAATATACCTACTGTTCAAAAGTTAGTAGTAAGATTTTGTAATGTTTTGAAAGACGTCTCTTACCAATGCACCATTTATTTGATCAAAAAATACAGTAAAAACAGTAATATTGTGAAGTATTATTACAATTTAAAATAACTGTTTTCTACTTTAATAAATTTTAAAATGTAATTTATTCCTGTGATGGAAAATCTAAATTTTCATCATCATTACTCCAGTCTTCAGTGTCACATGATCCTTCAGAATTCATTCTAATATAATGATTTGCTGCTCAAGAAACATTTCTTATTATTATCAATGGTAAATACAGTTGTGCTGTAGAAACATTTTTTCATTATTCGTTGATAAATACAAAAGTTCAAAAGAACAGTTTATTTTACTTAAATAAATGTCTTTACTGTCACTTTTGATCAATTCAATGTGTCCTGTCTGAATAAAAGTATTCATAACCTCATTTCACTCTTAGAAGAATTTGCAGTGGCACTTTGAGATACAAACATACATGGCATATTCATATACCATGGTAATTTGTCCAAAAACATGGTAATACAATTGTACTTTTTTCTTAGTGCAGAAACTGAAGAATTGATTTGTCTTTTTTCTCTTGTAGGCACAGGTGAGAGTGGCAAGAGTACATTCATTAAACAGATGAGGATCATTCATGGCTCGGGTTATACTGATGAAGATAAGAAGGACTTTATTAAGCTTGTCCACCAGAACGTGATCAGCGCCATGCAATCCATGGTCAGAGCTATGGACATGCTCAAGATCGCTTATGCTAACTCAGACAACCAGGTACCACTTGACACCATCCAAGTAAATCAGATAAACAATGTTCCCAATCTCTGTTGCCAGGAACATTCACTGTTGCTCAAGTCTTATTATTTAATTCAATTTTGCTTCTTAGTGTAGTTATTTATCTTGTTTAGATGCCTTTACTGGAATTCATTTTGGTCTTTATGCATTTAATAATGAATTGGTCAAAAATGTAATTTTATTAAACTTCATAATCATACCTTTTTTATGTTCACCTGTTTATTTCCTTCCAGATGGTTTTACGTCCTGTTTATAAGCTTTGCTTCACTTATATTAATTGGCTGTTTTCTGCACTCTGGCTCTTGACCGCACACTCTCATTGGTCCCCTGGGGAGATGCTGATCAGTCCTGATTGGCTGTGCTTGTCTCTGCAGGCTAATGCTACACTGGTGAATGATATTGAGGTGGATAAGATCATGAGTTTGGACGAGGCCCAAGTCAACGCCATCCGGAGTCTATGGAACGACACTGGGATTCAGGAATGCTACGACCGCCGCCGAGAGTACCAGCTAACTGACTCTGCCAAATAGTCAGTCTTGTCATTTTCAACTAGTTAAATCTATGATCACTGCATTTTTGACATGATTTGACATTTTGAAGTGATTGAGGTTTGGTCATATACAGGTGCATCTCAATAAATTAGAATGTCGTTGAAAAGTTCATTTATTTCAGTAATTCAACTCAAATTGTGAAACTCGTGTATTAAATAAATTCAATGCACACAGACTGAAGTAGTTTAAGTCTTTGGTTCTTTTAATTGTGATGATTTTGGCTCACATTTAACAAAAACCCACCAATTCACTATCTCAACAAATTAGAATACTTCATAAGACCAATACAAAAAACATTTTTAGTGAATTGTTGGCCTTCTGGAAGGTATGTTCATTTACTGTATATGTACTCAATACTTGGTTGGGGCTCCTTTTGCTATAATTACTGCCTCAATTCAGCGTGGCATGGAGGTGATCAGTTTGTGGCACTGCTGAGGTGGTATGGAAGCCCAGGTTTCTTTGACAGTGGCCTTCAGCTCATCTGCATTGTTGGGTCTGGTGTCTCTCATCTTCCTCTTGACAAGACCCCACAGATTCTCTATGGGGTTCAGGTCAGGCGAGTTTGCCGGCCAATCAAGCACAGTAACATCATGGTCATTGAACCAGCTTTTGGTACCTTTGGCAGTGTGGGCAGGTGCCAAGTCCTGCTGTAAAATGAAATCAGCATCTCCATAAAGCATATCAGCAGAAGGAAGCATGAAGTGCGCTAAAATTTCCTGGTAGATGGCTGCATTGACTGTGGACATCAGAAAACACAGTGGACCAACACCAGCAGATGACATGGCAGCCCAAATCATCACTGACTGTGGAAACTTCACACTGGACTTCAAGCAACATGGATTCTGTGCCTCTCCACTCTTCCTCCAGACTCTGGGACCTTGATTTCCAAATGAAATGCAAAATTTACTTTCATCTGAAAAGAGGACTTTGGACCACTGAGCAACAGTCCAGTTCTTTTTCTCCGCAGCCCAGGTAAGATGCTTCTGACGTTGTCTCTGGTTCAGAAGTGGCTTGGTAGCCCTTTTCCTGAAGACGTCTGAGCGTGGTGACTCTTGATGCACTGACTCCAGCTTCAGTTCACTCCTTGTGAAGCTCTCACAAGTGTTTGAATCAGCTTTGCTTGACTGTATTCTCAAGCTTGCGGTCATCCCTGTTGCTTGTGCACCTTTTCCTACCCAAATTCTTCCTTCCAGTCAACTTTGCATTTAATATGCTTTGATACAGCACTCTGTAAACAGCCACACTTTCAGGAATGACCCTCTGTCACTTACCCTCTTTGTGGAGGGCGTCAATGTTCGTCTTCTGGATCATTGCCAAGTCAGCAGTCTTCCCCATTATTGTGGTTTCAAAGAACAAGAGATACCCGGAATTTATACTGTAGGGATGGTCATTTATTGAAACTCAAATGTAAATATTTTAATATTTTGAGATACTGATTTTTGACTTTCATGAGCTGTAAGCTCTAATCCTCAAAATTAAAACAAATTTTTTTTAAAAATGTTTTACTTTACATGTAATGAATCTGAAATATATGAAAGTTTCACTTTTTGAAATAAGTTACAAGAAAAAATGAACTTTTTCACTACATTCTAATTCATTGAGATGCACCTGTATGGTACTGGAAACTCTGCAGACCCTCATTGAAAGAAGTAGACTTTCGCATACTTTTTAAAAGAGTACTTATTATGGAAATAATATACTTTAAAAGAATATACTTGAGTGTGAATGTAATGTTTTCATACGCTTAATTATATGTAATTTTCAATTAATTGCAAACAGAATTGTAGTTTAAATTCATATTAAAAGTAATTACGAGTGTTTTGACCCACTTAAGTAGGACTTACGTGCTTCTTTATATGTAACTTTAAAATATTTTAATGTCATTTCTATTCAAACTTGCATGTCATGTATTTAAATATATTGTAGTTACACATTTGTTGCAATTTAGTGCATTTTAAAAAATATATTAACTTTAAATGTAATATAAAATATCACACTGCAGTTAAAATTATTAAGTACTTTTCATGTGCTTTAGAATGTTAGGCAACACATCAAAATAAGTGTAATTCTTTAAAACATGGGAAGAGATTATTAAAACAATGATTTAAAAATGTACTTTAATGTCAAACATTTTAATGTGAAATTATTTGAAAAAGTGTACTTAAGCGTGTTAAGAAACAGTCATGAAAGTGAACTCTTAAGTACACTTAAGTGGCATTTTATTTCAATAGTATTATATTATCTGCAAGTATCTTTTTGGATTTTAAGCACACAACAAGTGCACATTCAATGCATTTAAGTGCACTTATTTTTCACAAAGTGAGGTCCAGTCTTAGAAGTGTGTTTTCTCTAAATATCCAGCATATCCTCTACAAAATGCGTGGTATTATGGTGTAAAACTCTCTGTGTGCCACATTTATGTGCTTATAACCACTGTAAAACCTGTTTCATCAGCTCTGGCCATGACTTGACCACAGTATTTGTTTTCACATGTAACAGCTACCTGAGTGATCTGGATCGGATTTCAGACGCAGCGTACGTCCCCACAGAGCAGGACATTCTGAGAGTCAGGGTTCCCACCACAGGTATCATCGAGTATCCCTTCGACCTGGAGAACGTCATCTTCAGGTGAGTCCAGCACATGCATCAGCACAAATTTAGTGTGCTGAAAAATTGAATGAAAAATCTTTTAAAAATGCATGTGCCAAAATGTACTCTTTGTATTTATGCTGGTTTCATATTATTTTCAAAAAGTGTAAAATAATTTTCAACAAAATATAATGTGGTGAAAAACATCAAGTAAAAAGTAAAATTAACATTTTCTATAAACACTAAATAAATGTGAGTGCACACATCTTGATCATTTATCAAGCTTGTAAATATATATTTCAAGCAAAAAAAAATTACATATAAATTAAGAATTCATAAATAATGCCATTTCACACCTTGCCTTGTCCTAAAAAGGTCAAATTACCTGATATTTTAACAGACTTATTGATCTGGACACAGTCATTTCTCTGAATGTTTCTGCACGTTAGTCACACCACATGATTTCAATTTGGCAGACAAAAGGTTTAGAAATATTTAAATAATATAACAAAATAGCTTCACTGCTTAGGATATAATAATAAAATATTAAACTACTATTACACTGATGATCAGTTATGACCCCTAAAAAATATCAAAGTTCATTTTAATTGAGAAAATAAAAACTTGACAAAGAAACATGCATGAATGAGAGTCATTAAATATGCGGAGTGTTCACATAATCACAGTCCGTTATGTGTTAAATTAACATAAACAGTTGGGTTAAAACCGGATGTCTTTCAGTATATTAGATCCTTCCAGCTGGTCTTAAAGAGACAGCAGTCTAATAAACCTGTTGTCTTTGTCATTAATGTTAATCAAATAACAAAAGACAAAGAGAAGTCAGTGATTCTTCAATTCATATTTGATTCATTCAGTGAAGATTATGCATTGTTTTAGTTTTACGTTTGACTATTTGATTTCTGTAGTAGTTCTTACTACATGTTAAATAAACCTGTAGTTGAAAAACTTAAGTTTGTTTAATCTGTACTTTTGTTCTATTGTGTTTGCAATTTGCTTTTTGTTCTTATTTTTAATTTAAAAAATAAAATAAAATAAAAATAGCTACATCCAGATATATATTGTTATCCTGAAATAAAATTTCTATATATTGTTCTATATATCTATATATTGTTATCCTGAAATAAAAAGATTTTGGTAATATCGCCCACCCCTAGTATATATATATATATATATATATATATATATATGTGTGTGTGACCCTGGATATATATATATATATATATATATATGTGTGTGTGTGACCCTGGATATATATATATATATATATATATATATGTATATATATATATGTGTGTGACCCTGGAGCTTAAGGGTCTTAAGTAGCACAGGTATATTTGTAGCAATAGCCAAAAATAAATTGTATGGGTCAGAATTATAGATTTTTCTTTTATGCCAAAAATTCAATTAAATTCAATTCAAGTTTAAATTGAATAGCGCTTTTTACGATACAAATCATTGCAAACGTAACTAAGACTTTTGCCACAAAAAACTGCTAATCTTCTTTCTAACTGTCATCAGGATGGTGGACGTCGGGGGTCAGCGATCCGAGCGCAGGAAGTGGATCCACTGCTTTGAGAACGTCACCTCCATCATCTTCCTGGTGGCTCTGAGCGAGTACGACCAGGTCCTGGCTGAATGTGACAATGAGGTCGGTGTACTTTGAGTTCATCCTCGTCCAGGCTGTTCCTCTGTGACTTCATGCTCATGGCAGTTGACTGGATTTGAAATTGTCTCGTGTGTTTCAGAATCGCATGGAGGAGAGTAAAGCTTTGTTTAAAACCATCATCACATATCCTTGGTTCCAGCAGTCATCTGTCATTCTCTTTCTTAATAAGACAGACATCCTGAAGGAGAAGATCGTGCACTCTCACGTGGCCACCTACTTCCCAGAATTCACAGGTGAGTCATTCATAGCAGTTCACTCGAGGCACAAGATGCTTCTTTAATTTCTAAAGATTTTTCTTTAATTTTTAATTTCATTTTAAAGTGAATCACCATCAAGTACAAAAATTCTGAACATAATTTTTTATTACACTTTGATTACACGTGTATGTACACATAGTAATAACTTTTTTTTTTTTTTTTACAAAAACTTAACAAATATCATAAATTATTAATCCATAAAGTTTTAATAAAATTGCACCACATGAGATTTTACAGCCTGAATTGAACTTAAATATGATAATAAATAATATGATATTTTAAAGATATTTATTGTCTTTGAGATATAATTTCTGTGATATTGATTAGATTTTAAATAGTTTAATCCATCTTTATATGTAATTCGATATTAGATACTTATTGACTTGTTGATATAATATATATGCACTGTGTGTGTGTGTGTGTGTGTGTGTATATATATATATATATATATATAATATACATATATACAGTCATGGCCAAAAATATCGGCACCCTTGGTAAATATGATCAAAGAAGGCTGTGAAAATTAATCTGCATTGTTAATCCTTTTGATCTTTTATTTAAAAAAATTTACAAAAATCTAACCTTTCATTGAAGAATAAGTATTTAAAATGGGGGGAAATATCATTATGAAATAAATGTTTTCTAATACACATTGGCCACAATTAACTGCAAGCTTTTATTCAATACTTTTTGAAACCTCCATTTGCCAGTTTAACAGCTCTAAATGTTCTCCTATGATGCCTGATGAGGTTAGAGAACACCTGACAAGAGATCACAGACCATTCCCTCATCCAGAATCACTCCAGACCCTTTAGATTCCCAGCTCCATGTCGGTGCTCCATGTTGGTGCTTCTTCTCTTCAGTTCACATATTTTCTATAGAGTTCAGGTCAGAGGACTGGAATGGCCAGCAGAAGCTTGGTTTTGTGCTCAGTGACCCATTTTTGTGTTGTTTTTGAGGTTTATGTTTGGATTATTGTACGGTTGGAAGATCCAAACATGGCCCATTATAAGATTTCTAACAGAGTCAGTCACTTGTTGATTTTTAATCTGTTGGTATTTGATAGAATCCATGATGCCATGTGTCTCAACAAGATGTCCAGGACCTCCAGCAGAAATATAGGCCCACAACATCAAAAATACAGCAGTATATTTCATTGTACACATGGGGTACTTTTTATCCCTGTGTTCACCAAACCCATCTTGAGTGTTTGCTGCTAAAAAGCTCATTTTTTAGTTTCATCTGACCATAGAAGCCAGTCCCATTTGAAGTTCCAGTCGTGTCTGATAACTGAATATGCTGGAGTTTGTTTTTGGATGAGCGAAGAGCATCTTTCTTGAAACTCTCCCAAACATGTGGTGATGTAGGGGCTGCTTGACAATTTTTTTTAAGGTTTTCTGACCCCGAGACTCAACTATTTTCTGCAATTCTCCAGCTGTGGTCCTTGGAGAGTCTTTAGCCACTCAAACTCTCCTTCTCACCGTGCATTAGGACGATATAGACACACGTCCTCTTCCAGGCAGTTTCGTAGCATTTTCTGTCGATTGGAAATTCTTAATTATTGCCCTGATGGTGGAAATGGGAATTTTCACTTTTCTTAAACCCACTTCACTAATTTGTGAAGCTCAATTATCTTTTGCTGCACATCAAGAATAAGAATTTCTAGGGGTGCCAATAATTGTGTCCAACGTGTATTTGAAAAAAAACATTTATTTCATAATGATATTTCCCCCTATTTTAAATTCTTATTATCCAATGAAAGGTAGATTTTTGTGAATTTTTTTAAATAAAAGATCAAAAGGATTAACAAACAATCCAGATTAATTTTCACAGCCGCCTTTGTTCATATTTACCAAGGGTGCCGATATTTTTGGCTATGACTGTATATATTTATTTATAGAGAGAGAGAGAGATTTTTGTATATTACCTTTCATAATATGCTTTTTTATGACTATGAAGGTCTTTTACCATGCTGACATTTTTAACTTTACTGCACCAAAAATTTATTTTTATACAGAAATAAAAATATGTTCATAACATGCTCAAATGAGATGTGTATTCAAATCATTGCATGTGTAAATGGCATTTTTAATGTATTTTTAAATAAATTAATAGACCAAAAACAGAGCGTCACATCATTGACCCACTGATTACTGTCATTTTTCAGGCCCCAAAAACGATCCAAAGGCAGCCCAGGAGTTTATCCTCAAGATGTACCAGGAGCAAAACGAAGACAAAGACAAAACCATCTACTCTCACTTCACTTGTGCCACTGACACAGAGAACATCCGCTTGATCTTCGCCGCTGTGAAAGACACCATCCTCAGACACAACCTCAAAGAATTCAACCTGGTTTAAAATCAACAACTAGTCCTCATCCTGGAGGACAAACCTGGTCCTGCTCTCTTCTGTTGATCTGTTGAGTAGATTTAGCTCTCACATTAGCTTTACGTTGTTCTCTTGTTGACTAAGGACTTATATAAGGAAGTATCTAGGAGAATTGCCTAATGGATTAGATGTGGACTGGGTTCCTGAAAACGAGCCTTGATCTACCATTACAAGGATGAACCTTCTTTTCAGTCGTGTTTAGGTCCTCTAATAGATGGATAGGTTTCATCGACAACAGATGTTGCCATTTTGTTCTTTATGCGAGTAGAGTTTACAAAGGATTTTAAGGCACATGTAAAAATGTTTTCCTGATGTAATAGATCAAAGTCTTGAAGACTCCTTGAAGCGTTTAATGGCAAAAAGATGGAGAAGTTTACATGTTAATGTAAAAACCTATTCTGGATTTGTTTTTTTAAACTATCATGCTCTGTAATTGCCTTATGTAGTTTTAACACAAGTCTGAGTCAATATAATACATTTGTAGAAATTAAAGTTACGAATTTAATTCAGATATTTTTATTTTATTATTATGTAAAATAATTTACTAGCTATTTTAAACGGTGTTTTAGTGTCAAATTGTACATTGTAAATTATATTTATCAATTTAAACATGCATATTCCTTAAAAAAATCTTTATTTCTCACAGAACATTCAGTCACAGGGCAAATTCTGAAAGTTTTCACATTTTACGCAGCCACTGAATTCGGAGTTTCATCATTTTACCTCAGTTCGTAACAAGTTCAAGCTGTAGTGAATACCTGAAGTGCCTTTAAACTGTAATGTCTGTATCTGCTTTGATAATATTTATTAAACAACGATATACAGCTATATGTTGTTACTCATTAAAATTCAAATAACACAATCAAATAAAATTCAAAATACATTTATTAAATGTGCATAATTAGAAATGACAAGAAAATGATGCAAAAAAGTTCATGCTTTTCTTTGCCTTTATAGTCAACAAGAAATGACATTCACAGTTCTCAATATTACCTCACTAACATCATTCATTTCCAACTGAGAATAAATACACGATAAAACTGTAGAATAAGAGTATGCAGTTGCATGAGAAAAAAAAAAGCACATTTTGTCCCTTCAATCATATTTATTCGAAATCTGGGAACTTGATGTAAGATCTCTTGCTATGTGCTTTTATTGCTATAAACTTTATTAATGTTAAAGGAGTAGTTAACACAAAAATGAAATTTTTGCTGTAAATGTAATCACTCTCAGGTCATCCAAGATGTAGATGAGTTTGTTTCTTCATCAGAACAGATTTGGAGAAATGTAGCATTTCATCACTTGCTCACAAATGGATCCTCTGCAGTGAATGGGTGCCGTCAAAATGAGAGTCCAAACCGCTGATAAAAACATCACAATAATCCACACCACTCCAGTCCATCAATTACAGTCTTGTGATGCTGCATGTTTGTAAGAAACAAATCCATCGTTTAGGCGTTTTTAACTTCAAACCAGTCCATAATCCATAATATTGTTTTCTCCAGTGAAAAAGTCACCCTCGTCTGAATCAGGAAAGAAATAAGCCCAGATCAAGCACCATTTACAAGCCAAAACAGTTCTGAACAAATATGTTGATTTTGACTCTCATTCCGACGGCACCCATTTACTGCAGAGGATACACTGGTAAGTAACTGATGTAATGCTAAATTTCTTCAATTCTGTTTTGATGAAGAAACAAACTCATCTACATCTCGGTTGACCTGAAACGTGAGCAAACATCCATTTTTTGGTTAACCATTCCTTTAAATTACTGCATTAACTATAGGCAAGATTTTCAAAAGGCTGCGGACTAAAACAAGGACTGAAGAGATACTTTATTGGTGTACATCATTTACAGGTTGCCCAAGAGGCCTTATTGACATTAGGATCAATAAATAGGGTCAGTTTTGATTTCATGTCGACTTTAATGTCAATTCATTGACATTCATTAAGAAAATGGACAACAATAGCTTTACTGAAAAGCTAAATAATAAACAGTTGCATATTTATGTTATTTTACAGTTATTCAGTAACTCAGCGTGGCTGCATATAGACAAAGCAGTCAAGAAGCCATCGAGTGTTTACCGTCAAGTATTAAGACAAGCTATAGAATTAATTAAACACACTGAGAAACAAAATATCATTTCATGCAAAGCCACATATTAAAAAAATATCCCTGCTCTCCCCCATTTTCAAACATTCCTGGTCATTTCTGTTTAAATGCGACACACATTCCCACATGTAAAGACAAATAAAATACATACAGTGCACTGGTCTTTATTAATGTGTATAAAATGACACCTTAATCTACACTTTAGCGTGGCTTTAGTTAAGAGACGTGTTTCGAGTCGCTGAACTGCATGTACAGGCACGCTATAAAGACTTAAAATGTAAATGAGATTGGTGTTCAAGCAAATAAGGAATTTTGACAGACTGAGCTCAGACAGTGAGGGGGAAAGAAAGGTTCAATATAATGTAAACTGAACACAAACACACACACAGTCTAACAGTCATTACCAGTGTGGTATTCATGGTTTAGTGAATGACTGTTGCATTGTGGGTATAATGTGAAGTGGCACACTGCAAAAGCAGCATAAAGGCACACAGCAGAGCGCAGGATCACCGCATGTCACTTTAACTGTCCTTACTTCGGCAGACTTTCCCTGGCATCTTCAAGCTTGGCAAGAACCCACTGAGAACGACAGAAATGCATGATTTAAATTAAAGCACGGGTACAAACCGTTACAGGCTATTTTACCTACAATTAGCTGTGAAAAATTTTACTCTTAAAAGGATTGACCACCCAAAATTACAATGTTTTACACAACCTCAAGCCATCCTAGGTGTATAAGACTTTCTTCTTTCAGACGAATACAATCAGAGTTATATTAAAAAATATCCTGGCTCTTTCAAGCTTTATAATGGCAGTGAATGGGTGTTGAGATTTTGAAGCCCAAAAAAGTGCATCCCTCCATCATAAAAAGTGCTCCACACGGCTCCGATGGGTTAATAAAGGCCTCCTGAACCGAATCAATGCATTCGTTTAAGAAAAATATCCATATTTAAAACTTTATAAAGCGTAATCTCTAGCTTCCGCTAACTGACGTACGCGCGTTCACAAGAGAGCGGCACTTCAGCGGATGACGAAGGATGTAGCCGTAGAGTAAACTCAGCTGAGAATATTCTAGTCTCACGAGAACCAAGTTTTAATATAACTCAAATTGTATTTGTCTGAAAGAAGACAGTCATACAGTATGTGATGTGTGTTCTGTTGAAACTATTTTCAACAAAACAAAAAAGGTTAATTCAAATTTACTTCAAATTGTGTAGTGTCTCCATACGGCGTTTGGTTAAACAAACTAATATGACAATATCTAAAGAATATCTTTCACTGATTTATAAATAAATTACCTCAGGTTTCAAAATGAATGAATGTGATAAAAGTGTATTGTTATACACTTTACAAATGGTCTTGAAGAAAAGCCTTTTATGAAGGGATTCATGGTAATTTGGGGTCTTAAAGGGCACCATGGAAAGTGGGCGATGCTCACAGGATCGATGTGCAGCAGCAAAGATGTGCAACTGTACCTTTGCTAGTTCTGGAGTTTTGAAATTGATGATCTTCCCAAACTCTTTGGCATGAAACACTGATTTGACTCGCTCCTATGAAAATCAAAACAAGATGAATCATATTTTCATCATAATAAAAGAAATCCTTGTTCAAGAGGCATTTCATTTGGATCAAGCATGTAGGCCATGATATTATAGGTTAATATTTTTAATGCTCTCTCCCTGCCCACATGGCCTTGATTACCTCATTACACAATAAAAGTCCTTTCAGAGGTGAAGGAACTGTTAATGACTGATTATGTAAGAAAGAACAGTAATACAAGTTAACTACTTGGGTTAAGTTTTAGGGTTAGTACCTTATTATAGTGTAAGTACATTCTATATACATGTACAACAGGACTATAAATTAAAGTGCTAAATATAAATATTTGCACATTTAGAATAACATGCAGCAACCAGTGCGATTTATAATGTTGTTTATAAATGTTTCGTATGATGATGTACCTTCGCTTCTATGCGCAATCTCCTGCCCTCCACGATCATGGGCGCTTTGGTAAACTCATCAAACAGATACTGCCACTCACACGTCAGCTGCCCAAATGTGCCCTTAGTCACAAAAAATATCCCCCTGAAAGAAGAAAATCACACAGACACGAGCTGAAAAGCTTCCATTAAATAAAAAGGGCTCTATACACTGTAGCACATGACTTGAATAACTAGGATACAATAGTACATGTGTATATAATCAATTACATGCAAATATACATAGTTCTTAGAAATTAAATACATTTCTGATGATTTTTTCCTAAAGGCTGCAGTACCCAAATATCTGCCCCAATTTGTAGTGTATGTAGTGTATTCCAGCCTTTAATGTTTAACATATGGAAAAAGAGGAAAGTTTTATGCCCTAAGTTTAATTATTGGGTTCAGGGATTTGTTGAGATTCCTCACCTGAAGTATGAGCAGTGCTTGCTTAAGCAAACACACGTTTTTGTCGCATAAAATCATTTTTACTGAAAACTGTTTACATGCACTGATTTTCATCAGTCTAAACGAATAAAATCTAATTTCAGTTTGTAAGATGCAAATAAACGTGCATCATGGCACGGCACGTGTGCATGGTATTTTTAAGCTTAATAATAGCTGTATTGAAAGCTAAAAAAAAAAAATTAAAATGATTTATTTTGAATAGAGCTCAGGGTGTTTACATGAAGGCTTTTATAAGCTGAAGCCAAACAACTGTGACATGCTTAATGCTATTTGTGCATGCTTAAAACCAAAATACCCATTCATCTAAATGTGCCCATGTAAAATGAGGGGTTTATATAATTCACCTACCTTTTAGTGATCATCAGGAAATCTGATTCGTTCACCTTAGCATGAGCAAAGTATCTGTACTTGGCAAACCGTCCGTTTTCAATATTCTACAAGCCAAATGAAGAAACCCATTAATATTTATATATAAAAAAAAAAAACTAAAAACACACAATCCTGGGAACTTCTATGATCAAATATGGTGATGGAGTGAGTATAATGACACAAGAACTGATGAAAAGACACAGTGGCAACAAAACTTCAAAATCACCTACTCGTCTTCATATACGTCGCACTAGTTTTGGGATTCTCAAAACTATTTTTTATTTCGTTCTAAAGCACTTTCACGTTGCCTATAGTTCTGGCGTGTTTGATCGTGCTCTGGACGCAAGAATGCAAATTTCTAAAATTTCCCTAGTAAAAAGAAAAGAATTTAATGCAAAATTTAAGCAAAGGTTTAGTCACGACGTTTTCTAAAGAGACTAAAGTCACAGCACGCACCCCAGCTCCTTCGTAAAGTGTGTCTATAAATCAATGAAATGCGATGTCATTTGCAATGCATTGTGGGATTGATGGGTGTGGAATGGGTTAATGATGAAAAAAAAAATGCACTTGGAAACAGACTTTATTCAGGAAAAATGACAGATGATGGGGTGGGGCAACAAATCAGAAGGAATAAAACCAAGATTACTAATCATAAAACAGCAATATTTACATTTAAAATATATTATATAATATATTAACTACTCTATCAGCTAGACACTACTTGAATTACGTAAAAACATTGTAAATTATTCTGATTTTAGATGGAAATTACATAAACAAACTGAACATTTATTGAAAGCCCTGAGAAAGGCACTTAAAAAGACCCATTTTCCTCATCCTCATCAGTGTCAGAGCTATTCATCTGAGAGAGGGCCGCTCTCGCTCTGCTCTGTGAACATGACAAGAGAGGAGAGCTGCAGTCAGTGTGATGTTAATGTGAACACCAGTACAAGCTGTGTACTAAACCAGAAACACTAATACTACCACCAGTACTAGTTCATCTAACACTACTGAGATGACGTCTGCAACTCCTGCAGTTACAAACTACACCACACATCACTAAAACATACTAGGACAATGACTGCTGGGAATTACATAAGTAGTTTTAAATCATTTGATTTAGTTTTAGTTTGATTTGAGTTCATTTAATACTTTAGACTGTTTGTTTTTACATTTTAGTTTACTGTTTTTATAACATATAAGAACAGAAATTTATAATACTATGCATTACAAAAAATTCATCAAGTTTGCTACACGTTATTATTTAAAATATTAACACCTCTTTCATATCTGATGATGCAATTTTAAACCCTTGGCCAGTGTTGGTCTATTTGGTTCCTGTTGTGTTTTGGAGGCTAGTTTAAACTAGTTTAACCAGCAAGACTTCCTTGGTCAACCAGTTCAGCAGAAAGACTGTTCCGGTTGACCAGCTTCACCATCTAGACATATTCTAATCCACAATCTAGACTAATATAAAACCAGCATAAACCAGCCTGGACAAGCATGAAAATTCATGTTGGTCGAAACTGGTTGTTTAATGACAACGGTGGGTGTTTAAGAAAATGGCATAGAATTTGTAAGCAAGAAATAACTGCAAGTAAATCAGAAACTTGTTATTTTATAGTTACTGTATATGTATAATGTTATGCATATCTGTATCTGGGTAGATGACATGGATATAATCATCATATATTTTCAACATATATTAGACTTTACGTTTAATTGCACGTTTCCATTCAAGTTTTTTTAAATTATTATTAATAAAAATATGAACACTTTTAATCAGCAACGATGCATAAAACTGTCAAAAGTGAGAGTAAAGACATTTAAAAAGTTAGAAAAAAGATTTCTATAATATTCCAAATAAATAGAAAACAGTTATTTAAATTTGTAATAATATTTCACAATATTGCAGTTTTTTCTGTATTTTTGATTATATAAATGCAGCTTTGGTGAGACTCATTTTTTGACGTTTTAATTTGTAATGTAGGAGATGTCATGTCAACTACCCATTTCCGTTGCTTATTATATTGTCCGTTCTTATTATTTTTGTCTTTAAAACTTTTTTAATCTATTTCCATTATCTTGAACACCAGGACTGTGACGGCAGGAAGTGAAGTGTCATGCATCACCTGCAGCATCTGTCTGCCTATGCCCTCTCTCTCCTTATACGGCCGGATGACTCCATCCTCATGGATGAAACGAGGAGGACGTAAACTCTCCACATCCTGAGACGTCTCCGCAGCTCTATATTCAAATCATGCCAGAAAACACATCACAATCACGGACTAACACCAAGACTCTTTCCTAAACAATGCACACAGATACACAGACATATTCAGAGACCTTTTGATGCCTTGAAAGGTGCTGCTGGCCATGTCAATGATGCCCCCTGTTGGTCTGGTCAGAGCTCCGACCAAACCTTTGCCCACACCCTTAAAGAAACCCGCCGCTCCTTCCTTCTGAGCTCCTACAGCAACACACACACACACACAAGATGCCTATTAAACTGAGCACACAGGAAAGCTGGATTCTTGACAGTGAAATACTGCCGGATAACTGAACATCTTTACCTTTAATGGGTTTAGTCACAATGCCCGTGATGCCGCTCACAAACCCCTGTGTGATGATGAGGAGAAGACTTCATATTTACAGACTGACTTCCCACAAAAAACAAACAAAACTACTCTACTGAATGCTAAATATGCACTATAGACTTGTCAGACGTCAATCAATTAAACATTTTTACTAAATTAATTACATGATAAGCTGATCAATTAACTGAATTAACCATAACTAAACATATTATTAAGACAATATTGTGTAAAAGCATTGAATAGACATTAAAAAAGTGGCTTTAATAGTTTTATTTTCCTGACATACAACCTCTATTGTTAGAAATGTTTTTTTTTTTTGCATCTTATGTATATGGGCAGATCTCGGGCTCTAAATCTACAATGTTTAATAAATAAAGAATAAAGTGGCTTTAGAAGTCAGTGTATTGTTTTTTGGAAGAAAACAATTGCTCCAATGGTGGGAAATATTTTTTTTTTACTAAATCACACTAAATTAACAGTCCTACACTGTAAAAAAAACTAACAAAAAAAAACAAAGACTGGATGTTTTACATGAAAATACTATTTCAGTCTTTCTGATTCAAAATTTCACACTTAATTGTTTGACTTGCCATTTCTATGTAATTATTCGTAAAATTGACTAGCAATTTCTGAATTAAAATGGCTTCACCATTTTTTTCTATGTATATTTTTGGTTATATCTTACCTATATAAACTAGGATTCATGAACTAAGGGAAATGTGGGGAGTTCATGAATTGATAAAAAGCTAATAAAAAACAAAATCATTAAAATGTAAGGCAAATAAGGCAAATCATTTTAACATTAAAACAAACAAAAATAAAACGGTAGCACTTTATTTTACAGTACGTGTACTTCCCTGGTACATACATGGTAAACATCTCTTGTACCTACAGGCAAATGAGTGGTAACACAAGGTACTTACCTGAGGTGTATGTACATGGTAACAAATAAGAAACACGGCTGTACTTAACAGTCGTACATGCATGGTAATTAGTTTGCACTACCTGTAAGTGACCTTTCTTACCCACACTTGTCTGCATGTACAAACTAATGACCATGCATGTACGACTGTTAAGTATAGCCGTGTTTCTTATTTGTTACCATTTACATACACTTCAGGTAAGTACCTTTTTACCACTCATTTGCCTGTAGGTACAAGAGATATTTACCATGTATGTACCAGGGAAGTACACCTACTGTAAAATAAAATGCTACCAATAAGACACTAAAAAGTTTAAATATTTTATTTGTTTATCTGGATGTCGTGACTACTGACCAACAGCAGAGAACAATGAACATACAGATGTGCTGTTAATTTCCTGAAATTTCAACTTGAAGGTAAAGTTCAACATTAAAAACTTGCCATCGTGTCATTTCACACCTGTATGATACAAGTATAAGTATAGAATATAATAGTACAAGTCAAACAGGTCTGAAGCAACGTAAGGCTATGTAAATGATTACTTCAAATCTGTTGGGTGAACTATCTGTTAGGTCAAAGTTTCTGTTGTTAACTCACAGAGACGAGTCCCTTCCCTCCTCGTGTCAGGCCTTCTCTCAGTCCGCTGGGCTGCTTGTTCATGGCCTCTCGTCTCTTCTGCTGATACTCCTCATCCATGGTCATGGCGGCCACACCTTTAGCCATTGCTCCTGTGATCCGAGACGCCGCTCCGGCCAGACCGCCTGAGAGGACAAGAGATGGACAGCTCAGAATATAAGTGGAACAAGATTGATACGAGCCTCATGTGACAACTTTTGATTGGAGAGTTCATAACTGCACAGATCACTCACAATATTAGTGTATTATTAAATATAGCAAAAAGAGAGAACGCACCCACAGCTCCTCCAACCAGAGCCTTCACACCGAGTGCCATGCCCTCCATAAACTCCTCTGGTCCCTGTATGGCACCCTGACAAACCAACATTCAGTGTTATTTTTATATCATCAAGATACTATTAACAGTTTTTTTTTTTTGTTGGTATTTTCTGTTTTCATTTTAATTTCAGTTAAAGGTTTTGTAATTTTGTGTGTGTTTTTGTCCTTTTTTTATTTTAATCTTAGTTTTAGTATATGAAAATGAGAAATGATGCTTTCGCAGCTAGATAAATTTAATTCTGAAAACATTCAGTTTAGAGGACCACATATTCTTTATCTTATCAATCCTATCAAAAGAGTTGAAGTTTCACCTGATAAGGCTCATAAAAGAAGGCCTCGACACCTTCAGACAGACCGCGGATCAGTCCGAATGGATTCCCGAGGACATCTAAACCCAAAACCAGAACATACATCTGCTTGATAGCCTGAAACAAACAGCACACAAGCACAGACAAATGAATGTATATGTTTAAAACACACTGAAATCACCAGTAGTTGGTGAGTGTTAAAGGTGAAAGCTCACCTGTTTGGAATAATGGCGGATGACCTCCGACTGCAGCTGCTGAGTGGTGCGGAACTGGTACGTCAGCTCAAAAAATGCAAGTCTGGCGAAAGACAGGTCACAAATGTAAGCATTTCCAATAAAACAGATTTCTAGGTAATAAATATACAATTCAACATCACATAAGAGACTTTGTATGAACTGTATGCAGTGGCATACTACTCATAATAATGAGTGCATACTGTACACAGTATATAAATTAGTATGCATGGAATATCCACTAAACCTACTACTTTTGCCAAAATGTGAAATACAGAATCAGACCACACTACTGGGTATGGTGCCCTCGATTTGATCTCGCCTTTCTTATTTTACAAACGTGCATTGCCAACAAAAGTAACCACGTTCATTTCTGAAAAGATAACTGGATAGAACTTGAGGCTAAATTACAATTTTACAAGCCATTTATTATTGACTCTACATATTGCATATACTGCTTCACATGCAATTTTAAAATGTATTAAGCAGCTCAGCGTTATTATCATTAATACTAAAACCTACTAAATTAACTAAGAGAATTAAAATGTTACCTAAAATAAAGCTGAAATAAAATATATGAGATGAAAAACTGCCTTGGTAATTAAGTGAAATTACTAAAAGCACTAAAATTACTAGGTGGAAATAAATAAAAATTAATAAACTAAAACACCAAAGTAATACTAAATGTAAATAGCAAATAAACTAAAACTAATTTAAAACTAAATAGTAACATTTAAAAAATCTAAGCAAAATTGACAAAAGCACCAAAATTACTAGAAACTAAAATGCAAAAATAATTAATTCAAAATATAAAAAAGTATAATAGTAAATAAATAATAATTGCATTCAATATATACATAACATAATGCTTGTCTAATAATGAATCCTCATTGCACATACACAGTTTTGCTCCCTTGACATACAGTTCTAGCTTGTTTCAGTCTTTCCACTAGAGGGCAGTGTGGCAGCGGAAAAACTGAAGTCGAGAGTGTGTTTTGTTGTCAGCATAACCACATGTGAAATCCAGAAATACCCAAAGTGTGAAGTGAGGGTTCAGCTGGGCAGACTGGAATGAGGAACTACAGGGATTTCCTGCCGCAGTGAGTGTGAGTGCGGTGTAGTGAGTGTAAGTACTTGAAGAGGACGTCCTGAGCATCAGTGAGTGTTGCTCCAATGCTCTTCAGCAGGAGGTTGAGAGACTGAACAGGAATGACCTCTCTCTCTCTCTCTTTCTTATTCCCGTCTTCACCACCGGTGCTCAGAGAGAAACTCAAGTGAAGCTGCCCCACAAAAACACAGTTACACACTACACTGTACACTCAAAATGTGTTGATTTTAAAAAACTACCTTTCGCCTTCAGTAAGCTAAGTTTTTCATAAATATTAAATGTTATTCTGTGGTCACAGTGAATTGGACAGAGGTTTTGGAAACTGACCTTGATGGGCGAGATGTGGAAGTACTCGTACAGGCTGATGGGTGACGTGTCTGTCGCTGAACTATGATTCAACTCTGTCTTCAGATAATCAATGTCCTTCTCAAACAACTCCACCTACAGTACAACACCACAGATCAAATACACTAGCGTTCAAAACTTTGGGGTCGCTAAGATTTTTTTAAGTCTCTTATGCTCACCCAGGCTGCATTTATTTGATCAAAAATACAGTAAAAACTGTAATTTTGTGAAATATTATTTTCATTCAAAATAATTGTTTTCTATTAGAATCTATTTTAAAATGTAATTTATTCCAGTGATCAAAGCTGAATTTTCAGCATCATTACTCCAGTCTTCAGTGTCACATGATCCTTCAGAAATCATTCTAATATGACGACTTGAAATAGAAAATTCAAAAGAACAGAATTTCTAAAAACATTAAATAAAAATAAAAATTTAGAAATATATAAATATGAAAAAATATTTTGTAACAAATCTGTTACGGTCACTTTTGTTTCATTTAATGCATTGTTGAATAAAAGTATTCATTTCTTAAAAATAAATCTTTCAGGCCACAAATTTTGAATGGCAGTGTGTGTAATATAAAATATACTGTAATCACAAAGAGTGTGGATGAACTAGAGGGAGAAGTCTATTATAAATGTATTGCTATGCTCAGTACTGAAAAGTATCAATAAGAGTATGGAGTTGCCTCTCATACAGAAGAATCAATCACTTGCAGGTTTCACGGATGCCTATGTATATCTTTGTGCATTACTGTACCTCCTGTTCAGACGTGACAGCACTGGCGTGCTCGGCAGTGAAGAGCTCAAGTATGGCATACAGGAACCCAAGATCTATCCGCAGGTCCATCTCCTGAATCAACACTTTAAAATACCTGCAAAGCAGAAATGAAGCATGTTTTGCAGTTTCTTTGAGAGCAAGAGATGAAAAGAAATTTCACGAGGAGGAAGCATACTTGATGCGAAGAATGTCTGAATGTCCGGCTGCTCTGGTGATGATGCTGACATCAGCGAGTGGTTTGGGCTCTTAAATAAAAAAATTAAATAAATCAAAAATAATAAAATGTAATACCCTTTTACTGTATCAATGTCAGACTGGCTAGACACAAATAAATAAAATAATATAAAAAGAAAAAAGAAAATAATTATTTTGCATTGGCCTTTGAGTGAACAGGCCTCAAGGCTGTGGATCGACTGACCTGAGTCCATGCTGACTGATTTGGGAGGTTTGATGGGGTAGAACACAAATGGGAAGATGGCTCCAGGCAACTGATTTTGGATCTGAGGAGTAAACGGGCATTTTCATGTTCACTGACCATAATAACTGTATGAATTAGTGCATCACAATTATTGAATTGTGCTGATCTAGGCTCTGTGGTTGCTCTGATCACATGGCTATAACTCATATTTTTATAATGTGTCTGAAGCTGGATTGCTTTATTGAGGGTGAAGCAGACCTGAATCCTGTTGATCTGGACTCGGTAGGTTTTCTGGCGGGTGGAGACACTGTACTCCACCTTTAGTGCTGGCAGGAAGTTCCTCCTGAGCGGTGCATCAAAGGGCTGCATTATCCTCATTTCCACCCCATTAGCAGCAAACAACACCTGATGAACATTCAGTACAGCCAGAGGTGGATTAAAACAGACATAACCTTCTCTGAATAACTTCTGTCCTTGTTGCAGCCCATGTTATTCAGCAACTTGATAAGGGGGTTGCAGATGCTGATATCTTTAATGCAAGGCGACCGATGTCAATATAACAGCCGTTATATATCACACTATTTCATTTAAACAGTAAATAACATTCATAACAAAACTGTAAGCAAAATGTAATATTTATTGGGTCACACTTTATTTTAAGGTGTCCACTATTAGCTATTAACTATGATTTTTGCCTCAATAAACTCCTAAATACTGCTTATTAATAGTTAGTAAGATAGTTGTTAAGTTTAGGTAAGTATGTAGAATATGGTCATGTAGAAAATGTGCTTTATAAGTACTAATAAACAGCTAATATGCTAGTAATAAGCAACTATTTAATTTATTTAAATTAGTTATTTTAACTAGAAATAAATAATTTTACCATGAATCAATTGAAAAAAAAAAAATCAATCATATGATATTTTTCACTAATGTGACTGAAATCTATATGCTAATGCTAAGTTGCGTTTCCAGCACTTATTGGCCACAGTCAAGAATCAATGCTTGCCAAATATATTTCAGCCTAATAAGATCCTATCATAAACCAGGGTTATTTGCATGTAGAAGCCTTAAAGGTACAGTAGCAAAAACACTGTTTAATTCTGATGGTGACAAAAAAAAAAAAAAAAAAGGCATCTTGCCTTTAAAGAGGACCTATTATGCAAAAATCACTTTTATAAGGTGTTTAAACAGTGTGGCTGCAGTGTGTGAAAACAACCAGCCTGTAATAGTAAAAATCCACCCACTCATTTTTTTTATAATCCCAATAAATCATAAACAGTCTCTCAGAACAAGTGATTCCAGATTTCTCCCTAGGTACACGTCTCCATAGTGAAAAAGTGCCGCCCATTTGTGAGGCTCTCTGGCCTATTAGCATAGACACAGGCCTGAGTGAGAAGCAGCAGTCTGCCATTACTGGAGATATACAATGTCAGTGCCATAAAGAGGCAATACAAGTGTTATGTTTTGGGATGCACCAATGAACATAGGAGCTCCATTAACTCCCCCATCTGAGCCGCTAAGGAAACTGTGGTTAAGTTTCATGCAGAAGAAAGTCATGCCAATCATTTTACACCTGACTGCCTCACAAACAAGGGTCATTTCAATGCTGGATTTTCGCAAAGTCTGATTCTGAAAGAGGGATCAAGACCAACGCTTCATGCGCAAACGTCAGCTCCAGACAAAGTAAGTGCTTCATATTTTGTTTTCAAATAGCCTTTCTGAAAGAGCTGCTTGGCACTCTGTAAGGCTAATGTTGCTAAAGCTACCATCGTCTCTGCCTGTTTTTACTGATGCTGCCTTTACGTGCTACCAGAGCGATCATAAATAGAAATGTGGCAGTTAAAAAAATGCATATAAAGCAATGCGATCGCATTGCTTTATATTGCTCAAGCGATTGAGTTTCTGACAGTTTTAGTGCGTGAGATTGTTGTGTGTTGCCGTTGTGCCGGCAGGAGCATTAGCTTTTGAAGCTCCGCCTCTTCTGAAAAGGGGGCCAAGAGCACCAGCTCATTTGCTTCCAAAGGGACAAAGACAAAAACGGCGCATTTTGGCTCATATCCTAAAATTGGCAACTATAGCAAGCTATAAAAAAAAGAGCTGAGTGGTATTTTGAGCTAAAACTTCACATACACACTCTGGGGACATCAGAGACTTATTTTACATCTTGTAAAAAGGGGCATAATAGGTCCCCTTTAAGGGCTGTGAACTGGTTCCTGTAAGGTGTAAGCACTAACCTGGTAGTCGTTCTCTAGGTCAATGACGATGCTGTCTACTGGCCCGCTCTCCATATAATCTCTGTAGCGCTGCTCCAACATCGCCGCTTCTTTAACACTCAAAACCTTCCATCGGCTGCGCATCTTAGGCTTGGTTTCCCACACCACATCAGAACTGACCAACACAAACAAATTATATTCATTTGATCTATTTCAATGAGCAAAATATGAAGAGTTTGTGTGTTAATTTATTTTTTTTCCCGTTTTGTAAAATGTTCAAAAATCATGTTTTTTTTATGTTATCATGTTTTTATTTTGTTTTATTGGGTTAGTTTTATTTTTAGTTATTTTTTAACCTAGTCAAAATAATCCAACTGCAGTTTGATTGAGATTAATTGGAACGCACAATGAAAAAACATGATTTTTGAACATTTTTAAAAACGTAGTTATCTGTTTTTGCAAATGAACTCTTCATATATTCTAGGTTGATGTGGACGCTAATATAGTTGCCATTATAGTTATCATTCTTGTTGTGAAAGTGCCTAAAATGTGCTTAACACTTTTTTGTGTCAGATGTACAGTATGCCACCATGACCCCCAGCAGTACCTGGTGATGCCAATGAAGGCCACTTCCTGGCTGGCGGTGTTGTTGACCAGTGAAATGCCCATGTTCTGTAACGAGATGCAGGTTTCCTGTTCTGCCAGCTCTATTTTCTCGTTATCGCGAATCTTCTTGAAGACACGCGACTCGGTGGTGAAAAGCGCCACACGCTGGAGGCCTTCATAAAATGAGATGACAAAAAATGTTCCCTCCTTGTTCACATCCGACAACTGGTCCTATAGAACAAATGAAAACAGGGACCCAAACGAACATTTAGTTGCACATCTTCAATGAAGAGTGAGGTTTGTTATAGTATTTAAATGAATGTAATTTATCACATTTAAATGTTGTATAATCAATCATTAGATCTGATTTTTATTTCTAACCTCTTCACTCTTGAGCTCTCCTTTGTATTTGCCCCATTTCCAGCTCAGTATTCTTGAGCCGGTGGGCTCGGCCCAGGTGTAGTACACCGCCTCACCTGGAGCCAGCTCTTCCATTTCTGCCTGAGAGCTGCTAGAATAAAACCATTAGTTCAGACTTACTACATAATATATAACACCATCACAAAACATCCAACAACTGCAACAAACTTCAACAAATTCTGTACAATAAAAAAACATGAAAATGCACTACCATTCAAATGTTTGGGGTCAAACAAAAGGTTCTATTTGAAATAAATGCTGTTCTTTTGAACTTTCTATTTATCAAATATTCCTCATGGTTTCCACAAAAATATTAAGCAGCACATAAGAAATGTTTCTTGAGCAGCAAATCAGCATATGATTTCTAAAGGATCATGTGACACTGAAGACTGGAGTAATGATAGCAATAACTTACATTTTAAAATATATTCAAATACAAAACAGTTCATTTAAAATGTAATAATATTTTACAAATATTACTGTTTTTACTACATTTTGAATCAAATAAATGCAGCCTTGGTGAGCAAAAGAGACTTCTTTCAATAACATAAAAAAATCTTAAAGACCTCAAACTACTGAATGTTAAAATACACTGCAAAAAGAAGAAGATTAGGAGATTATTTTCTGCAAGAGATTGCTGAAGTTTGTTTAGACTATATGAAAGTGAGCATAGTATTAACAAAATAATATCTGAGAATAATTTACACTTGATATACAGCACAGGCAGTTAACTTCCCTTTAACAGCAGCCAAAGTCACAATAACCAAGTGTCCAATGAGAGAAAAAAGAAAATAATTCATGCTCTGTATCTTATTTCCACTGAGACACAAGAGAATGCATTTCATTTGTTAGGAAGTGGAAGTGAAAGCAGCTGTAAGCACAGAATCAGGAAGCAAGTAGGTTAATTTCTGTTATTTTGTCCACAAGGTGCAAAACACCTGACGGGTTGTAAAATCATCAAGAAGAGAAAGATTCACTTCAGACTGCAACCATTTGCTGTGGAAGGAAAATGAGTTAAAGATGTTAACTGTACTCATGTTTTTCCCCAAAGTATTTTGGAAAGGGTCGAGCAGCTCCCTTCACCAAATCCCATGTTAGCTTGCAAGGAAAAGAAAGAAATACTGTTTCATGCGTCTCAACCAACATCACTTTGTCTGTCAGTGTGAGAGTGTGTACCAGAGGGATTCAGTCTCTTCACAAACTGATAAAGAGAGATCCACTCTCTCATCCCGAAGCCAAGTAGAAGCTTTCCGCTTACTGGTGCTACAAAGAAAGAAGGATACAACAAAAATGCAACAAAATAAAATATAAAACACTCTAGCAACATATATACAAAACAGTAAGCACAACTGACAATTAAAGCATTTCAAAATGAATACAGACTGTAGTGTAAAGTTTCAGTGAATGCTAAAAGAGCAAAGACTGTTTCATTTCATCACAAAGAAAAGAAAACGGAAAAAAAAACATGAAAGTGGTTTAAAATTTTGGTTTACCAGCTACTCCCATGTATGAACTGCAATGGCATTTTTAACTTGATTGGCAAATGGATAAAGAAAGCAAAAATTTTATTTTAATTCTACATTTAAAATAATTTATATATTTTTAATTTGTTATATTTAAGTATATTTTAAAGCACAAATTGAATAAATGTCTACCTACTTGACAATTTCCGAAGTGATTTATTTACATTTTTATTTTTTAATTAAAACATGGATAACTGAATACTTTGTTTTGTTTTTATAAGCAACATATATATTATAAGCAATCTCCCATAATAAGCTAAAAATAATATAGTGAGAGATTTATTATTTAATGATATATTATGTTTTCCTATTAT
Organism: Onychostoma macrolepis; assembly: GCF_012432095.1. Classification (NCBI taxonomy): domain Eukaryota; kingdom Metazoa; phylum Chordata; class Actinopteri; order Cypriniformes; family Cyprinidae; genus Onychostoma; species Onychostoma macrolepis. Next base: position 6,415,191 of record NC_081162.1, read on the forward strand.
ATTGTACACATTTTGATAAGGACTTTTGATAAGAACTTTTGGTTGATCAGATTTGTGTAAAAAATGTAAAAAAAACCTGAACTGTGTGTTTTTTTTTTCAGAAAAAAATAAATTATATTTTGCCTGATGCTTCCAAGACTATGACAAATCATTCAATTTGGACCCCAAATTTCTACCAAACTACCAACCGTCACCATTTCAAAAACATCTAATTCAGAAGAATTTACAATCACAATGTTCAGTTCCTCAACAGAAACTAAATGCTTGCAAGGCATATAAACATGTACAGTATACGATCAACAGAGCCAAAGACCATCGGACTGTCTTTACTGGGGTCTCTCATTGTGTCTTTAAACTCTTCTACTTTGATCTTGCACAGCTCTCATGCGTTTGTCATCCTCACCTCTGGTGGAACTGTAGTGTCTCGTCTTTAGTGTGGTTGATGAGGAGGAATGGAGCGGCACCATCGTGGTAGTCAGAGAACCGGATCACAGCAGAATGTTCTGTCAGATTCACATCCACAATAATACCGCCCAACTACAAACAAGAAAAGGATAAATCGAGGGAGAGTGTGCTTGTGCACTGTATCTCTCAAGTCTGTGTAGGAAACACTAACTCACGGTTTTGTCCAGATGCAGCAGGAGGCAGTTCTCTGGCTGGTGGAAGTAAAACGCCCGTGGTGATGATCGACTGCCCTCCACTTTGACTCGGAGTTTCTTCGAGTCTTTTTCTGGCCAGAATGGAACAGCAGCCTATGAAGCAGACGGATAAATCTCAACATTCAGAGAATGAACATTTCTCCTGGTACAGTCGGTTGTATTTCCTGACCTGTCCGGGTCGGGCCTCTGTCCACTGATCCAGACCTTCCTCACAGACTTGGATTATGTGCTTGGTTCTGTTCACCAGCATGTAGAAGGGCAGGAATGTCACCAACCGTGTCAAACTGAAGCTGGTTGCATCTATCTTCACTCCCACCTAACAGCAAACCAAACATTCCTCAACAAATATTCAATTCAAGCCAATGTGGCATTCGAAACCCTTTTTTAATTTTGTAATCTGACATATTTCTGAGTTAACGGAGTACACTGAATGCCAAAAAACAGAAGATGGGACTTGATTTCATCTATCAGTAATTTGATTTGATTGGACTGTTAAAGTAGTCATCAATCTAATGCTATTTTACTATGATTTACTCTTAGTATTAGTGCTGTCAAACAATTAATCGCATCCAGAATAAAAGTTTTTGTTTACATAATATGTATGTGTACTGTGTATATTTATTATGTATATATAAATACACACATATTTACACGTATATATTTATATTTTTTATATTACAGATGAATATACTTAATATATAAATATTTTTCTTTAATATATAGATGTGTGTACTTATATAGACATAATAAATATACATTACACAGTACACACAAATATAGTATGTAAACAAAAACTTATTTTGGATGCGATGAATTGCAATTAATCGTTTGAGAGCACTAATTAGTACTTAGTATTATATACTATTATAGCTTTAATTTTATTTTTATATTTTCAGTTTTCATTTTATTCTGATGTGCTTTTGATATTTTACTTAGTTTTTGCATTAAATCCTGCTGTTGATGTTTTCCCTGATGTGTCTGATCTCCTATGTGAAAACTTTCCGTCGTTTTTTGTTGAGAAGACAACAAGGTCAAGACCACAATCACTTGTGACTTCTCGTGCTCTTCCTGAAATAACTAGGTGCTCTTCTATTTGGAGCATGTTTGATTTAATTACCCTTCAGACCTGTAAAGATATTATTGACAATCTCAAACCTACTTTTTGTCCTTATGATAGTATTCCATCACACATCCTTAAGCAAACTGTTGAAACCATAGGGCCTGATCTCCTGTTTTTTATTAACGTGTTTGAGTACTGGTACGGTCCCTGACTGCCTAAAACATGCTTCAGTCACTCCTCTTTTGAAGAAATAAAATCTTGATGTGTCTGATTTAGGTAATTTCAGACCAATTTCTAATCTCCCTTTCATTTAAAATTTTTTGGAAAAGGTTGTATTTACTCAACTACATTCTTTTCTGGAATCTAATTCACTATATGAGACTTTTCAGTCAGGATTCAGAAAACTTCACAGTACCGAATCTGCTCTATTGAAAGTTACTAATGACATTATGCTGGCTACAGATAATGGGAGTGCAGTTGCTCTGGTCCTTTTAGATCTTAGCTCAGCTTTCGATATGGTTGATCATACAATTCTTATTTCCAGACTGGAAAATCTTGTAGGCATTTAGGGCACCGTTCTAAAATGGCTTCAGTCCTTTTTAACTAACAGGAAGTTTTCTGTATGCATTGGAAAACACACTTCCTCAGCAGCACATCTTTCCTGTGGTGTTCCGCAGGGATCCATTCTTGCTCCAACATTGTTCTTTTTACACCTGCTGCCATTGGGCTCCGTCTTTTTAAAATATGGAGCATCTTTTCACTTATACGCTGATGACACCCAATTGTACCTGCCTTTTAAACATAATGATTCAAGCTCCACAGAGGTCCTGCTGGCGTGTCTACAGGAAGCGAAATTATGGCTTACACACAATTTTCTGGCCTTAAATGAGAATAAAACCGAAATAGTACTGTTTGGTCCAAGTGATTTTTCTGACTTAGGTGATCTTGACCTTGGCGACTTAAGTTCTTATGTCTCTCCGTGTGTGAAAAATCTAGGTGTGTTGCTTGATTCAGGTCTCAAGTTTGATAAACAGATTAATTCTGTCGTTAAGTCATGTTTTTATCATTTACGACGTCTTGCAAAAGTTAAACCTTTTCTTTCTCTAAAGAACTTTGAAATAGTCATCCATGCATTTATTCACTCTACTGCAATTCACTCTATTATGGAGCAAACCAATCATCGATTGGACACCTTCAAATGGTTCAAAATGCTGCAGCCAGGCTGCTGACTGGTAGTCGCAAATTCGATAGCATTTCTCCCATTTTAACTTCTCTGCACTGGCTACCAGTCAAACAGAGAATAGAATTGAAAATTTTATTTTTTGTCTTTAAATCATTACACGGCCTTGCTCCAAATTATTTATCTGATCTTTTACGTTGTTATAATCCGTCCAGGGCACTTAGATCCGGCAACCTTGGAGTGCTTTCTGCTCGGCGATCAAGGTTAAAACATCGTGGAGACCATGCTTTTGCAGTAGCGGGCCCTAAACTCTGGAATAGCCTCCCGGTATCGATCCGAATGGTGTCATCACTCTCCTCTTTTAAATCAAAACTTAAAACTCATCTTCTTAGTGTAGGTTTTTAATGTATCATTCTAATTTTATGTTTGTTGTTTTATAGACGGTTATAGATTATTTTTTTTATTTGAGCTTCCCAATCTGTACAGCACTTTGGTCAACCTTGGGTTGTTTTTAAATGTACTTTATAAATTAATAATTAAATGAAATGTTATTATTTCAGATCTAGTTGTAGTAATTTTCAAATTAAACATTTTTTTTTAAAAATCCCCCATCTAATATTTACATTTTAATATTTTATTTCAGCTTAATTTCAGTTAACGATGTTAGTGGTTTTGGTTTATTTATATATTATATTATATATACACACACACACACACACACATACACTTTTCAGTTTGATAAAAGCACATTTTAGAGTAAATAAACAATATCAAAATGTAAAAATCAAAAAGAAAAAAAAATTATTGGCTTTTTTAACCAAAAGACATAGATTCCATTCCTATAGATCTCATAACGAATGTTGTAAATTTCTCCCATTCGATTTTTAAAAAGTGGTCCATTTCCTCTATATACTGACTTTGGGAAAAACACGCCTCAGAAATAAGAACAAGAACAAGTATTACGTAAGTAAATAAAATCAATTTTGATTTCCTTTTAACGAAATGTATTAAAATCTGATGGATGTAATGAAAGAACTCTCACCATGTAATCCTTCTGTTTCCCTTTGCATTTGACGTCACCATAACTCCCAACAGTGTCAATGGAGAAATCATCTGATAATTCACTTTCTGAAATCATCAAGCGAATCTGTAAATAACAGTGACAGAATGAGAAATTAGAAACTTGATCAATAAAACAGCTGAATGTTTACTACATGATTGACAGCATTCTTCCAAACCTTGTTGTTCTGCAGAAAGTTGCGTGGCTTGAAAGAGAAAAGGAGGGGCATGTCGTAGTCCTTTGCGTGTTTGCGATGAAGATCATCTGCCTTGTACTGTAACAGTCTGCCTGTCTTATTCACCATCCAGTACGGGGAGTGGATGGCCACCACCACCTGACCCTCCTCCTTCTTAACATGGACAGCGATGTCCAGCTCCGGCCTCGCCTCCGTCTCCTCATCCGTTCCCAGCGAGCGGAATTTGATGAAGCTGATCTCGTCACAGTCGCTGCACAGACTGTACTTGGACTCCCAGTCCTGCTGCAGGTATCCCAGCAGCTTCAGCTCCAGAATGGAGAAATCCATGATCGCCGTGTGGATCTGGGAGGAGTGGCCCGCCTTTAGTTCGGAAGGAGGGAAATCTCCATTGCCCTGTAAACAAAACAGCTTTGTAAAATATGGAACTATAAATTAAATACCTGTTACATGCTTGAAAGTTCTCTTTTTGATAGAAATTCCAATCTATTCTATAGAAATTCCAAGCAGACTTTGACTTGGGTGGAATTTGCTTCATAATAAAGACAGCTGTAAAATGTAGAAATAACAGGATGTAATCCAGCATTTAAAAAAAAGCACAATTTTTTGGACAATTAGTTGTCATGCTTGGAACTGAGAAACAATTGCCAAAAATAATTGTTATTTTCATTATTTTAGTGTAAACATGTCATGTTTATATTTAAACAATGTTGATGGATTTGTATAGTTGTGAGTTAAATGATGAAAATATAAAAATCATTTATCATTTAAAAAAAATAATAATTTGTTAAACAAGCGTTAAAATTATCAGGTGATTATAATTATTTGGGGTGCACTTGTATTAAAATGTATGTCTGACACTTATAAGCTGATACTTTGATTCATGTTATGGCTGATACCCAATAAATCTCCATAATGTAATCTTCATAATTTATGAATCATAATTTATCATTAGAAACCAAAATTAATAAATCAGTTAAAATTATCAGGTAAAAATCATTATTTCAGGATGCACTCATTTTAAAATGTATGTCCAATACTGATGAGCAGATATATATTCATGTTATTGCTGATAACTAACAAATCTGCTTTATTAAAATTCAATACTATTTTGTCTGAATAAATAAATAATAAAAACATTAACAACTCAAATAAAAATAAATGCTAAAAATGAATTTGAGTATGAGAAAAGTATATTTATATTTATTTTTTGTTGAAAGATTAACTTTCATGAGATGATGGCAAAATTAATATACATGTTAAAATAAGGGAAATGAGCATGCACATTTAAATATCCAATATCAGACGATTTTGTAGCCAATATTAAGACAATATTAATATTGTAGACAGATAAATTAAGTGTCTCTGATATCGTCAGATAACCAATATGGTACCGTTACAGTGGGCATCCTCTTAACTGTAATATAATAATTGTGCCAGGTCAATCCACACTTATTTGACTCAGTGGAGAAGGACTGTAAGGTGTCTTGTACCTTTATCTTGAAAGTGATGGGGTACGGCAGAAGGTTGCGGAGGAGAACGGTGGGCCACAGGTGCAGAATGATGGGCTTGTCAAACTCCTCCTCAGTGCTGTGAGACATCAAAGCGTCTGGAACAGGAATCATGTTGACCTTCAGCATCTGGGCGCTGTCTCCATGATGATGGCAGGTTTTCTCCAGACACTCTCCGGGCTTCTGAATCACCTCAGTATAAGTGAAACCCTCGGAGCAGTCGTACTGCTCCTCGCCTTCAGTTACAGGCTGCAGGCTCAGTTCAGCTCTGCAAAATTATAATAATAATAATAATAATAATAACTGAAAATGGCCAAATATAAATTTAAGATACATATGCAGGATGAAAGAATGGTTCAGGTTCATTACAAATTATAATATAATTAATATTTTAGCTTTTCATGGACATTTTTTTCCTTTCTTTCACCCTGAGATTTAAACACGCTAGTTTTTATCCACGTCAAACTTAAAGCTGTAATATTATTTAAATATGAATTAACAATAATTATAATTATTATGATTATACTAACAACTAAAATCAAATCATTTTAAATGCTAAAATTAAATGAATAATTTAATATGTAAATTTAGGCATCACAAAATTATAATGTACAGGATGAAAAAAGGATATTTATTTTGAGAATTATTGCTTTTAAAAGATAAACTAAGTGAGCAACAATTCTTTCTTTCAGATCCTCAGAGAGTTCTTTGCCATGAGGTGCCATGTTGAACATCCAGTGACCAGTATGAGAGAGTGAGAGCGATAACACCAAATTTAACACACTTCCTCCCCATTCACACCTGAGACTTTGTAACACTACAAGTCACATGACACCGGGGAGAGAAAATGGTTAATTGGGCCCAATTTGGACGTTTTCACTTAGGGGTGTACTCACTTTTGTGGCCAGCAGTTTAGACATTAATGGCTGTGTGTTGAGTTATTTTGAGGGGACAGCAAATTTACACTTATACAAGCTGTACACTCACTACTTTACATTGTAGCAAAGTGTCATTTCTTCAGTGTTGTCACATGAAAAGATATAATAAAATATTTACAAAAATGTGAGGGGTGTACTCACTTCTGTGAGATACCGTAATATAAACTGAGACCAATAAAGACATCCCTAAAATTGGCAGATAACTGATATGATACTGTGACAGTGGACATCCCTAATAATTATAAAAAAACAAGTAATAAACTGTGACAAGTAATTATTATAATTATTATTATTATTAAGTTAAATGTATATTCTATAGAAAAACTCTTAAAATGTTTGCTTCATAAGTAAATTGATTTTTTCTGAACAACTAGACAAAAATATTGATTTAGAGGGAGTTTTTTGGAGTGCATGTTTGTGAAAGTCAACAGTTAAACAGCGCTGCCAGTGCTGTGCTGTAACTGACCTGTAGGAGCCCAGCGGCACACAGAACTCCTCTGTAGGCGAAGAGATGCCCAGACACTCAGATCCCTCATAAACACGGAACGCCACCGAAAAGTGATTGATAATCTAGAAAATCAATTCAAAACCATAACATCAAACTACCAAACTCTCAACAGTACAATAAAATTTCCATTTATTAAATGCTGTAGCTAATTTGATTATCTTCACAGCTACTAATAAGAGTATATTACAGAATGCTCTCAAAATCAGTGTAAAAATCTCTGTAGGCTTAATGAGGAGTCTGCTGTATATAGAGTGAGTGTGTGTGTGTGTGTGTGTGTGTGTGTGTGTCTTTGTGACAAATGAGGACATAAATTTGTATAATGACATGGGTATTACAAGGAGAAGGTGACTTTTCAGGACATTACCCCATGTCCTCACTTTTCAAAACGCTTATAAAATCACACAGAATGGAGTGTATTGAAAATCTGAAATAGCACAAAGTTTCCTGTAAGGGGTAGGTTTAGGTGTAGGGCAATAGCACATACAGTTTGTACAGTATAAAAACCATTACGCCTATGGGATGTCCCCACTTTTCACAAAAACAAACGTGTGTGTGTGTGTGAATGTGTAGGTTTTAAATATATCCACCTGGAAAGGAGAGCGAATCTTGACATATTTACTTCCCTCGGCGGTGTAAATCTGACAGACAAAGAAGCGTGTGACACCTGAGTCACGGTGCATGACGCTATACATGTCCCGTCCTGTTTTGATTAGTGGGATCACACTTGCAGTAGTGTGGCCAACTGGAGCTGGAGAAGAGGAAAAGGGGAAAAAAAATAAAAGTTTTTGTCTCGGAATTTAGTGTGATAATCGATATTGTGCACACTCTGAAAAATAAATGTTCGTTATTAGCATCTATGGTTCAGTGAAGAACCTTTAACATTAATGGAACTTTTCCATTACACAAAAGGTTCTTTATAGTGAACAAAGTTCTTTAGATTATCAAAAAGTTCTTCAAAAACAATGTTTCTTTTAAGACCAGTTTACTGAAAGGTTCTTAGGGAACCCAATAATGGTTCTTCTATTGCATTGCTGTGAAAACCACCTTTTGGAAACATTATTTTTAACAGTGTACTAGTAATTTTGTGACATATGTGACCCTGGACCACAAAACCAGTCTTAAGTTGCTGGGGTATATTTGTAGCAATAGCCAAAAATACATTGTATGGGTCAAAATTATCGTTTTTTCTTTTATGCCAAAAATCATTAGGATATTAAGTAAAGATCATGTTCCATGAAGATATTTTGTAAATTTCTTACCATAAATGTATCAAAACTTCATTTTTAATTAGTAATATGCATTGCCAAAAACTTCATTTGGACAACTTTAAAGGCGATTTTCTCAGGATTTTGATTTTTTGCACATTCAGATTCCAGATTTTCAAATAGTTGTATCTCGGCCAAATTTTGTCCAATCTTAACAAACCACGCATCAATTAAAATTTTGAAAAATTGACACTTAAGACTGGTTTTGTGGTCCAGGGTCACATATATTCATAATGGTCTTGCATATAGGTCATGGGTTGTTACTGAGTCTTACTGGGCTGAATGTAGTTTTTGGCGCTGAGGCTGGTCATGGCTGAGAATTGGTCACTGGACTCAGCGGTGAGGGTGTAGTCCATATTCAGGCTCTCTCCATCCTGGAGCTCCACCACACGATTTTTAGACTCTTTACCGATGGGTCTAAACACTTCGCTGTGCAGCACTGACACTGGCAAACCCAAACGATTCTTTACCACAAACGGAGCCTGGTCTGTTTGAAAGCACTCAGCGGTCTGCTTTGTGGCATCTGCAAATGCCTGCAAACCAAACAGAAGAAACCACTCGTCTGTAACATCTGTCAAAGAAAGAGACAGCCCTTTTTAACCATCTCAACACACTCCAATCATCTCAATCTCTTACCGTTCCTAGATTGCTGAGCATGTGGAGGCCGCACTTGGAGAGGGTGACGTTAAGCTGGTCTTTACTTGTGAAGCTGATGACCGTTTTATAGTCAGGCACACTGCCGTCCACCTCATCAGATACTCCAGAATATGAGACTGGCTTTTTCTTCATCTGTAGACATAACATTATTTGTTTTTTGAACTCATGAAAAGTTCTGTCAGTAACAGGTTAGGCATGAAATGAAAGGTAACCTTCATTGCTAGAGTCCATGGTCTGAAGCCGTCTTTTTCCTCATCGTCCAGCGGCTCCAACAGTGGTTCCCATAAACCCATCATCTCATTATAATAATTCACCTACAGGAAACAAACAACTCTTTACAGGATACAAAAAAAAAAACTGGACAGAGTATCGATAGACATTTTGTTAATGTCACATTTCACTGTTTTTTCAGCGTCTCAAGCCATGAGAGAAGGTAAAATGGTGCGCAGGTTAAAAGTAAAAGTCGCAAGACTTGCAAAGAAGTTAAAATGGTTCTGCCACTATTTAACACTGGGACTTAGTGCTGACTAGATTAAAATTCCTCTAGAAACTGTGTGTGTCATTTTCTTTGTATAATAACATGTAACAGGCAAAAATACATGGAATGAAATGAAATGAAATGATTGATTAATCGTGCAGCTCTAGCCAGGAGTACTTGATTACTCGTGTCATGCCTATAAGTAACTTTGGATAAGCATTTCTCAAATGCATAAATGTAAATCAATCACAATAACTCTCCAAATAGTTTTAGCAAGTTAATGTATATGACAATGTTAACATATTTGGTCTTTGTGCACTAGATTTGCTACACACAGCTGCTGTAGAGCAAGTATGGACACACTACTGCCAATAGATACTCAAGACACACTGCTGTGAGAATGCAAGATATGCTGCTGCATGAATGTGCATACATAAATCCAGTAGCAGATCTAGACAGGTGGTGCTGGGGGAGGTGGAGGGTTTCAGAGGAACTCAAATAGACACAGCAGGACAAGTTTACAGTAAAAACTGAACCAGATTATTTAAATGCTGAGCAAGCAATCTCATCAGTTGCAGAATCTGCCAATGAGCTAAGGCTATGTAATAAATTAAGCAATTGCCAGCAGACTGCATATAAAGGGCCTATCTAAAATTTCATGAACTGGATACGTGTACAATGCATTACAATATCCTCTAACCTCCAGGTCCAGGTGACAGTGCAGGTTAATGAGAGTACTCCAGTTTTTCACGTCTCCCTGGAACGAGGCTTTTGCCAGCAGCATGGGCACAGTACGATGGCCCACCCCAGCCTCCAGAGTCAGGCAGATGGAGTGGATGTTCATTTTGAGAGACTCTCCATGAGGAACGAGGGGAATGACAGACTGGGTGACTTTCTCTTCTTCCTCCTCCAGGAACCAGAGCTTTAGATCTCGCAGGTTGCGACGTTCCCACAGATCCTGTGGCACAGGACTCTCCAGCTCCTCAGGCGTCTCGGCTGCAGGGGTCAGCGCTGACTGAATGGTGATAACGGTGTTTATGATGATGGGAGACACCTTAGGGAACAGGAAGAGACTAGATTTTTTAATGATTTCACACCCTTTTACTTAAAAAACAGGTTTGTGGCTATGCCTTTAAGTCACTAAGATTTCAAAATATGAAACGATCACAATTTCACATGTTCAGCCTCACCTTGAGCGTGAGGGAGCTGATGGACAGCTCGATGGTCTGAGGCTGGGAAGGCGACTGGTTGCTCTGGAAGAACACCTGACAGGGTTGGAGCACCGTCGTCACATTGTGCTCCCGCTTCTCTCGCAGGAGCGGACATGCCACCACCTTCAGGTCTGAAATGGCAGCCGTCATCGACTGACCGCTGGGCTCGTTCTTCATCACCAGCTCACACTGCGTCGTCATAACGAGAGCCGGAGCTTCAGCGCGTGTGAGGTCGGCCACAAAAACGATCTCAGGATTCTTTACAACAATGTTCATCTCAGTTTTGGCAACCACTGGCACAGCAGGAACCGCTAGCAAAGGAAAGACACAATTGATTCACCACTGATTCATGCCATTTTATGACACAATGCATCCCCGCCATTGACAATTTTCCAGCATTCCATGTTTTCACTCATGTGGTATGGGAGCGCTATTATTTGTCTTTCACATTTCGAATTAGAATCTCTGGGAACAAAACGTTGCTTTTATCAAGAGTTGTTAAAAAGAATGCATGAAGCTAGAACAACATGTTTTTTTTGTTCTGTTCTTTCGTTTGAAATATTGTCTGTTCAAATATTCAGTGATCAAAATGATCAAAACTGCTAAATTTGACTATCTTAAGTCTAAAAACACTATCTTGAAGAAGACCTGTCTTTATCAAGGTGGTACTGAAGCGCAGTCACTAACCAGGGTCTTTAGATGAACTGGCGGGTTTGTTGTTTTTAGGGGGACCAGAGAAGCCGTCTGCCATAGCTTTAACAAAGACATCAGCTACTGTGAGCAAGAACTCCATACTGGCACACAGATAGATGTCCTGAACCAGGGTGTCCAGCACGGTGCCGTCCCGGCCTTGTCGGTAACTCACGTCTACCATCACATCACCTTCCCTGCCCTGACGCATCGCCATCATCCTAAAGCAGCATGAAATTAGAGAAGAAAACAGTTAAAATTTAGTGACTGAATGATGAACGTCATTTACCATAAGGATGCAACTAATTAAACAAATTTTAATAATCATCAATTAATCAGTTGGTTCTTTCTTCAATTAACTGTATGTGCAAGCACATCCTGCAAAAAAAGCTTAAAATACAAGAGTTACAATATTACTGATTTCCGATAAAGATGTTCTCCATGCACAGAGCAAAGAAACAGCTAACCAATATCAAAATGATTCAATTATTAAGGATTTTATCAATTATTTGTTGCAGCCATGTACTGTAGCAGAAAATGAGCAATGATTCTAGGGTCAATTGTATGGGGCAGGAAGAACTTTACATTTGTACACATAAAACATGATTTAACACAAACTGGAGCATCTTTAGTGGGTCGTGTTCTGTGTGCAAACTACCTGGATGTGATCATTTTCACCCTCTGTCTCTTGTCATCTAGCAGACAGTTTGTAAGTTTGAGGGATGCTTTCATGGAGCTGTCAGAGAACATGTGCACAGCGGTGGAGATGGTGCCCAACATGAACTCTGCCAACTTCAAACTCTCATCACGGGAGTCTGATAACTGGATCTGTACACAAACACACAAAAAGATTGCAAAATCTGAACCAGAACACTAAATATTTAAACCTGGTTTCACATGTAATCATTACGCTCTCATCTACAATGAATTGAGTGTATTGTCACCTCGCTGTTTGGGCTGTACAGGACCAGTGTCATGGAGTCAAACTTGAAGTCCAGTTTCAGAGTGTTCTTTAGTTTGCCTGTTTTCTGGCCCTCCACCACTGCTGCGGTCACAACAGTGTTCCCTACAACACAATAAATACTGTTTAAGCACAAAACAAAAATTCATGTTCACTCCAAGACATCCAAATCCTGAATTGTGAAATGTGTTTATATTAATAAATACATGAGTAATTCTGTGCTAATTATTACAAAATGGGGAAAACTTAATTCAACTTTTAAATTAAATTTTTGCAACTTTTGACTATTATTTTAAATTATAGTATACATTTTAGAGAGTGAGGTTTTTTGTAAATGAATAAATTACATATTTTTAATAGCACAGATTGAATCTTTGGTTAAAATGTAAAATAATTTAAAATATTACATTATACAGTATAAAAATATTATACATTCGTATATACCGTATATCTCATGATAATGAGCAAACGATGTTATACAGTGTTTCTTTGTTATTTTGTAAAAAACATGCAAAAAAGGTAAAAATGCTGTGAAATTTAAATGTATAAGGCTTGATGTAAATTAAAAGTGAGGCTGTGTCATCAAAACCATTATTAAATTAAAATGTATTTTAAAATATATTGTTAAATCTTTAAATATACAATTAAATGCATTTACAAATACATTGTGAGAAAAAAAAATTTCTGTTTTTTTTTTTTTTATATTTTTATTTATAAAATATGTAATTGCAGTGACATTATTTACAGCACTTTTTGTAGAATAACCCTAAATTAATGCTTAAATGGTAGGATATCCAAAGACACAGAAAGTACACAGAAAGCATGCTTGATGCATTAATAACCAATAAAGCTTCACAATCTGTATTTGTGCGTTTTGTATACCTCCAGAACTCTGAGAATCCTTGGTAGAAATCGTATCTCCTTTCTCAGAGCTGGATGGAGCTGGAGAAGCTTCAGAAGTCTCAGACAGATTCTCACTTAGAGTCTTCAGCACTATAGTTAGGTCCTCCTGACTCAAGATTAGCTGCAACAAAAAAAATGCACGTTAATGTTAGCTGCAATATTCCCTACACCTAAAGTCAGACATAGAAACAAACACAAATATGCACTTACACTCATGGGTTTGAGGTGAGCATTAATCTGGATGTCAGGTATGCTGTGATACCAGGAGGCAGAAAGATTGCGTTTGATTGACAGGTCCATGTTGACTGGTTTGAGTAACTGAATTTCACTCTTAAACTGTCCATCAGTGAATGTGGTCCTGGGGTAATAAATAGATATTATAAACATCATTAATCAAACAATGGAAATATAATTTCAGGGCTGATAAAAATCACAATAATTAATTAATTCATCCATTGATGATGATGATGATGAAGTAAATTTATCCAAAAATGCTGAACTAACCTGTACATTTTAAGTTCACTCAGTCCCACAGCCATGATGTCTATGACAGGGGGAATCTTGGTGTGTGTTGGAGAGGATACAATTTCAAAGTGGTTCTTTACAGTCACTAAACCCAAATCTGCCACAATGACATTGTGGGAAACAGAGGACTGTGGGAGGAAGACAACCGGAGCTTTGATGTCTACATCCAGGGAGATACGTGTGCTTCTCTCTGCCAGCTCCAAAACCCCTGTAGCTGCTTTCTCTGCTGCCTGGGCTGTCACCTCTGCCAATGCATTTTTAGCCTCCTGGAAATTATTAATAAATGCCTGAGGAGCAAAAAATAAAGAGGAAGAGAGAAGAGAGAGACCATTAGCCAAATATATGCATTAGACAAATATATGCTAAAATAAATGCAAACAGAGGCTAATAAAATTAAAAAGGAAGTCACATGATCATTCCCATATTTTCTGTGACACTTAAGTAAAAATGAATGAATGAATTAATAAATAAATAAATAAATAAATAAAAACAACTACGCAATTTGTTTCTATTAAGAAACTGTAGGTGACCCCCAAGGTTCGGTTCTAGGCCCTTTCCACTTTTTAAATACATATGGTATTTATATAGTGTGTGCAGAATTATTAGGCAAGTTGATATTCTGGTCATATTTTTTTTCCAAGAACATTTTACCAATTCCAAACCACATCAATCTTAATAACTACTATTGATTTTGTATTTAATAATTTATAAGTGACATATAATTGTCCATGAAGGCTGATAGTCAGAAACTTCTTATTTCAGGTGTGCAGAATTATTAGGCAGGTTTTCCTTTACAGATAAAATGAGCCAAAAAAGAGATTGAACTCAAGAATAAAAGTTAAAAAAATTATTAAATGCCCATGAGAAGGATGCAATACTAATGCAATAATAGAATTAGCAAAGTTAAGGCATGACCATTGGGCAGCGAAATGCTCATTGGGTCAGCAAGGTCAGAAAAAACAGGTGGAGTGGAAAAGACACATGTTAACTGCAAAAGAATTAAGAATTAAGGTGAAGAATTAGGTGAGAAACCATCAGGAACCATTTAGTCTCCAGCACCACCATTTTCCAGAACTGCAACCTTCCTGGAGTCTCCAGAATTACAAGGTGTCAGGTTCTCAGAGACTTCTTTAAAATGGCACTCACTTAATAAGAATAACATGCTGAAGTGTTGTGAAATACACGAAGACTGATTTTGTATAGGATTTATGGACAGATAAGTTGTGAGTGACTCTTGAAGGACCAGCATCACATCCTCTTGTACCACTGTTTGAAGAATTTATCTTCCAGAATCTGGCAGTAAGTTTTGGGAGCTCATTTTAGTTCATCTCCTATCCTGAAAAGTCTGTCTTGCGGGATTGATTAAAAATGAGCTCCTAAAACTTACTACCAGATTCTGGAAGATAAATTCTTCAAACTGTGGCACAAGAGGATGTGATGCTGGTCCTTCAAGAGTCACTCTCAACTTATCTGTCCATAAAGCCTATAAAAATCAGTCTTCGTGTATTTCACAACACTTCAGCATGTTATTCTTATTAAGTGAGAGTCATTTAAAATATTTTTTTACCCAAGCAAGGTCTCTGAGAACCTGACACCTTGTAATTCTGGAGACTCCAGGAAGGTTGCAGTTCTGTAAAATGATGGCGCTGGAGACTAAATGGTTCCTGATGGTTTCTCACCCAATTCTTGACATTAATTCCTAATTCTTGCAGTTAACGTGTCTTTTCTCCACCTGTTTTTTCTGACCGTGCTGACCCAATGAGCATTTCGCTGCCCAGTGGTCATGCCTTAACTTTGCTAATTCTATTATTGCATTAGTATTGCATCCTTCTGCATTTAATAATTGTTTTACTTTTATTCTTGAGTTCAATCTCATTTTTGGCTCATTTTATCTGTAAAAGAAAACCTGCCTAATAATTCTGCACATCTTTAAGTTGAGTTTTTAACTTTCAGCCTTCATGGGCAATTATATATCACTTATAAATGATTAAATACAAAATTGATAGTAGTTACTAAGATTGATGTGGTTTGGAATTGGTAAAATGTTCTTGGAAAAAAAATATGACCAGAATATCAACTTGCCTAATAATTCTGCACACACTGTAGGTGCAACAAAATAAAAATGATAAATATTATTGCAATTTTTTTTTCAACTAGCTTTCTTTGTATAGGAAAAATGGTAGATGCAGTGGTAAATGAGTAATGAACACTTACCAGGATTGAGGACACAAACTTGTTGAGGAAAATAACCTGAATGCAGCCCACAGTCAAAGTTACACTGGTGTCCACAATGTGCATGTCTGTGTAGGCGTCGCCCTCTGTTGCATTCACATGGTTCTTCATGCGGAAATCAAACACCTCCTTATCCGCAATGGACACTGCCTATATATATCATCATCATTCCATCATTAGTATAAATCAATTCCATCTCACATTCTCACCTTTTTATGCATGATACAAAATTTTATAAAAAAATAAATAAATAAATAAAATAAAAAATCCCAATAATTTTTTTAGCCCAAAGTCAGTAAGTTGGTACTTATGTGGCAGCATTTTTTTTTTTAACCTTAATTCTTGCATAAATTTTGAAGCATAAAGATTTTTTAATCAATCTTTTTAATGTCACAAAAAATATACAATTCTATATGCATGTACATTTTTTAAAGAATTGTAGGTCCCACTTTATATTAGGTGGCCTTAACTACTGTGTACTTATATTTAACTTAATCACAATGCACTTATTGTGTACATACATGTTTTTACATCGTACTTATATTTTTTTAAATACCTATATGTAATTACATTTGTAATTAATTTCTGTAATTACATTTATAATTACACTGTTGACCCATCCCTCACACCTTAACCCACCCTTAAACCTACCCAGACCACCAAACCTGTCCCTAACCTTACCTGTATCCCACCTTAATAGCAGCAAAAGTGTTTTGCAATTCAATATGACCACAATAAGTACATTGTACTTATTTTTTGATGCAAGTACATAGTAGTTAATCAAACATGAAATTGTTTGTTTTGTTGTTAAAAGCCTTATTTTATTGGGTTTTTTTATTTTATTCTAACACTATTAAACACTTTATAACCAACATAATATAAAAATGTGTGCTAGTTCTCCATTGTGCCAATTTAGCTCCCATTCTATGATTTATTTATCCTTGAAAGTACAGCACTTTCTACCTTTTTATATAGTGCCTCTTTGTCACAATCCAGAATTACAATGTTCTTCAGGTTAGCCAGAATCTCTACGGACTTCTTCTTCATCTGAACTTCAGAAACCAGCCCTGGTGTAAAAGAGAACATGCAGTATTGTAACATATCCCAACTTTATTGTGTTTGGGCATTTACAGAAATGTGTATTACCCTCTATGCTGATCTCAGAGATCCTGGCTTTCTCTCCTCTTATGAAGACCTTCAGACAGCTGAGGTCTGCTCGGATGTGCAAATTCACCACATCCTCAAACTTTGACTTCTTATAGGCTGAAGAACAAGCCAATTATACGAGATTAAAATTATATCATGACAAATCAAAAGATGAACCACACAAAATGAACTTTCTTACCAGATTTCTTGGTAACAGCAGAATCTTCTATTTTTGCCTCCTCTTCTTCCTCCTCTTCCTCCTTGGGTAGGACGGGCTGCTCCTCTTGTGCTTCTTTCTTCAGTGGTGGGAGGAGGTTATTCAGGAAATTTATGGAGTTGAGGAGTGCTTCAGTGTGCAGGTGCACATCCAGTGAGGAGAAATTCACCTAGTGCAAAGACCATAGTTTAAGAATTTTAACAATCTTTTGCAGCTTTTAGAGTGCAATTTATAAGCTTTGTGATCTGTTTGGCTCACATTAGCTGTAGAGAAATTCTGAGCTCTGATTTGTGAAGAAGCTTACCTTGATTAGTTGCTCTGTATTTTTATACATATTTTTAAAATCTGGTGCATTTTTGTCCGCCTGAAAAAGAATAGAGTATTATTAGAATAGTCCCATGTATAGGACTGTGCTGATACAATCATATCAGTGTTATTTTGTATCACTGATATACTATTATAGTTGTTGTTGTTTTTTCTTCTTTTTTTTTTTAATTTCACTTAAAGTATTTTTTTTTATATACAGTTTTGTTTTGTTTTAAAGTTTTAGTTATTTTAGTACTTAAACTAAATGAAAATAAGAAATGTTGCTTTGGCAACTAGATGAAATATGTTTACATTTTTTAATATTTTATTTTACTTCAGTTAATGTTTATTTTAAGCAATGAGATAATATATAGAATAAATACTAAATTGATATTATACATTAATAGGCTTTCTAAATCTGTGCTGTCAGAGCTTGACTGAGAGCAGAACTGTAATGAAGATGAGTCATGCATAATGAGTCACAAAATTCTCTAATTTTGTGTTAATGTTTGGCTTATTAAAGCTAAAATTATAAAATGGCCTTCATAAAGGCAGTATCCCACTAGGCTTTTAACACCCACCAGCTGAGACCCAGCCAAAACCAAGAATACTCTGCCAGAGAGATTTGCTTGGATGCTTCACAATGTACAGAATCATGGAACATTTTGATGATGCTTAAACAGCCCTTATACATATACCTGGACCCAAAGAAGGATGCCACGTAAATATGATCAAGCAAATTTACCTTGACATACTCCAAAGTAAGCAGATCTTCCTCTGTATTATCCAGAGTGGTGATAAGGTGAACTTTCTTGTCCTCAGAATCTTCACAAAAACACACAAAGAGCTTTTAACTTTTATGTTTAAATACAGAAATCATTCTAATAAATGCATCATTCATAATATGCTGATTTGCCCCTCAAGAATTTTTTTTTTTTATGATCAATGTTGAAAACAGTTGTGCATTGCTTAATATTTTGTGGAAACCAAGATACATTTTTTTTTTCAAGAATCAAAAGAACAGCTTTTGTTTGAAATAGAAATCTTTTATAACAATAATTGTCTTAACTGTCTTTTGATCAATTGAATGCATCCTTGCTAAATAAACATAGTGCAGTGCAGTGTGTGCAAAGCACTTACCCAAGTACTCTGAACACTCAAGGCAGATCTCACGCAGGAAGGTGTATGACGACATATCAAAGGTACGAAGTTTGAGATCTGTCCCTAATCCATCAATGAACAGATGCAGAACGCTCACTTCCTGTCTGCCTGACAAGCGACACAGCTGAACGGAAAGCTAGAGGAGAACAAAGGAGGGAAAAATGTCACTTTGACTAAAGAAGCCTTGAAATGTTAAGATAATTTCAAATGAACCATAGAGTATATACACATTTCTTACACACATCTGTTATCATCTCCATAAAGAAAGAACAGTATAGTTTAAATATAACTTATATAAAAAGAATAGTTTAAATATAATAAACAAGGGCATAATCAGACCTTGTTGATCTCAAATCTCAAGAGGAACTCAGTCATGTTCTTCTTGGGGTCTTTGAGCACCATGGACAGACGCTTATCAGAGGCTGAACCCCTCAGAGAGTCGGACGAGGCCTCAAAGAACGGCAGATCCTCAATCGGTGAACTAGGGGCATCGAAGAACAACTCCTCGTCTAAACAAATCAAAGGCAGCATTTTATTGTCATGATATTTGATTTATAGAGAAGAACTCTATATTTTATCACTGATGTTCAGAGAAGATGTGGCACTCAGTCATGCAAACGTAACTCTGTCTCTCTGTGAATCTGCTTGTCTGACCTGAGCCGTATATGATGGATGCACGCAGGTCATCTATGGCTGGTCTTCGAGGGGTGAGCTGAGGTGTGTTCCCTTTTTTGGAGGCCTAATGCACAAAAGCAAAAAAAATTAAATCTCACAGCTGCAAGAAAAAAAAAACAATTCTCAACAACATTGTTGGATATTTATCCAAGCAAAATAGAAATTCGTCCAAATAAATCAGATCTAAATTTATCTGAATCAAATCTGCTTGTGAATTGATTTGGGAAATTTCTACTGATAAACGATCAAAAAAAATTTAAATAAGTAAAAGAAAAAAAACAACTTTTAATGATTAAAAAAAAATAATTCATTAAAAAGAAAGACTAAAATTAAATTGACCTTCGGATTTTAAGAATTGTGAGAATATTGAAATTGTTAAAATGAAGGCTGGCAGAAATTGGGGAAAAAATATATTTTAATTAGCTTTAATATTTGAAATTATAGGCATGACATGATGACTGTGACTCTATATCGGATGGGGTTGTTATTGTTAACTAAAACAATTAAAAATAAATTTCATTATATAAAACAAAGCTGAAAAATATAAAGTATAAATATTAGATGAAAAACTTAAATAAAATGAGTTGGAGTTGAAGTAAAATTACTAAAACTAAAATTGAAATACATTTAAATTAAAGTTAAACAGAAATATAAACAAAACCTAAAAGTTAAAATGAAAAAAAGAAAATTATAAAAAGAAAAAAACAATGAAATTAAAAAAAAAAAAAAAAAAAAATAAATATAATAAATATTAATAAATTATAAATAAATTTAAATAATAATAATAATAAATATAATATAATATATTATAAATAATACTAAATTACAATGACAGCAGATAAAGTTTTAGTTCCTGATTGCAGCATTTTCAAAGTCTACTGACAGCCTTGTGGTTTATTGCATAATATTTTTTTTTTATTTCAGAAATATAATTTAATTTCAATAATCCGTACCTATCATTTGCTGCATTAAATTGTATTATTTACAGTTGAACAATTAAGAACCAAAAGGTCAGTTTGTCAAGTGACAATGACAATCATATCTATATTTGTCTAGGAAGACACACCCATAAGCACTCTTATAATTACCTTGGGTGTAACTTGTGACGCTCTAGACTGGGACGCTGGGCGACTCTCAGGAAGTGGAATGCTGCTGAGCAATGCCAGGACACCACGCACTTTATCATCAGAGATACGCAGAGACAGCAGAGGGAGCTCACCGTATATCTTAAACCTGAAAAAAAAAAAATGAGATACAAAAATTTAATGCATAATGTGTGATGCACAAAACAGTTCAATCACACGCACACCAGACAGGGAATTTTCTGCTTACTTGGGCATTCGTGAGTCCGTCACCACCATGGCTCTGCTGAAGACCACCTTCAGGTCGACAGGCTCCAGGATGTGAAAAGCAGACTGTCTCAGTGGACGAGCCCACTTCCAGTCACCACCTGATACCACACACAGCATATGTAAAACCCTGTAAAGTCAACATTATAATCAAGCATTGTGCAAGTCTGCGCACCTGCTTTGGTGTAGAGGAACTGTAAACTGCTGAGCTGGACATCGAAGCTGTCGTAAGCTCGAGACATGATGTCCTCTATAGTGCTGCTGCCCAAAGACAGCTGAGGAAGGTTGGCTCTGCTCTGACTGGACATCTACACACAACAAACACACACTTTAAGCCAATTAAATATCATCCCCTCATTAGTAATGGCCTTTTTAGAATATAAAGGCAACCATATATTTTCATGTATAAAACAAAATATGTATGTATTTAAATTAGTGGTGGGCCGTTATCGGCGTTAACGTGCTGCGTTAACGTGAGACTCTTATCGGGCCATAAAAAAAAATATCGCCGTTAATCTATTCTCAAAGTTGGGTTGGGAGCTGGGTCTATACTACGCAAGCTATGATGACTTTCACCTTGATATTTTAGCGCGGATATATACCTAGCCGAATAGCACTGTAGGGGGCGAGAACGAGTCTTCGAACCTGTGTGTATGCGTGCTAACATGGATGCAGCTATGAAGCCGCCGGGTTTGCTTCAGGGAAAATTTATTTTTAAGAAGCTTCCCAATGGAGTCATTTCTGTCTCTACGTTGGTCGCTATCTCTGTATCGCGCGCACAGAGTTCCGCCCCGGTTCGCACACACACACACACACAAACGTAAGCGCACACACACAAGTGAGCACACTACCACTCCTATTTGTAAATATTAAGCCGCAAAACGTCTATTTAAATATGACTTCTGTGTGTCTCTGTGTTAATGTATGGCACAGACGCGCGGGTTTGTTCACTACTCATACAGAAGACCGCGTGACGCTTGCGGCGATATTAACGTCTGTCGTCTCACTAAATGAGGACATAAATACATGAACAACATCTCCAGAACTGCTCTGAGAGTCACTTCATGAGCATTCGAGCGTTTCATTTGAGAAAAACTATCCTCATATAATATACAGAAATGTAAATGTATTCACGGCAACCCGTCAAAATAAAAGTTTGGTTTCACTTGAAGACATTGGGCAGAACGTAATAGGCTACTACTACTAAAACTATTAAAACCTTATCTTTAAGGAATAATCATACAATGTCTTCAATGTTATTATCAATATTAAATTCTTGATGACTGCTAGTTGTTTACTACTAGTAGTGAACTTATTCTGATCTACTTGGCAGAATTCAAATGAGCCATTTTAATCTAGATTAATTCCAAGATTACAGTGAGATTAATCTAGATTAAAAAAATTAATCTATGCCCACCACTAATTTAAATACAATATGTATGCATATAATCATGTGATATTATAAAGACATCAAAATTAAATAATGTTAATGTACAAAATAAATGTTGACAAAACTATATGTTGTTATATGCTATTTTCTTATTATTAAAAGCCATTGCTGTCAATAGAATAAAATAAGCACTAATTATTTCATGATTTGTGGCAAAAATAATCAAAAACCAATACACAAGTTAACTCTGACAGTCCTAAAAATACATTTTATTAATTAATTAATTTTTGTGGACCAGTTTATCGCCCCATAGGGGTGCTGGACCAAGTTTGAAAAGCTCTTTTTTGCCAACTTTGAACACCAAGCTTTGGCAGTTTGCTGGATTTTTTTCTTCTCTTAATCCTGATTTAAAAACAAGTATGACTCATTGGGGAAACAATTACCAAGAAACAAGGAATTCACATTTCTTTCAATCTTTCTGTTTGTTGTTTTGCCTGATATAAATTATTTGAAGCACTTCACTGAAACCAAGCTTATTAAAACTCCCATGTCAAGTATGATATAAAATAATAAAGAACCATGTGCACTGACAGTGACATGTTTTTACCTGGAAATGACCCAAATCCAGAATGGCAAGGTTGTGTGTGGGGTCATAAAAGCCATTTTCTGGTACAATGACATATGAAGCCATGAGGTTTATCTTTAGATCCAGAACCTTCTGAGTCTCAATGATGTACATGAGTCCTGTGTACAATAAACAATACTGTTTTAGTACAAGATACTATTTTATGACCACAGATTATAAAATGTACAGATTTGAAAAAAGAAAATCAATTTAATCAACCACAAATCAATTTAATTTTTTTTTTCTTTATTGCATATTTTATTTGATTTTTTACAATAAAAGGTGGAATTCTGGAAAGAAAAGCATGTAGCAAACAAATTTATGCCTGAATCCACACACACCTGTGGAGGTCTTGTCTCTGAACTGCTCCAGCTTCATGAGGGTGGCATTGGTCAGTTCATCCAGCTGCAGGTCTTTTGGAGGCATGAAGAAAGCTGACATACTGTTCACTGTCATCTACAAAAAGAACAAACAACACTTAATATACACTATCCATTCACAGCATACAGCAGGGTTTCTCAAATGGGGTTTGTGTTGGAACTGCAAGGGGCTTGTGAGTAATTATTTATATCATACAAACGTAAAATGAAAACAATAAAATAAATAAAGCGGTCTGCACATGCATCTGCTGTAATATTGAGTCACTTATAGCATGCATTTGTGAACGCAACATGGGCCAGGACCCATTTTACCAGATTTGTCACAAGAAGAGTTTCTAAACCTATAATTGACTACCTTTAAAGAGACTTTCCTGCAGTTTTCCACAAAAAAATAAAACCTTACAAATTTAACATTTGAAAGTGAATAATTTCACATATATTTGAGTGTTGTAACTTGAGGAATTAAATAAAATTATTATAATATCAAATATTATTTTTCGCTATACAGTACAATTGCATTACAGTTGTAATATGTATATTTCTGTCTTTTTCAGTATTTTTGTTTATAATTAAGGTAATAATAATAAAAATAATCATAATTCTACTTTTCCGATATTTCTAAAATCCTACTGCCATCAGATTGTGGCAGATTAAATATTACTGCTGCTGAACTATGTAGGCAGAAAATAAAGACATTTTCAAATTAAGATTAAGTGTTCAAATTGCTATGGCCATACAGTGGGGAAAAAAATGTGTGATACCCTGCTGATTTTGTACGTTTGCCCACTGACAAAGAAATGATCAGTCTATAATTTTAATGGTAGGTTTATTTTAACAGGGAGAGACAGAACAACAAAAAAATCCAGAAAAACGCATTTCAAAAAAGTTATGAATTGATTTGAATTTTAATGAGTGAAATAAGTATTTGACCCCTTCGCAAAACATGACTTAGTACTTGTTGGCAATCACAGAGGTCAGATGTTTCTTGTAGTTGGCCACCCCTCAGGAGGGATTTTGTCCCACTCCTCTTTGCAGATCCTCTCCAAGTCATTAAGGTTTCAAGGCTGATGTGTGGCAACTCGAACCTTCAGCTCCCTCCACAGAGTTTCTATGGGATTAAGGTCTGGAGACTGGTGGACACTCCAGGACCTTAATGTGCTTCTCTTTGAGCCACTCCTTTGTTGCCTTGGCCGTGTGTTTTGGGTCATTGTCATGCTGGAATACCCATCCACGACCCATTTTCAATGCCCTGGCTGGCTTCAGTGCCCTGACGGTACATGGCCCCGTCCATCGTCCCTTTGATGCGGTGCAGTTGTCCTGTCCCCTTAGCAGAAAAACACCCCCAAAACAATGTTTCCATCTCTGTGTTTGACGATGGGGATGTGTTCTTGGGGGTCATAGGCAGCATTCCTCCTCCTCCAAACATGGCGAGTTGAGTTGATGCCAAAGAGCTGGATTTTGGTCTCATCTGACCACAACACTTTCACCCAGTTCTCCTCTGAATCACTGGCAAACTTCAGATGGGCTGTACATGTGCTTTCTTGAGCAGGGGACCTTGCGGGCGCTGCAGGATTTCAGTCCTTCACGACGTAGTGTGTTACCAATTGTTTTCTTGGTGACTATGGTCCCAGCTGCCTTGAGATCATCCCGTGTAGTTCTGGGCTGATTCCTCACCGTTCTCATGATCTTTGAAACTCCACGAGGTGAGATCTTGCATGGAGCCCCAGACCGAGGGAGACTGACAGTTATTTTGTGTTTCCTTCATTTGTGAATAATCACACCAACTGTTGCCACCTTCTCACCAAGATGTTTGGCGATGGTCTTGTAGCCCATTCCAGCCTTGTGTAGGTCTACAATCTTGTCCCTGACATCCTTGGACAGCTCTTTGGTGTTGGCCATGGTGCAGAGTTTGGAATCTGATTGACTGATTGCTTCTGTGGACAGGTTGTCTTTTATACAGGTAACAAACTAAGATTAGGAGCACTCCCTTTAAAGGGGTCATATGATGTTGCTAAAAAGAACATTATTTTGTGTATTTGGTGTAATGCAATGCGTTTATGCGGTTTAAGGTTCAAAAAACACATTATTTTCCACATACTGTACATTATTGTTGCTCCTCTAAGCCCCGCCTTTCTGAAACACGCTCAACAAAGCTGACAAAGCTCAACGTTCTGAGAAGCGAGGCATGCTCTGATTGGCCTGCTATCCAGTGTGTTGTGATTGGCCAAATACCTCAAGCTTGAGACGGAAATGTTACGCTTACCGTCTTGTGATGCCGTGTCCCCGCGCGACGACACAAAAACCCATTACAAACGAGGCATTTGTTGCATCCAGTGGGGACATAATTACTGATTATAATGACTTATACTGTTTTTTTACGCATTGCGTTGCATCAACATTACCATGTCTGCATTTGTGATCGGAGAAACGACAAATAACAAGCACTAACATTACTCTACACAGCTCAAAACTCACGTTTGAATAGTTAGTGGCAAATAATATGAAAACGTACTTGCAGGCTGTGAGTCAGAAGCGCCAGACTGTCCTTGCAAAGTTGGAATTGCCCCACTTTATAGAAACAGTCTTTGAGCATAGCTGGCAGGCTACTCCCAGGTTCAGGAAATACTCCTCCGTAAAATGTGCTGCACACACGCTAATATTTGGGTTGAACTGTTCTGGAACAGTGTTGTAATTATAACTTAACCACTGATTTCTTGTGTCCTCTTTTGGAAGCCCAAACAAAGTAGTTTCGCTTTCACAACGAAACACAGCGTCTCCAAGACATGGTGCCGGCGGCAGCAACAATACTACAGCGAGAATAAAAGTCCCGCCACCTTTCATTGCGTATACATTTGGGCAGTGTTTTGCAAATCTTCCCACACAGTGACGTAGACATGTGGGGGTGTGTTTGAATGAGCCGTTTTAGGGGGGCGTGGTCGAGTCTTAACTTTTATAAAGAATATCTCCTTGGTTTTGAGACTTTAGTCTTTGCAACTTCGGGGATCTTATCTATGCACGAACAGCTTGTAACATTTCAAAGAGAAAGGAAAACTTTAAGAGAGTGCTCCTAATCTCAGCTCCTTGCCTGTATAAAAGACACCTGGGAGCCAGAAATCTTGCTGATTGATAGGGGATCAAATACTTATTTCACTCATTAAAATACAAATTAATTTATAATTTTTTTAAATGCGTTTTTCTGGAATTTTTGTTGTTATTCTGTCGCTCACTGTTCAAATAAACCTACCATTAAAATTATAGACAGATCATTTCTTTGTCAGTGGGCAAACGTACAAAATCAGCAGGGGATCAAATACATTTTTCCCCACTGTATATGATAATATGTATTACGATTTTCACAATATAATTTTTTGACCAAATTGTGCAGCCCTAAACTGTAAAAATACTTAACTGAAATTAAATATTTTAAGTTTTACATGCATGTCATGTGACCATTAATCAACATCAGCGTGCATCACATGCAGATGTGTTGTTAAATTATTGAAATATTAACTTAATCTCAAGAAACTATTATATGTCAAAGGAGTTCAAAAGTATTTTTTTTTTCCAGTCATGGAGACATGCTCACTCACAGCATCATAGATGATCTCTAGAGGCTGGGACTCGATGCGGAGTCTCTGGTCCGCACTCGCGTCCAGTGGGTTCGTCTCAAACATGAGGTTCAGTAGAGTCAGAGTCGTATCTTTCTTCCCCTCCACATGACGTGGAGACAGCAGGATGGGGGCTGACTTGCCTCGTGGGAGACCCGACACTTCAAACGATGACAGCAGAGCAGAGATCCTGACAAGTAAAACATTATGTCACACAACCGCATGCTCTGGGTTACAGGAACTGAAAAAGGAAGTCTATGTGGCAAGACATTCTGGAGGGTTAAAAGCCAAATGTGCCACTTGTATTTCTTGTGCACATCATGTGAAATTTACAACAAGATTTATTACAGTGCAACATCTTGCCCCATCAACGTTCATTGTGAGTGCATTACTGTAAATGAGTTTTGTGCTTGTTTCACAATTAAGGAACAAGTTAAAAGTATTTATCAACAACAAGTGTGACACTAATAAGTTGAATCGAACACAGAAAATTCCTTCAAGTTAAATAAATAAAAGTGGCTGAGATGAGTGGACTTGAGAAGGGAACACAGTACTTTATTGCTTGAGCCGCAGGTCTTTGAGTCAGCATGGCTTTCAGATCAATGACGGACAGTTTGATTATCTCTGCCTTCTCTCGGCTCTCTTTGATTGACAGAGACAGGCGATTAAGCTGGAAATTTATCTTCATATTTTCAAACTGCAAACAAAAATATAAGTCAGGGGTGTGATGCTTTACATGAACAAGTTGTATAGGTTCAATGAACTGGAATTTCCTGCTTATACAAGGAGGCTAAAATTACTTCTACTGTTCAAAATTTTGGGATCAGCAAAAATCTTTATTTTGACTGTTATTCAACAAGGATGCATTCAAATGGATTATAAATGACAGTAACAACATTTATAATGCCACAAATTATTTATATTTGAAATAAATGCCTGTTGAGCATCTTCAGCATATTAGAATGATTTCTGAAGGATCATGTGAGACTGAAGACTGGAGTAATGATGCTGAAAATTCAGCTTTGATCACAGGAATTTTATTTATGTATTTTTTAAATATATTGGTAACACTTCATAATAAGGTCCATTAGTTAACATTAATTAATAATGACCAATACATTTGTTGCGGTTTTAATATTTTTAATGTTAATTACTGAAAGTTCAACTGTTCATAGTTTGTTCACGTTAGCTCAGGACAGGTCCAATAATTAATATTAACAGATACAACGTCAAATTTGAATAATGAATTAGTAAATGTTAAAACCGAGATTAATAAATGCTTTACAAGTATTTTTCATGGTTAGTTCATGTTAACCAATGTTAACAAATTGAACCTTACTGTAAAGTGTTACCAATATATTAATATAAAAAAAGTTATTTTTAATTTTAATAATAATAATAATTCACAACATTACCAGCAGACTTCTTTCAAAAAAACATTAAAAAAAAAGTTATATTTTCCAAACTTTTGAACAGTAGTGTACATATATACACATACAGTTTATATATATATTTAAGCAAATCAAGTTGGGTAAAATATCTTGCATAAACAACACATACATAAATCTGTAAAAGGATCTATTGACTTCTAAAAACTGAATTTATACACTACCAGTCAACATTTATGAACAGTAAGATTTTCAATGTTTTTTAAAGAATCCTCTTCTGCTCACCAAGCCTGCATTCATTTGATCAAAAATACAGCCAAAGCAGTAATATTGTGAAATATTTTTACTGTTTTCAACACAATAATAATAATAATAATAATAATAATAAATGTTTTTTATTAGCAGCAAATCAAAATATTAGAATGATTTCTGAAGGATCATGTGACTGGAGTAATAATGCTAAAAATTCATCTTTGAAATCACAGGAATAGATTACATTTTAAAACATTCAAATAGAAAACAGTTATTTTAAATAGTAAAAATATTTCAAAATTTTTACTGTTTTTGCTGTATTTTGGATCAAATAAATGCAGGCTTGGTGAGCAGAAGAGACTTCTTTAAAAACATTACAAATCTTACAGTTGAAAAACTTTTGACTGGTAGTTTTTGTGTTATGATTGTTTGTCACTAACATTTTTTGGCAGGTTTGGATTGACGGCTGTGTCGCTGTATCCGATGGCAGCGTATAGTTTGGCTTTCTCTGCTGGGGTCATTAGCCCATCAAAACCTGAGAGATATGAACCAGAAGGTCAATGAATCTATCAAAAACAGATCTACAAAATTCAGTCGAATTCTGTGGAATATTTAAATATTACAATGATCTGAAATTACTATCCACATACATCTTTCTGTAGAACTCTAGAGCACAGATTTTCAGTAGGAATAAACAGATACAGAGCGCAGACAAACCTCCCGTTTTGACATCTTTGATTTGTGTGCTTTCCTCTCCAGACCAGCTCCACATCCAGCCAAACCAGCCCTGCGACTGTTCTTCCTCCACCTTCACCCCAGGACGGTATATCCTGAGCCCCGCCTTTGAGGCCTACAACACCAGCGCCAGAATATACAAGAGTCAAACAGCGTAATTCAGTCAGAAACCAGAGATTCAAACCAAGACTGTTATGTTGATAGCTTCATACTCTACTAGTTGAGCTCCAGGAACACATTTCCAATGATATGGGCCACTTTGTTTTAAGGATTCAAATCCATACATTATTATACGAGTGAAATGTGACTGTGTGAGAGAGTGTGAATGCACTCTCACTTCACCTCCATCTCAGCCTGCTGTCTCGCCATTGTGATGTTGAATATATCCAGGGTTCTTTCAGTCTCCTAAAGAATGAACAAAAATAAAAAGGTTATGTTCAAAGCAAACGTTATACAAACTCAGAGCTTTCAGAGTTTTGCACGCTCGTGAATCATCTCATGAGTGCAGACATGATGTAAATAAGAGATTCATTGTGTAGTTTAGAGAGCTTCATTGATTTTAACAGAATATGTGAAAATAATGCAAAGCATGTACACTGCACCCCATAAACACAATCAAGCCTTCGAAAAAAGCAGATGAACCATCCCATTAAAAAAAGCAATATTTGCTAGTTCACAAAGACTCAAAATTCCAAAACTAAAAATAAAAACAAAGATATATTTGTCAATTCATTGTACCAAACTCCAAAACAAAACACAGCTATATTTGCTAGATCATTGTGATCACAGCTATTAAACTAAATTTTTTAATTAAAAAAAGCATCCATATGTCTACTCTACAGAAAAAAATAACAGCATATGGGTTTGGAACAACATGACAATGACTAAATAACAGCAGATTTTCATTGTGTGCTCAGTGCTCACCCACCTCAAACTCCTTTAGCAGACTCTCTGCAGGCTTCTTACTGGTGATTTTATTCTTATAGATCTCTCTGTATTTTTTCACATGTTGCCGATGGCTACGGATGTGTTGCCATGACCACATGTGAAGGCGGGGCTTGACGTTGACTTCCAAAACGCCTGTGATCACATATCGCCACCTACGATAACCACAAAAAGGTAAATACAGAGCCTCGTCAAATTAAATAATAAAGGGAATCGGTCAAGACCACAATCTCCAAATGCACTTACCACTGACGCGCATTAGTGTGAACTGCCACATCTGGACGATACTTCCTGTATGGAAGGTTACGGGTCATCATATCCACCGACCCCAACAGCTCCAGAATGCTGACGTACTAGAAAACAACAAAAAGTCAACTCACATTCAAGTCATTATCACAATCAAAATATGTCAATTATTTGTTGACTGAAGTGCACACCTGTGGCCGGCTGAGTTCAACAGCCACCTCAGGGAGGTTGACCACTAGATCCACTTTCGGTGAGGAGAAATCCACATCGGAGCGCGGATTCATGCGCAGCTTGGCTTTTGCAGATATTGGACGAAAGACTGAAGCAAAAACAAAGTTGGTTTGCATTTCATAGAGAAATCACTGTTGAATACACATGAAATAAAGCAGGGACTCACTGAAATGATAATCCTGAGGAATAGTGCTCTGGATGGCTACACTGTGCTTCAGGTGTCGCTATAAAAATGAACACACAAACAATGAAAATCTGCAATTTCTTTTCCTCAGATTAGAAGTTTAATCAAATCTGAAGACCCTACCAGAGCCTCATCAGGGTTGTGGTTTGAGTAGAGCTCTGAATTCACATTCCAGTATGCAAACAGATTGTCCAGACGTACAAGCTGAACAATGTAACAAGCGATATTAGTGAATAATACTGGTTAATTTTGCTACTCATAACTGTGAAAGTGAAAAAGACGTGTTAACCTTGAAAAACAGCTTGGCTTTCTCATCCAGAAGACATGGGTTCCAATTCTGATCAGATGTCTGGAAAATGAAACAAAAATGTTATAATACAGAGACAGTTTTAAATCTAAAATCTGATTGAATGAGCCATGTTTGAAGCCAGTGTAAAATAGTCACACTGCCTACTCATGTTTAGTAGCAAGAACATTTAAGTGTAATGTACAGCCTCTCATGGTTTATTGTAAATCAGAGTCTATTAGAAATCACACAAAAGCATGGCTAGGTCGTATTTCACCCCAAAATCTAAGGTGAATAAAGGGGAAAAACATACATAAAATAAAATATTACAAGCTAACATATTTTATATTTAGATTAATGTAAACATATTAATATAAATGTTATATGTATACAGAAAAATTATTATTTAAATTTTATAATTTATAGAAAATATATGTACAAAATGTTACATTTTAATTCAATATTATATTGTATAAATATTTTCTAAATGCAACATAGAATTTTTTATATTATGTATTAATAAGAAATAGTATAAATAATTTTTTTTAAAAGAAGAAGAAAAAAGGCTTTATTTTATTTTTGCAAAATGTACTTTTTTCCCCTCTTGATTTTGGTGTTAAATATGGCTAAGAGATTCAATAATCTCATAATTGAATCAGTTTATTTATGGTTTTAATTATAAAGTGGGGGAACTATGATGTCACTTTGTAGGTGAAAACCCGGAAGCGAGTGCATTTTAGCGCTTCCGGTTCCATCGTCCCAGAGTCAATGGGTTTTTTGAATGGGATTTTGGTAAAATCCCTTAAATAAGGTCCGTGGTTCACACAAGCTCAAGATACTTTCACGTTTTATTCTACGACATAAAACACACCAGTTACACCCCACTCGTGATTTTTACGTTTCTTAAAAAAGACGGTTGCTAACAAGTTGCTAAATGGGACTACAGGCGCTGTCGGAGACAATCAACGTCATCACGCCGAACAGTTTATCAATTTAGTATTTTCCAGTTGTAGTATAATTTATAATACAATTAATTTTAGGATAACCAATGAATAGTTTACAGCATTTTATATTGTTGTTCGACAATGTTTTTTTGCTTTGCCCCGAAATGCGACAAGTCTTCGGATGGAAGAAGCTCTTTTATCGTTTACTGATGCGGAGACTCTGGGTTCGTACTACAAGGTTAATTCATATTACGATTATTACATGTAAACACCACATTTACTGGCTTTACGTGGTGAAAGTGAAACTTTAATGATGCATAATGCTTAAAGCCACGTCAAAATAAATGTGTATGGCGGCATGAAGTTGTTAGAAAGAGATTGTAGAAGCAAGGATAAAATAACATTTTGTGTACCCACCCTAACAAAATGATAGCTGAAATGTGGTACTTTGTTCACTAAAATAAGTTTAATCTTACCATATCCAAAGACTCGCTCACTGTTATTTAAAAGATTAAATACGCGGGGATACGTTTTTAATTAAAATATTCATATTAATCAAGGATTTATTGACTTTTAATGCACCTTATTTTGAAATGCACAGAAATATCTGCTTTAAATGTCCTTTAGTTAAGATTACTTCATTTATTCACTATACTATTTATTATTAATGTCTCATTTCAGTTTTATTTTGGCTCTAGTTTTGTTTTTATTCCAGTTTATATGAAAAGGTTCATGTAGTGTGGATTAAAAGTCATATACAGAGTAAATACGTTTCACTGAACATGTTAAAAATAAGTTTGAAACAGTTGTCGGGAGCGCTGTGGTGGTGACACTGAAGGCGAGCGACTGTGGTGCTGTAGTTCCTTTATAGCCTAAGTTTAGCTTTTTAGTTTGGGTGCTTTTATTTAGGCTTCAAAATTCATCAACGTTATATTATTTTGTGAAGATTATCTTGTTGGACAAAACGTGTAAGTTTCATGAACTATGATTGAACACAGAGCTTATTTTTTGCGATTATCCAAAAGCCTATGGAAAAATCCTATTGGCTTTTTGTCGAGGAACCAGTTTCATGCTAACCGCCGATCCGCCTACAGAGATAGTTCCCCCACTCTATTGGCATACCTGGAGACTGAGGTTCTGCAGGGACACTCCGAATGAAAGTGGAGCATTGGGATTGGTGACCTGAACACATGGTTAACATTGAGAAAGCTAGGGCAAATTTAAGTGATACACACAGAACAGACTAAAAAGTCTTCTTCATATCACTCAGCAATAAAGCACATACAAAGACGTAAACACAAATGAACATACAGTATATTGCAGGTTTTAGTATATAAAAGCTCCAAGCTGAAGAATGTAAATGTCAAAAGTACTCACATCATCCTCGTAGCGGACGTGTATGTTGGAGATCTTCACTTGCAGGTTTTTGATCACCTGTGTAACCAGTTTCTCCACAAACGTGTCCTGCTTCTCTGCCTTTGGATTCTCTGAATACAAGAACACAAATGCAAATTCACAAACTACGTTACCTGTCTCCATGTAAAACCAAAGTGAGCTCAAATGATT
This sequence comes from Onychostoma macrolepis, assembly GCF_012432095.1. Lineage (NCBI taxonomy): Eukaryota > Metazoa > Chordata > Actinopteri > Cypriniformes > Cyprinidae > Onychostoma > Onychostoma macrolepis. The sequence continues at coordinate 6,448,856 of NC_081162.1, forward strand.
TACTGCACCTTTTTCTGCTGCTTTCTGTTTGGTCTCCTCGATCCGCTGCAGCTCCCTCTGCCGAGCTTCCTGTAGCTGTCTCTCCTCCTTCTCTGCGTCATACTTTATACCTGCATTAACAGAGATGCATGCAGTGATCTTCTGTGAGATCTGGCATTAAAATAAGTGTCATGCTTCATGAAATTAACAAATAATAATATGTCATATCGTGAGGTCACACAATTTTCCTTGCCGTAAGGCATTATGATTTTTTAAAGCTGCTTTAGAACAATATTAAATAGAATTGAACTGAACTGTAATCCAATTAGGATAGATTCTTTTACCCCGAAACACTAGAAGGACCAACCATAAGAGTAAAATGTGGTAAAGTCTGCCAGATCTTGGACTGTTTCTGGCTGTGATTCAGGCACAATGTAATGCGGTTTTTGCAGTAAGGCAGTTATTGAAGAATGAGACCGCCAAGAACTATACTGGACTCGAAAGTGTATGTGTGTGTGTGTGTGTGTGTATTTACAGTAAAAACAGTAATATTGTGAAATATTATCATATATCTTGAAGTGTAATTTATTCCTGTGATCAAAGCTGAGTGTTTAGCATCTTTATTCCAATCTTCAGTGTCAAATGATTCTTCAGAAATTATTCTAACATGATGATTTGACGCTCAATAAAAAATAAAATAAAAAAACATTTCGTATTTTGAATATGTTGAAAAAGTTTTGCTACTTAATATTTTTATTGAAACTGTGAAAAACTACCATTCAAGTTTTGGGTATTTAACATTAAAATAATAAATTAATAATAACACTTTTTAAGCATCAATAATAATTTAGCAGGAAATCATTGTATTAAAACGATTTCTGAAGGATCATGTGACACTGAAGACTGAGGTAATGTTGCTGAAAATTCAGCTTTGCATCACAGGGATAAATTACTTTTCAAACTATTTTACAAAAGAAAACAGTTATTTTAAATTGTAATAATATTTCACAATATTGTTGTTTTTACTGTATTTTTGGGGAGCATTAGAGGTGTATTTATGGATAAGGATTATCAAACTCAGCTCTTACTAGCTGTAGGCACGATGAGCAGGTAAACTTCATCTAGCGTGGCCTCCACAGACTGAGTGTACAGGTTCTTCCAAGGGATCTTCAACTCCAAACGACCTGACAAAGACAGAAACATTCACCGAATGAGCTCAAATTTTACTTCATGCCACGGCAGCGCACATACTGGTTTTACAAAGCAACATCAGCAAACCATCCAATGCATCACACTGCACTTCTCTTACCTATGTGCCCTGCTCTGACTTTGAAAGGAATGTCCAGTTGACTCTGTTTCAGAAATAAAAGTCACACAAGTCAAGGAAACGCAACTTAACGCATTAGAAAAATTCATCGAAAGGTTTTCTCAACGGATTTCCTGTACAACAAAATGACATTACAGGACATAGCCAACAAGAAACGTAAAGCAACATACCAAGGCATTTTCTTTTATCTCAAGGTTTCTTAATATGGCATCACCTGCAAAAGAAACATTGTGCTGAATATCACCAGCCTTTGTCTAAAACAATTCATATATCACAGAGCAAATATTTACAGTTGTATTAAAAGCTACTTATCAGTAAATCAATAAGCCACATGGCACATTATAAAACTCTACAGGATGGAGGAAGATTAAACATCCCTGTATTCCTCTTTCCTTGTGTTGTTGTTGACGAATTTAGCATTCACTACAATGAATGAATCAAGTGAGACTATTCTAGCCCCTCGTTTTTTCTTGCTTGTTTTCAAACTTTGCTATTAACAGAAACTGGGAGTTTATATAGTAAAATAATTATACTTTTTCACGATTTAGCATTTTAATTTAGTTCTAATATAATTAAAGAATTATAAAATAAGTCTGTATTCTGTGGCCCCCTTGTTAATCTGCTGAGGCCCCCAGTGGGGCCCGGGCCCCTGGTTGAGAACCACTGGACTACAGGATGGTTTCAAAACGATTTTCAGCTCCATCTATTGACTCTGATCACAGACAGAATGTTTCACAATGTTGTTGACATATATATATATATATATATATATATATATATATTTATTTTTAGTCATTTAGCAGACGCTTTTATCCAAAGCGACTTACAAATGAGGACAACAGAAGCAATCAATTGTAGTATTAAAACAACCAAAACAGATCTAAAACTAAAAGCTAAACCTTATAAATACTATATATACACACACATTTTAAAATAAAGAAATTAAATAAAAATGACAAATGCATACAACAAAATTTCAAAACTTAACATTTAAACGAAAACAAAAAATAAAGCTAAAAACAATTCAAAATATTAAAGAACAAAAGGTGTAGGAGTTTAATAATGATTCGAACATAACACTAAGCCAAACACCAAAAAACAACTGCATATATGTATATGTACAACCACACACACACACACACACACATATATATATATATATATATATATATACACACACATTTATAAATTCAATATATATATTCTTTCATTTCCATGTAGTTTGTTGAAGTACTAAAATAACTCAAATTAAATAAAACCAAAACTTAATAAAAAATATATATATTATATTATTATTATTATTATTATTATATCATATAATAAAAAATGATCGGACCTACTTAAAGTGACAGATTGTAACAAACTGTGCAACTTTTTCATAAATATCTGACTGTATTAACAAAACGTAGTGATGGAGCAGTGAAAACTTAAAAAAAGAGGAATATTTATTTTAACCTCCTCAATTTTTACAGAATATAGTAGAAATGTTTGTTAACAAGTTACCTACAAATAATACTTGTAAATAATGTATTAATTTTAGTTAATGTTAGTATTTAATATCTACTAATACATTATTAAACTCAAACATTGTATCTGTTATTATTTAAGACACATATATAATGTTTAACTTTTTTTAAAGAAAGCGAATGAAGAGAAATGAAATGAAATGGTATTGTGTTGCAAAATATTGCCGTCCTAATCTCTGATCAGTGTCGAAATGAATACATTCTGGTTTTAGAAACCAAAGACAGTTGTTTTGTCTCAGTGAAATGCATATAAACAGAAGTTGCATTCAGTGTCTCAGAATGAAAGTGAATTACTCTCCACTCTTATCCAGTTAGAAGAAGCTCACCCGAAAAGTGAATTACTTTCCTGGTAATTCTGGCCTTAACTATCATTGTGAAGAAGCAGCTGGACATTTTTGAGCCACATGGGACTGAACAGATGACAGAGTTTACATGTGGGCTTGAACTATCCCAGTCAAGGTAATTCAGAGTAACAAATAATTACCCGGTGTATCCTTCTGAACTATTTAATCCAATCTATTTAAACCACCAAATTACGCATGGCTTAGCTTTAAGTTAAGGGTTACTGTAAACGCATGTTCAAACCTGTACTCAATGTCAAAGCATGACTGTCAGATTCCAGCGGAAGGTCGAGCTCACTCTTTCAACGTATGTTTGTGTACAATCATGAAGGTACACAAACACGTTTCTGGAGCAAATCAAACAGCAAAGAAGCATTAGGATTTGACACCTGGCACGTTTACCTCCCCATATGCCGAGGCTGAGCTGCGAGCTGTCGAGGTTCACCACATAGTCCCCCAGAAACCTGTTCAAGACATCGACCACCACTGACTCAAACACCATCTTCACGTCCTGTTCACACAAACATCAGCATGCTTTCCTTCGTCTGCGATTCGTGGACCACCCGAGAATGTAGTTGTATTTACTGACTGTCCCGTTTCCTGAAATAAACATCACTGGAAGAAGGACTGGGAGGTACTAAGCACACTTCGCTGCTCTCCCTGCGCGACACTGCCCTCTGCTGCTTGACATCCTTCTCTTCTTCTTCTGCTTTAACTGCGGTTGACATCCTGCGCCACAGACACCTCCGCATCGCGTCAACCTCGATCACGTGCGCCTCGTGAGCCAATCACGCAATGGCTCGTTGAGCTTCAGTAGGTAAATAGGAAGTGATATAAAATTAATCGCACAATGTTTTTATGTGTGACCCTGAACCACAAAACCGGTCATAAGGGTTTATATACATCATCTGAAAGCTGAATAAATAAACTTTAGTGAATTTAAGTTGGTACAGTATGTTAAACATAACATAAAAATATGGTTAAACCATAAAAATATGGTTTCAGTACCGTATATAAAAACAATACAGGTATAATCTGAAAACCCAAGCCTTGTGCATTATAGGGAATACTATTTAGAGATTTTTACAGTTGGTTTGATACCTTTATCTCAAACAGTGTCATAGTTTAATGAATTTAAGTAGGTACAGTATTTTAAACATATCAAAAATATGGTTTCAGTACCGTATATAAAACAATAAAGGCATAATCAGAAAAATAAGCCTTGTGCATTATAGGGAATAATATTCTGAGTATTTTACTGTTGGTTTGATACCTTTATCTCAAATGGTGTCAGAGTTTAATGAATTTAAGTGGGTGCAGTATATAAAACATGAAAAATATGGTTTTAGTACTGTATAAAAACAAAAAAAAGGCATAATCTGAAAAACCAAGCCTTGTGCATTACAGGGAATAATATTTAGAGATTTTTACAGTTGGTTTGATACCTTTATCTGAAATGGTGTGAGAGTTTAATTAATTTAAGTGTGTACAGTATATTAAATATATGAAAAATATGGGCTCAGTACAGTATATAAAAAACAATAAAGGCATAATCCGAAAAAAAACAAGCCTTGTGCATTATAGGGAATAATGTTCTGAATATTTTACAGTTGGTTTGATACCTTTATCTCAAATGGTGTTGTCGTTTAATGGATTTATATTATTGCATACATTAAAAGTTGTAAAATTATTATAAAACACATAAAATGTTAATTCCAAAAACGGAGCCTTGTGCAATAACAGGGATGTTTTTCTGAACATTTTAGTATTGGTTTTATAGTATAATGTCATGTAGTTAAATTGTTTAATTAATTTATATGGTTAATTAATTTATTTATTTTTTCTAGAAATTAAGCCTTGTAAAGGGCATAATATTTATCTATATCTGAGTTAGTTTGGGCTCAAAACATAACAGGCGCAAAGAGTTTAATTGGTATGAAACCGATTGTCTAATGAATGTCAAACGTCAAACTAACTTCACCGCCGTTATTTGGCTGAGATACAACTATTTGAAAATCTGGAATCTGAGGGTGCAAAAAATCGAAATATTGAGAAAATAGCCTTTAAAGTTGTCCAAATGAAGTTCTTAGCAATGCATATTACTAATCAAAAACTAAATTTTGATATATTTACGGTAGGAAATGTACAAAATATCTTCATGGAGCATGATCTTTACTTAATATCCAAATGATTTTTGGCATGAAAGAAAAATTGATAATTTTGACCAATACAATGTATTGTAGGCTATTGCTACAAATATATATCTGTGCTACTTATGACTGGTTTTGTGGTCCAGGGTCACATATATATTTTTACTGTGTTTAATTTATCTCGTTGAATGAATCTGTAATGTCAAAGTTGGACAGGCAGTGGTTAAACTTAAGAAAGGCATACATACAATGTCTATATTTAAAAAAAAAAGAAAAGTGGAAGCTACTTGTGAGTTTGGGTTTTTCGTATCTGCTGTTTTCATTTTCAACATAATTTTAAACATGTCATACATTCTTAGGTCAAAATGCAAAGTGGAATTTCCCTGCTCTTCGTCTTAAATGAATGGTTCACCCAAAAATGACAATTTGCTGAAAATGTAGCTACTCACCCTCAGGCCATCCAGGAGTTTATTTCTTCATCAGAACAGATTTGGAGAAATTTAACATTTCATCACTTGCTCACCAATGGATCCTCTGCAGTGAATGGGTGCCGTCAGAATGAGAGTCCAAACAGCTGATAAAAACATCACAATAATCCACAAGTAATCCACACCACTCCAGTCCATCTTTTTTTCAAGAAACAAATTCATAATTTAAGTGTTTTAACTTTAAAGCATTGCATCTGGCCAATATAGGAGTCCATAATCCATTATCACTTCCTTCAGTGAAACAGTCTGTCCTTTCTTGTCCTCTCACATAAAAATCTCCCACATATTTGTTTAGAACTGTTTTGGACTGTTTTCACTTGTAAACGGTGCTTGATCTATGCATATTTCTCTCCTGATCCAACTTTTTTTCCACTGGAGAAAGCAAAATTATGGATAGAGCACTCATATTTTATCCTGAAACAATGTTTTTAAGTTAAAAATGCTTAAATTATGGATTTGTTTCTTATAAACACACAGCTTTTCACTTCATAAGATGTTAACTGATGGACTGGAGTCACATTGATTACTTGTGGATTATTGTGATGTTTTTATCAGCTGTTTGGACTCTCATTCTGACGGCACCCATTCACTGCAGAGGATCCATTTGTGAGCAAGTGATTTAATGCTCAATTTCTCCAAATATGTTCCTATGAAGAAACAAACTCATCTACATCTTGGTTTTAATTTTAATTTTAGTGTAAAAAAACAAAACAAATCTTTGTTTAATTTTTCTTGAATGTACATTTTATATGTTTACAAAGGAATTAAAAAGCTCTTGGTTGGGGACAAATCAAAAATTTCTCTGATTCCTGTGTTAAGTTTAACATTGTTATTTTTTGATGGCTGGTTTTCTTTCCACTTGATTTTTTAATTATGTAGTGTATTGTATATTTATTTATATAGTGCTTTTCACAATACAGATTATGTCAAAGCAGCTTCACAATAATGAGCAGGAACATCATTTATTTAGTGAAATTCATTAATTATTAAACAAATTCAATTTCAGCTATATGCAGCTCTACAGGAGATAAGTGTCATTATTCAGCTCAATTTAGTTCAGGGTTAATTCAATTTAGTTTAACCGTGTCAGTGTTGCAAAGTTAGTGTCATTTTCCAGTTCAATTTGATTCAGATTTTACAGTAAGATTTTACACTTTTTAGCTGTATTGCTAATAAGTTCATAGTCAAGTAATATTATTCAGATCTGGACTACAATTATCTTATTACTTATGAAGTCAGCTGCATCTTCACTGATCTAAATAAAACTTTACACTGTGCTTATAATTATTTACGAAATCAGTACTATAATTGTTCCACTTGGGTCTTGTAAGTTTTGCTAGTATCGAACCTAGTACCTCACCCTGTCTTTTCTTCAAAATATGCTTCTTTCTCACATATAAATGTTTGCAGTCTAATATTATTGGAGGTCATACACATAATTGACTTCATTTTTGTGTTTGTTTTTCAATATATGTGGTGAAATTTTAAGAGAATGCTGTCATTCTGACGGCACCCATTCACTGCAGTGAGCAAGTGATGTAATGCAACATTTCTCTGAATCTGGTCTGATGAAGAAACAAATTCATCTACATCTTGGATGTTCTGAGGATGAGTAAACTGTCAGGAGATGTTCACTTTTGGGTGAATTATTCCTTCAAGGAAAAGTAAAATGATAAATGTATGAAATGACACATTCCACATCCTTCCGTTGACCACTTTTATACTTAAAATGTAATGAAATATAATGAAAAGGTCATGTTCTACTACATCTATTAAACTGAAAATTATGAAGTGCTTAAAATATTTCACTTAGCTAAAAGGTCATATAAAAGACGGCTGCACACACACATAATAGAAAATGAAACATGCTGCACAGAAAAATGCTTTCAAAAAGGTTTTTTTTTTTTTTTGGTGTGAAAACATAGACTAAAACACTGCAGGTAGTAACAACGGCAACCAGATTACAGTGAACAAACACAAAAACTTGAAATACAAAAAGAAAGCCACTTGTGTTTTCACTGGCAGCCCATTTCTGTGTCCGGGACTCCGGGAACTGTGGTAGTGTTTGCTTAAAATCTCTTAAGACAGTCGATGATTTGTGCACACATAATCTAGAGTGAACGAGACATCCAACACTACTACTGATGACTGTAAAACACACTCACTCACACACACACACACACACACACACACACACACTGTGATAAAGTTCTTTGGGCCCAGTGTACTGTGCTGCTGTCACTTGCGGTCGCAGTGTTCAGTGCTGGAATGATGTAAATCCTGTTTCCTCCTCAGCTGGTCTGATGTAGAGCATTTACATTACAGATATTCAGTTTGTAGTCCTAAAACTCAGAGGGTTTCTCACAGGAGTTTGTTGGTTTTTTTAGTGGTCTGTTTACATTTAATTTTGGCACATTTTGTTGTACAACACAAATTACACATATTCATACCTCAAATGAGAATTAAATTTTTTTTTGTGCTTTAAAAAGTCGCTACATAAAGACTACAATGGTTGTTTGTTTCATCAAGTGTGTAAACACACATGTGGTAGTTGTAGTTCTTACTGTATGTAGCAGCTTGAGTTTATAAAGCACTCAAGGGTTTCCCAATTGAAGTTCTTCATAAATCTTAAAAATAGTGTTTCCCACAGGCCTTGTTTTAATCAGAAATCAAAACCCGCTCAATTAAAAACCCCTTATGAATTCCTGAGGGAACCGGAGGTGAATTAGCCTTCTGGGTTAGCATACAAACCGACATTATGACTGAACAGCTCAGTTAGCATTAGGTGTTAAATTAAAGGCTATTTTACTCAAAAGATACAAAGCCTTAGCCTAGAAGTTTCTTCAGTCAAGAATCTACGGTCTCCCTTAGTGTTTTATTGAGAAAACATGCCTCTTGAGCTCATCTGTGAGGTTCAGTCTCACAATACAGTGAGAGTCACAGTCAGGTCTGTTCATGTCTGTAAAAAAAAAAAAAAAAAAGACTCCAGAGAGAGAGTTTTTGAAGACTGATGTTGGTCTTTTCTCTTTCCAGAAGCTTCTGAGCGCTACACTAGCTCATCCAGCAGTGTGCCTATGCTCTGGTGCTGCTCGGAGGATCCCGCTAAGGGTTTATTACACATGGGGCAGACGCAGCGCACCTCCAGCCACTTCACCACACACCTGCAAATACACATGTTCTGGGTTGAAATAATGTAAAATTAATGTCAAATTACACATTACAAGTGTGACTTTACAGATTTAGAGAAATGTAGCATTCCATCACTTGGTTTTACCAATGGATCCTCTGCAGTGAATGGGTGCCGTCAGAATGAAAGTCCAAACAGCTGATAAAAACATCACAATAATGCACAAGTAAACCACTCGACTCCAGTCCATCAATTAACCTCAACATTAATCTTGTGAAGTGAAATGTGTTTGCAAGAAACAAATCCATCCATCAACAAATTGCCAAGATACAAGTCCATGATCAATAATAAAAAAGTGAAAAAATCTACCCGCATATTTGTTTTTGAACAAATTTGAACAGCATATTTTGTTTTGTTTTGGACTGTTTTCACTTGTAAACGATGCTTGATGCTTCTCTCCTGATTCAGACGAGGTGACTTTTTCACTAGAGATAGAAATATTATAGATTATGGACTTTAGGTATTTTAGCTGAAGCTATTGTGTAAAGTAAAAAATGTCTTAATGATGGATTAAAAATGTATTTTTGCTTCACAAGACATTAATTGATGGACTGGAGTGGTGTGGATTACTTGTGGATTACTGTGATGTTTTTATCAGCTGTTTGGACTCTCATTCTGACGGCACCCATTCACTGCAGAGGATCCACTGGTGAGCAAGTGATGTAATGCTACATTTCTCCAAATCCGTTCCCGTAAAGAAACAACCTCATCTACATCCTGGATGGCCTCAGGGTGAGTACTTTTAAATTATGGCTTTAAAGTGTATTTTACTTTACTATAAATGTTTGTCAGTAGTACGCTGTAACCATATTTCAAAGACAATAAAATTATGAAATTACATATAAGACTGTATTTAAATGGTTCAGAAATCACTCTTAAATTCAATTTATTGCATTTAAAATAAATTTAAAATAATAAATTTTCATTCAATTCAAAATAATGTGGCCGAAAACATGCAGTTTGCCCCTAGGTATATTCTTTTAGAGTATATTATTTCGATAAGAAGTTTTATTTTTAAAAGTACTAAACTTAAGTGTACTTCTGTTTCAGGATCTGATAGAGTGTAGTGTACTTCACTGCCAGCATGTTTAACCTCACATTATGGGTGCAAAACACATCTTTCTCTATTAATGGCTACATATTTAGGAAATCAAATTTGGCAGGGAGCATATATCACAAATATTGCATTACAAATAGTTAAAAAAGAGCATTTTTGACGCATATAATCTGGAATTATCTAAATAGGGAAACAGAGAATGTTAAAGAGAAAAATACCTAGGTATCTAGTATCTAGGATCAGCCTGCAGAGCTGCTAACAATAGCAGGATGCTGCTGCTGCTTTATGAACACCAGCTGTTAGACTCCAGCTTATTACTCACCTCCTGTGAAAGGCATGTTGGCATGGCAACACTCCCAGCTCATCTTTCACCTTAAAGTCCTCCAAGCACACGGCACATGTCTGCTGTGGAGAGACGTCACGCACCACAGGGGTGTGGAGACACAAATAAAAATGAGGAAAAGTGAAAAAAAGAGTGGAAAGACATGGGTAGAAATAAAATAACTCTTGAAAGCTTTTCAAAGATATAACAGCACAGTAAAAAACACATCTGATCATGGAGTTCAGAAAGGTTCACTGGATGCTTCTGCAGTGATTACCTATTTGGGAACACTTTTGCTTGGGGACCAATTCCAACCATTAACTAGCTGCTTATTAGCATGCATATTACTAGCATATTGGCTGTTTATTAGTACTTATAAAGCACATATAAATGCTGTATTCTGCAAGACCATATTTTAGATCCCATAACTAAACTTAACAACTACCTGCAAATTAGTTTATTGAGGCAAAAGCCATAGTTAATAGTTAGTTAATAGTGATAATTGGTCCCCAAACTAAAGTGTGACCATATATTATTTATAACATTGTGACATTACTTAACTACTATGTACTTACATCAAAAAATAAGTACAGTGTACTTATTGTGTTCATATTATATTGCAAAACACTTTTGCTGCTATTGAGGTGGGATACGGGTAAGGTTAGGGACAGGTTTGGTGGTTTGGGTAGGTTTAAGGGTGGGTTAAGGTGTAAGTGATGGGTCAACAGTGTAATTATAAATGTAATTACAGAAATTAATTACAGATGTAATTACATATAGGTATTTTTAAAAATGTAAGTACAATGTAAAAACTTGTATGTACACAATAAGTGCATTGTATCAAATTATTAATTTAAATGTAAGTACATATGAGTTAAGGCCACCTAATATAAAGTGGGACCAAAGTTTGGAATAATTAAGATTTTTTTAATGTTTTTGAAAAGAAAAGTGGCTTATGTTCGCCAAGGCTACATCTATTTGATCAAAAATACATGCAGTAAAAATGTAGTATTGTGAAATATTGTTACAATTTAAAATAACTTTTCTATTTTAATATATTTTAAAATGTGACGGTGTTTCAAAATCTTGAAAAACATATCACGATTTCCACATAAATATGAAGCAGCTGTTTTCATTGTTGTTAAATAAAAATAAATGTTTCTTAAGCACCAAATCATGTGACATCTGAAAATTCAGCTTTGCATTACAAGAATAAATTACATTTTAAGATATATTACAATAGAAAATAGTTATTTTAAACTGTAATAATATTTTACAATATCACAATTTTTACTGTATTTTTAATCTGATAAATGCAGCCTTGGTGAGCATATATTCTATGACTGCTCCAGGTTTGGGAATTCCTGATATTTCTAGGTTTTCCAGGACAATGGAAACCCTAGTATTGGGAATGTAGACAGGGCAGTTTCTTACCCCATGAAGATTCAGCTTCTTTGGATCTCCTTTTAAAATGACCTGCATTGCCCATATGCTAACAGTTAGTACAATTAGCCTTGATTAACATTTTACTTAGAAAAAACTAAATGATAAAAATGTAAGAGAAGACCTCTTTAATGCATATCTGCTTACTCTCTTACCTCTCTGTATCCAAAGCGTTCACTTTGGGCTTGATGTCTCAATTTACTATTGATGACAAAAGAAAATATAAAGCATACAGTTACTGAAAAATGATGAGAAATGCAAAACTGTTTATATAATTCACTCAATTTTCAGCATTGCTATTATAAGTCGAGTCACAAATCAAAATTAACCCTCTAGCATACAGTACAGTTAGTATTTTTGCTCCTTGTATTGTAAATAAACACGAAAATTGGCTTTCATTTTCTCCGTCACTTTTTTTGTAATTCTGACACTAATTTAAACACTTTCTGCATTGTTTGGAGGTTTTTCACTGTTGTGTGAACAGTTTTGAATACTAGCATTGAATACATGGTGAGAGTGACGTTTAAATAATGCTAGTGCTTCTTCATGAGTGCATGGTGTAAAATGTTGATCGTGCTGATTGTGTTTAGAGTTTTACAGTAAAGGTTTGCAGATTTTCAATGCATGAAACACTGAAACGCTATTTGTAATTTTGAAAAATGAGTATTTTTAATGGAAATGGAATTATGTCTTACAGTAAGATATTTGGCTAATAGGACTGACTTTAATGATGTCTGTAATGGACTGATGTGAGCGGTGGTCTCTCTCTATGTGAGGAGGGACACAACAAAATGAATCATGGTGATACATGCAGGCGTGAGTCATTTTCAGAGCTGAGATTGAAACCCTGAGTTAAATTTTACAGGTGAATCACTGATTTGCACGGCAGTGTGTGCTGCTCACGACGCAAGCTCTTGAGAGTCTGAACACTAAGATAGAACTGGACAGGATAGAAGAAAAGAAAAGGGTCAGATAGATAGGGAAATGAAAAGAAAAGAGAAATAGGTAAAAGAGAAAAGAAAGGAAAAGAAAAAAGAAGGATTGATAAGGAAAGAAAAGAAATAGACAAGGAGATAAAGAAAGAAAAGAAAAGGGTGGGATATTTGAGGCGGTTTGTATTGGCCTGTAATACAATAGTTCCATTAATAACAGTGTTGGTGACATGAAGCTTCCTGCTGATGTCTGCATGTGTACCATCAACAACACTGCAATTTCCTGTTGACTTTCACCGCCGGCCCGTCTCACTATTGTTCTACAGTTAATCAATGATCTCATAAGATACATATGTGTGCAGGTCAACACCTGTGTGTCATGTGTGTGCGTGAGATCAGACTCACCTTATAAAATAGCAGCAGAATATGAGACTGAGTACGAAGACGAAGATGCCTGTGCCGAAGATCACCATATAGATATTGAGAGGAAGGTCCTGGAAGGTGACGGATGGCATAGTGCAGGTCTTATTGGAGTAGATCAGTCCCAAGCCGCAGAAGCACCCTATACAGGCAGTGAAATCTCATCAGTAACACATACAACATGAAAACAACACATCATTCAAACAGAACTAATCGGTTCTGTATTAGAGCACAAATATAGCTCTCCTCTCCTCTGAAGACAGGTTTGATGATTAATCTAACAGTGTTTCAGACTTGAGTCCACCTTTCACTGAGTATAAACAGGAAACATTAAGGGCTTTCTCTCCGTCTTATGTCTAGATTCTTTGTAAGAGGAAACGCAGGTGTGTGAACTGACTGCTAACAAACATTACATCATTAGAATTTGGTCCCAGAATTGTGAACGATTCACCCTGCAGAATCCAGTGTCCCTTTGGGCCATCTCTTGTGTTTAACTGAATGTACACTTTTATTTTTTATATAATATATATATATATATATATATATATATATATAAAAAACTGTACTTGCAATTAATTTAACTGAAATAAAAGGCCACTTAGAGTTTATGTCCATGACTGTTTCTTAACACAAACACATCAAATCAGTTTTGGTTTCAAAACTGCCTTAAAGGGATAGTTCACCCAAAAATGAAAATTACCCCATGATTTACTCACCTTCAAGCCATCCTAGGTGTATGACTTCTTTCAAACAAATATAAGCTGAGTTACGTTTTAAAAAAAATGTCCTGGCTCTTCCAAGCTTTATAATGAATAGGTTGTAGTGAATGGGTGTCGAGATTTTTAAGCCCAAAAAAGTGCCTCCGTCCATGTTTAAAAGTGCTCCACACAGCTCTGGGGGGTTAAAAAAGGCCTTTTGAAGTGAAGCGATCGGTTTGTGTAAGAAAATATATATATTTAGAACTAAATCTCTAAACTGTAATCTCTAGCTTCTGCTAACTGTCGTACGCTTGTTCACGAGAGAGTAGCGTTCCAGCGGATGACGGAGGACGTCGGTGTAGCGTAAGCTCTGGTGAGAAGTGACGAACACGGAAGCACAGAGGAGAGAGCAAAACAGTACACCGGTCACGAATTTGAAGTACAAAATTAGGATTTGTAAAGAAAAATGTCAGAGGATTTCGATGTAAGTCAAGAGGAGACTGGTTTTCCTTTGCTGTATAAAGGAAAACAAAACTCGGTTCTCGCGAGACTATTCTCACCAGAGCTTACAGTACGCCTACATCCTCCATCGTCCGCTGGAACACCACTCTCTCGTGAACGCGCGTACGACAATTAGCGGAAGTTAGAGATTACAGTTTATAAAGTATGGAGTAGTGTGGAGCACTTTTTATGATGGATGGATGCACTTTTTTGGGCTTCAAAATCTTGACCCCCATTTACTGACATTATAAAGCTTGGAAGAGCCAGGACATTTTTAATATAACTCCGATTGTATTTGTCTGAAAGAAGAAACTCATATACACTCCTAGGATGGCTTGAGGGTGAGTAAATCAATCATGGGGTAATTTTAATTTTTGGAGCGAACTATCACTTTAATTCTTTGTGGCATAGATTCAACAAGCTGCTGGACAGGGTTGCCAATTCTGCACATTTCCCATGGAATTAGGCAACTTTTACACTGTTGCCGTGGGTTGGTTTTTAACCCGCAGGTTAAAGCGATCTCGCCGGAGGGCTATTTCAACTGGCCGCTTTGAATGGCCAAGGACCGCCCAAGAATCCATTTGACTGACAGGTAAAGCAACCAATCATGTTTCGTTTTGAACCGCGTCATGTTTAGGGGCGTAGAAATGACAGACCGGTGTGTAAAACTCTTGGACGTATTTTAAAGCGTCTATGCCATGAACTTTACATATTTTTTGTAAACCCAACGTTTAGTTGATCCTATAAGCACTCATTGTCACAGTTGTAAACACAAAGGCATCATGGCCTCTTTGTTTCCAGGCAGAACGTTAAAGAACGCGACACACACGCCTCCCAGAAATCCTGTATAATTCAACCAATCAGATGACAACTTCGAAACTCCTGATTTATTTCCAATTTTGTGTGCCATATTCAGTGTTGGGGAAAGTTACTTTTAAAAGTAATGCATTACAATGTTGTGTTACTCCCTTAGAAAGTAACTAATTACGTTACTTAGTTACTTTTATGGGAAGTAATGCATTATGTTACTTTTGAGTTACTTTTTAAATCTGGACAGGGCTTGCTCATTTGTTTTTGAAGAAAACAGTTCTTCTTTTACAAATGTAAAAGTCCTTTCACAACAAAAGTGAAATGAGTTTGCATTTGACTGTATACTGAATACTGAATCTGTTTTTGTGCAGGTGAGATGAGTAAATACGTGTTCATATGTGACCCTGGACCACAAAACCAGTCTTAAGTGTCAATTTTTCGAAACTGAAATTTATATATCACCTGAAATCTGAATAAATAAGCTTTCCATTGATGTATGGTTTGTTATTTGGCCGAGATACAAATATTTGAAAATCTGGAATCTGAGGGTGCAAAAAAATCTAAAATTTGTCCAAATTAAGTTCTTAACAATGCATATTACTAATCAAAAATGAAGTTTGTATATGTTTATGGTAAGAAATTTACAAAATATCTTCATAGAACATGATCTTTACTTAATATCCTAATGATTTTTGGCATAAAAGAAAAAATTATAATTTTGACCCATACAATGTATTTTTGGCTATTGCTACAAATATACCCCAGCGACTTAAGACTGCTTTTGTGGTCCAGGGTCACATATTTAGTCTAGAACTACAGTAAGCATGTTCACACACAGCGCACACAACACCTCTGCACTTATTCCCGATTTCTCTCAACATGGCAACAACGAGAGCTGTCAGTCAAGACATGGGAAACAAAGTAACTGGTGTTCCTTGTTTGAAAAAGTAACTCAGATATTTCCCTCTAAATTATAAAGTAATGTGTTACTTTGTTAGTTACTAAAAAAAGTAATCCGATTACGTAACTCACATTACTTGTAATGCTTTACCCCAACACTGACCATATGCATCAGGCGTTTAGCCAACGGTGTGTGTGCGTGATGTCTGAGGCTGAGACTAGGAAAACAATAGAAAGAAAAAACTTGATTAGCAATGGGGCTAGTTATGGTTTACAGACTTGGCAACCTGGAAACATTCCTCAGAGATTTTGGTCTATATTGGCAGCATCGTGCGGTGGTTGCAGATTTGTCGGCTGCACATCCATAATGCAAACCTCCCGTTCCACCACATCCTGAAGCTGCTTTATTGAGATCTGTAACTGTAGAGGCCATTTGTGTTTAGTCAACTCATTGCCATGCAGAAGAAACCAGTTTGAGATGACTTGAGCTTTGTGAAATGGCAGCGTTATCCTTCTAGAAGAAGCCAGATGGGTACACTGTGGTCATAAAGGGATGGACATAATCAGCAACAGTACTCAGCTGTGTTTAAACGATGCTCAGTTGGTACTAAGCGGCCAAAAGTGTGCCAAGAAATTATCCCACACCATTACACCCGCAGCAGCAATAGCCTAAGCCACTGATACAAGACAGGATGGATCCATGCTTTAATGCTGTTTACGCCAAATTCTGACCCTATACCATACGAATGTTGCAGGCAACATTTTTCCAATCTTCTATTGTACTTTGGTGATCCTGTGTGAACTGTAGCCTCAGCAGTGGCACTTGGTGTGTGTTCTGCTGCTGTAGGCCGTCTGCCTCAAGGTTTGAAATGTTGTGAAATTCAGAGATGCTTATCTGCACACCTCGGTTGTATTGAGTTGTTATTTGAGTCACTCTTGCCTTTCTATCTGGCCATTCAACCTCAGACCTCTGGCATCAACAAGGTATTTTCACCCACAGAACTGCCGCTCGCTGGATATTTTCTCTTTTTCAGTCCATTCTCTATAAACCCTAGAGATGGTCATGCGTGAAAATCCCAGCAGATCAGCAGTTTCTGAAATACTCAGACCAGCCCGTCTGGCACCAACAACCATGCCACGTTCAAAGTCACTTAAATCACCTTTCATCTCCATTCTGATGCTTGGTTTGAACATCAGCAGATCATCTTGACCAAACATGCTTAAATGCATTGATATTTGAATAGATATTTGCGTTAATGATTAAAGTGGCAGGTGAGTGTAAATCCTACAAAATCGCTTTTGTTATGTGTTTTAATAACTGTACAAATATGAAAATTCATGTTTTTAAAGCCTATATTACATATGCAAGCTATAAATGTTCACATTAAATATTTGTTGTTCTGTTTTTTTCAGTTACCTCACAGCTGGTCGTTCACACTTTATTTTAAGGTCCAATTCTCATTATTAACAAACCATTAACTACGACTTTTGCCTCAATAAACTCCTAATTTGATAATCATTAATAATTAGTAAAGTAGTTGTTAAGTTTAGGTATTGAGGATTAAGGATGTAGAATATGGTCATGCAGAATATGTGTTTTATGAGTACTAATAAACAGCCAATATGTTAATAATAGGCATGCTAATAAGCAACTAGTTAAAAGTGAGAATTGGTCCCTATACTGAAGTGTTACCAACTGGTTTAGCGACTAGTTTTGCATAGCACTAGTTGATTAGCCTGCTAGCTTACCATAATGATACCTAACAAAGTTTGTTTTCTTAGCATAGCGATCCCTTATGAAAATTAACCATGGTTTTATTGTAGTAAAAGCGTAGTAACCATGTTTTTTGGCGTATTGATTACCATTTGTATAACCACAGTTTTACTACAAATACCATGATTAAACTACGGTTAGTGTAGCAAAACCATGATTAATTTGTGGTTACCATGGTTTAACTATAGTAAGTAACCATGGTTCCCTTTCAGTCGGTCACTCCGAGTCACGTCGGGTGACCGACGAATTGGGATCTCGCTTAGAGAGACCAATCCACTTCGAGTGTAACTAAACGAGCCAATGCACATTGGCATGCGATTATTGCATCCAGCTGCCGCTGATCACAGCGTGAGTATAAGTAGACAGCAGGTGCAGCGCATATTCAGCTTTTCGCTTCGGAGCCGAGCGGTTACATCGTTCTGCTCCTAACTTCTGCTGACGAGTGAATTCAACGAGTTGAGCACGCTCTTTGGAAGACTCTCGTGCTGGCGGTACGGCGGTACGGCGCTACAGCGGCGGTGGTTCTTCCCGTGTCGAGTGGATTGCACACATCAGGCTTACATACCCCCTGTTTGTGTTGCAGGCGACCATCTCCCCTGTGTGCTTCAGCACGCTAAAAGAGCTTTTTTCCCTAAAAGAGCATTCACGGGTGCGTCTTTTTAAAGACGACGTTGCATCCGGCAAACTTGACGTTACGTCTTTGTAAAGACGAGTTGGGTCTTGCTACAGACAATGTGTCACCCGTGCGTTTCTGGATGCGGTCGTTACCTGGCGCCGGGTGATGGTCACGATTGCTGCCTCACGTGCCTGGGCAGTAAGCACGCTGAGGTGGCGTTTGTGGATGAGTCATCTTCTCATTGGGAAGGGGATCATCTCGGAGTTGCGGGCCAGGCTCCGTTACCTCGACAAAGGGGCGGAGCCCTATTGCCTCTGCCTCGATCTAGCTCTCGTTCTGGCTGCAGACAGGCGAGGACTACTTCAGGCGGTTGCACGGGTGGTCTGAGGATTACAGTGGTGGCAAACCATCCAGGGAACCAACCCTCGAGGGACCATCGCTCCTCTTGCGCTCCGAAACCAGTGAGCTGCCAATGGGACATGCTGGCGCAGCGTACCAGCAGTATCCTTGGCGCTCCTTCCGACGACCGGATGTCGATCGCTACATCGGAGGGTGAGCCGGAGCTTCCTGGGAAATAAGATTCGGTTGCGCAGCTGCTCCGGCAGTGGCAATGCCTGAATCAGACCCGGAAATGACGGCTATGCTTTCCCGGGCCGCTGAGAGGGTAGGGCTCGAGTGGAGACCTCCACCGTGTCCCGAGCCCTCGAGGTTGGACGACTGGTTCTCGGGGTAGCTTGTGCTGGTTCTCAGCACCCTGCCCCGGTACCTCTCTTCCCGGAGGTGCATGGGGAGCTTACCAGGTCGTGGATGGCAACTTTTACTGCCAGAAACTGACCTGTTAGATCCTCCTCCCTCACCACCCTCGATGGTGGTGCAGCTAGGGGGTATACATGGGTCCCCCCGGTGGAGTGGTTGGTTGCGATGCAGTTGTGTCCTAATACCGCTTCCACCCAGCAGGGCGAACCGTGCCTCCTCTTCCGGGCCTGTAGGTATTCGTCTGGTCTGTCCGGCGATGCTTATGTCGCCTGTGGAGAAGCTGCCTCCACCTTGCACTACGGCGTTACTGCAGATTCTTCAGGCTAAAAGCACTGAGGGACATGCACGAGGGTGGTCACGATCCGGAAGTTCTGAAAGAGCTTTGTACCGCTACTGACCTCGCGCTACGAGCGATGAAGGTCACTGCGCGGTCTCTGGGTCATGCGATGTCCACACTTGTGGTCCAGGAGCGCCATCCCTGGCTGTGTCTGGTTGACAAAGGGACGCCGACAAAGTTCGGTTCCTCAAGGTACCTGTGTCCCAGACTGGCCTCTTCGGCGACGCAGTCGAGAATGTGGCCCAGCAGTTCTCGGCTGCACAGGAGCATACTGAGGCGATCCAACATGTACAGCTGCTGCCTTCACCCGTCCGCCGGCTGCAGCGCCCCAGCCTGCTCGTCGCCGAGGGCGCCCCCCTGCGTCAGCCTCTGCTCCCACACCTCATCCGCAGCAGCGTCCAGAAGTGGCACCGTGGAGCTGGGCGTAGGCAGGCCGCCCTGGACCCCGTCAAACCTGGCCAAGAGGCCCGTGACGGGCGACCCAGAGAGAGAGGGAACTGCTTCGGGAGATGGTGGATGCACCTCTCCCTCCCCCGGAGGAGGGCCGGGTGGAGAAATCTTTTGTTTAAAAAAAAAAAAAAAGAAACCTCGACAAGAGGTGGTTGTCTCCGTCTCTGGGTCCCAAAAGGGCATGGAGAGTTATGGACGGACCCATACCGTACCACACTCATCCCCCTCTCTCGCCAGTGAGCAGCTGTGGGCGGTTCGAGAGTGCGACCAATCGTATTGCTCACGCACCCTCCCCCTTCATATGAGACCGCTTCAACACTGGCTCCATGGGTGAGTCCCGAGGTGGGCGTGGCAACGCGGCACTCACCGGGTCCGGGTCACACCAGCCTGCCGCCAAACCTTCACCCCGTGGTCAGACCTCTCGTTTCTCCGGGCAGGAGTGCCCCTAGAACAGGTCTCCAGGCATGCTGTGGTTTACACGGATGCCTCCACCACCGGCTGGGGGGCCACGTTCGACGGGCATGCAGTGTCGGGGGTTTGGACGGCCCCTACAACTGTTCCCCAACTGCACTGGCACATCAATTGCCTAGAGTTGCTGGCAGTACGCCTGGCCTTGAAGCACCTCAAGAGGCGCTTACGAGGCAAGCACGTGCTCATCCGCACGGACAACACTGCGACCGTTGCGTACATCAACCGACAAGGTGGTCTGCGCTCCCGTCGCATGTCGCAACTCGCCCGCTACCTCCTCCTCTAGAGTCAGAAGCACCTGAGGTCGCTTGGGGCCATTCACATTCCGGGCTTGCTCAACCGGGCAGCCGATGAGCTGTCACGAGCTGCGCTCCCCGGAGAGTGGAGACTTCATCCCCAGACGGTCCAGCTGATTTGGAGGCAAAAAAAAAGAAAAGAAAAGAAAACATTGCCAGTTGTTTTATACTTGTATTGTCGAGGAGCAGGTCCTGCTCGTGGAACTGATGCTCCTCGTGACAGCCCCTCCTTGGCAGATTCCTCTGAGGAAGGATCTACTGACTCAGAGACGGGGCACCTTATGGCACCCGCGTCCAGACCTCTGGAAACTTCATGTCTGGTCCCTGGATGGGACACGGAGGTTCTAGGTGACCTACCCCAGGAGGTAGTTGACACCATCACTTCGGCGAGAGCACCGTCTACAAGACATGCTTACGCCTTGAAGTGGAACCTGTTCGTTGAATGGTGTTCTTCTCACCAAGAAGACCCCCGGAAGTGCCCGATCAGAGTCGTGCTGTCCTTCTTGAAGCAAGGGTTGGAGCGAAGGCTGTCTCCCTCCACCCTTAAAGTCTATCTGGCTGCGATTGCTGCCAACCACGACCCCGTGGAAGGGAAGTCGGTGGGGAAGCATGACTTAGTCATCAGGTTCCTTAGGGGGGTGGGAAGGTTAAATACCCCACGGCCCCCCTCTATACCCTCTTGGGACCTGTCTCTAGTGCTCAGAGCACTACAGCAGGGCCCATTCGAGCCTTTGCAGACAGTCGAGCTGAAGTTTCTTTCAATGAAGACTCTGCTCCTGCTTGCATTGGCCTCCATCAAGAAGGTAGAGGGCCTGCACGCATTTTCGGTCGACGATTCGTGCCTAGAGTTTAGGCCAGCGGATGCCCAGGTAACCCTGAGGCCCCGGCCTGGCTATGTGCCCAAGGTTCCCATTACTCCCTTCAGGGACCAGGTGGTGAGCCTGCAAGCGCTGCCCTCGGAGGAGGCAGACCCAGCCCTAGCTTTGCTTGTCCCATCCGGGCATTGAGATGCTACGTTGACAGGACGCAAAGCTTCAGGACCTCAGATCAGCTCTTTGTTTGTCACGGAGGCCGGCAGAAGGGGAATGCCGTCTCTAAGCAGAGGATGGCCCACTGGATAGTGGACGCCATCACCCTGGTTTATCAGGCACAGGGTGTGCCCTGCCCGTTCAGGTTGAGAGCTCACTCTACTAGAAGTGTTGCATCCTCCGGGGGGCTGGCTCATGGCGCCTCGCTGGCAGACATTTGTAGAGCTGCGGGCTGGGCGACCCTTAACACGTTCGCTAGATTCTATAGCTTCCGTGTGGAACCGGTTTCCTCCTCTGTTCTCACCTCAATCGGGTAGAAACACTGAGAGGCCCCGGTTTCGGGTCGGCTTGCTAAAACTGCTCCAGAGAGTCCGTTGGTAGACCCTGTCGAGCTCCTCCGTCCCCTCGGTAGCCAGACGTGGCGGAACGTCTGGCGCCAGGCCCTCACTCGATGAATCCGTGAGAACCGGTAGAGGGCTGGGTTCCATATGTAGAGACCTAATTGGATCCCATATGTGTAAGTCCACGGTATAGCCTCAGAGCCCGTGTTTCCACGGCAGACTTTCTGCCATTACCCAAGAGGCTACAGTAACACCTCTAATCTTCCATATTCACCTAAACGGTTGTTATATGTGTAAGTGCTTCTGAACCTCCTTCGGGAAGGTTGGGCTTCCGCAGCGTTCCTGTTCCAAGAGGAATGGGTACGTTTCCCAGTGTTATCCAGTCTTACTGAGTGGGTAGTGCCATAGCAACAGTAGCTGGTCTTCTTGTGGTGAGCCCTGACCTACACCAAAAAGTAGGGGCGCAGGAGGCTTCCACAAGACACTGGAAGGGGCAGTATCCGTGGCCCTTTGGTAGGGATCCCAATTCGTCGGTCACCCGACGTGACTCGGAGTGACCGACTGAAAGGGAACGTCTCGGTTACGTATGTAACCCTCGTTCCCTGAAGGAGGGAACGGAGACGTCACGTCCCGTCGCCACGGCTGCTGTACCACCGCTGAGCGGCCGGGTTACCGGCTTGGCTCCTCAGCGAAAACCTGAATATGCGCTGCACCTGCTGCCTACTTATACTCATGCTGTGATCAGCGGCAGCTGGATGCAATAATCGCATGCCAATGTGCATTGGCTCGTTTAGTTACACTCGAAGTGGATTGGTCTCTCTAAGCGAGATCCCAATTCGTCGGTCACCCGACGTGACGTCTCCGTTCCCTCCTTCAGGGAACGAGGGTTACATACGTAACCGAGACGTTTTTTGGTTTTATTTGTGGTAAAACCATGGTTAATTTTCATAAGGGATAGCCAATTAGCTTTGTAGCTTAATATACCATTAGTAGCTAGCTGCTACTCAAGAATAACTAAAAAGGCTATTTGATTATTATTGGATTATTTAAAAGATTTTGCGTTAACATGATACATTTTTGAACAGGCATAACAAACGGGTTCAAACATACAGAAAATATTATATATACATTTCTACCAAAATATGAAGCAGCAGAATTGTTTTCAACATTGATGATAATAATAAATATTTCTTGAGCAGCAAATCAGCATATCAGAATGATTTCTGAAGGATCATGTGACACTGAAGATTGGAGTAATGATGCTGAAAATTCAGATTTAACATCAGGAATAAATTACATTTTACAATTCAAACAGAAAACAGTTATTTTAATATATCACTATATTGTATTTTTGATCAAATAAATGATATTGTACAAAGGTAGTGTACAATATCAAAGCGTTAGGACATAAATCAAAGATGTTTCACTTATATTTCATAAATGTTGGGCTTTGATGATAAACAAAACAAAAAGTGCACATAAGTTTTACTTTTTTTTGTAAATATTTGTACTGTATATCTCTTTTTTAAATATTAAACTTTATCTAATGATATTTTTTGTAATATTCTTGTACTTAATTTTGTTATATTTGCATACTTTGGTTCAAAACAATCTGTATGGACATTAAATATGATGTCTGAATGATTTTTAAGATACAATATCATATGTATAGCATTATATCTGGAAAATGTCTATTACTGTGACTTTAAAAGAAAAGCAAGGAAAACATACATTGGACCTGATGAATGATTCAAAGCTCTCCAACTTCTCAATTATCAAGAGGTCCCATGTGTCGCTGCTACACTTAAAGTGCAATTAGAATGCTGATTGAGTCTAATTTCCCTCAGTAACTCTGGAATAATCACTGATTTGAGCAGCTGGCTGAAATGAAATTCCACCAAGCATTGCCACACCATTGCACAACGTACATAGGCTGGTTCTGCAGTCCAAACACACAGTGGGACATTGCATTCTTTAGTAACACATCTGTGATCTGTGATTGGATGAGTGCCCGTGCTTCCCCGCTGTGTTCACATTGTTCAGGAGCACAAGTGCCTAAACCGCTCTGCTATTAATGAATAGGTGCCTGTGGTTTATAAATTGTAGACCTTCATTATATGCTCACAGGCATTTGTTGGCTGCTTGTACAAAACAATCAAGAAATTGAAGACATTTCATCAGATTATAAAGAAAATATCTAAAACACGATGTTTTAAAAACTAGTCTGATGCTTATTATTTTCATAAGCCATGTTGTGCCAAATGTGTTTCTCCATGATCTACTGTATACTCTAGATGTGTATATAATTCACAGCACAAACCATGTTATTTAATAGATTTACCCGTTTAGTGTGTAATACAAAAAAAGAGTAAAATGACAACATTACATTACAACATTTTTCTAACAAGCTCTTTGTAAATGCAGATTTTGTCTTTGTCCTTGCACATTCAACCCTGTTCTGCTGGAACATTTTTCTATTTAAATACAGCTTGAGCTTTCTGATATCATATTTAAAGGTTTTTACTTTTTTTTAGACCTAAATATAGAAAAATAATTCCAAGGATATTGCAAAAGATATTATTATTAGAAAAAGATAACATTTAAAAAGTAACCCTTTTATGTATGTGTATGAATTGTACATTAATTGTACTTTTTTGTTGTTTTGTTTATCATCAAACGCCAACAATTCTGAAATATAAGTGAAACACCGTTGATTTATGTTCCAATATGTTGATATGTTACTCTTTGGGTCGGCAAGATTTTATAATGTTTTTTAATGAAGTTTCTTTTGCTCACCATGGCTGCAATTAATTGATAGAAAATGCAGTAAAAATAATATCGTCAAATATTATTACAATTTAATATAACCAATTTCTATATTAATATATTTTAATTTATTCCTGATGTTAAAGCTGAATCATTACTCCAGTCTTCAGTGTCACATGATCCTTCAGAAATTATTCTAATATGCTGATTTGCTTCTCAGGAAACATTTCTTATTATTATAAATGTTAGTTGTGCTGCTTAATATTTTTGTAAAAACATACATAATATTTTATAATCCAAATACAAACGTATCTGTGCAAGACACTGGTGTAAAAGCTTCAGAATCAAGCGCTGGTAAACCCACATTACAGTATTATTTCTTGAGAATATAATTGCAGAAACACATTTGGATGGCACTTGGTATTCTTCAACAAATAAAAACCAATAAACACCGGTGCTTTCATTTCTGCTGTCTCTGTCAGCTCTTCGCAAGTTACCTGGACCAACGGAAATCAATAACATTGTCATTTAACATCATTTCTGCTGAAAGTGACTCGTCTGCCTCAAGTAGAGTCGTGCTTCCTGGGAGGGAAATCGATAGCAGAGCACTGCTGTAGTCTCAGTCTCACACTCCCTGCTGACAAAACAACGGATAATGGCCTCAAGAACCTCAATAAAGCCTTTTGAATATATTATTGATTTAAAATAGGAGGCTTTCCCCATTCCAATTCTTCTGTTTAATGTGTAAATATTACCAAATGCTGGCAGATGATCCCAATTGTTTATCAATGAGCTCTTTTCCCTATGCTTATCTAATCTAATAAACATATCATCTGTTGCTTTTTCCCCACACAAAGTTTATATTAAATAATTGATATACAAAGTTTATATAAAAATAGTTAAGCATTAATTTAACATACTAATTAAGCATAATAATTTAGCATACTTTTAACAAGAGAAATAATATATTATATAGAAAATACTTAAGTGAAAATTGAATGTATGTTTTCAGAGTTATTTGCAATTAAATGAAAATGTTTTATAGTTTCAATTTATATTAAATGCAATTAGTTGAACTTACTGTAAGTATGACTTAAGTACAGCTTTACCTGTAATTTAATAATTACTTCTTTTGTCTTCGAATGTACTGACAAGCATTTATGCTAAACTAAAATATAATTTAATGTAATTTCTATTGAAAGTTGTATGTGATGCATTTAAATATATTTGTAAATATATTGTAACAAATTTTAATGATGACGTTACAATTTTTAATACATTTTAAATATATTAACTTTAAATGTAAATAACATGCTACAGTTGAAATTATAATTCTGTACTTTAGATGTGATTCAGCATGTTAGTTGCTGCATAAACAAAAGATTATTAAAACACAATGATTTAAAATGTACTGGCTTTTATGGAAAAGTATACTTCATAGTCTTGACAGTATGTATTCTTCAAGTACTCTTTATTTATTTCATTAATATTATATAATCTGCAAGTACATTTAAAAAATAAATATATATAACCTTTGAAGTATACTACAAGTGCACATTCAATAAGCACACTTCTTTTTCACAAGAGGTTGTTATGTTCGCAATACAACATAAATAAAAAATCAAGCAGGAGGTGAGATGAGGGGGTGTTTGGAAGAGACATACTTAAGAAGGCGTATAAATGGACAAACTAGGCCACTAGAGTTGCTTGCCATTTAACAGACATATTTGCTTCAGTAACAGAAAGCCATTTGCGGAGGCCGTCCCGCAGGAGCAACCTCGGGGTGAGGAGTCTCTCACTGATGAAGCAGGGTTGAGTCACCCCTTCTTGGGATTTAAACTGTGCTTTCTGTGTTGGCAAACCAAACCCTTAAACAAACCACACATTTGCCAGCAGAGCTCTATGCAAACCTGCTGACCTACAGTGAGGGAAAAAAATTATTTGATCCCCTGCTGATTTTGTACGTTTGCCCACTGACAAAGAAATGATCCGTCTATCATTTTAATGGTAGGTTTATTTGAACAGTGAGAGACAGAATAACAACAACAAAAATCCAGAAAAACACATTACAAAAAAGTTAATAAATGATTTGCGTTTTAATGAGTGAAATAAGTTTTTGATCCCTTATCAATCAGCAAGATTTCTGGCTCCCAGGTGTCTTTTATACAGGTCACGAGCTGAGATTAGGAGCAGTCTCTTAAAGGGAGTGCTCCTTATCTCAGCTTGTTACCAGTATAAAAGACAACCTGTCCACAGAAGCAATCAATCAATCAGATTCCAAACTCTGCACCATGGCCAACACCAAAGAGCTGTCCAAGGATGTCAGGGACAAGACTGTAGACCTACACAAGGCTGGAATGGGCTACAAGACCATCGCCAAACATCTTGGTGAGAAGGTGACAACAGTTGGTGTGATTATTCGCAAATGAAGAAAACACAAAATAACTGTCAGTCTCCCTCGGTCTGGGGCTCCATGCAAGATCTCACCTCATGGAACGGTGAGGAATCAGCCCAGAACTACACGGGAGGATCTTGTCAATGATCTCAAGGCAGCTGGGACCATAGTCACCAAGAAAACAATTGGTAACACACTACGCCATGAAGGACTGAAATCCTGCAGCGCCCGCATGGTCCCCTGCTCAAGAAAGCACATGTACAACCCATCTGAAGTTTGTCAATGATTCAGAGGAGAACTGGGTGAAAGTGTTGTGGTCAGATGAGACCAAAATCCAGCTCTTTGGCATCAACTCAACTCGCCATGTTTGGAGGAGGAGGAATGCTGCCTATGACCCCAAGAACACCATCATCGTCAAACATGGAGGTGGAAACATTATGTTTTGGGGGTGTTTTTCTGCTAAGGGGACAGGACAACTGCACTGCATCAAAGGGACGATGGATGGGGCCATGTACCGTCAGGGCACTGAAGCCAGCCAGGGCATTGAAAATGGGTCGTGGATGGGTATTCCAGCATGACAATGACCCAAAACACACAGCCAAGGCAACAAAGGAGTGGCTCAAGAAGAAGCACATTAAGGTCCTGGAGTGGCCGCCAGTCTCCAGACCTTAATCCCATAGAAAATCTGTGGAGGGAGCTGAAGGTTCGAGTTGCCAGACGTCAGCCTCCAAACCTTAATGACTTGGAGAGGATCTGCAAAGAGGAGTGGGACAAAATCCCTCCTGAGATGTGTGCAAACCTGGTGGCCAACTACAAGAAACATCTGACCTCTGTGATTGCCAAAAAGTACTAAGTCATGTTTTGCGAAGGGTTCAAATACTTATTTCACTCATTAAAATGCACATCAAATTATAACTTTTTTTTAAATGTGTTTTTCTGGATTTTTTGTTGTTATTCTGTCTCTCACTGTTCAAATAAACCTACCATTAAAATTATAGACTGATCATTTCTTTGTCAGTGGGCAATCGTACAAAATCAGCAGGGGATCAAATCATTTTTGTCCCCACTGTATATGGACCCTTTTCATAAGACTGTGATGACGCGTTTCAGCGTTTTTTTATATTTAGATTTTTTTTTTTAAATGTACAGTACGTACATTTATAACACTATACTTTGTATTATATCACCGTTTCATCAAGTAAAAAAAACTAGTTAACGCTAAAGCGAGGGTGTTTCTAATGCAGCATCAATGTGAGCAGCGGTAAATTTGACATCCTTCTCTCTTCTGACTGCTGTTATCAGTCTCTCTCAGTTTTTTTCCTTTGATTGAAAGTCGTGAAAACACTATCGTGAAGTTTTTCTTTTGCTATTTGAGCAAATGGGAATGCAAAAAATATATTTGTGGTACCCTCTCATTCACTGCTGTTGGATTTTACCCAACTATGACGACTTCCACTGCTGAGAAACCCGGAAATGTGAGAAAGGTGCATTGTAAGGATGATGCTGTTGTGAAAAAGATGGGTGCTTCCTGTTCTCTGTCTGATATCAAAAAGATGCAGCAACATAGACAAATTTTACTCTAAATCCATTAATACCTTAATATTATTGTTATCAAGTACATATTTTTTACCTTCACATGAATGTTTAATTGCCATTAAAAGAATTATTCACTCAGAAATTACAGTTCTGTCATTTTTACCTTCTTTCTTTCTTCTGTGGAACACAAAAGGATACAAGATTGTATTGGCCATGTTTGACTGTATAATAATAAAATGGCTGCTTTTTTACATAAATGTAAAATTACAAAATGTGCATTTCAGCCCTTTCAGAGCTTTTTCGTTGAGTTTTACATGAAATATTAACAAGCCCATGAGATTATAGAGGGCTCTCATCTGTGAAGCGCTTTCAAGACAAATATGGAATGACCTATAAATATGAAACAAGGGTGTGATCGAAATTTGTTAACAGCTCTCAATGAATCACAAGAATGTAGCTAGAATGAGATGTAGATCTGTATCAGATCTAAAAAAGTATAATCAGATGAATGCCACAGCTTTCCTGTATTGGGAAAATATTAATAATCTATTGAGATATCTGTTCTATCAAGCTGATTGTCCCTTTAAGTGTCAAAATCATTAAAAGTCACAACAAGCTGTCAATCAATTTAGGCTCCTTTAATAAATGGTTTGTGTATATAACTGTTGGAGAGTAACTAAAATGAAGCTTTTTATTAAATGAAAATAGATATTGCATATGGGTCAATAATATGACACTTTTGCCTGTATCTTCTATCTAAGCTATTCAAAAATACATTAAAAACACAGTTATAAAACGCTTAAATACATCTGTTCAATAATACAAAACATTTCAGTTTCTAGTTTTAAAAAATGCTATGTTTTCTTTAAAATGATTGGCAATGTTATTATTTTATTATATTGTTTGTTGGCATCATTCATGTATTTATAATAATATATGAATCATATATGAACCATCATTTACTAATATTAATTTTGTCCGCCAAATCAAAGTCAGTGCGGTGTAACTAACATGACGGAAGCCATTTTATAACATGACAATAAAACCATAAAACAGATCCCTTTAGACCAATCACTGCATGTCAAGGTCATTAAGTTAGCTAAAAAAATAATAATAAAGTAAAAATAGATATTTTGACCTTTTAATGAAAGTCAAACGAAGTAGCTCCAAGAAAACTGTAATTATTATTAGATATTCAAGACTCAAAATGTATGATAGTTGAAAGTTCAAATGCGTTGAAAAACACATTTGAAAATGTGTACAAGGCAAGTAGTATTTGAAGGTTACACCACTTGACATTTTTAGTCATTCAGTAAAACTTCTTTGAAGTAATAATTGTTTTTCAAAATGTCTCAAACCAGTGTGGATACAAACATTACATTTCTAAGACCTTTTAAACTACATCTGAAAAAATATTTCCCTTTTTCGTAATTTCGTAGAGCCTTACTTGTCATTGACCCATATAGCAACATCTCATTGTTATGAACACGGTGTTTGTTTATATGTTCCCTCACGCTTTTACCTTCTTTTATTGTTTTAAAATAGCAGCCTATAAAATCCTACAATATTTTAGGAAGGATCTTACCGTTGCACCACTGAAAAGGGTGCATCAATCCACCCGTGCTGTTCCTTTCTATGAAGGGATGTGTGTTTATAAACAGAGAGACGATGCCCTCTGTCTGTCTGTCGCTCTGTCAGGCCATGCAGCACATCTGGATTCATCTAAACGCAGTCCTCACTCGTCTTCATAGCGATCTCAGTCGTTTCATCTGGTCAGGTAGTAAATACGTTCACATTCACGACATTTGACTCATATTCAGCCGTTCGCTTGCGTTTACGTCCGGTGAACACGTCCTTCGTTTTACATCTGATCGCGTGTCGTGGCTGATGTTGTTGGCATCCATTGAGAACTAAACAAGAGCGAATTAAAGTCCCTCCCAGCCGGAGTGATGGGCACAAAATTGAGCCAATCTTCTCCAGAACACTTCTCCACTGTCATCTGTGACTCGCATATGAAGACATAACAAGACGGTCCTCTGGCTGTCATTTTGTACGTTCATATGACACATTAAATGTCATAAGTAAACGAAATAGAAATGCAATAGCGATGTGTAATTACACAAACGACTAATAATAATTACACTTTCTGAAGAAAATGTGTTTTTCAGTGAGACACTTTTGAGTATGTTGTTGGCATTAGTCAACCCACCCTCATGCCTAGTTCTGAGATATGACAGGGGCCCTCAAGGGCCGACAAAGGGCCCCAGTATTAAAAAAGAGGCCACCCTCTTGTTTTCACAATATGGTGATACTGAGATATTGGAGGGGCCCCTAAACTGCCACAAGTTAAAAAGAGTCCACCCAGCATGTCCCTATAATATCCTCATCCCGAGGGGCCCCTAAGGGCCTCAATACACAATACCGCACCCCAGTGCCTCTGTGATGTTGTGGTGCCAAGATAAGGTCTACAGAGGGTTGACTGGTTGCCACAGCACTCATTTCTTTGTTTTTCAATCATTATTAAAGCATTTTTTAGCCTTAGAAGATATTAAAATATGATAGTTGAATTGATATTTCATTATTTGTACAGTACCTTGAAATCTGTTGTTTTAAACGTGATAAATAAAGGTTTTAGTGCACTTAAAATCAAGTAAAGAATGAATATTATTCAGGAATAACACATGGCTTGTAGATGGGAAATCTTTATTAGTTTTATATATATATATATATATATATATATATATATATATATATATATTATTGTTATTACTAATACACTGTATATGTACTTTAATATGGCCTACTGTAATACTGTAAAATATACACAAAACTGTGTGTGTATATATATATATATATATATATATAAGTGCTGTCAACGATTAATTAGATTAATCGCATCCAAAATAAAGTTTTTGTTTACATAATATATGTGTATATACTGTGTATATTTATTATGTCTATATAAATACAAACACATGCATGTATATATTTAAGAATTGTTTTATGTTTATATATTAAATATATTTATATATAATATAAAATATAAGAATATGAATATATAAATGTATAAACGTAAATATTTTCAAAAATATATACTGTATGTGTGTATTTATATATACATAATAAATATACACAGTACACGTACATAAATAATGTAAACAAACACTTTTATTTTGGAATGCGATTAATCGTGATTAATCGTTTGACAGCACTAATATATATATATATATATATATATATATATATAAATATGTTGGAAAAAAAATTCTATGGACTATTTTAGAAAACAACATGAGGGAAAAACAAATGGAATGTATATGAAAATGTCATAAACGTGACAATACTGCCCTCTTCTGGCACATAAACCATAGCATGCCTTTGATCTTTAGTAATGTGTAATTTTAAAACATACATATATATACAATAATATTTATTCTCTTTGAAGGAATCAAATATGTAATCATCTTCATAATTATAATAAAAAATAATTGAGTGTTCTAATAAATCCAAAATAATTTAATAAAACACTGATTATTTAAAATGTCTCTCAGTTAAAAACAATATTCCTAAAATGAGATGAGGTCTGCAATAAGGACTATTACAGTACATTTGTCTGAAATATCTTGACAAGTGTTTTCTTTCTTTGTCTTTCTCAATGTCCTATATTGTGTCTCTCAGAAGAAATAAGACTGTTCATATGCAGAGATATTTGCCACATACTCAGGGTTGTAGTTGTATATGAGCGCGCTGCTCTCTTCTGCTGCTTCACTGAAGTGGTGGGAGCTTCTCCTTCCTAAAAACACACACATGCATTTGTTCATCCCAATTCATCCAAATGTGGAACAAGCAAACACATAAATAAGTAAAGTATGAGACTGCAATTACCCTCATTTACAAAGAATTCAGCCAGTAAGGACGACACGCACACAGCATTGCTGGAATGAGGAAAGTTGTAACGAGGGTCCCACTGGAAGCGGTTCACTTCTGGATGCCATTGTACCCCATAGAAAGGGTACTTCCTGCCTGCAGGCCAATAATCTTTCATCCACACTGTGTATGGGTGCTTGTATAGGGTTGTTTTAAATATGAAAAATGTCTGGTTTAGTTACCTTCCATGGTGGAAACAAACTCAAGGCCATTTTGTGCTATGTTTGTGGAGAGCACTGAAAAGAAGCCACTTAATTTCTCATTTCCCATGAATGCCTGAAAAAGAGGAAGTGTTATAGACCTTAATCGGGTTGGACATCATATTGAATTTAACACGGAAGAAAACAAGTCTGTGAGGGATAGACTTAGTGTCTTTACAGTGGCACGTACTGTATAAAGGTCCTAGAACACATACAAATGTTACAACTCACAACTTTCAAATCTGTTTTATGTTGTTTTTGTCAATTGAAAGTCTTTTGGAACTTGACAGTTCATCGGTATGTTGTTAAAAACAGTATAATCCACTGAATGCACTGTACTTCTATCCCTCTCAGCCTAGTGGTTATGGCATTACCCTGACTAAGGACTATTGCTTCTTGTTTGTTATTTTGATTAGAAGTATTGAAATGAATATTGTGTGTTTATAAAAGATGTACCTCTTTGGTCACTCCATAATGGTGGAAATTTCCAGTAAGTGGTTCCTGGGACAATGCTTTACGAATGTCAGATGGGAAGTTGGTAAACATACGACTGGATGAAGCCTCTGTTAATGGAAACAAATGTGCAAATGGACATTAGAGACATTATATATACAAAAACAAAAAAAAAGTGGACCATGTTGCTGATCTTGACTACGTACATTGGCTATATTTATATTTAGACTAAGTACCTGAGGTGAAGTTGAGTGGATAAGTGACATTCTCTGCAGTTGTCTTACTCAACAGGTTTTCTCCAGCCACCAGCACCGTGAGCAGCTGAAATCCCAGGCATGTTCCCCAGATGGGAAAGTAATCTCCCTCATCATTCGCCTGAGACAGCACAAAAACAAACTCTTGATAAGACTATCGGTAACGTCTTGCAGTTTATTTCCTTTCTTTTTAGTTCCTAAAATAACTGCAGTAACGGCACATGATAAAGTCCAACTGTTCCCATAAAAAAAGTTGATGGTAATTAACAACTAATTATTCAGGAGACACAAGGAGACACATCTTATATTCACTGTAATTCCTTTACCTTAAGGGCCAGTGTGAAGTAAATCCCAGCGGTGTGAGCGAAGTCAGATGTCTCCAGATCCACAGCGCCGCCGATGAGAAGAAGACTGATTGAGAGGGGGAAGTTTATGCAAAATTATCTTTGCATGTGAAATATTATTGTATTAATGTGAATCACTGCTTTTGTTTCTGTAAGTTTCATTCAAGCATGATGGGGAGGCGTTTTCATTGTAGGGTGTAAAATCAGGTTTGCCTATAAACTGGAAGAACTGATAAAATCTAGGTTACTGCAATCATATTCAATGCTGACAGTACATTACATAATGGCCAACAAAATGGATCTAACAGCTTATATAATGAAAAGATAATGATCATGTATGAATACATCAGGTAAGGGCATCATGGAAATCTGGGTGTGATGGACTTGTCCATGTCAACACCACATAATAGTGTTTTGAATGAAAGATGAAGAACATACCCATTTATTGACCTGAAGATTTTTTCATGCTCTGCCAATCTCTGGTTTAGCCTGTAACACAGAATGTGTTCATTAGTATGATTGTTGAAATAACACATTTTGAATATGGATTTGCAGATGAATTATTTTCTACCTTGTGTGATTCTCTTAAATGTATGGTTGTTGGTATTATTGATATGACTCTTCTGAATCAGTTCCCAGATAGCAAGAACTTTTGGGACTCAGTCACACTAATCGCCATATTCATGTTTTTAAATCACTTGATTGACTTTGGAGATAAAACTTTGTACATTCTTTGTAGCCTACATTCATTTCAGAGAGAAAAAAAAGAAGTGGCCTAATTACGAAATAATATCCCTAAGTCCTACTTAAGTGGGTCAAAAAGCACTCTTAATAAGGTTCAACTAACTGTATTTAGCCTAATATAAATGTAAATGTAACATAAAGTGTCCTAAAACATTACATTAAGTTCACACGTAAGTATATTCTGTTAAAATAGCCTACATTATTTCTGTAAAGTGTACTTCTTTTTCACGAAGAAACACTAGAATCGGTGTGACTTGAATCGATTAATCGGTTTTTAAACATGAATCGGAACCTTTAATGCAAACAAACAGACAAGACTTACCTAATTGGCACAACTCTAGCTCCCCCGGACTCAATGTACTTAACATATGATGAAGGGATGTATGTCTTTCCAAACTTTTTCATCGACTCATTGTCAACTTCTTGCGTGAGAATCCCTATAGACAAAATAATGCTCGAGTCATATGCGCTTAAAGGTTAGTCACACACTTACAGCGTGTGTTTGTTGTTATTAAACATGACAAGAATAAATTCAGTCTGTTTGCAAAAGTAGATTTTAAAGTAAATCGAATTTTGCGTCAAAGCTTTAGTGCACACATCTGCTTGACGGACAATATGAAGGCAATATTTTACCGATGATCGGTCTGTCGTTCTGAGGCTCGTTTCTCTGCGGGAGTTTAAACGGAGCGGCGCTGCACGAAACTACAACACACGCGCACAGGAGCGCGCTGAAGCCCATTCTGACCGGTCCA
Organism: Onychostoma macrolepis; assembly: GCF_012432095.1. Lineage (NCBI taxonomy): Eukaryota > Metazoa > Chordata > Actinopteri > Cypriniformes > Cyprinidae > Onychostoma > Onychostoma macrolepis. The sequence continues at coordinate 6,484,374 of NC_081162.1, forward strand.
CAGAAACCCAGCTGACACTGAGTGCTCCTTCACTTATACAGCCTATGTTTCATATAGTATCTGAACTGAAAGTTATGAGGGAAGTCAGATGGGCGGGGTTTGTACTTTTTGGAGGAAGGAAAACAATCAGTAAATACCGCTCGTGCCAGTTTGTTTGGGAAAATACTGAGTTGTTGGGTGAGTTGGCGAAATACTGCAGCCGCATTCTCCACACGTGAGACCAGAAGTTCCTGAAGCTTTTAGGAACTTGTATTTTCCAAAACGTTCTCACAGCCTGTGTTTACCACGAAGTGCAATGTGAAATATAGTGTCATCAGCAATCTTAGGCTTTATATAAGTTTACAGTCCACAAGTGAACCTCAGACTGAATTTGCACTTTGGTTTTTCCACAAACCAGCTTTCAGAGCAACACAGGAGCAATGGAAATTATTCAATTGATACTACTGGTAGCCTACCATTTAGTGCACCTAAAATGCATATTTAAAGAAAAAAAAAAAACTTTTAACTTGCATGTTGTTTATTTGGAAAGTGTTTAATTATGAAAAAGTATTTATTTATTCGTATTTATTACGAAAATGATATACTTTGAAATATAGATATGTGAACTGAATTACGTTTTCCTATTTTTGTATTTGCAATGAAATAAAAATGCATTAGAGTTTACATTTATAAATGCAATTAGTTGAACTCGAGTTTAATTCAGTTAATATATATGGCTGATTGAATCTGATAGCTGAAGGCAGAGAAAAAGTCACTGCAGTAGCTATAATAGGACTCCAGCAGGAAATCATTCAGCAAATCATGAAGCACTGGCAGGGAGTCATAACACAAAATAATGAGCTGACTATTTATAGGACTCTTCATGAGTTGACTAGTTATTTACTGTACAGTCCCTCTGAAACAAATAAATACATGATTGCACAGTGGGATTCTATGCAGTGCATTTTCACGACCCCATCATATATCTTAATATAGTCAATAAAATATGAAATTCACTAGTTGCGAAGAATTACAGTTAGTGCAAGAGCTGTGTTGAAAACACATGCAATTCTTATTCAGATATACACTGATATAATCCAGTCTTTAGTGTCACGTGATCCTTCAGAAATCAATATACTGATTTGCTGCTTGAGAAACATTTCTTATTATCAATGCTGAAAACAGTTGTGCTGCTTAATATTTTTGTGGAAACCCTGAATACCTCTGCAATAAAGGGAAGATGGTTGTGAATGTCACATTTGCCATGACTTCTCATAGCACATGAAGTATCGTTTCAGCTTCTTGTTTTTAAAGCTTTTATAAAGCCAGTGTCACGTAACACAGAAGTACAGAGTCACAGTGACATATGCAAAACTGAGCATTTCATGAGGAGCATTTCTTTCTGATCATTCTTCAAATCACAGTTTATGAAGTAACAGCAGTTTTTTACCTTTTTATTTTAGTGGTTATAATCTAAGTAGGCTAGCTGATAATTCATTAATTCATCATGTATTCATTTGCCTTAACCCTATGAATGTTTTATTAAATTAAATATAACATACACGTTTTGTAACACAATGAAGTCAGACTATGTGTAGATGATTGGACCTTTAAAAACCTAGGTTGATTCAGTCATATTCAATGAAAATAAAAATATATATAAATATATTTGAACAAAAGCAGTTAATTTAAATGTTACCACATGAAGAATATTTTAGCTTATTTGACAAAATGTTTTTTCCCAGCATGCCTGGCTGAACGACTGCGTCGTGTTGGAAATTGCTGTGTGGTTTGGAAGTGATAGTGGTTAAACGTGTAGAGGAAAGGATTGAGGCAGGCACTGACAACAGTAAATGTTATCAACAAGCCCCAGCCGGCATTACACACATTTTTAGAGCCTGTAAATCTGCTTCCGCCGCTATCAGTGCTAAACCATTACACTAGGCTTTCAGAATATATAAGACACAACTTCACTGCGGCCAGCCACGTCATCCTCATGTTGCTGTTGCAAAGATGCTATGATGGAAAGCATCAACACGAATATCAACTAGCTCTGCTTGAGAAAAACAACAATTTTGTCCAAAATGCTATTGCAATAATTATCACTTGTAACAAAAAGGTGGGTTTAAGTGTATTAAGTTAACAGAAGTCATGCAAACATCACCAGAGAAAAGGTCACAGGTAATCAAAATGTAGTCTGATTATATAACCTAAAATGTGTAATGTAATGGATTACATAGTAATGTTTTTTGTGCCTTTGGCCACTCCATAATATCCAAAAAGCGATGACTGAACATTACTCAGAGAAACCGTGTCCTAAAATGCAATAAAATATAATTATGCTGAACTTTTTATGATTACAAAAACAACCTCTAATGAAACTGTCTGCACATTCTCACCACTAGGAAGCCGATTAAATAAGAATAATAATAAACAGGGAGGAGGAAAAAGGAGAAATTTCTAGCACATTTATTAAATTAATGTTTAACTCAAACCCAGATTTTTACAATAAATTTGATATTTATTGTAACCCACAATATTTACATGAGTAATAGTGTCTCATCTTGTAAAGACATTGCATATATTCAAATAAATTTCCTTGACCGTACAGTATAAATAAATTTCATTAATTCTCTCTGAGTTCTCCATCTGTGACGGTACACAGGAACATCTCACAAACTGATTTACAGCATTGAAGTGAATTATTGGCGATTCTAGCAGCCGCTCCTCAAGCTCTGTTTTCCAGAAGAGCCTGGAAGTCAGGTGAACAAACCAACTTGTGTTTAATGTGTCCCAACACAGACATGTCTCCCCTCCTGCCCTCTGTATCAACTGAGACCAGTTCCTACAAAACACAGAAAGAATAACAGAAAAAGACAATGTTATACAAACCTAAGAGCAAGTACATGAAGAAGCTAAATAGCATGTAAAGATTCAAACCCAAAGTGCCATGATGAGTACTGCTTGGTCATGTGCTTACAAAGCATTTGTCACCAATTTCATTACATTATTTAGCCTTTGGATCTTCAAATGCTGTTATAATATCTTTATCCCAGCAGTGGATGATTCCCCACCAACAGGTTAAAGGAATAGTTCACCAGAAATTAAAATTTGCTGAAAATGTACTCATCCTCAGGCCTAAGATGTAGATTAATTTGTTTGTTCGTGGGAATAAATTTGGAGAAATCTATCATTACATCACCGTCAGAATGAGAGTCCAAACAGCTGATAAAAACATCACAATAATGCACACCACTCCAGTCCATCAATTAACATCTTGTGAAGCGAAACTCTGTGTGTTTGTGAGGAACAAATCCATTTAGTTGTTTTAAATTTAAACAGTTGCTTAAGTCCATAATCCATAATAATGCTTCCTCCAGTGAAAAAAAACATCCCCAGTTGACCTCTTACATCAAAATCCACCAACTTTTTGGATTGTATTCACTTGTAATTGGTGTTTGATCTGTGCATATTTCTCTCCTGATTCAGACAAGATGACTTTTTCACTGGAGAAAGCAATATAATGCATAGAGGACTCGTATTTTAGCTGGAAGCAACAGTTTGACGTTTTTAAAAATGTGTCGATGAATTTGTTCCTTACAAATTCTTTTCCAACGCATCTTTTCGATGGATGAACTGGAGTGGCGTGGATTATTGTGATGTTTTTATCAGCTGTTTGGACTCTCATTCTGACGGCACCCATTCACTGCAGAGGATCCATTGGTGAGCAAGTGATCTGATGGTAAATTTCTCCAAATCTGTTCCCATGAACAAACAAACTCATCTACATCTTGGATGGCCTGAGGGTGACCTACTGCACTGATGAGCGTAACTGACCTGCAGGAAGGCGCAGGGGGTCCCCAGGGCCACATCCAGGGTGATGTTACCCAGTATAAGCTGAACTTTGCCTGACTTCCTCACGAGCATCTTTCCCACCAAACCCTCCTGTAGATCCTTAAGACAACAGGTGTTCTCATCTTGAGATTCATCCTGACAAACAAACACACAGGAGAACAAAAAACACATGAGTATATGCAAAAACTAACATGAATCTGTGATCTAAACCTAGCCAGCGCCAACCTGAGTCTCGGTCTTCTGCATCATGACCTGTCCGTCGCTCGACTGCACCTCTGTTTTGGTGGGCCGGACGTCACTGGTGGGCGGCTGGCCTGGTAGACAGTCAGGAAGCTGCATGAAGAGAAGCTCCTCCTCTTTGCAGTGATTCCACACCTCCAGTAAATCAGGCAGCAAATCAGGTTTGGGCAAGGGTGGCAGCTTGAACATAGGCTCCGCCTTCTTCGGTTCAGGAATATCCAAAGGCTCCTGCTTGACTGAAGGAAGACAGGGTTAAATTCTCCTCAATTCTGTGTAATGAAAGCTCACTAAATGTCTTCTTTGTGTCTAAATGTGTGGTCACATTCGCAAATTTTTGTTTGCAATTTTTTATATTATCAACTTTTGAGTATGAATTTGACCAGTGAAATGTGACCACACTTTAATATGTTTGCTAGTTTGTGCCTTTGCATGTTTAATGAAGTTTCTCCTACTCTTCACTTCAGCTCCAGCGCTGTCTGTGCTCATCAGTTCAGGATCTGAGGAGGTCTTTTCCGATTTGAGAGTCTCCTCGCTAAACTCCTCTTTGAAGACCCATCCCGACACAGCCAGCGGCAGCTGCACAGGACAGCTTCCTCTTTCTCCTCTCAGGTGAGGGTCATCCAGAAACTACACACACAGAACCAAAGGATTGAGGGTGGCTTATTTTTCTCAGTTAAGCAAGCATAAAAATCATAAAAACATGGTCCAGGACATATTTCACTCCAAAAACAAAATGCAAAAAGGAGGGGGAAAAATAAATAAATTATATTTTGCAAGATAATTAAGCCAATTGTTAGGACCATTATGTTTTTGCATCATGACTATCACATTTTTCCCCATAATTGCCATCAGCGTAAAGCATCTGGACATTTATCTTTCGATTTATCTTCCTACTCTTTTCAGTGGTGATTCTAATTATTAATTTACTATTTTTTTTATTTAAATCACCATGAAAAAGTACTACAAGAAATACTACAATGTATAATATTTTACAATTTAATAATAATAAAAAAATAAATCTTTGTTTTTATTGTATTAAAATACTGAGTAATGAGAATTAAATTAAAAATTTTGATTAATTATTATAAAAATTATGTCTCAATGGAAAGGATGTAAATGGACCTTAGGTAAGACTTATTTTCTTTTTGTAATTTCTTCCTTTTGATTTTGGGGTGTAATGCAACCAGGTAAAGGCTCTGCACAAGTTTGAGTTAATAAGTTAATTAGAAGTTAATAAGCTTCAGTTTTTTTAAACATACATTGTCCTTCTCAAGTTTGCGCAGGATTTCTTTAGTCTCCTCTTCGGTCTCTCTCTCCTTTTTGATGTTGATGATGGGTGAAGGGCCACTGTTTGTGGTTTCTCTGGTATCATCATATACACCTAATCAAATAAAACAAATTAAGAAAGCACTGATACAAGAAATGTGTCACAACAGAAAATGCTAATTATTTTTAATGTTAAATTTTAATCGTTATATTTTCCCATGAACATTCAAACCCATGGTAAATGCAGACTACCATTCAAATATTTACTTTTATTCAGAAAGAATGCATTAAATTGATCAAAAGTGACAGTAAAGATATTATAAAATTACAACAAAAAACCCACATTCGTTCTGAAAAAAATGCATCTTGTTTTCCACAAAAATATTAAGCAGGACAACTGTTTTCAACATTGATAATAATAAATGTTTCTTGAGCAGCAAATCAGCAAATTAGAAAGATTCCTGAAGGATCATGTGACACTGAAGAAGACTGGAGTAATGATGCTGAAAATTCAGCTTTGACATTACAGGAATAATTTACATTTTAAAATATATTCTAACAGAAAACAGGTATTTAAATTGCTATACAATTTCACAATAGACCTGTGTTGCTGTATTTTTAATCAAATAAATGCAGTCTTGGTGAGCATGACTGACTTCTTTCAAAAACATACAAGCTTCCCAACCACAAACTTATAAACAGTAGTGTATCTATACACCTGTGACTTAAAATCAGAATGAATTACTGCCGGTCAGTATTTTAATACCACATTAATGAGTCTAGTGTCACTCACAGATATTTGAAAAGATCTAAATGTTAAGTTGTTGGACTGTAAACAGCCTCAAGTAAGGCTAATCAACTATATTCTTAGCAGAAGAGCTGTTAATCGTTATTAGCTGTAGCAGTAAACATAATTATTATTAATCATTTGGGTCATATTTCAAAGGTGTGTGTTACTGTGATTTCACTACATTAAGAGGTGCCGTGAGGCACAAAACAAGCATCACTGCTTTAATGCCATTTAGTGTCACTATTAACAAACTCTGGCTCGAATCTCAGCACTTGGCCAAACAATTTCTCAAATCCTCCCCTGATGACCTCCTTTACCTTTCCTCTTGGCTATCATCTCTGCAGGACCTTGCTCAAAGATAGAATGTGACTGGATGACCTCTGGGCGACCTCGGCCCCTCCCTCGGCCGTCCCGCTGCCGACCTCGATCCACATCCTTCTTATCCCGTCTCGTTCTTTCATCAGCCTTTAATCTGCGGCAAAGTAAAACAAAAAATCATCCTCACTTGTAAGAAATATCAATACCTTCATAAAGTCAACAATGAATTACTGACAGTAAATGGACAAAAGAGTCTGTCACTTACTCCTCTTTTGATTTTCGACCAATAATATTGGGCGTGAAGGTTTTCTGCAGGACAAATGAGAAGACGACACTATGAATTGCAGCATAATGCATCTGAAATGTCTTGTGTGATTGTAATGTTCAGCTATGTATGGTGACCTTTTTGACTCCTCCTAACGTGAGGTCTCTGGAGCGCATTGTGGGGAGGCGTCCCGGAGAGATCGAAGCGGGCAGCCGGCGACCCATCGGCAGCCCTCTGGCTCCCCCTGCATGCGGCGTCCGTGGAGGACCACTGGGGTCACCAGAGCTCTCCATCCTCACTGACAAGAGAAGAGAGATGTTACTGCAAATGTCAATTTGACATGTAAACTCCACGTGCTTTGAGAAAAGCATATGCAAAACATCTATGTACAAATGCGTTTTATGAGAAACTGGAATCAGTTTGTTACCAAATGCTTGAATGCCATTGTTCTGTCCCAGTCCAAAACCTATGATACTATAGTGCCGTTTGAAATTTTTTTCTAAAATGAGCATTTTTCTCAGGCTCCTTTGTTTATGCTCAGTTATTTCACTTTAATGGCAATGAAAAGAACTTATTCATTGCTATTAAAGTGAAATTACTGAACCTACACATAGAAGCCTGATAAAAATGTTCATTTTAGAAGAAAATTCAAACGAAAATCTGAACTCTTCATATTTTATTATATATATATATATATATATATATATATATATATATATATATATATATATATATATATATATATATATATATAAAATGACCCTCTCTGTGAAATCCAGGCTAAAGTCTCAAAATCTAATTACGAGATAACAAGAATCAAAATTTGATTTCAACCATTAATTTCTCTATGATTTCAATCTTTGTCATGGTCTTAGTCAATATTAAAGATATCAAGATTACAGTTTCACAGAATGTTCTTTACCTTATGAAGGATGATGTTATGTAGAAAACAGTAAATCACAAAAAAAAAAAAAATACTTTAGCTGGGTTTTCACAGCCAGGGTCTCTCTCTCTCTCTCTCACACACACACACACACACACACACACACACACACACGTGTGTTATGTTGGAATCCCCGTAAAAATTCCCATTAGGATCTTTTTGGATTGGTTCCAGATCAAGATTATGAGAGAAATTCTGCACAAATTGTTACCACAGTCAGATTTTCTGACTACGATGATGACACGCCACGTTACTGTGTGAACATTCAGTCACACACACACACACATATATTAATAACTATATCGAAGCAGATATTTCCAGCGGACGCCGGTATGTCCACGCTTCCGAACACATGGCGAGTCAGACTCGTGACTGTAAACTCACCAGCGCGCTTCCTCCAGTGCAGAGATCCCTCAAACACCGGCTTACAAAATACTCCCAAATATAACTGAGTTGCAGACTAAATCGAGAGTTTATGATGATGATATCCAGTGCAAGTTTGTTTGAGGCGGAGTTTTACGTGCAATGACACTTTGACCCGTGTGACGCAAGGGAGGTGATTGGTGAACGTCAACTCTGCACCACTTTGCGCAGAGTTTTTTTTAAAGTGCCCCTATTATGGGTTATGAAAGGTTAATATTTTGGTTTTGGGAGTCCCAACAACAGGTTGAAATGCATGCAAGATTAAAAACACTTTCATTTTCTTATAATATGCATTTATTTTTATCTTTAATTTATTTTTATCATTATTTCCCAAACGATTTGTTTAACAATTCATTTTTCCAAACCCCTCCTTTGCCTGACGCTAATCTGAGTTTGTGAGCTTTTAACGCTCCAAAAGCGGCACCTAGTGGAAAAAAATGAATTTGCATTTTCATTCAAACCAAAGCGAAAATCAAGTTTTCCCAGGTCTGCGCGCGCAACAAGGGGGCGGGCAATATGCTAATGTGTCCTGTTGACGAAACGACTCGTTTCAATGATTCAGAGTCGACTCTTTCTTTGAGAGACAATAACTTTATAAACTTTATAAAGTTTTAAATAAATAAATAATAAATAAATATTTAAAACTTTGCAGGATGTTTTCATTCGCTTAGAGCTGTGTTACACACTGCATGAAAGATCATTTTCAAAAATCCATAATTGGGGCGCTTTAAAGGCGCAGCACGGGATCAAGTACAAATAAACTCATTTCAAATAAGCACTATTTATAGTAAAAAATATTAGGATTATAGTACAAAATAAAATATGAAATAAAATAAAACAACAAACATGTCACTGAAAAAGGGTTTTTAGTTTTATTTTATAACTTTTTTAATCATATATTTCTGGACTGGACAACTTTTCAATTAAGAGAATTAAAGATGAAAATTAAAGCTAATAAATATCCTCGGAAAAAAACAAACATATTAATGATAATTGTGCGTTCAGCATATGTAAACTTATAACGTCCCATTTTTGGCACTGCCTATCAACCTGACATTTTTTTTTTACTAATTTTCTGAATACAGAATATATAATATTGAATGACTATTTAAACCGCAAAGAGACCTGATATTTTTCATAAATAAATATACAAATAAATAGGCCCAATTAATTAAATAAATAATAGATTTCTAGGCTATAAAAATTCAAATATGATGATTTGTTCGATAACCCCAGACTATTATTATTGTTATTCTGTGTTCATTTTCATTCAGTTTTGCACAGATATTATGTGATTATGTGGTTGTCATTAGAAAAAACAAAATGTTTTCCAAACAGGAATTATTTTTGATAATCAGGTATCCAGAGTGAGGATAAAATCAGGTTTAGAATAAAAGCAAATGATGATGATGATGAACATAATATTAAACATTAAAGAATATTTTGATGAATGTGGGTAATTCAACTGTTTTTGGTCCCTATTGACTTCCATAGTATTTTTTTCCCCACTCTATTAAAAGTCAATGGCTACCGTCAACTGTTTGGTTACATTCTTCAAAATATCTCCTTTTATGTTCTATAGAAGAAAAAAAAAAACTCATACAGGTTTGGAAAAACTTGAGGGTGAGTAAATGATGACAGAATTTACATTTTAATACTTTATTATAGGAATGACAGCACTAATAACATCAGACTACACTTTTATTAGTCAGAATGGGAAAACGAATCTTAAATAAGTAAATGATTTTATGATCAATTATTTCCTGCTATACATCTATATGACACGATATACTCTAAGCAATGTCAATCATGTCCACTAATCAGAACAACATTTCAAATGACAAATTAAAATCTGTACATCTATAAGGACGTTTGTCCTTCGTCTGTCAGGGTCTATCGTGTTTTAATTATCTGTTGTCCTTTAATTACTCTCCATCCTGAGATAACCGACCTTAGTGATCCCATCAATCACAATGAGTCAGAAACACTGATCATCTGACCTTCAGAGAGCTTCAGAGTCAGACGTGTTGTTGTGTGCTGTGTGTGTTTGCGTTGCAGGGACCATATGGTGCAGCATTTGGTTAGTTCCTCTGTAGGTTGAAGCATCAGATGGTCCTGTCCTTGAGTAATAACACGCTCGAGCGGTCGCTGATATCAGTGTAGCAGATCCACACGAGCATATACTTGAGTTATAGCGCCGTCACAGTGTAATCAATGTAGTCTGGCCCTCAGTGTAATGGTGACATACTCGATATTGCGCTTGCTGCTTCTAGACTGAAGCCAGCTTCATTTCTGTGTGTGTGTGTGTGTGTGTGTGTGTGTGTGTGTGTGTGTATTTTCCTGCAGAGTCTGAGCTCTTTAAGTCTTATTCTTAAGTTTGGTTATGAAACTCGGATTCTGAGTCTGACAGGAAGCATATTAGATATGATTTTACACCCTAAAATAAAACTGGTCACGCAGTGAATCCTGTGCTACAGACCAGCTGCATCTCAAGAGGGGGTGTGAGATACATGAACACACATTCACTCAGTATATCACACATCACAACCATTGTTTGCCAATATAAAAATAAGAACAAGTATTTTAGTTTTAATAATAATCTTTTATGTTTTTAACAAAATTTCTTATGCTCATCAAGGCTGTATTTATTTGATTAAAAATACATTTTAAATAACCCTGTAATTTTGTGAAATATTATTGCAATTTAAAACAATAGTTTGTATTTTAATATATTTTAAAATATAATTTATTCCTGTAAACCAATGCTGAATTTTCAGCATCATTACTCCAGTCTTCAGTGTCACGTGATCCTTCAGAAATCAGTATAATATGCTGATTTTTTATCAGTGTTGGAACCTGTGATACTTTAAAAAGAAGAAAAAACAACAACAGCATTTATTCAAAATAAAAGTCTTTTGTTACAATATGCACTACCGTTTAAAAGTTTGGGGTCAGTAAATAGTTTTCTTTCTTTTTTTGGAGGTAATGAATTCTATTATTCAGGAGGGATGTGTTAAATGGATAAAAAGTGATAGTAAAGACTTATATTGTTAGAAAAGATTTCTATTTGAAATAAATGCTGTTCTTTTCACATTTTTATTCATCAAAGAATCCAGAAAGAATTATCACAGGTTCCAAAACAATATGAAGCAGCACAACAGTTTCAACATTGATTATAAATCAGCATATTAGAATGATTTCTGAAGGATCATGTGACACTGAAGACTAGAGTAATGATGCTGAAAATTCATCTTTGATCACAAAAATAAATTACATTTCAAAGTATATTAAAACAGAAAACCAATAATAGAAATTGTAATAATATTTCATATAATAATAATAATATATATATATATATATATATATATATATATATATATATATATATATATATATATATATATATATTATTATTATTATTATTATTATTATTAATAATAATAGTAGTGGTATTATTTAATAAACAGACTATTCTTAATTTGTATTTTATGCTTTATTTACCTTCATACATTTTTTCATCACTCATAGACTACTGCAAATCATGCCATTTATTTATGTTAATAAAGACTTAATTATAACATTATGGGATAATCGTAACTTACATATTAACTGTAATTAACTCATTAATCATATATTCTAAATAATATCATTGCTTTATACTGTTTTTGTTGTTGTTGTTTTTGTTTTCTTTTTTATCGTGATGTAGTTTTGTTAGCTGTCAGGAATCATTTTAAAGAAAAGGTTCAAGAAGGAACAGAATTATGATTATTTTAATTTAATTAAATCATGTAAATGTAATGTTTTTAAAGATTTTTAATTTTTTTTATTCAGTCATTTATATCATAACTATTCTTACAATTGCCAAGATAAGCATAGTTTGTTACCTACTACCAGCATTAGCACCTTTAAAAAAAAAAAAAAAAAAAACTTCAGTTCAAAGGCATCAAAGCTTTAGACACCAAAAGACAACAACCAGAAATCCTAAAACTCAAGGTTTCAAACATTTTTGTTAAATATCAGAGTCACACTTCTTCTCAGACAGAAACATTTTAATTTAGTGCTGAAGACGTGTCATGATCACTCTCACTTGGAGAAAATCAGTAAAACTGCATGCTGTGGTCGTCTCTGTGAAGGCGGAGCGAGTGTGTGTGGATCAGGCATGAGTGAGTAGCTTGTTACATCACTTTTACGGTTCATTGATGCTGCACTTTCTCATAGCTGTTCACTTCCCTTCAGCATACAGCTGCAGAAAACACAAATACACACGGACAGACAGAGAGAGAGAGAGAGAGAGCAAACGAGAAACCCCTCGCTCTCAGTTTTCATCCTCATTTAAGGAGCTAGCAGCAGTGAAAGAGAGGAAAAGACGAAGAATTACAGCCACACTCATTTATACAGCTTCTGTCATCATCACTGCTGCTTCTCAACACAGAGGTACGTCTTTCTCTTTTATTCATTAAAAGCAACACTGAATTGAGAAAAATACTAATATAATATAATATATGTATTTACTTTTGCTTGTTTATTATAATTTATTTTTAAGGGTTTTTTTCATATCTTTTTCCTGAACTATCTGTTGTTTTTCTCTGAAGTGCAGTGAATTGAGGTCAGGACTGCCTTGTAGACTTTCACCGTCCAGAAGAGAAGCACAGATAATCAGATTAGAACATTTTGTTCATTCTTGCGCTGATGTTTTATTTTTTTCTCTGTTGTTTTTCTGTCTCTCGCAGTGAAATGTAGAACAGTGTTGCTTTAATAGTTTCACTCCCACCACAGCGGAGCTGCATTGCAGATGCATGTGAGATGCGCTCGTGAAGAGAAATCTGAACCATGGCAAAGTCCTTAATAATGTGAGAATCAGGCTCTCGTTTCTCCAGCAGCTCATTTCAGACGCTGCTGTTTGTGCTGGAGCTCTGCTCGTTAATCATGTGAACGTGGCTCACTTCTCTGAGACTGACCCAGTGAAATGCTCTGGATGCACGTTTATGTTTATTTTAGCACATATGGGTCATTGAATACACTTATGCTGAGGACTTATCAAAATGGAGATAAAAGAGTTTTGGGTGAATTGTGAAAAAACTGTTTCTTATGATTTGCATCTCTGTAATTCTGCATAGCACAAGCATGTTGTTGTATATGTTAATATGTATACTGTATGCATGTGTCCATATCTGGCCACATATTTACACATACAATACCAATAATTTTCTTAATAACATGCTGCAGTGTTTATTAATGCTGTTCTGCTCTGTTATACTACTGAGTGAATATCATAATACCGTGCCGGGTTCATATTGAACCGCAAAATCAAAAGAAGAAAATATATACAGTGCATTTTGCTTGAACAAAATTAGACCTAATTTTAGGACTTTTTTTCTTTTTGCATTGTGACATTATTTTCATGGCATATTTAAAGTTTGCATTACTATTTGGTTATTAGATTATTATAATGCATATATATTATCAATAATAATCTTATTCTAGATAATTATAAGCATGTTTACATGAAATATTTGTTGTACTGTCTTTATTTATATTGTATTACAGTCATTTTAATGTGACTTTTTTATCATAGTACAGTAAAAATTATTAAAATTTGATTTAACATTTAGATTTTTTCAAAATATATTTGTAATTACACATTTGTAATCGTAAAGTGTAATATTGAAGAACAGCAGTTACTTTTTTATTTAAAAAATTTGATTTAAAAAATTGAAATAAATTATTGAATCAGCGTTAATGAGAATCTAAAAAAATTATGGTAACACTTTATTTTAAGGTGTCTTGCTTATTAGCATGCATATTACTAAAATATTAGCCATTTATTAGTAGGAATTAAGCATATATTAATGCCTTATTGTACATCCCTAATCCTACCCAATACCTAAACTTAACAACTACACTGTAAAAACAAAAAAGTTGAGCCAACTTAAAATTTTAAGGCAACCAGCTCCATCAGATTTTTGAGTTTTCTCAACTTGTCGTTTTTAGTTTATACAACAAAAATTTGAGAATCTCCCACAAAAATAAGTTGAGCAAACTCAAAATCTGCTGAAGCTGTTAAAAAATTTTTTTTTTAAGTTCGCTCAACTTTTTTTTTTTTTTATACAGTGTACCTTACTAACTTAATAAGTGTTCCCTATTCTAAAGTGTTACCAAAATAATTACATTAATTTTTGCTGACTTTTTCCCCCTCATCTATTGCTTTTTTCAGTGATTTATACAATCATTGCATGAAAAATGACTAGTACATTAATGAGAATTTAATGAGAATAATCATTAAGAATAATGGGAATCTCTCTCTCTCTCTCACACACACACACACACACACTCAAAAGTAAAATGTCTGGCTGTAATGAGACATTACTGTAATGAGACTTTATAAAAAAATATTTTAATTGTCATGAAAAAAAAAAACAATGCAAAAAAAAAAAAAACTTTATGGTTTTTAAACATGCTTTATTTTCTATTTGTAAAATAAAACCAATAGTTTTTTTCTTTCATTATGGGGTACAATGTGACATGAACATGTTTTCATAAGATTTTCTTGCCATTTTTTGAGGCTTATTTTATAACAGACAGCATGCAGCATCTTGATTTTTTTACTGAGCACTAGAGCAAAACTCCAAAATGTTCAAAGGTTTTTCTAAAATAGTAAGCAAGCAGCACCACTCTGTGTGTGTGTGTGTGTGTGTGTGTGTTTTGCAGCTTTGATGCAAGTCCTGTGAGGATGTTTATCATGTCCTACATTCCCTTTGAATGAAAGGCAGCAGTCTGGGGAGTTGAAGTGTTTCCATGACATTACAGCAGTCACTGCCTCCTGTAAGACCGTGTGCAGAGAATGAGGACGGATATTTGAAAACTCACAGTTCGTTAATCTTAAATTACTTTTTTTTAATTATGCTCCATCCTGAGGCAAAGCAGATGATCACTTCAGGCCACACACATGTCCTCTGTGGGAAAAAAAAGAAGTGCGCTTAATTGCATTGAATAGTGTACTTCAAATCTGTACTTATAATATAATAGTACGGAAATAAATGGCTGCTTAAGTGTACTTAAAAGAGAGCACACTTTCAAGACTGCCTCTTATCACATTTTTTAAAAGTGTCCTAATAATATCAAATTAAAAGTTTTACCTTAAACTACCTTTTAAATCATTATGTTTTAATAATATTTGTTATGTTTTAAAGAAGCGCACTTATTTTGATGTGTTGACTAACACACGAATGCACATGTAAAGTACTTGATTATCATTTTTAACTGTAGTGTGTTATTTGATATTACATTTAAAGTTAATATATTTTAAATGTACTAAATTGCAACTTCATTATTACAAATGTGTAGTTACAAATATAATACAATGTTCAATAGATATATTTAGTTGGGGATAAATGCTTGCCAGTACATTCAACAGCACACTTTAACTGTATTTCAAAGACAATAAAAGTAATTATGAAATTACATATAAAGAAGTATTTAAAAATCACTCTTAAGTTCAGATGATTGCATTTAATATAAACTATAATACATTTCCATTTAATTACAAACAACATGCATTTAAGAATCCAAAAACATTAAATTCAGTACACGCTTAAATTCTCATGTAAAAAATGTGCTAAAGTCTATTTCACTTTCACAAGGGATGCCATATGTTTTCGAGCCAAAGCATTCATGTGTGAAGTACTTGCTGTAAAACATATTCTCATTTTCTGGCATGCACACATTTGTGCCGTCCAGCATATTCATGCCAGTCTCTTGGCATTGCGCTGCCTCAGCATACTGTCCATATGGGGGGTTTACACCAAAATACACCAAATCCGTGACATTTTAGCTTACATGTACATTTTACATTTACAGCTGACCCCTAAATGCATTTGGACACTTAAGAAGTATATAAAAAAGTAAATGTCAAAGAGGACAGCTGCTATGGGAAAAAGAGCTGTGAGTAATATGAAGGCAGTGAAAGGAGGACAAGAAGGAGAGGTGCTTATAAATCACCCTGCCGTCTCTCTCACAGAGTTATGGGTGTTTCTCAGAGCACAAGGACTGATAATAGATTGTGTGACTTTACGTTACTCTAGGGTCAGCAGTCACAGGAAGAGGAAATGACAGCTAATCAAACACACGGCCTCATTCGCTGCACTTCACACACACTCATGGCAGTAATCACACACTAGAGAGCAGAGCATTACACATTACTTCAGCAAAACACATCACTGAGCGCCTTTATTATCTCTCCTCTGAGAGGCAGCTCCGGTCATTCTGTCAAACCCGCCTTTACCGCTTTGATTAGATAATGTGTTTACCTGTTAATGTGCTGTCTCCAGCTAAATTCATATATTTCATCATTTAACTTATATAAATAAGTTATAATAATAAACAGGGTGGATGGCAACTGAGTTGAGTTTAATTGGAGATTGCAAGTTTACAAAGCAACTCTTAGGAAATTTAATTCTGATAAATACCCACTTTTTAACATTCATTACTTAGTGTTACTGTACAAAATCATGGTAACAGTTGATATTTTGACATTTTATGACTTGTGCTGAAAGAGTTATTGAAAGAATAATGATGTTATCATGTCAACAAATTATGGAAAAATATTATTATTATTTTTTTTCATAATAACAGGTTTAATAGTAACCCAGAAGTTTTTGAAAGAATTCTCCTCCCAAAGCTGCATTTATGTTTGCAATTGTGATTTTAAAAAAAATTAAAAAAGAAAAAAATTAAAACAGTAAAATTGAGAAATATTATTACAGTTCAAAATAACTGTTTTCTATTTGAAAATATTTCAAATTGATTTTATTCCTGTGATGCAAAGTTGAATTTTCAGCATCATTACTCAAGTCTTCAGTGTCACATGATCCTTCAGAAATTATTCTAATATGATTTGCTGCTCAAGAAACATTTCTTATTATTATCAATGTTGAAAACAGTTGTGCTGCTTAATATTTTGTGCACACCATGATACATTTTTGTCCAGGAGTCTTCGATTAACAGAAGGTTCAAAATAATAACACTTATTTTAAAATAGATTTTGTAACATAAATGTTTTTACAGTCACTTTTTGATTAGTTTAATGCATCTTTGCTGAATAAAAATATTTCATCATTTTAAGTTATTCATTAAAAACAAATCTGACCACAAATTTTGAAAGGTAGGTATTGAAAATGCTAGGCAATATCTTTGCAATATTTTTTTTATTATCATTGACCAAAAACTTTGAAAAAACAGGCATCATCATGATGAAACAAAGAAAAAAAAAACATTTATAATAAATCTACTGGATTTATTTGTTCATTTATGTGTTTATAAAAATGTCTGTAAAAGTCAGCATTATCTATACATTGTTAATTTTTTGAATATGTACCTCACTGTTTTGTACAATTTGTTGCATTTGCAGCCATAATGACAGGATATTTCATAAGTTTCCAAGCATAACATAAGCACATTTTCCCCTCAATTGTTCCTTTTGTATAGAAACAAAGTGGTTAATGAATAAATTATATGTAATTCAGTCGACTGTGTCTGAAACCTACTGCTGTGCTGCCTAGTCAGTCAATAATGACTAAACAGACTATTATGACTGTTTCAGGTCAGCTCACTTTAATGGGAACAAACTCAAATGAGCTTTACAGATAACTAAGCGCATATTTAAAAACTAGTGCTTATTAAACATTGAAATTAAGTTGACAATGGACATTTATGATTTAATTTGCTTTTATAGATGAAGTTAATTCATACTGAAGGCAGTGTTTGTGTGAGGGGAGGTTATCTGTTTTATTCAGCTGAAGGATTGTCTATTCACAGGTTAATTGAATTTTATCTGAGGTCAGAAGATGGTTTTTTTTTTCACTAACCGGCTGTAATGTTTGTGTTTGACGGTTTGTCGTGTTGTGTTCCTGCAGGCGATGGCTGAGGTGGAGCTGCTCTCCACACCCCATGATATTGAGATCAGCGATGTGACCTGCGACTCGTTCCGGATCAGCTGGGAAATGGCCCACGAGGACGCGTCCCGAGTGACGCATTACTTCATCGACTTGAGCCGTAAACAGGGCAGCGAGGACAACCGCTTCAAGCACAGAGTCAGTATCCGCTGTCATTCCGCTCCCTGTTGATCTCACAGGATAAAATACAGCCCTGATTCGGTGTCACACAAGGAGTGGAATCTGTCATTCTGAACTGATCACAGGACAAATCTCTCAGAACTATCTGGGGTTAAACAAGGACACAATAGTGAGGTCTGGTGATTGACAGCACTGGACCCTGCTGACTTTCACTGTTAGAAGACATATTTCAAAATAATAAGCTATTACTTTAATAAACTATTTTAAGTAGATTTTTCATAAGCAATTTAACCCACAATTTAATTTTTTCTTTTTTTTAATGGAGGGAGTCACACTGACCGTAATTGGATTCAGTACTGTACAATTAACTATAAGTTACACTATGGAAAACAAAAAGAAGCCAAAAAATAAAAATAAAAATCAATGAATCAAGAAACAAACAAAGAATACATAAATAAATAAATGTTAAAACAAAAAAAATACAACCTGAAATACGGAAATGTTGGGACGTTTTTTAAATTTGAATAAAATGAAAACTAAAAGACTTTCAAATCACATGAGCCAATATTTTATTCACAATAGAACATAGAGAACATTAGCCGAAGACCTTTGTTGGATGCCCGTGGTCTTCGGGCCCGAAGACAACACTGCATCACTCATCAGCATGATTCTGTCATTGACATTACTAAATGGGCCCAGGAATACTTCCAGAAACCACTGTCGGTAAAAACACAATCCACCGTGCCATCTGCAGATGCCAACTAAAGCTCTATCATGCAAAAAGGAAGCCATATGTGAACATGGTCCAGAAGCGCCGTCGTGTCCTGTGGGCCAAGGCTCATTTAAAATGGACTGTTTCAAAGTGGAAAAGTGTTCTATGGTCAGACGAGTCCAAATGTGACATTCTTGTTGGAAATCATGGACGCTGTGTCCTCCGGGCTAAAGAGGAGGGAGACCTTCCAGCGTGTTATCAGCGTTCGGTTCAAAAGCCAGCATCTCTGATGGTATGGGGGTGCATAAGTGCATACGGTATGGGCAGCTTGCATGTTTTGGAAGGCACTATGAATGCTGAAAGGTATATAAAGGTTTTAGAGCAACATATGCTCCCCTCCAGATGACGTGTATTTCAGGGAAGGCCTTGTGTATTTCAGCAGGACAATGCAAAACCACATACTGCAGCTATTACAACAGCATGGCTTCATAGTAGAAGAGTCCAGGTGCTGAACTGGCCTGCCTGCAGTTCAGATCTTTCACCTATAGAGAACATTTGGTGCATCATTAAATGAAAAATGCGTCAAAGATGACCACGAACTCTTCAGCAGCTGGAAACCTATATCAGGCAAGAATGGGACCAAATTCCAACACCAAAACTCCAGAAACTCATAACCTCGATGTCTTCAAACTGTTTTGAAAAGAAGAGGAGATGCTACACCATGGTAAACATGCCCCCATCCCAACTATTTTGAGAGCTGTAGCAGGCATCAAATTTGAAATGAGCTCAGTTTCTCAGTTTAAACATTTGTTATGTTCTCTATGTTCTATTGTGAATAAAATATTGGCTCATGTGATTTGAAATTCTTTTAGTTTTCATTTTATTCACATTTAAAAAACGTCCAAACATTTCTGGAATTCGGGTTGTATTTTTTAAAACTGCATATAACTTAATAACTGCATATAACTAATAATAATTTTAGTTGACACAAATTATGAATATTATAAAATGTATTTTAACTATTTTTAATAATTTTTATGGAAGGGGTCAAATTGACTGTAATTGGATTCAGTACAATTCACCAAAAGTCACACTATAAAAAAAAACTAACAAACAACAACAAAAGAAAGAAAGAAAGAATGAATGAATGAATGAATGAATGAATGAATGAAATTAAGGTTAAAACAGTAAAATTTTAACATTAATACTTACACATTGTAAAAAAAAAAATATATTTTTAAAAACATTTTTCACAAATTATGAATATTATTAACAGTATTGTAAATATTTTTAGTTTTATTTTATTATTATTTATTTTTATTTTTTTTATATAAAAGAAGTAGAGCATTGTGCTCGCAACGCCATGATCATGGGTTTGATTCTTAGAAAAAATAACATGCATGAACTATAAAAAATTTATGTTTTCAACACAGTGTAAAACATCATAATCATAATATAAATTTAATATGAGTATTGACACTTTGCAGGCATGTTCATGACACTAAATGAAGAAAAGTCCACAAAACTTCAAGAAAAACATCACAGAATAACCAGTATTTCCAACAATTAAAAAATGTATGTGGGTCAAATTGACCTGCAATGTAATATAAGGGTTAAGATCTGTTTTCATGTATTCTTTAAGCTGAACATCCCCTGCTTTCCTGTATGAGTAAAGGTTAAAAAAGAGGCAGCTGGCAGGGCTGATATAGGTGGTAGGTGTGTTGGTAATGAGCAGATCTGACAGCCCTTCAGGGCTACGGTGATGCTGGCGTCACTTCTAATACAGGAGCACAAGAAACTTGACCAAAACTGCTGTGAGCGGATAATGACTCACCAGGACATAAACACATCCCCAATCCCAGGCCAAGCACCCCTTTAAAAGCATGTATAAAACTAGGATATCGCTTTGAAAAAACTCTAATTTAGTTCCCTAGTAATTTGGGGGATCATGAATTTATTTATTTGGTTAATTAGTTAATAGCAGTCCTCGCCACTTGCACATGAAAATCTGCAAAAATGTTTTGAAGAAACACATTTTAATCTAAATTAATTGTGTCTCCAATTCCTGGCCAACCACTACTTTAAAAAATCAATCAAATTAGGATATTGTTTTGCAAAAATTTAATTTAGTACACTAATAATTTGGGACATCATGCACCTATCGTTTATTTGTTTTTATTCTTTAAAAAAAGAATTCAGTAAAAAGTTCACACAACCTGGACATTAAAGTCCACAACAGCATTTTAAAGTAAATGACCAACCAATACCAATAAAAAAAACAAATAAAAAAAACAAACATATCTAAAATTAGGATATTGCTTTGGAAAGCATTTAATTTAGTGCACTAATAATTTGGGGCATCATACACCTTAATGTTTATTTGTTTTAATTCTTTTTTCAGTAAAAAGTTCACGCCACCTGGACATTAAAGTCCACAACAGTGTTTGAAAAAATACATTTTTAAAAAAAAATAATGCAAACAAAAAAAAAAAGTAAAATTAGGATATTGTTTTGAATAAATAAATTAAAATAAATTATTAAAATAATTAATTACTAGTAATTTGTGGCATCATGCACCTATTTGTTTATTTTTCCTCACGATCTGCACATGAAAATGTAATGAAAATCACATGAAAAACTATTTTAATTTATTTATTATTATTTTGAGTCCTCACCACATGAAAATTTAGATACTACTTTGCAAAAAATATATAAATTTAGTACATTAGTATTTTGGTCATCATGCACCTATTTTTTTATTTTATTTTTTTATTTTTTATTATTTATTTATGCTTTACAATTTGTATTTCTTTATTTTTGAGCAGTAGTACATATACAAAATTTAGATATGGCTTTTCAAAAAAAAAAAAAATTTAGTACACTAGTAATTTTATTTTTGAGTATTCCTCGCCACTTACACATGAAAATCTGCAGCAGTGTTTATAATATTTTTTAACTTAAAGGGGTCCTATTATGGTTTTTCACTTTTTTAATTTTAGTCCGTGTGTAGTGTGTATGTTTGGATATAAAAAGATCTACAAAATTACAAATCTCAAAGTCCACTCCAAAGGGAGATATTTCGTTTTCAAAAAATCTCTTTTCCAGAACTACAACGAATGGCTCGTTTGGACTACAGCCTTGTTTTCCTGTATTTGTGATGTCACAAAGCGGTCCATTAGAATATCATTCAAATAAATCCCGCCTACGGAAATTCGAATGGTTGGAGGGAGAACACTTGGTTGAGCACTGCACCTTTCTAAATCAAAAAGGTGTATCAGTGTATTTCTGAAGGAAACCGACTGTATTCAGAAAATTTTGGATGTCATTTTCATTTCATCTTCCATGTAATGTCTGATAAAGCAGCGTTTGTGAGAGGAGCGCTGCTTTGTGTACAGCGTTACCAGGGAAATCTCGCTCTCTACCGCTCCAACAGCGCCGCCCGCTGGCAGAGAATTAATGTGCATATATATGTCGCCACAAATAGTGTAAATCTGTGGGACTATGGTATAAGTAAATTCAACTGTATAACAGTTTCACTGCAATTCATGTTATAATGTTAGAATTAACAATAAACATAATACATATTACCATTGCACTTATCTGTACATAGTAAATGCAGTTATTTTTAAGCTGTTGTTGATCCTAAAACGCGATTTAGCCAAAAACAACAACAACAACAATAATGTTACCACTTTAATATGTCTTGCAATATCCGTGCGTGCAAAGTTTCTGCGCGATCCTCTTGTTCAATATTCTCGGGGTCTGAACTGATATGGCAATATTGAAGAACTTGCTGTTTTGGCAAGGGGCGGGGCAGTACTGAAACACCGTCTAAGCTGTTCGCCAATCACAACGCACTGGGACAGCTAACCAATCACAACACATTTAGTTTTTCGGAAGGCGGGCCTTCATCAAACCCGGAACTAATCGAGCCGTTTGTGTCAGGCTGGGGAGAGAGGTGTTGTAATAATGTAAATTATGTGAAAAATAATGCGATTTTCGAACCACCAAGCATGAGAGCATGTTCTAGTACACCCCCAAAACAAAATCAAGACTTTGTAAAAGAGCATAACAGGACCCCTTTAATTCTCAAAAATCAAACTCATTTCTTTGAAAGCTTCATTCAATACTGATGAGATAATCAGAGCTGAATTAATGAAAATCTTCATTGTGTTGAGTTTTTAAATTCTTCCTGACAAAATGAAGCTATACTGTAGGAGTATCTCTTCTGCACTCATTGGCTGCCAAAGATAATACAGGCATGAACTGCTGCTGAATTACATCTGATTTTGCCATGGCTCTAATATTGCATTGGGGGTGAAAGGCAAGGACTTGCTGAGGGGGTTGCTATGGTTACGCCCCTCTGAGCATTTCATAATTGGTTCTGCTTGTCAGGATCTCGAGCCTCCACAACAAGTCTAATTAGCTGTGATCGAGCTCTTATATGTGAGAGGAAATACTTTACGCTTTAGTGAAGTTTGAAAATGTCTTTCACCTTTCAGAAAGAAGATTCGTCAAACAGATAACAGGTGTAAGATTACTGCACTGGATGATACGGATGCGGATGTTATCTGCTCAGAAATCATATTGTCTCACTGATTAGGCTGCATACATAATTATCAGGCGATTAGTGTTTCCAGTGAATCATTTTACTGGTAAACAGATTAAATGTTATCAGTCAATCACAAACTTGATTTTATAACACTATAAATGTATAAATAGACATTTACTGATTAAATTAAATTCATTGCATTGCGGTATATATTGTTTTATATTCACTTCTTATGTCTCTTTTAGTATGATTTTGTACAGCACAGTGGTCAACTACTGTTCTACTGCTGTTTATTGTGCTTTATAAATCAATTTTGATTTGATTTGATTAAACTATATGCAACAAATAAATAATATTTTGGCCAGTACTTCTTTTAAAAAAGATTTTTCAGTCTTTGGTTGGTTCATCTGCTCATTGGTCAACTCAAAAAATCCAACTAACCTACTATTATAATATGTATACTATGAATTAGCTTTTATGTTTATATTTCAGTTTCATTTCAAATATATATTAAATTTTAATATTTATATGTGCTTTTGTCATTTTTATTAGTTTTTGTTTTTAAAATTTCTATTTAGCTTTAATTTATTTTATAACAGTTTCAGCTTTTCAACTTAAATATACTTTTAGTTAGTTGCTAAGGCAACATTTAACATTTTTATTGAAGTGTTTTTTGTTTTTTTTAAGTTTAAGTTTCATCTAATACTCATATTTAATTAATTTAATTTCAGCTTTATTTCAATAAAAAAGGCCTGAACTGATCTGGCTCCCATGCAGTGTCCATCAAATACCATCCATAAGAGATTTTTTCTTTGTTTTTTTTTTGGCCGATAATGATGTTTCAGCTTGTGGTTTTTATTAAGTGAGAGTCATTTTCAGCTTTCCTTGCCTCTTTCCTTGCAAAGTCTCTGACAACCTGACACCTCCTACTCCAGGTTAGTGACAGTTCTGCTGACAGGAGGCGAAAGGGTTCGTTCACAATTAAATCTTGACAAGCCTTTTGCAGTTTTTGCACCTTTTCTTCTCTACACACTTTTTTTTTTAACCCCAGCAGACCGTTAACCTAACCAATCATTGTCAAACTACTGAGGCATTACAATCAGACAATCAAATATCGTCTGATGGTCATAGCGTAGTTTGGACATTTCTGGAGTGCAAATTTCAGTTTCAATTAGCTCTCTCTTCTTTGGTCCATTTTAACAGTAGTTATAAAAAGCTATATATAAAAATGCTGGAATACACTACATGACTTTTCAAATCTGAACAGTTTTTAAAACACTAGGCTTGAGGATGACGCACTACCATACTTTATACCCAACTCGTAGGGGTTTAACAAACAAAAAAGGTCAAGTATTGTAATAGTTAGTTGTTCTTCTCTTGAAGGCTGAAGACAAACCCTTTAAGCCAACAATTAACTATCAGTGCCCTCTGGTGTTTGGCTTTTCAGGATGTCCCCACCAAGCTAGTGACAAAAGCAGGACCTCTGCCAATGGCTGTGAGAGGCCACTGGTTCCTGAGCCCTCGAACGGAGTACTGTGTGGCTGTTCAGACCGCCATCAGACAGCCAGACGGAGACTATCAGGTGTCTGAATGGAGCCAAGTAGTGGAGTTCTGCACTGGAGGTAAGCAGAGATGGAGTAACAGAGATTTAAATGTGTTTTCAGTGTTAAAATACTTGTCCTGTGCCAGCTTAATATGCAAACAACTGACAAAAGGATTTGAGTTGATTCCCTGTGGCTCTATCAAATCATTGGTCTGTTTGTTAAAGCAGCCCAACACAGCAACAGGCTCAACCAATGGTGTGAGTTTGGGGGAGGGGCTAGTTTTTTCCAATCAATAACAAACAGGAGGACTATTTGGGGAAACCTGTTCGGAAACAACCATCATTTCTGCACTTCTTGGCACAGAAATTACACACTGCAGCACTCTGTATGAAGTGTCATGATTATCTTAATTTATTCTCCAAGACACAAATTTGCCATTGAATACTAATGCTAAAAAAAATCATGAACAAATGGCTTACTTATCATTGACTGTGCATATTATGCTCAGATCTTTCTTTTTCTTGCCTTCAATGTCATGTTCAATGTCATTAGTTCATTATAGAAAGCACTTGTGTTTTATGTTCAATAGTGATGGTTTTAAATGGGTTCTTTTCTGCAGATTATGCCATGGAGCATCTCCAGCAGCTGTTAGATAAAGCTCAGGCTGCTGCTGGGAGGCTGCTCAGGTTCTCCGTCTTCTACCGCAATCAGAGTCCTGAATACTTCCATTATGTCAGGTTAGTGTCATCTGTCATCCTGAGTCTCTCTGCTGCTTCTACATATATCTTTCCTTGACAGCTCTAAGACTGCAGTGTCTGACCTTTGTGATTTGAGAATGCTAGTGAACTTGACATGGAATCAAAACAGACTATTTAATTCATTCGTGTTCCTTGTCTCATTGCGTGTAATTCTTCATTGCATGTTATTACAAAAGTAAAAATGTTAGTCTTTATAATATTACATCAAAAAATAATTGACTTTTAATATTTCGCCATGCATTTTCAGTGTGTCAAACAGTTTGTCATATGTCATGCATTTTCAGTTACTGAGCATGGCCATACAGGTCTTAAAGGGTTAGTTCACCCAAAAATAAAAAATGAAATAAATAAAAAATGTACACTGTAAAAAGTAAGTGTAATTTTAACTGTAAAATTTTGTAAAAACGCTACGAAAAAAAACAACTGTTAATAGGTTTACAGTAAGTTCCCGTACTTTATACAGGGAAAAACTGTAAAAGATCTAACCAGACATTTCATGTAATTTTACAGTAAAATGCTGTTAATTGTGCAGTTTTTAGAAGTAAAAAATAACAAATCAATGTATAATTTACAGTCAAAAACTGTAAACTGATATTCCCAGAATTCCCTGCATTACACTCCACATTTTAAAGCATTTTGTTTAAATAATCATGTTTTTAAATACTTTTTGTTATCAGTTATGTACATTTGGGCTTTATGTTACATCTTCTGTTGTTTAATGAAAGTTTAGTGCATTATTTAAGTATCGTGTGTGTTACCATGATGGTGTTTTGTGTGCACCTTCTATATATCTATATATACTTCTGCTTGTGGCGAAGCTACTTGTGATGAGCTTTCATTCTTCATGTGGCTTTCTCTTTTACCACCAAAACAAATTTTAATAGCAGTGTGTGTTGTTGAATTTACTGGTTTATATTCAGATTTCCATGTTCGCAAATTACAGTTTTATACTGTAAATTTTACAGTTTGTTCTGTAAATGTGTTTACAGTTTTTCTGTATTTTTTACAAAATTATTCTGGCAAACACAGCTGCCAGTACAGACTACAAACTACAGAATTCTTTTTACAGTGTACTCAGCCTTATATCATTCTAAACCTGTATGAGTTTATTTCTTCTGCAGAACACAAAAGAAGATAATTTGATAAAATGTTGTCAAAAATAAAAGTCAATGGAACAGCTTTAAACTCACATTCAGGTCTGGCCATTTAAAATCCACCCGACTTTAAAAAGCTGGAGCAATTAAAGCAGCCAAAAACCTCTTTATTGCCTGACATACCCTGGCCTGAATTTATAAATTGTCTAAAATGTCCAGGTTTTGGCTTTGTTTTCCTACTGATGTGCTCTCTATAGTCCTTCTGTTCTCTGTAGATCCCACATCTCGCAAGATTATGTACAATGCCTGCACGCTATTGATTAAACTACTTTTCAGTCATTACCTTCAGCAAGTATGAAAACAATAGGAAAACAAAGCCAAAACCCAGACAATTTAGAAATGCCAGCCAAGACATGTCTGGGAAAAAGAGGATGTATGGTCACCAAACGCATTAACAGTGTCCGAGAATGTTATCGTCCTTTGGTGTAGACATTAATTATCGGAATAGATATCGTTATAGTTACTGTCATTTCTTTGAAGAGGTCTTTAAACCAAGCCCCGTCCTTCATTTTTCACATACTATTGGTTGTTGATTAGATGAAGGCAGATATCAATGCAAGCTTGCAGTCTACTGTAAGGAAAGGGACAGGGTTTAAGTGGACTACATGATTGGAGAAGTCCAGCATACATCACCAGAGAGAAGTTTGTAGCCTCACAGGAAGATTGATATTTTGATTAAAATGAGTGAGGTTAAAAAAATAAAACATGCACTGATAATTTGTTCATTTAGAAGGTGATATGCCAAATTTAATGTCAACATTTCAGCTTTGTAGTGTTTAAAATGGCAGATTATTTATTATTCTACACCTCTCTACAAAGGTCAGAGTGTGGAGGTGCAATGCTCCCATCTTTGAAAGACAACAGTGGAAGTCACGGCTCCCCCATCAATGGAAAGCTCCGCGGCGTCTTCCTCAGCTGCAACACAGAGTTCGACACAGGCCTCCCTCCCAAAGACTCCCCATACGGCCCTCTGCGCTTCCAAATTTCCGCCGATCGTCTCCTCACCACGAGTACAAACCTCTACTTTGCTGACTTCTACTGCATGTACACAGCGTACCATTATGTAGTGCTGGTGCTGGCCCCTGCTGGATCGGAGGGAGATAGCTTTTGCAACAGCCGCCTTCCACGACTGGACCTGTCAAGCAATCCCTTCCTGACGTACACACCTGGAGACGTACCGGTCTTCTGTCACGGCAGTGACGTCATTCTGGAGGTGTTGTACACAGAGCCCTTGCTTCTGGAGCACGGCATACTCGCTCAGATCAGCGGCCGTCACCAGCTCATGAGCCTGTCCACTGCAAACGCCAAAAAAGACCCGAGCTGTAAGGTGTGCAATATCAGTGTGGGCCGCTGAGCTGGGAATGGCAGCTCTCACTGGAAGTGCAACCGGAAACCGGACCGTGAGAACCTCACTGGTCTGGAAATGGACCCAAATTTCAAATGAGAATCTGAATAAATATTCACACTTATGAAAAGAGGTATTTGGAATTTGAAAATACGCCAAAGGCATTGCACAAAAGAGGCAAGAATAAATCAAAATGAACGAGGTCATGATAGTCTGGCCACTTGTTATGAAACCAAGCCATATGATCTGTGAGGCAACTATTCAGATCTTAAAGGGACAGTTCACCCAAAAATGCTTCATCATTTCACTCACTGTCTTTTAAAACCTGTATTTTAAAGCACCGTAAAAGTAGTCCATGAGACTAGTGTTATAATTTGAATTATGTAATTAATTCTATTTATTTTTTTATTAAGTCGTTTGTGTGTGTTTTATTGAGTTGTTGAGTGTGTATATGCATAAATGTCACATTAACTGTACAGAATGCTTTAACATAGAATAAAACGCTTCTGAGAGTTTTTGCATGTTACTTTTGTAGGTTTTCTGTTTGAATATGATTGGGACCACGTTTTAGTGGTTGTGATTCCAAAAAACACGATGCTTATCAAATGTAGTACTGCATGGGTAGCATGGACCAAACATTCACATCTTTAGTTCAGAATTACATATCAAAATAGGCCTTGACTTGTTGATATTTGAGTGCAAGTGAGAATGCTTGAGCTTCAAACTCCAAAAACTGAATGAATCTACAATTATAACAAATGTCCAAAAAGGAAATGGAAGGAAATCTGCCGGAAATAGAAATTTACAAATAACATAACTAATGTCACTAATTCACAGAGCACATAGCAGCTATTAAATCACTGTTACAGATTCCCAAACCTCTATGGTAATATTTGATAACTGGAGGTGTCTGCATGCTATACATAATCTGATCAGGGTTGATTATGAACAGGCCATTCATAATCAGCCTGAACAAGCGCTGATCTGTCTGCAGCTGAGAGCAGGATTTATCTGGCACGTCCTTAAAACTCTCACATGAATGAGACAAATTACAACACAAGCTCTCAATTTCCCTGCAGGGATGATTTCTTTATGGCTTCTGCAAAGCATTTTACACAGCAGTGCTACATTTAGTTTTCCACTTAAAATGCAATGGTATCACAAACCTAAAACAATTTAAAATTTCTCAGATAAACATAAATCACATCTTCAATTTCCAATCAAGGGTTCTCGTGTCAATACAAAGACTTGTCAGGTACCAATCCTTGGAGTTAATGGATTTAAATGGATTATACTTGTCCAAGACAAAAACGTCCTAGGATTTGAATGAACCTCCTTGAGCCTAGTTTGTGTCCCATGTCAAATGGTTTTAGCTCGTAACATGCGTCACTCAACTGGATATACACTACTACAAAAAACAGAAATGTCAATTTTAGGTTGTCCTTGACCACAGAAACCTTCTTTGATATAAAACAGCAATAAATGCAAGAGAAAATTACCAATCATTAGGATGCAAGTTCAGTGCGCTTTATTTAATAAAATATTTATAAAAATTAATAAATTACCCACAGTATGCAAGTGTTTTATAAACATGTTAAAGTGCTCAAGCTTACAAAATAAATGGCACATTCCTAAAATAAGTCATATTTAAAAATTATAAAATAACATTTATCCGATACAATTGTCAAAAATATCTTCCACAGCATGCGAGGTTTAATAAACATTTCCACAGAATGTGGGAGATTTATACACCTGCCGATTTGCCAAATGTTACATATAAACTTAAATTTATAAAATACAATTGAGTGCTCAGAAACGCACTCAGCGATCGTGGCACAGCATTGGAGTTAGTATGTGCTAAACGGGTCAGAACGCAAGTGCAACGTTTGTAGTTTTGGGATTGTTTGCACGGAGTATGAAGGTGTCATTAGAAAACAGCAGTCGGTCACACTTCACACACATGAATGCAGTAGTTTTTGCCGTTATTGTTGTCCCATTGAGCAGCACTGAACGCAGCCGGTAAGTAAGACACGCAGAACTCGATGCGCTCCCGCGGGTTTATCCGCTCAGGGACGCGGATGTTAAACTCAAACACATCGGTTCCAGGTTCCCCATAACTGTGCTCCAGGTAACTACACGCCACATCCTGGTAACTGCGCCAGGAGTCGAAAGTTATACGGATTTGCACCGCTTTCTCAAAACAAACGTTCTTGACGCGCACGGTGCCGAGGATGGAGCACCTGGTGACATTACAGCTCTCCAACGCCACCATGCGATCCTGAAGCCGGCTTCTGAACGCCTGGAAGTCTCCACAAGGCTGCTCAAACCCAAGCCTCAACCTCGAAGTATTATTATCGGTCTCTTTAACGCAGCCCAGCTTCTTCAGTCGTAGTATTTTCACCTGTTCACGCGGGATTTTTTCCTCTTTCTCGGAGAACAGGCGCACCGTGATGAGGGAAAGTCCTTTGGCGTCCGCGAACGCGACGCGTTTTTCCCCGCGGCCGCTTTTGGCTGTGATGAGGCCTGTGGAAGGGGAGTGTCTGTACTCAAACACCGGCTGACGGGAGATGCAGGGCCGCAGGGGTTTGGGGGAAGACACGCCGAGCAGGTGGTTGATGTTTGGTGATCCTCTGCACCTGAAGCCCACGGTCATGTCCACAGACCTCGCGGAGACAGGCGGCCCAAACCTCGACATCACACTGGAGGTGCAGAAATACGACAAAATGAGGACTTAAATTTAAATCTTTTTACAGGGTTCCCACACTTTTTGACCAATGAATATGTGTTTTCAGAGGTTTGTAATGTTTGCACTCACAAACAGGGAGTTCTAGCTGAGGAAGTCATTTAGAGCTGGGGTTCAGTAGAAATATTAACTACAGAAATCCCTATGACTTGTCAATAGCATTTCAAACCACACTTTTGAAATATTGTGTATCAAACCACACTTTTGAAATATTTCCAGCTTTTTCGTGACTGTGGAAACCCTGGTCATATTAAGACAATAAACTTACTTTGCACAAGTCATCTTCAGCATATAACAGTGAAATTGTCCTTCAGAATTCTTATTTCCTTTCGTCCCAAAGCGGTCACACACTTTAAAGTGAGCTGATGCTGTAAAAACACATAAGGGGTTTGAATAATTTAACAGTTTTAATAAAACCTGAAAAAACATCTTACTGTGCTTTCATTTTGATCATTGAATTATCCGATGAAATCCTTAAAAATATTATCTGTATATAACATGATGTATTGAAAGACAAGTTTGTGATGGCTTGCACTACCTGCTCAGCTGAGCTTCAGGAAGCATTGTGTGAAATTTTGCGTCACTTCATCTTTTATAGTAGATTGATCCCTCCTCCAAATTCAAGCCAATGAGCTTTGCAAAGACCGGATAGGACTTAACCAGCTATTTATGACCTGATCTGTGGGCTAAAGAGTAGGAGACTAAATCCTAGGGCAAATACATTTGGATACTTGACAAATATCAGGTTAACATTCATATGAATGTTTATAGGGAAAACAGCTATATTGTACTTCCTGTGTCCTTTATTTTTCTTTAATTAATTAATTAATTAATTTATTCATTTCAGGTGACTTAAGTAGTCTTAAATACTCCAGTGAGACAAATGAATTTATTTTTTAAGGTATAAATACAACATGGAAAAGGACTTCTGAATTAAGAAAAATGTAGTGACGTGTTCATTTACTTTAGGCTACATAATGAGTGGCACTTTTGTCATTGTTACTATTTCTGACAAATCTGGAAAGACAGTAATAATGATATTTCTATTTGATGCAATTTATGTAACAGTGAAATTAACATAAATCTGCCTTAGGAGGATGAGGGAAAGCATGAAAATTCCTCAAGGCCATCTACCCAAACAACCCAGTGAGCGTGCTTTTTAACATTCATTAGGCTTTCATTCTTCATGCTTGAGCTTCTTTTACAAAGAGAGACAGAGCAAGAGAGAAAATTAGCATAGCTGCCATATCAGACCTGTAGTTTGGCACGTAGCGCACATAAATGTGGTTTGAACTCTTGCCAATTAGTGCCTCAAAAACAGAAATGGCAAACTGACTCAGTGACAGTTCACAAATGATAATTTAAAAAAATAAGTTAAGTGAATTATCAAGTTCACTTAACTTTTTTAAAAAAATGAGTATTTACTTAATAATTTTAAGGCGACGGGTTTCCTCAACTTTTTTTAAGTTAAGTCAACTTATCACTTTTTACAGTGCATGAGCAAAAATAACTTGGTAATGATAAGCAGTGCAAATGACATGCTTGACATGGCACTAGATGAATTTTAAATCCAAGTCTGTAGTGTCTTATGCTCCAGTATGAAGTTTAGTTTAAGTCCACAGGGCCAAAAGTGCCCATATATATTAAAACCCTATTTTATATTTATCGGATGCACACTAAAAGAAGCAGAATCTGGGCCTAAACATTGCAGTGTTTCACACAGAAGAGTCATAGATACAGTCGTGTTGCTGTGTAAAATCCCACTGACATGATCAGTCATGTATTCTTGGGGTATTTTTTTGGGAAAGCATCAAACTAAAAACATGGTTTTTGGAGTTAAAATGAGATAACAACTCTGGATATGACATTTCTGAGTAGTTTTTTTTTGGGATAGAAATGCATAATAATGAATTTGGCAGAAATGTACTGCTGTGCAGCTCTTTGAAACGCTGCCTCTGTCGTCTGCTTCCCGCTGCGATGACTTCAAGCAGATCTGTGGGTGTCAGAGAAAGACAAAATATCCGAGATCAGTGCTTCCAATCCTTCTTTGTCTCATGCACTCACACAAAACCATCAGTGAGACTCAAGAACTCCATCATCACCAAACTTGAAACATGTTCATATTAACTCGTAATGGATATCATTTAGCATCATCAGTAACACCATTATAATACTCATTATTGCAATGATTCACTTTTGAACTCAAACTGAAGAACAGAATCTCATTTTGTAACTGCATTTAGTTTGATAGCAAAATCCATGATATTTTTGGGAGAGCAGAAGCGATGTTTTATATGTCTGTAATGCAAGTTTACAGACGTCTCGTTTGTTTCCTGATTATTGGTTGATGTGTGGACTTCCTGTGCCTCATAACAAAAGACTTCACTATTCATTCCAATATTTGCACAATGCATTAGCCAATAGCTGGATTCTGACCTAGTTTGCGAAAACAGATGAACAGTTCAGAACTGATGATAGACAGTGTGGGCTTCCTGTCACTCTCGGGGGAAAAGGAAGTCACTGTGAAATCGGAAACTGTGACAGAGGCCAATAACCTATCGTCGAGTTTACAAAAAACCCACATTACCAAGAATTGTGTTAATTGACGTCAATGATCTCTGGGTGTGATTGTCTGACTTAAAGTAAAGCATGACAGGGAATCTTATCGCTTTTATTATTGAATGTCCTTTGAAAGGGAAGTTCACTTAAAAATGTTAATTCTGGCATCATTTACATGTCATTCGAAACCTGTATTAAAGGTTTTTTCTCAAGACAATTAAAGTCAGTGGGGTTCAGTGTCATCTTGTTCTTGACTCCATTGAGTTTCATTGTATTGAAAATTTTTCATACAGGTTTGGAACGACATGTAAATGATGACAGAAGCCATCCAAGATGTAGATTACTTTTTTCTTCAGTAGAACAGTAAAGAGGATTTTTATCAGAAACCGCAGTCCTTGGTAATTCATTTTTATGATTTTAATCTGGAAAATCTGGAAATGATTTCCTAAAATCTGGAAATGTTAATTCATTTTACAAGTCAATGGCTACCATCAAATTAATTCCCCTGGCTCTTGATGACATATTGAGGTCTTATGAAGTGAAACGATCAGTCTGTGCAAGAAACTGAACATTTACAACATTATTACCCGTAATGCAGGGCCTAAGGCAAACGGTCCGTTTGGGAATTTTGCACAAGGGCGAAAAAGTTTGGTTGCATTCCAGATGGTCTTCCGAATTCACCATATTGAGCAACAGAAAGCTGCTTGGTTGTGAGCTGTGCTTCATGCATCGCTACATTATTGACAATTGACAATGGACCTTTTTTGCGAAATTGCATTGACTGCAGTTTACTCATTGTGTTATACCACTAATCTATTATAGTATATGCTCTACTTGTAACAACCAATTTCCATTGCATTACAAGTGTTGACTAATTTTGTCAGTTTGCACATGCTTCAGTAGTTAGCTGGCCACATTTCCAGGATTCAGAGGTTAATCTTGATGTGAATCATTTGATGTGAATCACATTTCATAATACTGGAACTACAATAAAAATACTTCTAATGTTGGTTCAAGCCTGTAGGCAGAGAGGTTTCAACATGTGAAGCCGCCACGTATAACCAAAGGTGTATAATTTACATAAACGCCAAGGAATGATCACGTACACAACACCAGAGGAGTGTTAAAAAGGGTCAGCACAGGATATGGAGCAATAGGTGTGATTCTCACGGTGGAATATGAGTGAGATTAGGCAATGTTGTCAGCAGAGTCTGGTCACAGTGTGAAAGTGGTTTCATTAGAACTGATGGCACTTGTTGAGGTAAATAATAATATTGAATAAATCATTGTAACTCAATTTTGGACACACTAAAATCTGGAAATGTAATCCTGCATATGAAGTAATGAAAAATCAGTTTTTTTTTTTTTTTTAAATGAAATATATGGAGACTATGGAGCACATTTTCATAGAAAAAAAAAAAAAAAAACCACCTGTTTTATTCAGAGGCCCAAACTGTAAAAATATGCAATTTGGTGTAGATATTATTTATAAGACCAAAAAGTAAAATATTCTGATTACTTTTGTAACAGTATTAGAGACTGCTTACATAAAATTCATAAAAATATCAGCTGCCACTCTACATCTCCCAATAATCTCTCAATAAGATGATTTGTATGCTTTGTTTTACGATCAATTTTCTGTACTTTTAATTATGTGATCAAACATATAATGCAATGCCAAACAAGAGATTAACAAATTCTCAGAAGCCTGATGGATCATAATTAATAAATACATTTTAAGATGATTCTTCTGAAAATTCATGTATGGATAATCAAGTAAACCTAAGTTGCTTCAGTCCAGTAAGTGTTCATATAGAAATATTACTAATAATATAAGTTATTCTTACATTTATTTGATAAAAATCAGTAAAGATTTCACAGCAAAAAGACACATGAACCACATCCTGATGGTGGACGTTTTTTACAATTATACTATACCTAGTATTACAGACCTTTACATGTTTTGATCATGTTGGTAAATTAAAGAACATGGAAATTCATGTATCAAACTAGGCAAATCACTAGGCTTTATAGTGTTATTAATAACAGATTGTTTTTTAAAATTAGACAATATTAGAAATGCTGCTTTAGTCTTTCTGAAATTTAACTTTTAAACTACGTAGTAAGGCACTTAAAATGGTGGTACAAAGCAATCAACATTAAAATGCAGATTTTTCAAAATATTGAATCTCTTTGAATATACACACACATGGTCAGAATTGTTGGTACCCTTGGTAAATATGATCAAAGGCGGCTGTGAAAATAAATATGCATTGTTAATCCTTTTGATCTTTTATTTAAAACAAAATCACACAAATCTAAGCTTTCATTGGAGCATAAGAATTTAAAATGGGGGGAAATATCATTATGAAAAAAAAAAATGTTTCCTCAAATACATGTTGGACACAATTATTGGTAAATATATAAATATAAATATCTGAAATATATTCCCATTCATATTCACAATTTTGAGCACTCCAGGGTGATTATGAACATGAAATTATCCAGCCATGGCTTCCTGTTTCACAGAAATATAAATAGGAGGGAAAACAAAGGCCAAACTCCCTTAATCATCCATCACAATGAGAAAAACTAAAGAATATATTTCTGATGTGCAGCAAAAGATAATTGAGCTTCACAAATTAGTGAAGTGGCTTTAAGAAAAGAGCTAGAGCAGTGAAAATTCCCATTTCCACCATCAGGACAATAATTGAGAATTTCCAATCAAAGTAAAATGTTACTAAACTGCCTGGAAGAGGACATGTGTCTATATCGTCCTGATGCACGGTGAGAAGGAGAGTTTGAGTGGCTAAAGACTCTCCAAGGACCACAGCTGGAGAATTGCAGAAAATAGTTGAGTTTTGGGGTCAGAAAACCTTTAAAAATGATAAAACAGCACCTACATCACTGCATGTTGTTTGGGAGGATTTCAAGAAAAGAAAAAAAAAAAAAGAAAAGAAAAAAACACCAAGAAAAGAAAATGCTTTCACCAAAAAACTAACTCCAGCATATTCAGTTATCAGACTCGACTGGAACTTCAAATGGGACTGCCTTCTATGGTCAGATGAAACTAAAAAAATGAGCTTTTTAGCAGCAAACACTCAAGATGGGTTTGGTGAACACAGGGATAAAAAGTACCCCATGTGTACAAGAAATATACTGCTGTATTTTTGATGTTGTGGGCCTATATTTCTGCTGGAGGTCCTGGACATCTTGTTGAGACACATGGCATCATGGATTCTATCAAATGCCAACAGATAAAAAAAATCAATAAGTGACTGACTCTGTTAGAAATCTTATAATGGGCCATGTTTGGATCTTCCAACCGTACAATAATCCAAACATAAACCTCAAAAACAACACAAAAATGGGTCACTGAGCACAAAACCAAGCTTCTGCTGGCCATTCCAGTCCTCTGACCTGAACCCTGTAGAAAATGAGTGAACTGAAGAGAAGAAGCACCAACATGGAGCTGGGAATCTAAAGTGGTCTGGAGTGATTCTGGATGAAGGAATGGTCTCTGATCTCTTGTCAGGTGTCTCTAACCTCATCAGGCATCATAGGAGAACATTTAGAGCTATTAAACTGGCAAATGGAGGTTTCAAAAAGTATTGAATAAAAGGGTGCCGTTAATTGTGGCCAATGTGTATTAGAGCATATAATAAAAAACATTTATTTCATAATATTTCCCCCCCATTTTAAATTCTTATTCTCCAATGAAAGGTTAGATTTTTGTGATTTTTTA
The DNA here is from genome assembly GCF_012432095.1 of Onychostoma macrolepis. Lineage (NCBI taxonomy): Eukaryota > Metazoa > Chordata > Actinopteri > Cypriniformes > Cyprinidae > Onychostoma > Onychostoma macrolepis. Next base: position 6,521,635 of record NC_081162.1, read on the forward strand.
AAATAAAAGATCAAAAAGATTAACCATGCAGATTTATTTCCAAGTATGTTGCTATAAATGTGTTTTTTCGGAAACCGAGGAATTAAATAATTTTATGTGGTTACTGACATTATGCCATAAATCCTGTTGACAAACTTAAGAGTTTAAGAGAGATCATTTTAGCAGCTAGATTTAATACACTACAAAACATGCAGCAGGCAACACAAAAAACATGGGAGGACCAACATAGAAACATAAATAAAATCATTTTATTCTAACACACCAGCAAAACCCCAATGACCATTTACGCCCAAACCAACAACTTCCCTCTTTCAGAGAAAACCACAGCTTCCGTTTCAGAGCAAGAGTTCACTAGTTTCTGATCAGACTGCAATAACTGAGCTGTCAATATGTGATGAAATTTTGCTGGACGTTATTAACAACTCAAAACAATCCAGATAAACGTCCATTCAGACTGTCTTAGAGCAAGAGAACAATACTGTGTTTGTTACATATCCATTTGTCAGAATACATCAAAGATTGTTTGTTTTTATAGATTAGTACTTTTTTCTTACTTTTTTAAACTCAACGATAATAATCCATACTACTTTTAAGTCAGTTCCATGATGAGAATTAGGCATTTTAAAATATAAATGCTTTTGGATTCAAACATATGTACATATGTACTCCGGGTCCAGACAGGATCTGTAAAGGGCTGACGGATGTTCACAGCTGCCCATCTAGCATGTAAGGGTGGAGTACGCAGACGATCTGTTCCTCTGTGGCATCTTCAATCAGTTCCTGAGGCTTTGCAGGTTTAAATGAGTTGCACTGCACCGCTGGCCACTAGAGGCGCTATAGTACGGTAACGCATCAGGTGCTGCGAACCTTCGTCCAAGTCCACAACGTACTCCCTGAGAGAGACAACAGCAAAGATGTCCAAATAAATACTGTTTAGGAATATATTTATGAATTCACTTGAATTTGCTCATTAAAACGAACAGGAATGCTGCCCACCTATAGGACATTGTCAATTTTGATAAGAGAATACAAGGCATTTTATTAAATATTATTCAGTTTAGAGTAGGGCTGCACAATAAATCGCATGCGACAGTCGTGCACATCTTGCCAGTAAAGCCAGATCTGTAATCAGCAGTAAATCTCCATCACGTGCTTCCAGATGAAGCAGCATTTACTACACAGAGTCACAGTTCACTGACAAGATACGCAAAAAATAAATAAAAATAAACACCTACGATACCATCGATATTATCGCAGCGCGATTTCATAATAAAGTTTTTGCATAGCTTCTCAGTGAACTACGGCTCTGTGTAGTAAATGTTGTTCCATCTGAAAGCACGTGAAAATACCACATTTAATAACATCTTTTTACTCAACTCACTTCATAACGTCAGTCGAGTGTTTGAAATAAATCCTTCTGTGAGGTGATGGCTTCTTAACCAGAATAAGGCACACAACATATTTCATAGTATTTTAAGCAGTGATAAAGGCATTGCATTATTATATACTTTATTATAAGGAAAATTATAAAAGCACATATTGTCATAGTCGTGTGTTTATTAGTCACGTTGAATCAATGAAAGCAGTTAAATCTTCTGTTTATTCAGCTACAGCGATAGGCTCTTCCTGGGTTTCTTCTGCAGGGCATATTTGGAATTTCATCGGACAGAGATTTACTACTGATCACAGAACTGTGCTTCACTGACAAGATGCGCGCATGAATATTGCAGCTTTTGCCTAATATTGATTGCGATTTATCGCGATGGATCATGCAGCCCGAGTTTAGAGTTTGGTTACCGTTTGTTTGTTTGATGCCACTCTAGCTTCTGTGGTTATTTTCATGGCAATAAATATTATGGCTGAATTATATCATGTTTTTATAATTTATTTTTGCTAAAAACTCCAAAACTGTATTTGGCTTAACTCTGTTAAAAATCTCTTCAAAAGAGTTAACTGAAAAAAAAAATTCTCAACGAGTTGAAACCAGCACAATCTAATAAAACATGCTTAATGGATAAAGGGACTCGGCAGAGAGAACATGTTGGAGGATCTTCCCCTAGTATTAAAAACTTGTGTGTCATCCTGGAATGACCAATTCTACAGTGGGTATAAACAATCTGGTAAGAGTTTGTTTGTGAAACAACAAACACTGTTCCAGAAACTAGTGCCCTCTCCTGCCCACAGGCCACTGCCTTCTGACACCACATCCTAACCAGGCTGTAACCTGATTACTGGATTATCAGATTAGTGACCAAACAGTATGGGTTTGATAGATTCCCAAACTTTGTGTGTGACTGCTTTGAGCTTAAAGAAAATTATGCTGTTCTTACCTCTGCTCATCTGTCTCAGGCTCCACCAGGATATTCTCCTGCTTCTCTTTCACTCTCAGGAACACAAACGAGTCCAGACATGGCTCAAGAACTTCACACAAACAAACACATACACCGATTAAACAACAACCACTGCCACCAGATAAAACCATCATAGTTACAGCATTCCATTTAGGTCTAGATTGACAAATTAACACTACTGTTCAAATGTTGGGGTTGGTAAGATTTTTTTTACATTTTTGAAACTCTCATGCTCACCAAGGCTGTATTTATTTGTAAAATTTATTTAAAGGGGTCATATGACGTGATTTCAAGTTTTCCTTTCTCTTTGGAGTGTTACAAGCTGTTCGTGCATAGATAAGTTCACTGAAGTTGCAAAGACTAAAGTCTCAAAACCAAAGAGATATTCTTTATAAAAGTTAAGATTCGACCACGCCCCCCTAAAACAGCTGTGTTTCGTTGTGAAAGTGACAGTATTTACAACACCGTTCCAGAACAGTTCAACCCAAATATTTGAGAGTGTGCAGAACATTTTACGGAGGACTATTTCCTGAACCTGGGAGTAGCCTGCCAGCTGCTCAAATGCTGTTTCTATAAAGTGGGGCAATTCCAACATCGCAAAGACAGTCTGGCGCTTCTGACTCACAGCCTGTAAGTATGTTTTCATATTTAAAGAATTTGCCACTGTCTATTCAAACGCGAGTTTTGAGCTGTGTAGAGTAGTGCTTGTTGTTTGTCATTTCTCCAATCACAAATGCAGACATGGTAATGTTTACATAAAAAGACAGTACAAGTCATTATAATCAGTAATTATGTCCTCACTTAATGCAACAAATGCCTTGTTTAATAGTGGGTTTTATTGTTTTTGTTACATTTTTATTGTTTTTGTTACATTTACGTTACACGCTTGAGGTATTCGGCCAATCACAACGCACTGGATAGCAGGCCAATCAGAGCACACCTCGCTTCTCAGAACGATAAGCTTTGTAAAAACCGACGCGTTTCAGAAAGGCGGGGCATAGAAGAGCAACAATAATGTACAGTATGTGGAAAATAATGTGTTTTTTGAACCTTAAACCGCATAAACACATTGCATTACACCAAATACACAAAATAATGTTCTTTTTAGCAACGTTATATGACTCCTTTAAAAAAAAAAGAAACACTATTGTAAAATATTACAATTTAGATGAACTTTTTTTTTTATTGTAATATACATTAAAATGTAAAGATGAATTTTTAGCATCACACTTCAGTGTCACACGATCCTTCAGAAATCATTCTAATATGCTGATTTTCTGCTTAAAAACATTTTTATATTATCCATGCTGAAAACTGTTGTGCTGTTTAATATTTTTGTGGAAACTGATACATTTCTTTCAAGATTATCTAATGAATAGAAGGTTCAAAAGAACAGCAATTATTTAAAATAGCAATTTAAAAGTCTTTACAGTCACTTTTTTTTAATCAATTTAATGCATCCTTGCTGAATAAAAGTATTAATTTCTTTCTAAAAAAAAAAAAAGAACATTAGTGTAGATGTTTTTCTGATCCATTTCTTTATATAAATGCAGAGGTGCATATATATGCACACTCTGGGCTGGTTAGACTCAGTTTAGATGTAATCATCATCCAGGAGTTTTAAAATATATATATTAATTTTGTGTGACTGATTGGGCTGTGGAAACATCTAATTTTTTACTCCCAGAAAAAAAATATTATCACCACCTCAAAGCTGCATATTAGTGTAGTGAAATGGTACATACTACTAGTATCTTTTTAAAAAGTACCACCCAAGAAACAGCTTTTGTACCTTTATTTATCCAAATGAACGGATTACGATATTATAAAAACATATTTGCTGACCTTGACTTCTAGTATTTTCTGACTAGTATATTTTTCAAATATAACTGAAAAATACACTAATACATATACATAAAACAGGAAAAAAGTAATGTTGGTTAACTGTTTACTATTCTTAAAATATCAGTTTAAAACAATAAGAAATGTTTCTCACCAGCCTTCAGCATGTCAATGTTCTGCAGGTTCGGGGGCATGTGTTTCAGAGCCACGTTTCGGAGGTACACCTCTGTGTTGGCCAGATACCTAAACACACAACATATAACGTTTGGAGACCACACACGTCACAATGTGAATTATGTGAATTAACTAACTAATTCACACACAGATGATCACAAACAACACTCAATATTCTGCCCAAAACAATCATTCTCATAGAAATTAAAAGAATGTTCTGAATCCATTTGTACTTTACCACACTGTCTGCCTACAGCCTGATACAGACAACAGAAAGGATTCAGTATGAACTCACTCTTTAGCGAAGGCAAACTCTTCAGGAGAGAGAAATGAAGGATCTCCATCAGCACGTGACTTTTCTTTCTCCAAAACGTGAGGAAAAAACCTCTCTATCTGCAAATGAGACAACAACCATTAGGGCTGTCAAAATGGCTGAAAAACTAAATTCAAATTTTGTACTTAAATATGATCAATATTCAAATTTAAAAGGCATAATTTAAGTTAGGGGCTTCTCTCCTGAGGTCACATCGAGCAAAACATTAGTAATGCACGTTTCTTCAAAGCAGAGCCGATCCTCCCTATATGCAGAACACGCAAGCTGCGTAACAGCAGGGGGCCCCCTTGCTCTCAAAGATGTTTTAATTTTATTTTCGTTTTTGAATTTGGCCAGCGGTTATGAAACATGAATGATCGTTTCTCTTAATGCGGTGAGCGGTCATGCTCTCTACGTAAAAATCAGTCAAATCATGTAACGTGATTGTTGTACAGTCTCTTGCTATTACTAAAAAAAACCCCGAGTTGAAACGGATGCATTTTTCATATATAATTAAGTTGCTTAAACAATTAGAAACAAAACAGCATCATGTATGCATGTATAGTTTAATACAAAGGACCGAAAACCAATCACGAAGAGTACTTTTTCCATTTAAAAACATGAGATGCGGCATTTTTAACACTACACTGCCTTTGCACTTTTCCACATTATATTTAGGAAATACGAATCTCCAGACAAGATGGCCTGAAAGATACCTATTTGGCATTCTAACAATTGCTGGTAAAAAAGCACTTACAAGGCGCTGGTTGCTTCCTGAACCCCCCACAATACAAGAATGGATGAATATTGAAAATTATATTTATGTTATGAAAAAGATCACTTTTTCCCTTCGTCTTCAGAAGAATGTATTCAGAAAAGTTTGGTCAAAGTGGATCGAATATGTAAGGCCATTACGGCCAGACTTTGTGGAGGAATAAAACAAATGACCCTTCCCTTCTGAATGGAAAATGTCATCTCCCTTACACATCCTTTCCACAGTCTCTACCACAGACCAAGAACAAACATTTAACATTATTTAATATGGAATTTGATTATTAAATATATATCTGACCTCTCCCGAACCATTAAAATGATTGTTATTAATAATATTATTTAATTTTGTTTGTTAATTTGTTTATATTATGTTAAAAAAAAAAAGAAAAATTGAATGGCAGAGAAAATTGTAACTACATTGGTTTTGAAATAATGTACTGTTCTCTATGCTGCTACATCAAAATTAAAAAACGCCATTAAGTCTCGAGACGTGTTTTTTAAAATTTGAACTTATATAAATTTTTCATGGCTTTCTAAACATGCGTCTTCTCTTGTGTGAGACACGAGTGCAACGGTGATAGATGTCGCTCAAGAAAATGCGATAAATATGTGTTCTGTGTGAATGGCTTGGTTTCAGTTTTGACGTAAACAACCATCTCCGCATTGATGTTCTCTTTTTCCACAATATTTTGAATGAACAACATAGCAACGCCGGGTTCAACTGGATAAGCTATGAAAAACATTAAAATGCAACGACACTTACATCTAATCGCATCTTGTGCACCACTGATAAGGCAGCCTGACGCACACCTAAAATTCAAATGCAACGTTTTTGCATTTGAATGTAGATTTTTATTTTAAATTCGACGAATATTCAAAATTCTAATTTTTTTTTTGACAGTCCTAACAACCATATATGTACATGCAAGTACCAGATAACATACCTACAGTGCAATTTACCATTGCTTCACCTCAAAGCACACAGGATGCTAAAGATCATTTCTAGAGCAAAAAACATCTTAAAACCATCTGTAAGGACGGCTAGATATTTGACAGGGTCTAGACTCATGTATTTCATGATCTACCATAACGGAGTCTGTGAGAAAGACACATATCCGTAAAGTTACTCCAGAGGGAACTGTCTGTGGAGTGTAAGTCACTTTGAATAAAAGCAGTTAAATGATATTGCAGTCATGTTCAGGATACCTTCTGAAGTCTTGAGCGCAGGTAGCTGCTCAGAACAAAGCGGATGCGATCGATCTCCATGCGATGCACACTGGCCTTCACATCACCTTTCCTCACCCGCTGCAGATTTTCCTCCTGCGTACACAAATATAAATGATTAACTGATAAGAAATTTAAATATACTGTATATAAAATACAATATATGTGATTTTTTTTTTTTTAGCATTATTGTGCATACATTTAAAATTCTTGTATAATTATTTATGACACAAACAGTTTTATGTTTTTAATGTTATTTGTTTTAACTAAAAAAATCGATTTAAGTGACTAAAAGGTTATAACTGGGAAAAAAAAGATTAAATTAAACAATGAAACCACATAAAATGGCTTTCCAGTTATAACACCCATATTCTTTCCCCTTTAATCGAAAACAAATTTGTTTGTCAGCTACCTAAATATAACATGCAATGTTTGACCATTGTAAAAAGCACTAAACACAGATCCGTACCATGTGAGTGATCTGCTCCATCACACACTCCACCAACTCTGACTTGTTCTCCAACAGTTCTGGAGAAAACTTCTCATTCAGCCAAGCCTGAAACACAGGAGACTGACTGACACTGTTCCTGAAAGCATGTGTCTGCTCTGCAATAAGACTCATATTATAGACTGTATCTAATGCATGCATTTATTTTTCAAATGTTTTATTCTCATAATGCTTAGCACTTTTTAAATACTACTTTTCAATACGATACTAACAATAATTTTTAGCAAAAGTTTGAGCATAAGCACCAATAATAAATGAGCAGCAAATCAGCATAATGATGCTGAAAATTCACAGAAATAAATAACATTTTGAAATATATTACAATAGAAATAGTTCTTTAAAATAACTTTTTTCCCCTGATCAAATAAATGCAGCACTGTTGAGCAGAGACTTCATTAAAAACATAAAATCATAATGTTTACAAACTTTTGTACTGTATGTAGTGAGCAAAAAAAGTTAAGTATAACGAGTTTCTCTGCGTTTTATCATAGTTTTGATAACTTCACTATTCCTATAAATACAGATGTATCCAAACTTTTGACTGGTAACGTTACTGTTACTTAGACTCTTCATTATTTGGAAGTTTCTCTCATCTTACTTCAAACTGGTGACCGATCGCTTTTATGAAAACACATTCTGTTATTACATAGTGTTATTGTAGGTTGTAGCACCCGTTAGATGTCTGACCTCCTCGAGTTTGTTGATGAGCTCCGCTGGGGTCATGACCTCCTCCTCCTGGCTCTCCTCTCCTCCGCTCAGCTCACCGGCGTCTGCCATTCTCACGCGCCGCGAACAACAGCGCCGGAGTCCGCAGAGACACTTTAACACGTTAACTGTACAGAGAATCAGAGAATCAGAGAATCAGCTCGGCTACTGTCTACAACACTCCTTAAAACCAAACTGCAGAGCAAACTTCACAAGAAACGCGAAATTAAATCCCAAATCCAGCGCTGTTTACATTCTCACGCGCGGTAACTACGGAACCTTCGGATGAACAATTTCGCGCCAAAAAATAACAACGTGTCGCCGTCATGACGTCAGCGTGTACTCAAGCCGGTTAAAGCCGCGCGAGTCTGCGTTTTAATAAAGATAAGAAGAGAAGCTTACATCCAATCTTATGGAAAAACTCATAAATAAATTGTAACATTTAGGATTATAAAATAATTGTATGAATGTATGTTTATGATTTATTTATTTTATATTATTAGTATTATTCTTGGCTACTTATTTAATTACCTTTTAATTTTTACTCTGTCCCCCACATGTTCTTGTTCTAATGTGTATGTGTATCTTTCTGATATTGTTAATAAAAAAAGAATAAAAAAATAAAATAAAAAATAAACACAATAAAAGAAGAGAAGCTTTTTTTCTATATTTTCTATAGTTAATATTAATAATATATTAATACTTATAATTTTAGTTCTCAGTTAAAAATATTTCGAAAATTCAGATTTTGTTAAATTAGGTGCACATTGCAATATATAAGAGGCTGTTTGAATAAGAATCTCAGTATTTGTGAATTTTAAAAAATTACGTTGTGCTCTGTTCCTTTGTTATTTTTCTTCTTCTGTTTCCCTCTTTATTACAGTATACTGAGGTTTACTGCATGATATTTTTCTCCATTCTGCACAAGTTATTGATATTAAACTGTGAAACGAGTCTTCAGTCTCATGCCACAATTCTGTAAATGTGGACACTGTGCATTGTGTATAATTAGTATATTATGTCTAAATGTGAACATTGTGAATTAGTGTACTACCACTTAGTGTGAACTAATTATATTGTATTGTGTACATTTTAGACATTGTCTCAAACTGTCTCCACATGACTGTAAACAAAGAGATTTAATGTTTGTTTATTGCTTATGTTGTTTACTAAATAATAATAAAATGCTTTAATAATAAAATAAAATAATAAAATATTTTTATATTATTAATAAAATACTATTTCTTACAAAATAAAAGTTTCCAATTTTTTCTCTCTCTCTTGTCTGAGTCGTCCAGACCGCTAGATGTCGGCATTGCGCTTTTCCCGCGGCGCTCTTCATATGAAGCTGTGGCGCATGCGCAGTTTATCAGTAAGAATGGCGGCCAGGCTTCTCTTGAGACCAGCGACCCGTGCTGCTGCTGCTGTTTACAGCCGTCAGCCTCTGCCAGCTCAAGCTCTAGTTAGGGGACTGGCGTCTGGAGGTACTGGTCGATCAATGACTTTATTTTTAGTGCGTGTTTGGACGGTTTGCGCTGAAAAATACAGCTTAGATTGATAGTGATATCGCCTGTTTGAGTAGCAACAGCATCTCTCGCCCACCGCCTCAAATATACAGTCAACTAAAAATATACACACGGGCTTGAATGCAACTATTGCATCGTTTTTGTCGAAATGCTTCATCGTTATTTCCTCCTTGAAGAGTTGTCAGTGAATTCGTACTAAGTCTAATCCTCTTACTAGTTGTCATCCTATTTAACTTCAGTTGCACTTGCAGGAAATAGAAATAGTTTGTTGTATACTAACAGTAATGGCAGGGAAGATTTACGTTTCGTGCCAAATAGATGCCTATTTCTGCCACATAAGCCAAAAATGATTTAGTAAATCATAATTGTAAGATTAAGTTGAAATGCGATCAAAGAAAAATAGAAATCATGAGATAAAAGTTCGAAATTATGAAATTAGCTCTTAATTTTGAGTCATAATTATTACAAAAGGCATAATTATGTATAATTATTAGATGACTTGAAATTATGACCAAAAAATATTTTAAATTATATTTATGATGTTTTACCAATTAATTATAACAATATAATCCTTCTGTCATTGAAATAAAGTCATAAGTATAAGAAAATTTACTCTATTATATTTATGTTTTGTGTCATAACTATGGCTTTCTCGTAATTGTTTTAATTTATGTCATACTCCTAATTAGGCCTCATAATTTCAATTTATTTCATACAGTATGCATGATTATTTATTCCTTATGAGTCAGAAATGGGCTTCCAGTAGAATCTTTAAGTAGGTCAAGCCAAATGATTTGCTAAAAATTGTGGAAAACGACAAAAATAAAATGCTTGTGGAACATCAATACACCTTGCAGTCATGGTCTGCAATATTATTAATTTGTGAACTTGTGTTCAGGCATTCCCACAGATGATGAGCAGGCCACCGGTCTGGAGAAGATTGTGTTGGAGGCGTCCAAGAAAGGAACTGTGAGCGTCTTGTAATGTGTCCTATTGTTCTGTTGTGGCTTCTTGTGAAATAAAGAGTGCTGTGTGAGTTCAGAACAATCAATGCTGTCTTCTCAACTAGGATCCGTATAACATGTTGAAACCGAAGGAGTATGCAGGCTCCAAACAAGACCCTCATATCGTCCCCTCCATAACCAACAAGAGGATTGTTGGCTGTGTTTGTAAGTGATTGTATGATTTAACTGTCATTTTGATTTTAGTAAAACTCAGTGTTCATCCGTGTCTCTCATTAATAAATATTGACACATTAGGATGTTTACTTGCTTTACTTAACAATGGCAGTGCTGACTCAAAGGCTGCTGCAAATAAAGACCAAAGCTAACTAGTCTACTACTCCTCCTTTAGTCTAATATGTGTTTATTATCAGTATGAGCCATCATAACAACTTAACGATATTTGGTCAAACCTGTTAACCTATGTGTCTTTGTTTTTTGAAGGTGAAGAGGATAACACTGCAGTGGTTTGGTTTTGGTTGCATCAGGGTGAAGCCCAGCGCTGCCCATCCTGTGGTGCTTACTACAAACTTGTTCCACATGAGTTACCCCACTGAAAATATACACTTCACTGCACAGGCGGCCTAAACACTCTCATACTGACTCGATCACCATAGATAGTCAGACTTATACACAATCTCCTTTGCTAATCTCTGTTCTGAAGAATAGAATTGCACTTTATAGGGGCGTAGTTAGTTCTTTCTCATTGGTTGCTTCACATAAGCAGATCTGCAAATCTGAAATGCAAAATTTGGCAGTGCTATCCTAATTGTGAATGTTGGTTTAATTTTTTTTTTTTTGAACAATAGTTTACATGCCCTGTTTTTTGCTGTGCAATATCAGCTGCTTGCACATTCCAAACTTTCCTTAGAAATGCAATGCATTCCTTACTCTGTTACATAAATGAGCTGTTACTTGAAATGTACAAGCATTACAGAAGTTTGCACATTCTTGCAAAAGAGATAATGTCTACAGACTTTGTCTTTGATTTTTCAGTGTTTAGACAAAGATAGTACATTCCCAATTCTGTGGGACTCAAAATATGCTCCATTTACTTTGAAAGTGTTGAGATTGAATGCTGTCCTTGTTGAACGATCCTTTAAAATAAATGTGGTGTTTTAACACGTATGATGTGTCATCTCATTGCTGGAATCTTTGCAATTGATTTACAGGAAGTGTCTTGAAGACCTGAAATGATCTTGACGCATTTATTTTATACAAAAATATTTTTTACATTCAGTCAGTATGCTATATTGTATACAGTAACTATACATTGCAGACATTTTTCACATTAATGGTGCGCTGTCAAAACGCATTGATCTTGTCAAGTGCCTTATGTAATATAAATGTGAAAAGTTTAAAAATTTCTAGGAAGTACCCTTATGTGAATTCCTTTTTGAGCCACTCTAGCCCTTTATCAAGATATGCAAGAAACTTGATGAAGATTATTTACGCTGGCCCCTAAATTGTACCACAAAATAATTTGTATTCATTAGAAGAATGGCATTAAAAAGATTGTGTATGCTTATTCCACATGAACACATGATAGGAGGTTATTCTCTTGCAGATATAGGTACACTGTTGATCATATCAACATGTATCATTTACATTTTAACAGCATTTGCCAGACAATTTTCTCCAAAGTGATTTACAACAGTGCATTCACTGCTACATTTTATCAGTATTGTGTATACACTGGGAATTGCTTCCAAAACCTTGCCGTTGCTAGTGCTGTGCTCTACCAGCTGAGCTACAGGACTTTGTATGCAACAGTCTTTCAGTTAGCATTAGTTTTTAAAATCAACATTAAACACTTTGCAACCCATTTTACTTCATGTGAAATGATCCGGTGACTCATTTTATCCTTCAGTATCAGAGTTTGTATTAACTTGTGAAGGAGCCTGTATAAAGAAAAATAAACCGCATCAATTTTGGTTTCACGTTGACCTATACACCTGAAGAGTTACAGACATCTAGACCGTAAGGACCAGTCATTTCAGAATAGTTCAGTACGGCTGCAGGCCTGCCATGTTGTACCCAGTGGGTGGATGCCAGATGGGTAACGGGTAATGGTAGGAGGGCAAAGCAGCCTCGTAAGACCCAGGAAAGGGGTTACCCACTGGCGGGCAATGCATAGAGTGGGTCTGAGCGGGAGGTATTGTGAGATGGTTTGGAAGAAGGACTGGTTGAAAAGGTAGAGCCTTCAACCGTTCAGTTAAGTCTGCCCGAGGTCTCTCTATGGTTGGCGAGTAGAGCATTGGTAGACCGGCATGAGGGTGGAAGAGGAACTGCTGGGTAGGCAGAGGCAATGCTGTCTTTGCTTTCTCTTTCCTGTCCGTAATACGATGTGGAGAACCTACTGGTATCTTCTTCAAGTAGGATTCCTCAGTGGTGGGCCTCTTTAGGAGGTGTTGGGAGTAGGACATGTGTGGTTTAAAAGTGGGCTGTAGTGACACAGGCCTGCAAGTATCTCGTGGTGAGACCTTGTAGAAGCTGGAGGCATGAGGGACCCAGCAGGGTTTGGAGTATGCAGGTGAAGGCAGCCTGTAGGATTTACCATCCGAGGTCCATTGCAAAAGACTTCTCTGGGTCTTTTCGGAATGGGGTGGGCCACCTTGCAGAAAATCCCTGTAATGGTAACGGTGATAGTTGGCAAGTTCTTTGCTGCTAGGGTAACATCCGAGAGGCTTGCAAACTCCGGTGCTAGCAGCCTTGGACATGGGCAGAGTGGACAAACGAGAAGGTGTCTTACTTTCGGGTTCTTTGGGAGGAGACTGGGTCGTCACGGCTATACAGTCCTCAGAGGAGACAGAGCAAGGAGAGGGGCTACGGGACAAGGAGCCAGACGGTGAGGAGACGGGAAGGGGTGAGCCATCAGATGAGTGGCGAGTGCGAGTAGAAGAAGGACACACAGGAGACTGGGAAGAGTGGGATAGCTGAATAACAGAGGGTCTCTCCAGTTCTGCACCATCCTCCAAGGCACCAGAGGTGGGAATGGTCAGGCTTGCCTGGGCCAGACGCTTCTTCTTCTCCAAGGGAGAGATCACCTCAGTTGTGGTGGGAGTATGAAGGAGAGAGATCTCTCTAGAGCAGGTGCCAGGGTGGGGACCGTGGACAGAAACTGTGGATGACTGATCAGAGTCTAGGCGATCGGAGGATGCCAACCAGGGACTGTGATGCGAGCACATGCCTCTCTCACAGTGATGATCTGATCCCATTTTGTCCTGTGAACAAAAGGGATATGCTTCAGGACAAGAAGCAGACAGATACATCTCCACACATAGGACATTTTGAGACATACACTCAGCATCAAATTGTTGTGAAAGTTCTAATGTGCCTTTTATTTGGCCATTCAATTTCTTAAAGAATGTGATTAGACTAGCTGATTGACTGTGACCCGTCCTTCCCCAAGACTTGAATATGGGAGCATTTAGACAAGGGGTGTCAATATCATCTCCTGAAGGGCCACGGTCCTGCAGAGTTTAACACCAACCTGCTCCAACACAACTACCTTAAGTTTTCAAGTAATCCTGAATACCTTGATTGGCTCCCTGTTGAAAAAAAAAACAGCATATGCTGGTTAGGTATGTTTTGAAGCATGGCAGCTGGTTTAAACTGGCCCTTAGTTGGTCATGAGCTGGTTTAAGTTGGTCCTGAGCTGGTTATGAGCTGGTCCTGAGCAGGAGCTAGTTCCTTAAGACTTGCACATGACCTGCACATGACCAGTTCATGACCAGCTTATAACCAGTTCAATCCAGCTGCCATGCTTCAAAACATACCTAACCAGCATGTGCTGTTTTTTTTCAACAGGGCTGGTTTAGGTGTATTTAAATAAATCTGAAGCTAAACTCTGCTGTAGCCCTCCAGGAACTGTTTGACATCCCTGATTTAGACAGTAGCATAAACAGCACTAAATTATTTTCTATGAATGGGTTCGAATAGCCAACCGTCCAGGGCATAGGTCTTCAACCCTGCACCTGGGGACCCACTGTCCTGCAGAGTTCAGCTCCAACCCTAATCAAACACACCTGATCCAGCTAATCAAGGTGTTCAGGATCACTTGAAAAGTCACAGGCCAGGTGTGCGGAAGAAGGTTGGAAATAAACTTTGCAGGACAGTGAGTCCCCAGGAGCAGGGTTAAAGACCTATGGTTCAGGGTATTTCCCTGCCTACGGCCTGAGACACTGGGATTGGCTCCAGCATGCCCCTGACCCTACATAGGACAATTGGTTTGAAGAATGGATGGATGGTTCAAATGGTTAATTTCAATGAATCAATTCAACAATCTGTTTGCGTCATTACTTAAAAATGTGTCGTCACAAAACTGAAGTTCTCCTAGCATAATCCCAACCCTAACTGTACATTTGACAAAGAGTTTCTTTGATCCGAGTGCATTTTCTTCCTGCTCACCTCGCACTCTTCTCTCTCCATCTTCCTCTTCTTCTTGCTCTCTGGCTTACTTCCCCTGTTCTCAGGGCTCCTCTTGTACTGCTTTCGAGGTTTGGAGGGTGGTAGCGGTTTGTCCTCCTCCCCTTTCAGCTGCCGCTCAAAGGGCAACACCAACCTGCACAAAGAAAGTGTTTTACTGTTGGAGCCATGGGTTAACAGTCAATGCACATTTCTTGAACTGAGAAGTTGTGTTCATGATCCGACTTAAGATTTTCGACTTAAAAAAAATATAATAATAATTGTCTGGTTCATTACAGTTAACAAGTGAGTTTACCTTTCGTAGTGTCTGCGTGTGCAGGTGGCTGCACTGGTACTGCCTGGACTACCACCCAGCTCATCGTACACATTTTTCCATAGCCTCCGCGCTGTTACCTGTGAGCAAACACAACGTTATTACACACCCTTAGAAGAAAACAAAACTAAATTCAACCACCTACTGTACAGTAGGACCTACTGTGAGACAGAAGTAAGTTGGTCAGAGTATTGTGCTAATTATCATGCTCTATCTGTGCTAAATTGGTTGATTATCTGAACGTGCTCCTCCCAAACGTTGTTAACAAAACATTGTTAAAAATGGTTTGGTGTTCTGTCGGTGCCAATAGCCTCATGGGCAGCGCGCCGACATACAGCGTCGTTGTGCTACGAGCTTTCCTGAATTCGTATCCCAGCTCAAGGACCTTTCCTGATCCCACCCCCTCTCTCTCCCACTTCGCTTCCTGTCAGATCTAAATGGTCCTATCATAACAAAGGCAAAAATGAATAAAAAAAATTGTTTGGTGTTCTAAGAGTGTGGTTACATAAATTTACCTTTATACAAAAAATTTTGCAGGCAAAATCCAGTCTTCTCAATGGGAAGTTCACACAAGGGATGTGTTCCCTATATGGATTTTGTATTGAATTCAAGCTTGTTTAACTCTGAACATGTCAATGTGCCATGTTGACCAACACAATGCTGTTTAATTGGGAAGTGACCTCTTGACTAAACGGTGCTTCATGCATCACTACTGACAATGGACTTTCTTTGCCTACAAAGTTTTGCTAATGTGAAAGCGCCTTATAGATAAATGTGTTTCATGTGCAATTCTAAATTAGCATCTGTGCTTGCATTTTGTTTTCTTGGACTGTGTGTGTATTGTACGCACTGCGGTATCAGTCTGATCAGCCCTTGTCATAGTGGAACTTCATGATTAGTCACCGGTTAGTTTCAGAGGTTGCCTCATATGTGTGTAAGTACATACCCCAAATTTATTTTCACAGGCTGATAAAAGTTTCAGCTTTACAATGCTAATACCACCCTTACTGCCTGACACATTGCTAAATCAATTAATGACCAAGGTACTTTTTATTTACACGTATCAGTCCTCTGAAGTTTGTTTGGTGACAGCAAACACGTTCAGCTTAGTTGCGTTACTGGAAAAAAGTTTGATTGATGCAATAATGGCATTTTTTTAGCATGACTCTTTTTAGAGTACAAGGTCAGACTTTCCACTCCCAGACCTAATTCACACACAGACCCCCTTTGACCAAGACTAAAATTATATGCAGACAGACAGACATTGTTTTATCAAACATCGGTTTTACTGACCACACGCACACTCATTAAAAATACAAACACTTTAGCACGTTATAGAGTGAGTGGAAACTTAAGTGTGACAGAACAAAGCTTTGAAGCAGCAGGTTTGGGCAGAAAGTGCTAGGTGGAAGATGGACCCTGTTCTCATTGTGGTCATAACGGTCACTCATAGTTTCCACTGTGCAAGAGCAAGTGGCAAATGCATGACCTGCTTCTCAACTTCCTCATTAGGTGCAGAAGCCTCGGGCAGTTGGCATACTTGCACAATATATCGACAAGATAATGCTATCAGGGGTGTGAATGAGAGATGGGGGAGATAGACCAGCACCAGGTTGTGAAAGGTCTGTCTGGAGGTTTGTTTGTGTGAGGAGACTTACCGCATCATATCCTCCAAGTGTCTCCACAGCTTTGTAGATTTTCCACAGGTTGACTGGAAAAAAGACAGAGACATGATTGCGTCAACACACAATCGTAAAAATCAAGTTATGAGATGTAGATGGCATTTCTCATCAAAACTGTGAACAGTGAAAATCAGTGAAATGAGGAAGACAGATTAAATGTATATGAGGTATGCGACCTTGTTACCAAATTTTGGGACATTCTGAAATACATTTTAAAACCTTTTAAAAAAAGAAGAAAAAAACAACAACAACAATGCCAGAAGGGGTAACAGGGTTGCAAATTTAGCACAAATGTAGCCTCACTCAGTAGTGGTACCGAGTTTGTAGTTTGTAGTTATTAATAAACATTTTCTATTAATTAAAGAAAATATTTTGGTTAACAGACGTACATGATTGAGCTCAACACAACTAAATTTTGTCAAAACTTTTTGTCTTTCTGTCCCATTATAAAATGTACAAATTAAGTCAGTTTTGAGAGTGTAATGATCTGTAATGAGGAAAAATCACATTGTAAAATAGCTATGCAAAATGGGGGACTAAATATAATTTTTTTTCACAATTTTAAATTATTTTTTAATACAATGAATTAAATAGACTGTCAAAATCCTGACTAATAATAATTTAATTCTATTTTAATTAGCTTAATTAATTCATTAATTCATTTTAGATTTGTTTTATTCTAGATAACAGTTATCTAACAGATCTCATAACGTAATTAATAATGTGATTATTACTTGTCTCATGGTTTAAATAAAAGTCCTGGTACACCAAAGTGTACCACATTCTAGGAAAGTGTCAGACACAGTACATGATTTAGTCAGCATGTTATATATATATATATATATATATATATATATATATATATATATATATATATATATATATATGATATATTAGTGGTTTTAATGAGCGCATTGCAACCCAAAAAATGGTTCCGGTTGTGTTCTGTTTTGAAAAATCATGCTAAATGTAAGTGCAATTAACTAAATAGTTGTGCATTGTTGGAACAGCATAATAAATCGGCTGTTCAACTTTTAAAAGGGAGGAGAAACCCTTTAACTTTGTTACTGATGTCAAAGTCTGTGTATCTGATCTTTTGCTTGTAAAAGCTAGTCAAATCAGACAGATTCCAACATGTATACATTGTGTAACATGCCCTCACGCTCAGAAACCATGAACAAAACTATAGAATGTAAAACAAAAGATGAGCCCGGAACAACATTAAACACGGGTTCACTTGGTTTGTGAATTATGGCTGCTGAGAGCTTCAAACTAAAACTTTGCATACTGTAGGGCCTACACAGTTCTTAACAATTACATTTATTGGAGTACAGTACATTTGCACGATTTTGAGAGTATTTGAGGTTTTTGTGTTGGATTGCCACATGATGTTCAATGTAAAATCTACATCTTGAAGCAAAACCAGCTGAAAACCACTTATTTAAATGCTGTAATATTACATGCAACAGTATTCAGACTCACTCTGTTTAAAGCCAAGATGGGGAATTCTCTCTATAGGCGTGCCTCTTTCCTTCATGAAACAGTACAGTTTGGTCACAAAGGTCCTCTCTTCACTCTCAGATTGGTCCGCTCTGGAACCTTCCTTGCTGCTATTAGTGGACACCATGCTCTCCATCTCCCTGCTGGTCTAGTGGAAAAATAGTGTATGGTTAAAAGTCACAAAATCACAAAAGTTGTCCAAAAAAAAAGTGCTTTTACTTGAAGAAAAAATATTTTAGAAATATTACGCATATTGTTCGAGTAGTAGAATGTTACATTGTTTTCATATACCTCACTATTATACTGTTTAAAAATATTTTATTTATGATTAACATTTAAATAGTAATTAATTTAGATTATGGTAGTATTTCTTGTACAATTTAAATAAAATGACAAAAATATTTTTTTTGTATTAATTAAATATATAATATAATATAATAATATTTTAATATAGTATTTTTTTTTTTTCTTCAAATAAGAAGAATTTATTAAGTCACAACACAGCAGGTTAAAAAAAGATTTAGGGGAAACGGTCACAATGAATAAAATAAAATAAATGTAACTGACTTTATGCAAAACATATTTTTTCTAATTTTTATTTTAAGGTGAAATGACCTGGACATGTTTTTGTGAGACTCACCCTAGGTCGAAAAATGTTCTATTTCATATAATTGTCAGTTTCTGCCCAATTCAGGAGTTCCCAACATAACAGTTCGATAAACAATAAATCTACAGCATGCGTGTGCACTGTACACGATATAGGCAATATATGAATATATGTGGGTGAGTTTGTGTCATTTACAGGAAGCAGCGTAACTGCTTCGAACAACCTTCAAATTTCACTTTCACACAAACAGCCTGATAAATCATCTCACTGATTCATTTTCTCAAAGCCTCATGCAAAATTGCAGGTGATATAGGTGCTCATGCAACTCCGTTCCGAGACGAGTCATATTCAGAGTGTGAGACTGAAAACACAACAGCTTTGGCTTTCACCACCACTTTCAATAAGTAACCAGACATCCTGTTTGAAGGGAAACCGAACCACTGGTGGGGTTTTCACAAAAGAAAGCTGCACTAGTGCTGTACTCCTCTCTGATAAAGACACGAGTGGTGCAAACATGAGAAACTTTGCAGTTACTGCAAGAGGGCGGGAGTTTGGTGTCCGCAAAACACAAGAGTATGAATGTAGCCTTCCTTACCTATATGACACTAAAAAAGTGAAGTGGGATTATGAGAGATGTTCCTCAGATCACACTTTTGCACAATTTGATCAAAAGGCTTTGTGGAAGATGCTAAACTCCAGAATAAAGGGCTGTTCATGATAAGTACAATTATAATATTTTAATATTTCAAACCACAACTATAACAATAACAACAATGATAATGTTTAAATCCACCTGACTTTAAAGCAGCAGACGACAAAACTTCAGCACACGCTTATAATAAACACTATATAATATTATAGTCCATTATTGTGGACAGTGATATGGTTATCT
Source organism: Onychostoma macrolepis (assembly GCF_012432095.1). Lineage (NCBI taxonomy): Eukaryota > Metazoa > Chordata > Actinopteri > Cypriniformes > Cyprinidae > Onychostoma > Onychostoma macrolepis. Next base: position 6,541,475 of record NC_081162.1, read on the forward strand.
TTATATTTATCATTCTTGGTGTGAATGGGCCACGCTATGGACCACAGAAATCTCATTATCAGCCGTTGTGAAAAAGAAATGTGCTTAACTGTATTGCATGTGCACTTGTACTTTGAATCTTAAATATATATTAAAAAACTGTACTTGCAGATATTACAATATTAATGATAAAAGGCCACTTAAGTGTACTCAAATACGGTTCACTTTAATGTCTGTTTCTTAACACGCTTAAGTGCACTTTGTAATAATGTCAAATTAAAAGTTTAATTAAAAAAAAAGTTTGTTTTAATATTTTGTCATGCTGTATAGAAGTATGATTTATTGACTAACATATTAAAGCACATGTAAAGTACTTGATTATTCAATATTACTTTATCATTACAAATGTTTAGTTACAAATATATCTAAATATATGACACACGCTTATTTAAGTATATTTTAGTTTAGCATAAATGCTTGTCAGTATTGTAAATATGCAATTAAGTATCTGAAAACATTATATTTAGTTTGCACTTAGGTAGGCCTACATCCTTTTAAGTATATTATTTATATAAGCTAAATCAAGGCTAATACAGACAAAAACACAAATTGCCAGGAAACGTTAGTGGTTCTTGCACTTACAAAACTCGCCACTAGGTATGTTAGAATTGCTATACAAATGCTAAGGTTTTTAGCCCAATGCTGAATAGTTTCTATTATGTTATAGGTGAATCCTATGGTGTTTTAAGATTAGCCTACTGCCAGTGCTGAGTAGGTTACTTACGAATTGTAGTCCATTACTGATTACAGATTCAAATGACGGAAATTGTAGTTAGTAATGTAATCTGTTGGATTACACATATTAGGTAATATATTCTGACTATTTTTAGATTACTTTTTTACCTTACTCATGTTTTCCATTCTTCTTTATCAATGTCATGAAATGCATTAAACATTACATTACACCAGGGCTTCCCAAACTGGGGTTCCTTGAAGAACTAATTGTGTGGCCTTTTCATCTTTAGTGTAATTATAGTCACCTTATTAGTGGCTGGTGTGTGCAGTTCCATGAGAATGTATATAAGCAGTTTAGAAAGGGGAAAAAAAACATTACGAATAATATACAGTTGTTGTGTAAATAATGTAATCATGTAATCTATAAAAAAGTAACTGATTACAATAACTGATACAGTAACTGTAATCAGATTATGAGTGCTTTAAAATGTAATATAATCTAATTGCAAGCACTTATTTTTTTTTATCTGATTATGTAATCCAGATTACATGTAATCAGTTACTACCCAGTACTGCCTACCGCCGATCTTTAGTCTTTATACATGGCTTGGATCCCTCCTTCAGTGTACATTTACTGAACTTTTTAATCGTCCGCCATGTGAAATGCGCAAGTCTGATAACTCTGAAACACCTCTTCTCGTGACTTGGGGTATGATCCATTTCTTTAGCACAAACTGTTCAGGATAAGTTACACACTGATGCACTCACCGCTAAAGTGATAATTAGTACCATATAAACCTTGTAGATGTTCTTGCATAGCAAGGAAGTAACAAGCCCTGTTAAAACAGGGAAGTAAGTGAATGTTATCTACAGAAAAACAGCACATTCACCCTGTGTGGCAAAGTGCTATAAGATGATCAGGCCAAAGTGGAACTGCTAGCTACTAGCGCTCAAGCACACAGGACAATGACCCACAGTGCAGGCAGGCCGCAAGTGAGAAATGAAAGAGTGAAGGCATGCAGAAATTAACGCCAGCCGTCACAAGTTCGCCCACTCAGTAACAACACACATGACTTATAAGAGGGGGGCAGAAAAGTTGGTAAACCCTAGAAAATAAGTTCATGTAAGCAAATTATGACAAAAGCTGCTTATCTACAGCTGGCATACATTGTGGCCCTGATGCATGTCAGACCAACTGGCGTTTTAAGGGTCCATTATGAAAAACATGATTTTATAAAAATGTATTTTTCAGCCAATCATAAATGAGTTCATTTACATAAAGAAGTCTTAAAGCAACAGGGTTGAAAATAAAAAAATCAACTTTGATGGAAGAAACATCAATACTGAATTGACTTGAGCTGAATAACGAACGACATTGGTGCCTTTTGTAGAATTGCCTTTAGCAGAATTGAACTCATTTCAAAATTGATGAACATCACTGATCTGAACTGAACTCACTTGAGCTAAATAATGACAATATTGTCTTTTAAAGCTGCTTTACAGCAGTTTTACAGCAATGTTTTTATAGATGAGTTTCCATAATTGATTCTGTTATTTTCATGTTTATCTCTGTGAAGCTGCTTTGAAACAATCTATATTGTATAAAGCGCTGTAGAATTAAAGTTAACTTGACTTGACTAACAATAATTTTGAAATCGGCCTAAGCTGGTTTGCTGGTTTTAGGTTTTGGCCACTTCTCAGCTAAGCTTAGACTGGTTTCAGCAGGCTTAATTGTTTGTGGAAACAATTTTTTGGAAACAGTGTTTGGTTAAATCACATTCGTTACAGCTTGCAAAGAGAAATTCCCCAGTGACTATATATGCTACGCACAGAAAGCTTTGGATTTCCATTTGATGACTCTGGTGGTTGATCTCTGCCGTTTGCTGCCAAAGCAATGTTCAGTCAGTAAGTTTCACACTGAATAGAGTTCCTCAGAGAGGGTAACTTCTTCCCAGAATAAGGCCTCTACAATGACTAATATTGTGCATATAGGGCTTTATTCTAGCCTCTGAGTAATATAGAAGATAAGAAGGCCCCTTTTCAGTGTACTGAAATGAGTAAACATTGAGGCCTAAGTTTAAATCTCTCTCCTGTGAAGGGAATAATATCATGCATGTAGGCCCAAAAGCTGGGGCAATCTAAAAGAGTCTGATTCATTCTTTCCCTCACTTCAGTCGTAAATACAACAGAGAAAAATTGACACATGTCACTTGCTATGGGTGCTGCTGAGCTCCAGTCTGTCCTGAATTGAGTCAGCTTCACTGAAATTTCATATACAGCTTTATCTGATTACCATCTACCCAAACATTTCCTGTTATATTGACAACACAGATAACCAGCTTTGAGGAATTGTGTGTTAGCACTAGTTCTTGGAATAAATATTTGAATATCTTGTAATCAAGGGAAATGCATTTTTGAGAAAAACGCAGGTGGTATTTAAGTTTATAATGGTCTGTTTACACTGTGTATGCATTTTGTGTCTTTTATCTAATGAAATTGTTACAAAATCATTCTTTAACCACAAATATAATCAAATATAAAAAGAGATGTAACTGGTGGAATGCATATTAAAGTACGTAAAACAATTTAGGCCACTTGATATGCAACAAATACATAAGATCACTCGTTCAATTTAATACAGTCATATCAAGACCACAATAGGGAAGAGCTTAGTGCTTAAATGCTACCTTCGAGTTTCAAATAGGAAGGGTTTTTTTGTGTTGAGAACCGTGCCCCCGTCCCTCTCGAACTGTGGCTAAAAGTAGCACAGACCCCAGTGTGAGAGATTTCTGCGAGCTGCAACTCTTAAATTTCCACCTCATTCAAATTTCGGAAAAGTGCGTGGGTTAGTCAGTAGCGGACGTGTCAATAACACTCAGAATGAGAGTTTATACATGCTGATGAAGACGCAGTGGCATGGCCAGCGCTCACCACCAAAACCACATGGCTTTCAACTTCTGACGCCACCCTGGAAATATGATGCATCTTTGCAGTAGCATACAAACACTGTTTTCAATTACCAGAAGTGTGAGAGAAAAAAAAAACAAAAAAACATCTGGGATTGTTTATATGCGTATCTTTGTGTGTAGAATGAAAGAAATGACTATAAGTGCCACATTTTACCAATCCCCTGCGATGTAACACTCAAAACTCTCTCATTCACTTGTTATTCTGATGTACTGCAGAAATGAAGAACCGAAAACTGTAACCAAAATAAATGAGACCAGGGGCTGTTGAGTCAACGCATGTAAATATACTGGAATACAGATTTTTTCCTGCTCACATCAGAGAAAAAAAGTTTTCTTGCAAAATGAAAGTCAAATGGACAATCTAACCACAAGGTAACACTTGTCATATCTCATGTGACTAACTACTGTTACTGACATCAGCATTCTCTGTAACCGAAATATTGCAATAATACCAGAAATCAATTTGGCAACAGTCATTAGATCGAAAGGGGAAGTGAGATGTTATTTTTACGAGCAAAATTTGCACTTCAGCCACATCAGGAGAATCAGTTGATGTGAAATTTACATAAACTTCATACAAATTCAAATTCACATTTACAGTTAGGTTTTGGGAAACGATAAATAATCATGCCTTAAAGGCACAGTTCTCCCAAAATAATAGGAATTCTGTTATCATTTACTCGCCCTTGTGACGCTTTTAGATTTTCAGTGGAACACAAAAGCAGAAATTTTGAGAACTGTTACGCAGCTTTTGCCACAGAATGACCATCATAAAAATAGTCTGTGACAGAAGTCATATGATAGCCTCCGGTAAATTATGATCGAGAAATGTTCTCACAAATGTGATAAAACACCATACAGGCTTGAAATGACAAGAGGAGGAGTGAATCACGAGCCACATGTGCCGCCTTACCTGGTTTGGTGAATTCATCTCCTGCTTTTTCTTTTCACAGTCTTCTAGCTCTCCTTCACCAACATCGACCTCTCCTCGAGGGTCCAACACTAAAACAAAGCACAGCATACTAGTTACACACAAATGAAGGTGTAAACACGTGATACATCAAAGGAGTGTTCACAGCGATTGAAACTGTCTGTTAGTGGGCAGTCGATTTGAGTTTTTCAATTTCCATTGCAGTTGAATCAGTCGATGAATACTCATTTTGGGAACAGAGAGACATAGGTCTTTTCCAGAGACACCACAGAAAAGCAGTGGTGAATACTTTGGAAAGCAATTGGTAAACTAAAGTTGGTTCACCCAGAGATTGATATGCAAATTCTGTCAAAATGTATTCACTCTCGTGTCATTCCAAACCTGTATGACCTTCTTCTGCAGAACATAAAAGAAAAAAACGTTTCTTTGTCCACACAATGAAAGTAGCTCCGCTGACTTCTGCTGAAACATTCTTCAGTGTTATTTTAGTATTAATTGTACACTATTAGTATTTATTATTAAATGTATTTATTAACATTTTGAATGAGCTTTAATTTGAATATTTTCAATTTTTTTTGCCATTTTTTAGTTTACATTTCAGTAATTTTGCTACATGCTTTCTTCACTTTTAATAGTTTTTAAGATTAAATATTTTTTAGCACTACAACTTCACTTTTATTAGTTCTTAGGGTTTTCTATATAGATTAACTTAATTTTTAATTTCAGAAATTTCAGTCCTGAACAAATGCTGCCAAGACAACAGTTCTAGTTTTCAAGTTTTACGTTTTTTATCTAATATTTTTATATTTATTTTATTTCAGCTTTATATCAGTTACCGAAAATCTGTAAATGTTTTAGTTTTGGTTAACAATAACGCCACAGTATTCAAAACGTCTTCTTTTGTACTCGACAGAAAGAAAGTCAAAAAGGTTTGGAACAACATAAAGGTGTATAAATGATGACTGAATTTTCATTTTTGGTTAAACTGTCCCTTTACCAACAGCATTTACACTGATTAGATCATCACCTCTACACTCTTAGAAAAAATGTCTGAGGTACGAAGTTGTCAGTGAAGTATTCCTACAATACCTACAAAAGCTAAAAGGTACATCTTTGCACCTTATTTACCCTAAATGGTACATATTAGTGATTTAAAAGTACATAAAGTTATCATATTAGTACCTTTTGAAAGGGTATCGGCGTGAGGGTTTGGTGTCTTTGAGTATATCCTGTGTATCCCAATGACATTAAAAATCGCAATCAGCTGCTAATTTAGCATGAGCAGAGCAACGCTCTCTGTTTACACAGCATCTGCTTTATAAAATCCAGTTTTGAATCTGAAGTACTGAGTTAAATGGGCGTGTTAAGACAGAAAGAAAGAAAGAAAGAAAGAGAACATTCTAATATGAAACCACATGATTACAACACTACTTCCTGTCTGTATGCATAAACCACAGCTATGTGATACTCAGCTCGAATATAAAAATAAACATTTGCGAGCTGTCTAACAAAATTAACACACCAATGCATCCTCTATTATAAAATCTAAATCTTGCATAAATGTACCAGTCGTGCATTTATTACACAATATTTTATAATTCATGTATCACTTATAATACACCGGTCCAGCCAATGCAACGCCGCTGTTTGTTTTTAATGAACTGGATTGTGGAGGCGAATGTGCAGTGATTCCATTTTTACACACTTTTTAGAGCTGTGTATTTCTGTAGTACGTGCAGGGGAGGACACTATCATCACACTGAACTTTTGGTGGCCAAATTTCAGGTCAAAAATGGCACACGGGCGAGCATATCAAGCCATCTACCGTTCAGGTATCTGGTGTAAATAGAACCAGCACAATGCAACCATCAGGCACCTGACAGCATCTTATTTACAAACCACACAAGCACTGAATTATAGGTTCGCTCTGGGTTGCCTCTACCTCAAAGTCTCCACTTCCCTTTCTCATAGCCTTCTCACCACTCTTTACACTCATATCTCTGTCTGTAACATCCAGCAACGCTTCGCTTTCAAGATCAGACGTTTCCTGTGCCAGGGCACTCAACAGGCTTCTGTTATTTTACTTCCCTTTCTGAGCCACAGTGCAGAAAGACTGTGACAAGTTCCACTGATATTATCACTGGCGCGATAGCAACTTCTGCATTGTTTCTGGCAGCCTGCTATTGTTCAGATGGGATAAAAAGGCGCAAACCCAAATGTATTCTTTAACTGAGCATCACTAGAAGGCTTTAAACTGCGGCTTTTCCTCTGATGTGCTAACCATGAATTTGTCTCAAAAATAAAACCATACCACGTGCGATAACATCACAATAGCCTCATAATGTCACAAACAAACTGGTATTCACATTATGACAACATCAAAGCACGATAACAAGTTTTCAATGTAGAAATATGTATCTGCGATAAGGCTTCCTAAAGAGAAGTGACCTGCGATGTTTGGTCAATGAGCTTATCTGCCCTATTCTCATCAGTTTGCTGTTGGTGTATCAGATGAGGGGTTTTACGCTTCAACAGCAAAGTGTTGCTATTTCTCTAAACCACTTCCTCATAGAGCAAAACCTGGTATGGTTACTCATATCTAGTTCTTATTACAGTCACTCAAATTACTAAAAATGACAGTAATAGCCATTATGGTAATCCACTTAACAATAATATATATATATTTTTTTTAACTTATTTTTCAAACTACTAGGCCTACTAAATAATCAAATAGTGACTAGTATATTTTCACTATATTATTTATCAGATTCATCAGCACATATTCATTAGGCTACTATACTTACTATTTCAGTTTTTGAATTTAACTAGGAAATATAGTAGCTATTCTGACTAGTCATTTTATACACAAGTAAAAATGAAATTATAACTAGTGAGATAATAAATAGGCTACTAACGTTAGTGTCTCAGAAACGGTAACTTTTGAACAGCTTCATATAGACAATATCTTAAATCTGTCTATTAGGCATTGAATTTAAAACCTGAAAACGGACTCTTTAGATTTGTTTTCAAAAAACAAAAACTTACTGTCAACGCCAAGAAAACCAGTTTACAGAGACTCGTCTTGTGTAAACAATAAGCAATGTAAAGTATTATGTGATTGCGAAGCCATGCTAATTTTACACATTAGAAAGTTATTGCATCATTCATAGTAATATAATCGCTTACCCATTTTAGAAAAGCGCGTCGTCCACGGACTGTAATATCAGGAGCGTGTGTTGATGTCCGTCTGCTCGTCTCGTGTCTCAGTAATTGACAGCTCGCTCTGCAGCACGCGCTCTGTCTACAGGACTTCCTCACTCGAGTCAGTCAGGAACCCTGGGACTCTGAGTCCTCTTCAAAGACTATTGTTTTTTTGTTGTTGTTTTTTTAAGCGGTACGTTTTCGTTTTAAACAAGTTGGTTTAGCTGCAGACTTTGAGTGCATGCTTTCGTTAATAGGTTTTCAGTATGTCTAACTGCATTTTTGTACTGAATCTTCTCTCAGAGTTTCAATTTAGAAATCTGAAAAAAAAATTAAAATTATTATATGTTACGCTGGAGCACAAAACCAGTCATAAGGGTCTATGTTTTTTTAAATTGAGGTTTATACTTCATCTGGAAGCTGAATAAATAAGCTTTCCACTGATGTATGGTTTGTTAGAATGGGCTGAGATACAACTAGGGTGCAGCAGAAGTCAGCAAAAGAGGGAAAATAAGCTTTTGGTGTTGTGCTCCTTTAAAAAAAAAAAAATTGCAAAGAATGGGTGGTCTTGAAATGTTGTAGCCTAATAACAGTACTTAATTTGAATATCATGGTTACCGCTCAAATGCTGGAAGGTCTGGGAAAGTACATGTTAAGTGCCCATGCATATAAGTCTATTAAAATGGTTAAAGTTTAAACTCTAATATAAACAGTAGCCTATTTCAACCGACAGTATAAATTTGTTCAGGTGTTCCTGTGATCATTCAATTGCATGCAAAGCATGCAAGTTTCTTTGTTTTATTTATTTATTTATTTTTAAATCAAGTTTTGTTACTGTCCCAAATTTATGTTAGATAATTTGGGACAGTAGTATTCAGCTAAAGTGGGACATCCTATAAATTAAAAGATAATACATTGCTTAATGTGACAAATTGTTTTATTTTACAAAAAATGTCACAAACTGTAGGCAGAGGACAGGTAAAGACAAACATAAGAATAGAAGTTTGTGAATATTAAGTTTTTGTTCGGAAAAAGTGCCTGTAAACAAACAAATGCCTGCTCTCACCCATACGTACACATATACTTCATAAACACACAGATATGAAAGCATGTGTTACACACACACACACACACACTTAAGCACACAGTTGGACAAACACTTACAGTACACACACACACACACACAGGAGCAGGCACATCATAGATGAAATGTGGCATTTCTATGTATTTCTGTTTAAGTGATTCAATTCTGTTGGAGCATTTTAAATGCTTACATTTGTCCTTCTGTTGGAGTGTTTGAATAATTCTTTAAATTTATGCTTCTGTTGAAGTGATTTAATTCAGTGGTTATGAGTTCACAGTCAATAGCACAATCCACTTGTATGTCTATTTTTATAGTTTTAAGGTATTCTTTTAAATTCTGAAGATTTTCTATTGCAAAAGATTATTTGTACAATGTCCTGCTGTAGGAAATAATATTTTGTAAGCAGACTAGATAAAAATGTGTGTCCCACTTCACCAGACACAGTGTTCCAATTTACTTGAACAAGCCCAAAGAAAAAAATGGGTGCTTAATATTTTTGAATTTCTGTATGTTTAAAACAACAATCAATATTCTTTCAAAAATACAGGTGCATCTCAATAAATTAGAACGTCGTGGAAAAGTTCATTTATTTCAGTAATTCAACTCAAATTGTGAAACTCGTGTATTAAATAAATTCAATGCACACAGACTGAAGTACTTTAAGTCTTTGGTTCTTTTAATTGTGATGATTTTGGCTCACATTTAACAAAAACCCACCAATTCACTATCTCAACAAATTAGAATACTTCATAAGACCAATACAAAAAACATTTTTAGTGAATTGTTGGCCTTCTGGAAGGTATGTTCATTTACTGTATATGTACTTCATTTACTGTATATGACAACCGTCAGATCAGCAGTCTTCCCCATGATTGTGTAGCCTGAACCAAACTGAGAGACCATTTTGAAGGCTCAGGAAACCTTTGCAGGTGTTTTGAGTTGATTAGCTGATTGGCATGTCACCATATTCTAATTTGTTGAGATGAATTGAATTGATGAATTGGTGGGTTTTTGTTAAACGTGAGCCAAAATCATCACAATTAAAAGAACCAAAACTACTTCAGTCTGTGTGCATTGAATTTATTTAACACACGAGTTTCACAATTTGAGTTGAATTACTGAAATAAATGAACTTTTCCACGACATTCTAATTTATTGAGATGCACCTGTACTGGGAGATACAAGATACTTGTTGGTAGAATAGATTTATTTGTATTTAATACAGTTTACCAAAAAGTGTCCCAATTTTACTGACTTCACCCTGTTTGAAAATCTGGAATCTGAGGGTGCAAAAAAAGTTGTCCAAATGAAGTTCTTAGCAATGCATGTAACTAATCAAAAATTAAGTTTTGATATATTTACGGTAGGAAATTTACAAAATATCTTCATGGTACATGATACTTAATATCCTAATTATTTTTGGCATAAAAGAAAAATCTATAATTTTGACCCATACAATATTGTTGGCTATTGCTACAAATATACCAGGATCGCATATGTTTAAAATTCTGATGACTTAAGAGCAAAAGAAAACAGTTCGATATTTAATGTGTGACAATGATTTATTTACACTGTCCCTCAATTACGGCATCATTTCCACTGCAACAACGATTTTGAAGTTTTGTTAAATTTTTGACCAGATAGATTGAAACACATGACAAAGAAAAGGAAGACAAAATAAAAGATAAATATCACTGGTGAACAGAATATTTTGATGACTCCTAATTTTCAGTTGAGCCACAACTTTGTCAATTTATGTTAAATAAATAAATATAAATGACAGAATGCTCCAGGGATGCATTTACATACACTGTTGAACATTATTAGTGGATTACATACATTAAATTAGTAATTCACTTAAAAATGAAATTTTGCTGAAAATGTATTCTTCCACAGGCCATCCTAAATGTAGATGAGTTTCTTAATGGAAAACAGATTTGGAGAAATGTAGCATCACATCACTTGCTCACCAATGGATGCTCTGCAGTGAATGGGTGCCGTCAGAATGAGAGTCCAAACATCACAATAATCCACACCACTCCAGTCCATCAGTTAAGAAACAAATCCATTATTATGGTGTCCTTAACTTCAAACTGTTGCAAACAGTCAAAATGTGAGTCCTCTATAGATTATATTGCTCTTTGGAAACAGTCATCTGAATCAGGAGAGAAATATGCACAGATCAAGCACCATTTACAAGCAAAAAAAGTTCTGAAAAAATATGTGGGTGGATTTTGATGTGAGAGGACAACAGAGGATGGACTTTTTACTTGAAGAAGTGTTATTATGGATTATAGACTTGTATTTTAGTCAATGGTTTGACGTTAAAAATGTATTAATGATTGATTTGTTTCTTACAAATGTAGTTTTTCGCTCCACAAGATGTGTGAATTACTTGTGGATTATTGTGATGTTTTTGTTTGGACTCTTGTTCTGACGGCACCCATTCACTGCAGCAGGATCCACTGGTGAGCAAGCGATGCAATGCTGTATTTCTCCAAATATGTTCCACTGACAAAACAAACTCATCTACATCTTGGATGGCCTGAGGATGAGTAAATGTAAAGCAAGTAAAATTTCATTTTTGGGTTAACTATTCCTTTAAGAACAAAAAAAATCTAAAATTTTAAAAGAGCGTTTTTCTAAAACTCCACACATGGTCAAAAGTGCCTGTAGTTTACTGAACACCCTTACATTATATATGGTTTAAAACCCTGTCATCAGATACATACTGGAAACGCAAGAGAAAGGGGTTTGCCCTGACGCAGAAGAGCACTGGTGAAAGTACTGTTCTCAGTTTTTCCCCTTTGTATCTATTATGAAAATGATAACCAGGACAGAAGTATTGTGCAAAGCAAAACCTCAAAAACTGTAAAAGGGGACAGAACTATATTTTAGCATTAAAAAAACATGCACACCCTGCAAAAGGAGATGAGAAGTAATGAAAATAAAAAGAACACAACAACTGAAACATCTTTCAGCCATCAATAATCGATTTCTGTGTAAAAAAAAAAAAAAAAAAAAAACATTTTTGAAGTTGTAAATAAAACAATTATTAGAGTATGTTTTACAAGAATTAAAACTATTTTAGTTTTTCCACTTCAAAAATTTACATTTAATTCAGTGATTCTTGGTAACTGTCTGTGAAACGTACTAGTAATTTCTGAGTGAAAATTATTTCTTCACTTTTTTTTTTTTTTGTGTAGTGGAAAGCCAAAGTAGAGTTACTTTGTTACTAAACATAATGCACTTCATGGTTTTTACCTTAGTTTATGATGGAGATACACTTATTATTCAAATAATTTGAAAAAAATCTGCATTTTTTCAACATCAAAGTCCTTTTTGTCACTATAGTCTTAAAAATCCCTAATTTTTTATTATAACTAATCATTACTAGAAAACTTAACTATTGATTTGTTAAATATCATAATATTAACCTAGCATTAAAACTATTTTAAACACATAAGGATGACAGTCCTATTACCCAAGTTATTGTGGGAAAAAATCTTTCTGTCAATGAATTGAAAGTATAAGTTAACCTCATTAACTAACATTTGGTCCCAAGTGATATTAAATGAACCATTCTGGCATAGCAGTTTTTCATTTGATATATTTATTAATTAATTGATGTATTATTAATTTAATTAATGCAATAAAATTATTAATTAATACACGCTTTGTTGCTGTTTATTTAATGTTTATTGCTAGAAGCTTACAAACAGTACTTAATAATGAACATTTTCTCTCTCTTTTTTTATGTTTCAGCAAAGAGACATGGTTTAGACTGTGGGCTGCACTAGACGACTGGACTAAAGGGGTTTTAAGGACATGTGACCATTGTTAAAATAATAATAAAAGATTCAGGAGCATTTTGTTTTTAAGCATGACGCTACAGACATAGAATTTACTGTCAAAATGCGGGGAAATGCCCCTCTAAATGCAAAACACCACTGTTACAGCCATCGTTTTGACATTAATTGACCATGATTATATAGTGCGTGTGTTTTGTACATATTGAAGATGAACTATAAAAAAGAACACCGGAAAGCCCCATCATGAAAATGTGTCGTTGTTTTGAAGCTGGCAGATGTTATGTACCAGCACGATATCTTAGTGCACTTATGAACGTCTTGCTGTCGAAGTTTCGGATGTGTCGTTTATGGATGGGGCCTCTCTCACCTGCCCGCATAGTCCCTGACATTTAACTATATTTAACCTTTAAATGTCACAATAACAGTTTTCAGCCCAGAGCCAATCGCTCTGAGGGAGTTTCTCAGGTGAAATATTAAACAAAACATCCGTCCTCCCTGTTATTGGGAGTGAAAGTGTACATACAGCACCTCAGCCTGTGCATGATAACCCGGTGTGTATTACCACTCTCCAAGATAATTTCTTTTGGGGAGTATGAAATTGCTTATGTTGATATCAGGCGAAATGGAAATTAGGGAGTTTATGACTTGTGTTTTCATATTCGATTTGAGAGGTTCAGGTTTTACTCAGTCTGAGATCACACCAGAGTTTCACAATAGCTCAGGTGCTTGTCATAGCTGCTGTTCTGGATCAGACGGACACAGACTACTTCGCCATCAAATTAACCGATGAAGCAGGCAAATATTATAGCATTTGCTGTTTATTATATTAATATGGCATCCATTATGTTAGTAAATGTTGGTTACTGGTGATTGCTGTCAAGCATCTATCAAGCATTTCTGTCTAATGAATGATAGCTTAATCATGCGTCTTATTGTGGAAGTGTGTGCTATTACTTTGATAAGTGACCAAATTTATGATTTTCATTTGGTGAGGGATTAAACAGGGGAAAAAAGATCAAAATCCATTTCTATGGACCAGAACATCATCAAAACGGTCCAGTTTTACAATTAAAACCACATAGAAAGCTCAAACAACTGCATAGCAACACCATGTCAACCACCCTCTACACTCTGCAACACTCTAGCAATCGCATAACCGTGGCAACCATCCAGAACACTCTAGCGATCACATAACCCTGACAACCATCTAGAACATTCTAGCATACAACATAGCAACACCTTGGCTCTCGCTCTAGCTGTGTGCAAGTAGGACACTATGATGTAGTTTTATTTTTGCTCTTTTCTGTATAGATAATTCCATAATTTGATGTACGCAAATCCATAATATTCGTTTTTTGTCTTTATTTTTATGATTGTACTTTGTAGGAATAAATTCATGTCTTGTTTCCCTGTTCTTGTATATTTCTAAAATTTTTGCAATAAAAAAAAAAAAAAGCAAGTAGGACACTCCGAATGCGACCTTCTCTCACAGGAATTCGGAGGATGCATGAGGTGTATCCTTCGGTGCAACAGATAACCCACAATTCTTTGCGTCGCCGTAAAAACGTCGTTAATTTGAACACAAGCACAGATGTGGTGTTTACAACTACAGTAAAAACAGATAAACTTTGTTTTTAATATCCTCTACCCTTTTTTTTCTAACAGATGTCTGTTGTACAGCTGCAGCTCCTCAAACATTGAACAAAATAAAACAAGTAAAAGCATTTTTTTTTTCAAATTACTTTCCAAATTTAGAAATAATTGTCCTTCATTTAAGTAGTGTGAGAGTGCAGCGATGCTCTAAATGTGTTGGCATAGCAACATGATACTTCCTGTTTCCTTTTCGTAGGATGGTCCGTCTTGTTTAATTCTAGGTTGAGGACACTTCGTATACGCATCCTACAGAGGATGCAACCTCCAGAGGATTCGACCTCCGGAGGACGCAGCCTTCTAAATGAGACACAGCTACAAGCAATCACATAACCCTGACAAACATCTAGAACACTTTAGATATCTCATAGCAACACCTTGGCAAGCACTCAGAACACTCTAACAATCCCATAACCCTGACTACCATTTAGAACATTCTCAATACGTTTCTCAAACAAAAGGCTGCATCCTCCGGAGGTCGCATTTGTAGGTTGCATACGTCATCAAGCCTGGTTTATTTCAGTTAACTGAGCATTACATTCCCGAGTCATAAGCATATTACAACAGTTTACGCTTAACTAAGAATAAGGGTCAAATTTATGTGTTAATATTCTAAAATAAGATCTTCTTTATGATGTATGCAGCCTACAAATGCGACCTCCGGAGGATGCAGCCTTCCATTTGAGAAACGGCCCCTGACTACCATTTAGAGCACTCTAGTGATTGCATAGCAATGCCTTGTTTGACCATTCTAGAGATTGCATAGCAACGCCTTTGCAACCACCCCTCTGAACACATAACCCTGCAACCATCTAGGGCTGAATCTGAAATCGCCCCCTATACCCTCATTCACTATTCCCTACATTAGGTCACTTATTCAGTTCACTTGATGGAGTGAATGAAAATGAGTGAGTGAATTTGGACACCGAGTGCACCAGAAGGACTGCCGCTTTTGCATAGTTTGTGCTGCTGTTTAATAGTAGCTCCAGTAGTAAGATTAAAGGACTTATCTTGAACTCTGTCATGGAAATTATATATAGACTCTGGTTAAATAATTTAATAATCAGTTTACAATGAATTTGTACCTATGTTGTATTATGCTTGTACGCCGTGGACGAGCGTGTGTTGTAAAATGAATGGATGGATGATTCAGCTGCAGGCGAGACACACGACTCTCACAGTGCATTATGGGGCTTCTCTAGCCGTTGAGTGCTTTGCATTGTGGGATTGAATGAGTGCACTCGAGAACGTCCACTATGGTTTCGGACACCACCAAAATGTCTGTTCCCTCAAATAGTGCCCTATTTGAGGGTATAGGGGGCAATTTCGGATACAGCCTAGAACTGTTGCATAGCAACATCTTGGCAACTACCCAGAACACTAGCAATCGCATAACCATGGCAACCATCTAGAACATTCTCAATATTGCATAGCAACACCTTGGCAACCACCCAGAACACTCTAGCGATCTCATAACCCTGGCAACCATCTAGAACATTCTAGAGATTGCATAGCAACGCCTTTGCAACCCTTCTAGCGATCACATAACCCTGCAACCATCTAGAACACTCTAGAGATCGCATAGCCATGCTTTGGCAACCACCCAGAACACTCTCACATAACACTGACAACAGTCTAGAACATTCTAGATATTGCGTAGCAACACCTTGGCAACCACCCAGAACACTCTAGCGATCCCATAACCCTGGCAATCATCTAGAACATTCTAGAGATTGCATAGCAATGCCTTTGCAACCCTTCTAGCGATCACATAACCCTGCAACCATCTAGAACACTCTAGAGATCGCATAGCAATACTTTGGCAACCACCCAGAACACTCTCACATAACACTGACAACCATCTAGAACATTCTAGATATTGCGTAGCAACACCTTGGCAACCACCCAGAACACTCTAGTGACCACATAACCTTGGCAACCATCAAAAACAGTCTAGAGATTGCATAGTAATACCCCAGCAACCACACAGAACACCCTAGAAACCGCATAGCAACACCCTGGAAGCCACCCAAAACTCCCTAGCAACCACATAATAATACCCTGACAACCACCCAGAATGTCAACCACAAAGCAATGCCCTGGCAGCCGCACAGATTGCTTTAGCTTTGCGGCTGCAAGTGCTCCAGGGGAAGCACCATTTACATTTTCATCAGGAAATGGAAAAATCTAGGTTGGAAATATTTTCTCATTGCAACTCAGTTTTACACATTATAGCGGATCGGCTTGACTAACACATTTCGTCATGGTGAGGAGCTCAGCTTTTCAAAACATCCCAGTCAGCAACTGAACAAACACAAACCGCTCATCGCTGTCCAGATCACTACAGTAATACAGTGTCACATGTCACATGCCAGCCTGCATTATTTGAATAGGCGGAGGGTAATGAGCGTTATACGATGGGTGACTACAATCTAAACCCGTAGGTTAAACATTGAGTGGGCAGATGAGAATGTGATGAGAGAAGAGCGGGTGAGATGAACGTTTACACCGGTGAGTCAGTGAAGAAACACTCAAGTCAGAGCTTTGAAGGAGAGTGGAAGATCAGAGATTTACAGACAACAGAAATTCCCCCGTTATTCATGTCAGAGAGAGAAAGAGTGAGAGATAGAGAGTCAAAAAGAGGGGTAACAACAAAGAATGAGATGTGGAGGGGCACTCGAGCAGAAAACAGACGTTAAGAGTTAACAAGAAGTGTGTGACTGGTTGGTCATATTGATCCAGAGCTACGGAGGCTGATTTGACTCATTCTCCTGCATGGGAACAGAAGAACAGATTCCTCCAGTTCAGTTCATCTGATGTTGATCATTTACAGCATGATAAAGTTCACCCGTAGTTGAAAAAGATCCTGTAAGATCTTAAATAGAAAAAAAAATAAGAAAAAAAGGTACTTGCCACCTGCTAGTACACAAGCATTGTTGGATGAATTTCACAAAGCCTGTCAAGAACATGTCATAGTTCATTTAAGTAATAATTGATTATATTTTGCAGTAAAAAATGTTACAATCTTTTTTGGCATTTTTCATATTTCATAATTTTTAACATAAAAATTCTCTACAAATCTTCTTTTTTTTTCTAATGCAAAAGTTGCTTTCTCATATATGCAAAATTAAAATACTATATAACTTGTAAAGTATTGATATATCATGATGGCACCTGATGCATTTATTTTTGACACTTTAAATATATATATATATATATATATATATAGTCATGAGAATTTGGTGAGAAAATATTTTAATAATGCTGACCTTCATTTCCAAGATTTACTTATAGAATGAAAGGAAGCATTCTGATATTTTAATATTTCACTGTTTGCAACTTCATAAAGGGACATAACCAGATCATTTGTTCATTTTCATGTAACTTCTCCATTTAAAATTCATCAATCTGGCTATGTACACTGTAAGTGTGCTGCAGCAAAAAAGTTATGAACTTTTCAATCACAGCTCACACAAACACATAAAATATTCATGCATGATTAAGTTGGCTGATATGGATTTCTATATTAATCTACATTTTTACACATGAATATTAACATATATCTTAATTGTCTGGACACAATTTTTGGTTATGCCTGAAGTATGTGCTCTGAATTATTCCCTTATATAGGCATACTTCACCTCTGAGAACATTTGCCCATATGTGGGATATTAGACTAGTGATGGTATGATAACAGTAGGCTTTGATTCTGATATTGGTTAGAGATCATAACGCTCATGTTAGGAATTAAATGAGTAACGCATAAACATGCTCATGTTATGTGTGGTTAGTGTGACTCGATTCAGAAGTTACATTACTGCAGTCAAGAGTTTTACACTGAGTAGGTATTCCAGTTCAGAGAATAAATTTGCTTGCAAAGCCTCTTGGGACGTACACAATCGCCTCTCTCAGCGTGAAATAGAAAAAGATTCTCAGAAATCAGAAATTTCCCAAAATTCAACTCAAACACAAAACAAATCGATATGTTCCATCAATAAGCCAATACAAGTTTTAACAGAATAAAATCTGAGAGGATTCATTTTTAAAAAATAACAAATTGCTCATTTTAAAACTATATTGTAGCTTTTTCAGCAAGAAAATATTTTTGATTTTTTTTCTTAAAAAAAAACAAAAACAACTATTAAAAAATTATTTAAAGAAACAGCTGTGCTCAGATGGAAATATAGCTGACGATCATCCACTGCCAACATTATCTGTGGGTCAGCAAGGACTTCTGCTGCCCTTTTTGCAGAAGTGAGTCGATATTTTCCGTCAAGACATTTCTTACTTCCCTTTTCAAAATAAAGTTAATATTGTGCTAGAATACATCACGCCCCACAGTTACCTCTCAGAAAATACCAGATCTCAAATAGCAGTTATGATATGGGATAGAAGGTAATATGGATGGAAAAACTAATAACGGATAGGTGAAATGTTATATGAAACATCGGTTAGACTTTCAGTTAAAAAACAAGAAGATTGTGATCTCTGAAGAAGGGGGAAAAGTACAGTCTCTTTTCTTCTGAAAATGAAACTGGGGGTGATCAAGCTAAAGAAGAAGAAAAAAAAAAAAAAAAAAGACAAAAAAAAAAATTCCCCAAACGGCCATGTTGATGTCGCTTATTCCAGGAAACCCGGTGAGTGTGACACACGCGGGTCACAGGTCTCTAGAACTGTGACTTTTGTTGTATATGACAGGGACATCGATGAGAAAAACACTCCCTGGTAACGAAGTGTGTTTATTTACATTGGATACCTCAATATGAAATATGCATTATGATCACTGTTATCCTCATCAGCTGTGGCCTTCCAAAAAAAAAGTGAGCTGAAATTGCATTTTCAGAATTGAGATTTCCATTCATTTCCTGTGTGGAAACCGTTTATCTCTTCACAGAAAAGTGAATGACCTTCATTGTCAACTTTCAAGAACTAGAAGAGGTGTGTCTGAGATGACTAAATGACTATTATATTCGATAGTGATAGTTTACTCGTTATTTCTGCTTTTTGAAGCTTGAAAGCATTACTGCCCATTCACCGAAGTTGCATGGAAAAGAACAATCACAATAATACATTTAATTAGTGCATTAATTAAAAAAACTCATTTTTTGTTCCATGGAAAAAAAGAAAGTCGTGTGGGTTTGGAACAACATGAGGGTGAGCAAATTATGATAATGTTTGGGTGAACTGTCACTTTAAAAATGAACACAAGTTCTATTGATTAGGTGCTTACCTTCAAATGCAAATACAAAATAATGTGTAACAAAACTTGTAAGACAGTTCATTGAGTCCCTTTCCAAAGCAAAACTGGTTCTGTGCTACTCTTCAATATGTACGTCTTACAGCTATTGACATCCAGAGATGGTGTTAAGCTGGTATTTTCTGTATTCTTATTTGATTTGCTTATTGCAGTTGCCACATGTTGTTGACTGAGAATATTTGAATACAATTCACAAATATATATAATCAGCAACGCTCAGGCATTAAGCTTTGCCATAAATGTGTGTACGTAACGCACACACTTATAACAATATATAACAATTTAAAATGCTTGTTGAAGCTCCATGATCTTGTCTTCTTCTGCAGGTCTCAAATTTGTGTTCATCCCGAGCACAATAATTTAGAGAAGCTTTTCATGGAAGAATTACTTTTAAAAATAGGTATGTTCTTCAGACTACTGTTCAAATGTTTGAGGTTGGTGAGATTTTTTAAAATGTTTTTTGAAAAAAAAAAGTCTCTTCTGCTCACCAATGCTAAATGTATTTGATTAAAAAAACAAACTGTAATATAGTGAAATATTATTACCATTTAAAATAAGTGTTTTCTAGTCTTCAGTGTCACATGATCCTTCAGAAATCATTCTAATATGCAGATTTGCTGCTCAAGAAACATTTATTATTATTATCAATGTTAAAAACAGTTATCATTTTTTTGATAAATGAAAAGTTCAATAGAACAGCATTTATTTGAAAACAGAATCTTTTCTAACTTGATAAATATGCTTACTGTCACTTTTGACCAATTTAAAGCAACCTTGCTAAATAAAAGTGTTAATTTCTTTCGAAAATCCCACACTTTTGAACAGAAGCGCATCTGAAAACACCGTCTAGAACGGCCTCATATCAAGACACAATCTTAGTCAGTTCTTATAAAGCTTTGCATATTAGGGAGAATATGAAATAACACCAAGCAACAACTTTCATTCAGTCTTAAAACTCTTTATTTATTCTTTTAATTGAAGTTACAACGTTGTCCAGACTTGTTAAGATATTCACAATGAGCTCTCGGGAGGAACTACAGCACAGCTGAATGACTCGGAGATGTTTGATGTTTTTCCACACGGGTTTGTTAAAAACGAAACCTCAAACATTTCCTCAAAAACACTTCTCCCCTCACTCTCATATTGGCACAGCACTGACAATAAAGTGGATGACTGGTAAAAATGCAAGGGTCTAAATAAACCTGACATGATCTTTCTCTTTCAGCCTCGGCATCTAAACGCAATCCAGATCCCAGCTGTGACCCAAAGGCAAGATGATGAGAGAATGATGGCTCCCTGAAACCTAAAAAAAAATCACAGTATTAATATTCTCCACAGTTCTGAGCAGACGGGAAAAGCTGCGGTCTTAGAGTAACTTCCCACTGTTCTCACTGCGAGCCTAATATCAAGAACCGGAACATTCGACAACCGAAGCTGCTTTCTGGATTTAAAACACGTGCCGTATAGAACACAGCAAATAAACTCGTCTCGTCGATCGATTTCAGTCTGACCTCAGCAAACTTCACTGCAGCAAATGTTCCTCAAGAAAGCAAGGCAGTCACACTCGGTCTTGTGGAGAAAAGAAGGCAAAAACTAAGGCAAAACAGGACCGACTACTACAAACATCTGTACCAATGTAATGACTAGCGTTGAAATGTTCAAAAGGAATGTCTTCAAATACACTAAGAAAAGGTTCAGTCTCAAAAGGATCTTTGCATGTCACAGGAATGTCACCACAGCACTTATCCAACAATGAAGTTTCCCAGAATTCCTGCACGAACAGCAATTTTAGGTGGCTGCTTTTGAGCCGTCTGCCTGCATACTCAAAATCAATTGTTTTATAAAATTATAGCTTGAAATGAAATAAAATTAACAACAAAAACTATCAATACAGTATGAAATATCAGTTGAAACACCCCCGATCACATGATCATCACTCTTTTGGTCCGTGATTTTAGTTTTAGTCTTCAATCAAATATACCAGAGATTTAAATCTACGCGGGGCAAATGAATTCAGTCCGACTCTGATGAGGGAGGGGGAGATGTTGAGCTGCGTTAGATAAGTTCCACGTAATTTGCCGGGAACATGCCGAAGTGGCCCTCCGGACTGTATCCTCGCCACCAGCCTTCATCAATCATCTCGATGCCGGTGATGATGTCATCTGGGTCAAACGAGATCTCTGTGTCATCAGCTGAGAAGACACACATAAAGCAGATCAGATCACAGATTAAATGAGTAAAATGACATAAAAAGCCAAAGTCTGCTTCTGTTTTGACACTAAAGTTTAGCAGAATTAGTAAAGTACACTGACTTAACTTACACTGAACACTGAACTTACACTGAACACGTACACTGAAACCCGTTGCCTTAAAATTAAGTAAATAATAATTTTAAAACAAAGTTAAGTGAACTTGATAATTCACTTCACTTATTTTTTTAATTATCATTTACTTAAAAATTAAGGCAACGGGTTTCCTCAATTTTTTGAAGTTGTCAACTTATCACTTTTTACAGTGTACTTCCCACTCCTGAAGCTGTAATTATGAGTATGTAATATTCAAGTGCTTTGTTCACTTTGTTGTCAGAAAGAATAGGAATCATGAAGGTCAGCTCATTCGTTAGTTCATTTTTGCCTGTTTTTGGGGAAATCCCAGCCAAAAGACATTTAGTCAATATCCAGCAGGTTTTGAATAAAATGTAGCATCCCATTCGTTGATAACTATATAAACACAGTTTTCAATATACAATTTGCACCAAAATATAAATTTACATATGTACATGACTGTGATGACACAAGAAAGCAATGTAGATGTTAGGCAGCCTTAAAGGGATAGTTCACCCAAAAACGTAAACTCTGTCATTAATTACTCACCCTCATGTCGTTCCAAACCTGTAAGACCTTCGTTCATCTTCGGAACACAAATTGGGATATTTTTTATCAAATCTGAGAGCTTTCCGACCCTCCACAGACAGCAAGGGTCCTACCACGATCAACGCACAATTTACAAACCTACGACAATACTTTTTGTGCACAAAGAAAACAACAATAACATTCTGGGGTGCTCTCCAAACTGGCGGGGACAAGAATTGTTGAATAACTTACGTTATTATTGTTTTCTTTGCGCACAGAAAGTATTCTCGTAGCTTCGTAAATTTACGGTTGAACCACTGATGCCACATGGACTATTTTAATGATGTCCTTGCTACGTTTCTGTGCCCTTGCGGTCTATGGAGGATCTTAATTTGTGTTCCGAAGATGAACGAAGGTTTTACAGGTTTGGAACGACATGAGGGCGAGTAATTAATGACAGAGTTTACGTTTTTGGGTGAACTAGAATTAAAATTACCCCATAATTTACTCACCCTCAAGCTATCCTAGGTGTATATGACTTTCTTCTTTTAAACGAATACAATCAGAGTTATATTAAAAAATGTCCTGGCTCTTTCAAGCTTTATAACAGTAGTGAATAGGTGTCGAGATTTTGTAGCCCAAAAAAAGTGCATAAATCCATAAAGGTGCTTAAAAGCTTCTTAACAGTGATGCCACAGAAGAACCATTCAGTCAAAGCTTCTTTAACCCTGGAACAACATACAAAACTACCGAATTTTGCTCTAAGTTTAATTGCATGCAATCTGTAACTAACTGCATGATTTTTACTGTACATTTCTGTCATAAATAACCTACTCCTAAATATAATGTAGAAACTTAACATTTTCTGTAAAGCTGCTTTGCAACGATTTGTATCGTGAAAAGTGCTATACAAATAAACATGAATTGAATATTTGAAACTTTATAAACTGTAATCTCTAGCTTCCGCTAACTGTGGTACACGCGTTCACAAGAGAGGGGCCATTCACTGCCATTATAAATCTTGGAAGAATCAGGACATTTTTTAATATAACTCTGATTGTATTGGTCTGAAAAATAATACACCTGGGATGACTTGAGGGCAAGTAAATCGTGGGGTAATTTTCATTTTTGGATTTCATTTCATTTCCAAATGATCTCAAAAAGTCCCAGTTTTTAAATATGACTTGAGAGGCCATTCATGTCCAATTTCTGACTAGAAAACTATTTATATTTACAATAATTCCAATATCAAAAATTCTAATAAATGAACTGAACAAACCAGATTTGCAGTGATTAGTTAAGAAAAACCTGCAGTCTTGCAATAAACTCTCCAAGAATTTGACCTTTTCACATATTAATTCTGGGGGCAGTTGTAGTCTAATGGTAGAGCGTCAAACTTGTAACCTGAAGTTCATGGGTTCAGTTCTCAATACCGACAGGAAATGTAGGTGGGGGAGTGAATGAACAGCACTCTCTTCCACCTTCAATACCCATGACTGAAGTAGCAGCAAAAACTGCTGCCCACTGCTCCAGGTGAGTGTTCACTACTCACCCACAGCTGTGTGTGTGCACTTGGATGTAGAGGACAAATTCCAAGCATGGGTTACCACGTCACTTCACTCATACAAAACTTATTTTGTTTACGTATGTGATGCAAACATGTTAACCAATAACGTTAATGCAGTATCCAAATCCAAATAGGAATATGCATTTTTTTGAGTGATTAAACACACACACACTGGCCTAAATCTGATTTTGATCTGATTTTCTTAAAAGCATGACTGAGAATTCATGCTGTGATGATTTCAGTAATAGCAGAATTAGTACAAATGCAGATGGCAAAGCAGAAGAGAATAGTGTGAAAGGAATGTGCATCTCTATGCATATTCAGAATGCACTGTTTATCATGCATAATCAATACACACCAGCTTGGTAGTCATACAGAGCCCTGGCGCAGACACCGCGATCATCTGTCGTCTCATACGTGTTCTTCTCCTCCACCTGATAAACATTCAAGAACCAGCACATTCAAATCAAACACGCCTCACATCCCCCGAAAGACATCATGAAATAAAAATATGAAAATTTTATGGCTTTTGGTTCATACATATTAGTTTGAGCTCATCTGGCATATGCTAAAATAAGTTCCTAAAAATATACACATTTAAAATGTGCTATCTATCACTTCTAGAAAAACAGACGAACAATAACAATGACACAAAATACTGTCCAATCAAAAGCTCTTTAGAGATGATTTTTGCTGTAACTGCTGTCGTTATTCAGAACCAGTTCATACCGGTGCTGGATCCTCATAGATGGCTTCTTGTTCCACTACTGCTTCATATTGTGGCTGCTTTTGTTCTACGGGCATTTCATAATTATCAGCGACCGCTTGTACATCTGTGACATGAAAGAAAAGGAGACGAGAGAAATCATTTGCTATGGGTCCTGTAATAGCACACATTCTCCACAAGGCGGTGCTGACAACCAGTTGATTGATTGATGATGATAATATGAGCGTGAGATGGGATAATGTAACACAAATGAAAGGAGCTGATAATGTGTGTGTGTGTGTGAATCCCACCTTCATACTCTGGCTCGGGTTCTGGCTCTGGTTCCACATACTGAGATCTGGGTTGTTCCTCAAAACTGGGCTCTACTCAAAACACACACACACACATGCATGGAAACTCATGGACACACACATGCATGGTAACAAAATTTGTATTCGGACAAACCGCAGGTGTGTAGAGTCAGAGTTTGAGAGCTACATGACCAAAATATGTCATGCTATGTGTGATTTTATATGATAGTAACTATAGATCACAATATAGTTATTTTTGCTGGGAATTCCACCCAAAAATAACAAATAATAAATTAGTAAAGCATTTTTTTAATAATAGACTGCACTAAATACTTCACAAATATTTACAAAAGATCATGCCATTTGATTATTTTACTTTCGATTTGGAACTTGATTGATGAAAAGCAAAAGACCAGATTATTAATAACGTGTAAATCAGTGCAAATGCTTCAAATGATTTAAAAGTAACAATAAAAAAAAGTATCAAAATAGCATTCTACATTTAAAGCCAAGTAGACTCTACAGCACTGCAGTATAAATGTGATCGTATATAAAAATGTTCTGTGGCATATAAATTACTGTCCAAAATTTTGGGTCAGTTTTTTCCCCTGAAAGAAATCAATACTTTTACTGATCAAAGATGCATTAAATTGATCAAAAGTGACAGTAAAGACTTTTAAATTATGAAAAATGTTCAAATTAATGCTGTTCTTTTAAACTTTCTATTTATCAAAGCATAGCACAAACACTGAGCAGCACAACTGTTTTCAACTATTATAATAATAGTAACATTTCTTAAGCTTCAAATCAGCATATTAGAATGATTTCTGTAGGATCGTGACACTGAAGACTGAAAATTCAGCTTTACATAGTAAAGCTTTACAAAATAAAGTACAACAGAAAACAGCTATTTTAAATTCATATAGAAAACATTCATTTTAAATAGAATAACTGTTCTTATTGTATTTTTGATAAATGCAGGCTTGATCAGCATAAGAGACTTAAGAGAAAAATCTTAATAATCTAATCCCAAACTTTTGAACAGTAGTGTACCACAATAACGCTCAGGCCTTATTTTGAGCTGATTAATTCATTAAAGACACAGTTCACCAAAAAATTCTGTTATCATTTACTCACACTCACACACTGTCGTTCCAAACTCGTATGACTTTCTTTCTTCAATGTAACACAAAAGGAGAAATTCTAAAGAAATGTCCAGCTATTCAACTGCTTTTAAGCACCAAAATAACAAAAATGCGCAATAAAAGCATCATAACAATGGTCCATATGACCTGAGAAAAGCAGAGATGCCCATCTCATGAACAAATGATTCTTTCAGTAGAATGATTTGTTCACACATATATATATATATATATATATATATATATATATATATATATATATATATATATATATTTAATTCAACTCACTCATTCAAAACACAGCTATCAACAGCTCACTGCAGATTAGAAATGTGATCTTAATCTTAATAATGACAATCTGTTCCTCACACTTCAGAAGACTTTGAAATTCATTTTTAGGTGAACTGCTCCTTTAAGTGCACAAAGCAAACACACAGTGTTCACACACACACAGCAAACAGCATCCTGGAAATCCCGTTTATTTTGAGGTGCACGGCAGAATTTGACAGCAAGCATGAGGAACGTGTGAGCGGTTAGATGTTAGTTGAGATACATGAAAACACCACACAAAGAATAGAGAGTGAAAGTGTGTGTGAGCATGGAGATGGACGACACACCAAACCTTTCCAAGTGAGCGATAAGGAAAGAATGATAAGGTGTGTGTTTGTGTACCTCTGGCTCGTAAAGGTGAGGCCTGACGCAAGGGAGAGCGAGATGGCTCTGGGTCACATGACTGCTTGGGCAGAAAAGGGCTGTTCAACCGCCCTGAGACACACAGAACAGAGAACGACAGAGAGAAACCCAAGCTGACAGATGGCTGACGGAGTTATACACAGCAGAACAGACTACGAACATCGTTTTAGACAGAAGAACTGCAGGCTGTTTAATGACAGTGTCGAATTTCAGACGGACGAACAGGGTTGAAATGCCCGGAGAATGGGAAAATACCACAAAACATTAAACAATCAGGAGTTAGTTACTGCATGCACAAGAAAACACCTTCTAATTCACAGACAAGGCCATTCTTTAAACATGTTTGAACACATTCACTACACGAAACATGACCCACATAGCAAAAGGGGAAGCTAAATATAGCATGCAAATAATGTGGCATCTGTAAATTGTGCTTGTAGAGATCTCATCAGGACATCAGCATACTGCTAATGTGCACATTTGGGATCAGACTGGATTTGTTATTTATGATCCTCATGAGATATAAACCTTGAGATTTATAACCACTAAATTATACTGGCAAATCATCTACATTTTCACGCATACTCTATAGTTTTCATATTCGTAGAGATTTACACACTACTGTTTATATACTGTTATTCAAAAAAAAGTGTTCAAAAGTTTGGGGTCAGTAAATGTTTTTATTTTTATTTATTTTTAAGAAATTAAATATTTGATTCCGCAAGGATGCATTAAATTTGATCAAAAGTAATGGCAGCTTAAAATTCAGCTTTGTCATCATAATAATAAATACAATATTTCAATAACATTCTTAATTTGTAATATTTCAATAATATTTTACTATATTTCTGATCAAATAAATGCAGCTTTGGTGAGTATAACACGCTTAATCTCACAGACCCCAATATACTTATTTATTTGTTACTATATAAATAAACATTGATGTACTTTTATAAATCCACATAACGTATATATAAGAAGAGTTTATTTGCAAAAACAGATAACTAAAAATGCTAAACAATACATTTTTCAAAAATATTGTTTTTATTGTGTTAGTTAGCTGTATTTTTATTTTTTTTAACCTAATCAAAATAACCCAACTGCAGTTTGATTGAGATTAATTGGAATTGTTAAAAATTGGGGGTTATCTGTCTTTGCAAATTAACTTTTCATATATAAATAAATATACATAAAAACTATTATAAAATAGTACGGTATATAATAGTAAATAATTAATGAAATTATTCATTATATTTCTAAATATATTTGACTATGAATTTAAATTTATATTAAATATAATATATAAATATAACATTTAAAAATTTATATAGTGTGTGTATGTATGTATAGATGAACGGTACCTGGTTTTGGACTGGACTGAGCATTGTCTGTGTTAGCAGGGTTGATGCCCATCTCTCTCTGTTTGAACATTTCTCTGGGATTAACGGAGCGCTGGGAGACAAGAGCTGCGGCTTCCTGTTACAAATATACACACACAGTAGCCATTACTACATCAAGTATCATGACTGATAACACTGATGGCAGTACAAGGTGTCTTTTCAGAATATAAGAGCTAGAGATACAAAGTAAGTGGTTATACTGAAAGAGGAAAAATAGAGCAAAACAAAAAGACTGAATCTCAAATTGCATGTCCATCTTACTGTATGCATGTTTAAAATACTGACAAAAGTGCCTGGATGATGTATGGATGTTATCATTGGATCATGCATGCTTTTTGAGGCTAATACTGTACACAACATGTTCAATGGTTGAGACAGTTCTCTGATATCCTATGTCTATATGTAATTTGATAACATTTTGCCAAGTACTACTACTTCATACTCAAAAGTACATACACCGAGGGAGTGCATACTATGAACACTGTATTGATAAATCTGAAACCATTGCATTTATAAACTGGGTTTAAGTCAGAGAGAGAGAGAGAGAGAGAGAGAAATAAAGCACAAGCCTGTTCAAGGCATTGAGGCATAATGATAAAACAGACATTCATTTGAGCCACCGCAGTTTGCCAAGTAAGGCAAGTTTAGAGAAGGGGAAGAGAAAGAAAGAAAAAAACTGAGTCAGCAGTAGAGGACACAGCCACACTGTAAAAGAGTTAGAAGGTTATAAGAAAGTTGAAAGAGTCCTGTTGTCCGTTTGATGCTTCCTCTCACTCACGTTGGCTTTTTCCACCGACTCTCCGCGTTTAAAGGGTTTCTGTACTGGCTGCTTCCTCTCCTCCTCCACCTCCTCCTGATGGACATCAGCACACTTTGACTCTCACACACTTCATTCTATTACAAAACCTAGTTAGCTGCATTTGAAGGAATCATATGCGTCTTATTTTGGCCAAATTCTAGAGCAGAAGTGAAAGCTCAGAGAAAAATCCACCCAAGATGGCAAACGAGAGAAATGTTGAATATATAAATATACCTAAAACATTCAATTCAAAAAGGTACAGATGACAACAACAACCTAACTAAAATTAACTATTTCACCCACCCACTTTTTCAGTGGCCCTGGTACTAGAAGCATTTTTCCCATTGGTTTAAAAAAAAAAAGAAAACATCTTCGTTAGAGACCAACCAGCTACAATGTGAAATCACAACATTACAATATTACTTTGATTTGCAGCAAAAACGTATTAGACAAAAACACAAATGTAGAAGCACGGCAAATTGAATGCTGGAACGCCACTTTCTCATGAACACGAGTACGAAAGTTAGCGGAAGCTAGCAGTTTCTAAAGATTTAAATATGGATGTCTTTCTTACTCAAGCATATCAATTTGCTTCAGAAGGCCTTTATTAAACCCCAGTGCCGTGTGGAGTATTTTTATGATGGATGGATGCGCTTTTTTAGGCTTCAAAATCTTGACCACCAACTGCAATTCTAAAGCTTTGAAGAGCCAGGGCATTTTTTAATATAACTCAGATTCTACTCATCTAAAAGAAGTAAATCATGGGGTAATTTTCATTTTTGTAAGGAACGTTATGCATAGAGTTGCTGCCAATGTGAAATATTTTAAATTGTTCATTTACAGTACAAAGTATATATAAGGCAGCTGCTTATATACGCAGTTCACAAGGTTCATCTCATAAATAAGGGCTGTGTATCAACACCTGTTGAGATGCTAAGCCACAGAGCATGCTATCAAGGTAGGTTGGTAATCACAACCATGATCTTGGATTCAATCAGTTGTGGCCCTTCCAGATCGGGCCCTGAGACCGGTGTGAACTGTATATGTGTGGCAGTGTGCCCTGTTGCATATGGCCTAAATACAAAACCACAGATTGTCTTCATTTCACTTATTTGTGTCACAGCATCTCGCTGGGCTGTCAAGAATTTATTTTGGAAATGTGGTTTAAGATTATCTATGTGCAGATAGAAGTGTTAAGATGATAACTAAAGAAGAGCGAGTACACATAACCACACTATGCTAGCAAAAGGGAAGTATTTGTTGTCACTGTACACACATTAGCGTTGGCCAGTATGACATACAATAGTAGAATTTTGCCAACCAATACAGGTTTGCTATTGTGCTTATGCCAATGTAAATATATTTACGTGGCAACAAGTGCACCAGACTGTTTGTAAGAGTGATAAAGTAACATGGTGTAATCTGAAAATAGAACATAGAAAATAGAAACCTATAAATTTTCCTTTGTTCTCAGAATAATGATTATCTGCCATTAACATCTCAAAAAACAAAAATGCTTTACAACTGATCAAACAGTCCCTTCCTGTCTAAATGGATGATTTGTAGCCCAATAAACTGCAAAATGGATGAGATATTATTTTAATATTTAAAAGTGGTTTCAAAGGGTTAGTAATTCTAAACTCTTTGATTTGACCGGTAATTTTCTTGATATTTTACAAAATTTACATGCACATGTTTGCAACAAAGAAGAAAAAATAGTTCAGTGTATTTTTGTGCTAGTATGAAGGCTTTAAACATATTGTGGCTTCTCTACAGGAACTATGTCAGAACATGTCCAGAGTGGTGATATGTGGATTTAAATAACCGCACAGGTGTGTGCGCGCGTGTGTGTGAGCGTGTGTGTGCGCATGTCGCTCACCCATTGCTGTTTCTGCTGGCCTCGATTTTCTACCTCCTGCTGCTGCTGGTACTTCCTATAACACAAACACATGAGGTTTAAAATTAACACTCAGCAGGCGCTATCCAGTTGGCAGATGACCTTACATCAAATAGCAACATGGTTTAAATCGAATTTTAAAAATGACAGTTTGACTGTTGGTGATCTCATTGATAATCCATCCAAAATGAAATGAAAATCCGGTCATCATTTACTCATGTCATTCTGCTAAACACAAAAGAAGATATTTAAAAAATTGATGGTAACCAAACAGTTTCAGGCCAATGCAATTAATTAATTCAATTTTTGTCAATAGAAGGAACCAAAACTGTTTCCAAAATTTTCATTTTTGGGTGGACTATCCCTTAAGGACACTTGAATGCACAAGATGTTTATTTGTTCAAATGTTTCTGACCTTTGATCATCTATCTGTGACGCCCTCTCTTTTGCTCTCTTTTCCCGTAAGTCTGCCTCCTTAACCTCTCTGTCCTTCCTCTCTTTCTCTAGCCACTGCCTCTCGTCTGCCATCCTTCTCTTCTCCTCCTGAAGACGCTTCTCCTCATCTTTCTGCAAAAGAGACAAAAGCATTAAGCAAAACAAAGACAGACTCAATCAATCATAACAACTCAAAAGTGTAGACATGGTAATGTATATGACAATGTTAATGTATTTGGCCTTGGTGCACTAGATCTGCTAAACGCTGCTGCTGCAGAGCAAGTATGGCCAATAAATACTCAGACATGCTGCTGAAAGCACGTAAGATATACTGCTGCTGCTGCATGAATATGCATACATAAACCCAGTAGCAGATCTAGACAGGTGGTGCTGGGGGAGGTGGAGGGTTTCAGAGGATCTCAAATAGATGCTGCAGGACCAGATTTCAGCAAATACTGAACCAGCCTATTTAAATGTTGAGCAAGCAATCTCATGGGCTGCAGAATCTGCAGGGTCAATCTGCTTGTACCATGTACTAAATTACGTGACTGCCAGCAGACTGCATGTAAATGAGCCTGTGCAATCTAGAGTTTCATGACTGAACTAGATATATGATTCATAATTTATCTTCTTGACACTGTATCTGCAAATTAATCTTGATTCTCTAGAGTCTGTAAATAAATATAATTAAACAAAATGTTAAAACAATGGTTCTCAATCAGGGGGCCTGAGCAAACTTCTAAGGTGGCCTCAAGATGACTGAATTTAAATTAGGACACATCCACCACATCAACAACTTTTTATTCTTTGAAGAAACAGGATTCACATGATCTAGAAAAAACCTGGATGAATGAGGTAGCCTAATTATAAAAGTGTGATTTCTTCACCTGGAAAAATCATGTAAATTAAGACCCTTATAACTACATAAGCATTTAAAAAAAAATTTTTTTTAATGAATATACATTTTTAGATATGCCAAGCTTGAACATATTTTAAATGGGTAGAATTCGTGAGTAAATATATTTTAAGTTCTTATCCTTAATCCTTATTCAGAATCAAAATCCATAAAGCAGAAAGCTGAACATTGTTGTGGATCATGGGGAATCACGCAGCCAAAAGGTTTGAGAACTGCATTAAAATGCTTATTTTGTCCTAGGAAACACACCATTTTGCAACTTAGAAGCATGTATGCTGTATTACCTCTGCTTGGGCCCAGAAAGTGTCTTTGTTGGTTTTCTTGATTTCAGACATGGCGTTAGTCTTCTGGTAAACAGATCCCTATATGGAAAAACAATGAGTGGTAAATTATGACAAAGCCCAGACAGGATATTTAGACTTTGCGTTTTCTGTGCTGATTTTAGCGGAAAAGTTCTGTGGAATCAAAAACAGAATGTGTAAAAATAAAAAAAAGAGCTGAGAGTATGACACTCCTATAGCTAAAAGCATAAGCAAATTAGCCAGAATATTTAATAAACACCCATGCAAGAGGGTGGGGGATCTCCCACAGCTTTCTCTGTAGTCCTGCGGGTGCAGATTCCATGTGGGCCTGATTATACTCAAAACAAGACTTGAAAACGACTAACCTCAAGCATACCAATATATGAAAATACATCAAAATTTATTGTTGTTAAATTTATGTATTCACAATGTACTATAGATAAAGGACTCAACTGCAGTTTGCGGGTACATTTGGAGCTCAGCAGAGAAATTATTCCAAACCACCATAACAGTTTCCACATTCCGAGCATTCTGGCTCATTCCCTGTGAAATTCCTGACGCAGCACTCTGAAAGAGTGTTTGAGATAAACAAGCAGCATATTGGCACTGACCCTGGCACCGCTGTGCCCTCATAAGACCTTTCTGATGCCTTCTGCTGCTGACCACAAACTAAACTTAGCAAAGGTTTAAAAAACAAAACAAAAAAAGCAGTGTAACCAATGTAAAAGCCAAACTGGATGATTACATCTTCTGAAGAAAACATGCACAACTCATGAACTCACAATAATGTTAGTAATAGTGATTGGCTACTGTACCTTTAAGACTTCTTTATGTAAATGACCTCTGTTATGATTATCTAACAACTGTGTGAGAACAGGGTACATGAACGTAATACATTTTGTATCCAAAGAGCA
This sequence comes from Onychostoma macrolepis, assembly GCF_012432095.1. NCBI lineage: Eukaryota > Metazoa > Chordata > Actinopteri > Cypriniformes > Cyprinidae > Onychostoma > Onychostoma macrolepis. The sequence continues at coordinate 6,575,027 of NC_081162.1, forward strand.
ATTAAAGTCCTGTTGTCCAAGATGAATGAACACTACTGTTCAAAAGTTTGGATTTAACTTGTTTTGAGGATTTGAAAATGTTCTTATGCTTACCAAAAGTCTCTTATACTTACCAAAACTACAGTTATTTGACCAATTGTGAAATATTATTTCAATTTAAAAGTACTGTTTTCGATTTTAAAATATTATAAAATGTAATTTATTTCTGTGATGCAAAGTTGAATTTTCAGCATCATTACTCCAGTTTTCAATGTCACGTGATCCTTCAGAAATCATCCTAATATGCTGATTTGTTGCTCAAGATACAGTTCTTATTACTATCAATGTTGAAAACAGTTGTGCTGCATGATATTTTTCTGGAAATTGAAATTTATTCTGACATTATGAATGTCCTGGTAACACTTTACAATAAAGGTGTCATTCATTAACATTAATGTATTAATTAACATGAATGAACAGTGAACGCTACATTTAAGAGAGTATTTATTAAGCTTTGTTAATGTTAGTTAATAAAAATACAGTCGTTCATTGTTTGTTCATGTTAGTTCACAGTGCAGTAACTAATGATAACAAGCACAACTTGCGATTTTAATATGCATTAGCAAATCCTGAAATTAAAATTAACTATTACTAAATGCTGTAGTTGAGTATTCTTAGTTCATGTTAACTTATGAACTTTATTGTAAAGTGTTACCAATGTCCTTATTGCCAAAAAATGACTAAAAAACAAAAATCAAAACAAAACAATTACGGACCCCAAACTTTTGAACGGTAATGTTTGTACGTTCAAGGACTAGAAATAAAAACTGCACTGGACACTACTCTGTTGCATTATGGGCAAGGTATGTGTGTGTGTGTGTGTGTGAACTGACCACAGGCCCCTGCGGCCCGCTGTCTCTGAAGCGATTGGATTCTTTGTGAAAGCTGTAGTTGGCTCCTGAGGCTTTGGCCACTTTCTGCATGATGGCTTCAGGCTCCGCGTCCTCCTCCGCCCGTGCGTTTATAGTCACGTGAGCTCCCTGCAGAAACAGTGCCGTCAGTTTTTTTAGTCCCACACACATTCACATTCTCAAAACTCAATTTAAACATGCGTACGAAACCATCAGACGGAAGCATCAAGATTCACAGATTTCAAGCGAAACATGCCCACGCACACACTTCCGTAAGCTCTTACTGAAAACAGCTAGCTTAGGAGGACTACAAAACAAACAAACACCTTCTAATGAGAAGAGGATGCCTCCACCCATTTCCCTGTTTACACCAATGCGTCTGATGCAAGCAAGAGATTGGCTCAAATAAACAGGAATCTTGATTCAAACATCTTTTCTCTTTCATCGTCTCTAAAACAATTACTTCAAGTACTTTAATGTCCAAGGGGTTGATTTTTATCTAATTCCGCATAAGGAAGTTCAACGCATTTAATTTTTTAAATGCATCTGTACGCGTTCAACATTTTTTGACCATCATTTATTTATTTAATCAAACTGATCTTTTAGTGAAAACAACAGACTTCTCTCTAGTGGTCGTTTAGTGGTCTTCTCCAATCATTTAGTCTACTTAAAAGGTTGCCAAAATGCTAATAAAATTGATACAAATGCACCAGAAATTGAAGATATAAGGGCAAAAAAAAAAAAATACAAAAATGTTAAAAAGTTCAATAAACAGAAGGGTTGGCCGATATACCTAAGATTCGATATCTCGATGTATCTTTTGAAATTTTAACAATATTTTTGTTTTTGCTCTAGAAAAAGGTGATTTTCTTTTGCTGGTTTCTGATTTAAGACATGCTCTGTGTCCTGACTTTTTGGGGAGTAATTCTTCTTTCACACCCACATTGCTTGTTTTCGACATTTTGATAATGACGAGTTACGCTTTGTACTACTCGAGAGACATAAAGGTGGAGAAGGTGGAGTGAAACCAGTGATTGGTGCGGTCTTTGGCACATTAATCTTAATTTTCAACAATATTCGATATTCGTCAGGGCTGACAGCCTTGCGGTTAGTGCGCCGACGTATAGCGCAACTGTGCTCGCGGCAACCCGATCTCGATTCCCATCTTGAGGTCCTTTGCCGATCCCACTCCTCTCTCTCCGCCCAATACTCTCCTGTCACTTCTCTACTCTCCTATCCAATACAGCATAAAAGTAGTGGACCATACGTCCTCTTTACCCCGGACATGTTCTCTTTTTGGACCTTAAATGCGTCCGGCCTGGGATTTTTGCTTTCTATAATCGACATTCATTGAGTGCATTTTTATATTAAAGCCCTGCGTGGGACTGTTTTCTTAATCCTGCTCCCAATTAGGCCTGTCGCAATAATCAATATATCGACTTATCGCACAATATATATCGCCCATTATATTTACTTAAAAATGAATGTCTTTTGTTTTTTGCATTCCACTTGCGCCTGTGTCTTTTGCAGCTTCTCACACATAACGTGGTGTAGTCACAAGGTGCTAGTTCATATTTGAAAAAAAGCTTCTACAAAAGAAGTTTCATCTGCAGATATGGCCTTGTTTAGGGATCTGTGCCTTTGTGCATACGGACATCTGACTGCTAAGTAGGGATTGAGTTTTTCAGCAATAGTGTGCACCCTTAATTTACAGAGAAAACAAGGTCAGAGAAAAACAAAAGTTCTTTGTCCATTTTTCTTTTTTTCTACTTGTTACTTTGCACTTTTTGTTTGTTTGTTTGTTTATTTACTATTTATTCAAGTTTTTTAAAAGTATCTAATATGTTGATGTTTAGTTTTCATGATCTAAATATTCTTAAAAATTAAACGTTTGTTGTCATTTGGAAGTGAAATGAAAGCCTTCTCACATTATTATGCAGTTACATTCTGATTATATATTCAGTGGCATAAAATGGTCTTTAAAATGACAATAATATCGCTTATCGCAATTATTTCTGGGGCAGTATATCACACAACAAAAAGTTGTCATCATGATAGGCCTACTCCCAATTTCTGACCACTACCGCCTGCTCCCACCAACATTTTAATGTTGAATATAATTTTCGTGCATCAGTAAGCTGCTATCAATATGCGGAGTAAGGGTGCTTTCACACTTGGTTCGATTGCCTGGTTCGAACCAGAGTTCGATTGCTCCGCCCCCCGCTGGACTGCATTCATATTATTTTATTTGGGTCCAAATCGCGGTTCGTTTGCGCAGGAGAAGGTGGCAAAATGCATAAGATTGTTCTCTGCATTTTTATACATTTAAGTTTTTGAACAGTTCATTTTGTTTACAAAGCTTCAGTGCATAAAGCACTTTCGTCTGTCTTACAAATGTACTGCAAATGCTCTAAAGAACGCTGAAAGCGAACAGAAATGAAATATACAGCTTTCTGCTTGCAGCGCGACAGTCACGCTCGTCAGAAAAGTGAGTGAAACACACACAAACCTACATTTTTATCAAATAATACGGCATTAATAGCAGTTCACTTCCGCGATTTGGTACGATTGCGTTCACATCAGCAGCGAACCGTATCGGAGTTCACATGAACTGTACCCCAGACCACCGTTTTTAAGCGGACTCGGGTACGGAAAACAGAAACAGTGTTCACATCATCCAAACGAACCGAACTCTGACGTCAATCAAACCCGGGTGCGCACCAAAAGCGCCAGTGTGAAAGCACCCTTAAATCACTTTGGAAGCAGCTTGTGTCGGATGCAGGGCTGCCAAATCCCCATTTTTTTTCCCCCCACAAAATATTGCATTAATTACATTTGACTGAAATGCTTGTATTGAAACATTTTGCATTCTACCTATAAAAACTGTGGTAGATGTTATGTTTTGTGAAGGATGGCCACTGGTAGGAAGCCTTTTAGCTGTGTTTATGAACAATCTGCTAAATGGTGACCATAAAATATGTATTTTAGGTAGCTATGGAAATTACATATTTTGAGTTTTGCTATGGGATATGGTCATTGCGCTACTTTGGGGGTTACTGTACTTTAATGATATACTGTAATTTAATTAATGATATTCTGTAATTTTATAGTGATTATCATGATAATTATGGTTAATATTTGATGCATCACCCAGCTTCTAATAAACAGCAAGTTAAAATTAAGTGTTAATATTAATTTACATTTTAGACAAAATACTATCAGTTTTATCTGTATTTTGCCAACAGTTCCAACCGAAGCCACAGCAGAACACAGAAGTTTTAAACAAATAGGTTAGGTGAATTATTCAACGACGCATGTGTGAATAGTTACTTGCTTCATTTCTGAATAATCAGCTGTTTGTTTCATATTAAAAAAATTTATGTAAGTTTTGTTTTTTCCATATTTCTACATTACCAATTTTATTTAAAAAAATAATAATCTCATAACCTTACTAATGAAAATGTAAAATCGCAGTGTAAATGCCTCTGAGCTGCATTAAACAAGTCTGTCTCTAGTGCAAAGATGGATTTTATTGATACTGATTTCAGACCCATAGTGTATTATTCTGATTGATTCAATTTAAGAATTTAGCATGAAAGACGCATACATTTAATTAAAGTTAAAAATCCCATTATAAAAGGTAAAAAAGCTGCTAGAAATCAATTTCAATTGGTAAATATCACCCCTTAATGGGAAAGTTAATTTCTGCTTTAAATTTGGACAGCCATAATTCTTTTTTAGACACAGTGAGAGCTTGTGGTCGGATGTTGTTATGCTCTGCATAACTACCAACAAAGCCAAACCAAATGTATCTGGATATAGCCCATGATGTCATATCCTGTTGTGAGCGTCTAGCCGCGCTGTGAGTCATAGTCAGAGTTCACAGACTGTTAACTCAATCACACAACCAAACACACTGTTCACAATACTCACACTGAAAAGAAGAACAGATTAGTACAGTTACCTTAAGGAAGTTGGCCATGGAGCTCACATGGTTCGCACACTGGCCTTTTCTGGAATCTTTAACACCCTCACCGGTCTGAAAAAAAATGAAAAAAGAAATGTCAATACCTGTAAACTTGAACAAAACATGGCTGCAAACATACATGTTAAGGGTGGCAAATGACCAAAACATTATCATATTTATTTTACATTATGGTAATGGCATTTATCCCAATATAGTTATATAACAGTAAAAAATAATTTATATATCAAATAACCAAGTGGCAGTACCCGTTTTAAGATAATCGTGTGAATAAATAAAATATACCATCATGCTGTTTAGTCCTGATGAATTTTTTATATCAGATTTGGTGAACAGGAGCTAATCTGATTCATATTTGACATTTGACAGAGGCACTAGGGCAATATGGTCAGTAAATCCTAAGGGCACCTCTGTGGTTCTATACAGTCAAGAAACAAAACCAATGTGATCAGTTACAGAAGGAATGAAAAACCCACCCAGTTGATGAGGACGTATTTGGGAAGGCCGGAGTTGGGGTCTTTAACACGGCAGAAAGCGTACATCACCTTCCCGCTGTTCAGCTCCTCGACCAACTCCTCCAGACCACCATCTGAAAACACACACATAATACACATTCACAGAAAACAAAAAAAAATCATGATGCTATCCTACTACAATCACTAATGAACTCAAGTTTTGATGCAAAATCTTTAAGATAATTTAAATAACTATATAAAACAATAAATACGACTGTAAAATTGAACTGGGCGAGCCAGATACACCGTTTGCATTTTGACCCAGGTATCAACGGAGGCTTTAGACATGATGTTATGCAGACTTTTTTGATCTAGGAGTTAGATTTGTCTCAAAATACTTTTAAAAAATACATTTAGCCTCTGTCCCATATCTCACACACACTTTCAGGGCTGAATTTTGCTGATATACATGAATATGCACACCTAGTGATGAACCATTTCATTTCTTTTTTTTTCATTTGAAAGTAAAAGTTTCTGCAAGGAAAAGGAATATCTATTTTCTGAAAACATTCATAATAATTATGTTGTTGGACTGTTAAGTTCAAATCAATTTTAGAGTTGATATTGCTAATTCTTGGATCATATGTCCTTATAAATTATATATATATATATATATATATATATATTAGGGGTGGCTAGTGCTGGGCGGTATACTGGTTCATACCGAATACCGGTGTTTATTTTTCTCATGATATGAATTTTTAAAATACCGCAATACCGGTGATACTTAAATAACGTTCGGAACGCAACACTGTTTGAGAGGGGTCTATTTTCACTATTGCATTGTGGCGAGGACACAGCTGTATGTGTTACTAAGCGTGAGAGTTCTGAAGCTGTAGAACGTGATGACACAGAAGAACTCATTCACAATATCCACCGCCCGCTGCCATCAGCTCCCGCATCTCACACCCACACGAGCGCGATTTTAGCACTATATTTAGCAACTTTCAGACCCTTTTAGCATTTTTTTTCCATAGAACATACAAACTGACAAACCTAGCGACATTTTTGGATAAACCTTAGCTATGGTTCAGTTGGAAGAGGTCACCAGTGCTGCCCCGCAAGCGCGAGATCTGACTCCTGGCACACTGTCGCCTCTCTCTGCATCTGTTCTGTGCAGCGAGCGGCAGAGAAGCACTGCATTCAGTTGGCCGTACCGCAACAGACTCGTCAGTAAAGGAGTACAAAACAGCGTTTCCAAGCACTTGCCGCTAACTGACTGTTTGGGATTATAAATATGAGCATAGTTCGTCTGTTAATATTATGCACTTTTTTTTGTTTATTTTTTAGTTTGTTACTCAGACGCAGGCAGTGTGCTGCATAGCCGCTCTTTAGTGTAACGTTAGATGCATGTTGATTTTATCAGACGATGTCACGATTATAAATGAGAGTGACTCATGTATTAACGAGTTGTGTTTAGTCACTATTTAGTGTGGAATTTTATCATGACAGTAAAATAGGGCATTCTAAGTCAATCTACTGCAGTTTTTCCTCTCAATCAGTAGAAAATGTGGTTAACACCCGGTTATGCATGAAAAAAAAATTAATACAGTCATATAATTTTGAAAAATACCGTGATATAAATTTTTGGTCATACCGCTCAGCACTAGGGGTGGCACGGTACACAGATGTCACGGTTCGGTACGTACCTCGGTTCGGGGTCACAGTTTCTTTTCATTTATTTTGAACAGACAGTAGTGCAAATGACATGTTTTTCCATCTAGATGTGAAAATACTAAATATTATTAAATGTTATATATATAAAATCTGTTTTGTTTTCATTGTGAGTGTACACAAATAAAAGCAGACCTTTATACAGTGATTATTAATAAGACAATAAGTGTTTGGAGTTGATTCTGCTGGTATAAGGAAACACACACACAAAACACATCAGCTCCAGCATTGCTAACTTGACAGCACAGTTGGTACTTTATCAAAATAAAATACAGTGAGCCAAACATCAGCGCGCGCGCCTCTGTGTCACCGTTGGAACACGACTGAAGTACAAAGCCTATCATTTACATAATAAATAATAGTTTAGCATTCAGATATGTTACATCGAAAATATGGAAATATTATGGCATATTTGGATTTGTGCCGAATGAGAGAGGTAGGATACACGAGCACAAAGCCCCATTTTGCAAACAGTTGAGTGCGCAAGCCTTTTAAGTATACTCCCTTGTCAGTCTATGTGAGAGACGCGTTCAGAATCAGCACATGGTCACTCTCTAGGGGGCTTTGTTTTCAAGTGCGCAACTCACGCATTCGCTGTTCTTCTGCTGGCGGTTATCAAACAGCACTGCATTACTGCGGGCGCCCTTCTGGATTGGGGGTGAATTGCCTGTATTCGTCGTAAGTCCTCATGCACCGAACCGAGACGCCCGTACCGTGACGGTTCGGTACGAATACATGTACCGTGCCACCCCTAGCCTTAATGCCAGTAAGAATGCATCGGTGTCGATGCTGTTGAGCAGGTCGAGGTGAATGCATCTGGTCGTCAGACACTTGAAGATGACGCCCCATCGCTTATCTGTGCGAAGGCCAATCTTGACCACGAAGGGCCTGAAGCAGTCGACTCCGGTAGAGAAGATGGGGGGTTGGTATAATCGCAGACGAGCTGAGGGCAAGTCAGCCATAATAGGTAGAGTCAGCTTAGCTCTCCACTTCTGGCACTTTATGCACTCTCTCTGGTGTCGCTTGATGGCTTGCCTGCCCCTTAGAACCCAGAAATGGCGACGTAGCTCTGCGAAGACCCTATCAGGGCCTGAATGGAGAAGACGCTTGTCAAAGTGCCTTATGATGAGTCTAGTCATCTGATGGTGGGGATCTAGAACCACTGTATGTATCTCAGCTTCACTGAAGCTATCCAATTGCCGTAGCCTACCTCCCACACGAATTAGACTAAACTCGGGGTCGAACTCAGGTGCAAGCATGTTCAGACGTCTGGCTGCGGGCACCTGGTTCCCTGATTTTAAAGCCTTGAACTCCTCTGGGAAGGAATCCTTCTGACATTGGCTCAAGATGAGCGCTTCTGCACACTTGTAATCTAAGGATTCTTTATTGGTATCTTGGGTGGCCACCCCATGGAGGTACCGGTACGTCACGTCGACCAAGGCACTTCAAGAAGCATACTAAGATGCATCAAGCATGTCTGGATTTCGATAATCTGCAACTAATCCACAGAAGACGGCTTGCCGTTATGGTGCACGATGTGGTATGAACCACGACTCCTCGTCTACCTGCTGGCCTTCTGGTGGTACCCTGACAACATACCCTGAGTCAAGGAGCTTCTGTATTTTAGCTTCGTACACCTTAGCTCTCTCAGGGTCTCTACTCAGGCACTTCTCAGTATTCCTGAGGCTGGACAGAACAGATTCCATGGTCCCCTTCAGCGGCGGAGCGTCTGGAGCACGAAGGAGTGGAGTGGCGTAGCGCCAGACTTTGTCAACTTCCACTCGTCGCGTCCTGGTCTCCAACATGTCTGCAGCCATCTGATCCTGTTTAGACTGAGACTTTCTCGCTGCGAGACGGAAGGACATATATACACTCACACATATATACACACATACACACATATACACATATATATATATATATATTTTAGGGGTGGCACGGTACATGTATTCGTACCGAACCGTCACGGTACGGGTGTCTCGGTTCGGTGCATGAGGCCTTACGACGAATACAGGCAATTCACCCCCAATCCAGAAGGGGGCGCCCGCAGTAATGCAGCACTGTTTGATAACCGCCAGCAGAAGAACAGCGAATGCCATGAGTTGCGCACTTGAAAACAAAGCCCCCTAGACAGTGACCATGTGCTGATTCTGAATGGGTCTCTCACATAGACTGACAAGGGAATATACTTTAAAGGCTTGCGCACTCAACTGTTTGCAAAATGGAGCTTTGTGCTCGAGTATCCTACCTCTCTCATTCGGCACAAATCCAAATATCCCATAATATTTCCATATTTGCGATGTAACGTATCTGAATGCTAAACTATTATTTATTATGTAAATGACAGGCTTTGTACTTCAGTCGCGTTCCAACGGTGACACAGAGGCGCGTGTGCTGATGTTTGGCGCACTGTATTTTATTTTGATAAAGTACCAACTGCGCTGTGAAGTTAGCAATGTTGGAACTGATGTGTTTTGTGTGTGTGTGCGTTTTTGTGAAAAGTCAGGACATAGATTTGTATAATGACAAAGGTATGACATAGGTATTACAAGGTGAAGGTCACATCTCAGGACATTGACCCATGTCCCCACTTTTCAAAACGCTTATAAATCATACAGAATGAGGTTTTTGGGGAAAGTTGAAATGCACAGTCTCCTGTAAGGGGTAGGTTTAGGTGTAGGATTGGTGTAGGGCAATAGCACATACAGTAAGTACACTATAAAAACCATTACGCCTATGGGATGTCCCCACTTTTCACAAAAACGAACATGTGTGTGTGTGGCGCGATCACTTCAACTGTTTCCTTATACCAGCAGAATCAACTTTAAACACTTATTGTCTTATTAATAATCACTGTATAAAGGTCTACTTTTATTTGTGTACACTCACAATGAAAACAAAACAGATTTTATATATATATAACATGTAATAATATTTAGTATTTTCACATCTAGATGGAATTTTTTAAATTTGCACTACTGTCTGTTCAAAATAAATGAAAAGAAACTGAGCATAGTAGATTACCATATATATATTAAAAGCTTATGTTCCACTGGGTCCCAACCTGACTCGGGAATGCAAACATCATATGCCGATTTTGCATGATGAGCTGAAACCAGTTAAAACCAGTGACTTTTAATTAGGCCAGGGTTATTTAAATATTAACAGAAAATACTCTTGCGATACTTCATATAAATATTTCATGTCAAAGCGCTTACAAGAAAAGTTTTGGAATCCCAATTTATTACTTAATAGTATATTAATCTATAAAAAAAAAGATACTATGATTAATAAAGATTTTTAGTATTCATTGGAGTCTTTTATCATTTCACTGTTGCAGTGATGTGTTATTAACACAGAGGCTGTGCATTAGTGATTTTAGCACATAACATTCTTTTACTAAGGTTAAAATCAATGTTCATTCTCAGTTTGCCACCTCAAAACACTCGCAGCAGGCTGAAGATGGACGTACTCTGACACAGTTTGCTTTAAACACTTTCTTACACGCTACATACCACATGATACTAATGTAAACAACTGTAATTCACTAAATGAGTCTCCACATGATCAAGACCACCCACCTCCTTTCTCTGCCAGCCTGATGTCATTGGTGTTTCCCTCATAGGTGAAGAGAGCCCTGCAGGGACATCAAATGCATTACATAAGCATTAAACAGCCAGGTCACTGAAGACTGAGGGCAACACGGCTCTGGCATTCATGAAACGCCGTCCACAAGCAATTTTACTTCCATAATCTAATGCATTTTCAAGTAAATCAGCATTTTGAAAGAAAAATAAAATAGGGTGAGAGTTCTTATCCATCAGGAACTGATTGGATCTGTGATGTCAGTCAGAAAGGAAAGTCATTTTTTGAGGTGGAGCAAGTTATAACATTACAACACATGCATTTGAATTCATATATTTGGCACAAGCTTTTATCTAAAGTGACTTATTGAAGCTATGTGTTTTTATCAGTTCTTGCATTACCTGGAAATCAAACCAGTTTGGCCAGTAAATCAGACTTCTATCTTATCTGTTTAGTAACCATTGTGATTTTAGTTCATATTTCTGTTCCAATATCAAACTTCCCAAATCTTAAAGGGAGGGTTCACCAAAAAATGTACTTCCTGTCATCATTATTCACCCTCATGTCGTTCCAATCCTGTATAAGATTCTTTCTTCTACGGAACATAAAAGAAGATATTTTAAAGAACGTTGGTAATCATGCAATATTGGGAGCCCATTGACCTCATGGACAAAAAAAACTCTCAAAATATCTTCTTTTATCTTCCACATAAGGAAGAAACTCGTACAGTTTTGGAAGAAAATGAGGGTGTGTAAAAGTTTACTTTTTTTTTTTTTTTTTTTTTACAATTTTTGGATGATCCATTTAACTTAAGACCTAAAAAGAAGAAATTCTGTAAAACAGCACCATCAAAGTTAATTAGGCCAAATGTTGACCAGGGTTACTAAATAAAAATCAAATCCGAAAAAATATGTTACTTGCAATAAAAAAAAATACACAAAAAAACCTTAAAACTCATGTCAGCTGCCAAGGCAACATTTCTCATTTTTATTTATTTTATCTTGCTCTAAAACAACTCAAATTAAAAATAAATAAAAACTATATTTAAAAACTAAAACTTTAAAATAAATAAATATTAAAACTTAATAAAATAAAAACTTTACAGACATACTAAAAACTAAAAATCACAAATATTTTAGCTAAAAGTAAAATAAAAACGAAAATCTAAAAATAAAAACTAATTCAAAATATTAATATTAGTATATTTATTATACTAAAATACAGTTGTTGCCTGACATCAGCAGAATGCAAACTGAAAAGCATCACAGCAAAAAAACTAAACTCTGAAACTAATATGAAGTAGATACTAAGGTGGCAGTCTGTGTGAGAACTCAGTCCTGATTCTCTCTAAACAAAGACACTTGGTACAGCAAGGAAGCTGTCAACTTCCTCTTTGAAACACAGAGCCCAAGTCAACAGAAGTCTGAAATAGGAAGTGCTTTAATGAGGAATAAGAACTGCAGCAGTCTTATTTCTAGAAGATCTCTCAGGTCAGATCATCCTGTGACATTCACGCTCTGTTGTGGTTTGATATGGAAATGAAAGTCACAATTGTTAAGACAAACCTGCTTCTTTAATAGATGTAGGTCGAGCCTGTTCCTTCCGGAGATTTATGACGACACGTCTAAACTGTTGATTTTGTAACATTTTGTCTGTCAAAATACCCTCTTTAATAGCAAACAAGCAGATGCAATATCTCTCAGCAAATTCTCAAGTAGTGCTTGACAGGTTGTTTTTATTTTTTAAATGCCAATATCATACAGACCAGCGAGAACCAACGGTGAGGTTCAATAATCCAACAGTAAGTCAACAATGAAAATGCTTCTACTTTTGTAATTACAAAATTCTGTATATTATAAACACAAGAGTTTGATTTGATGTTTATATGTAATCCAGCAAGATTTAAAAATGTACCAAAGGAACAATCGAAACAAAGATTTCTAAATCATTTGACAACTTTTCATTTTTTTGGTAAAAAGCCTCGTTTATTTTTGGAATTATATGGGTTAAAATGTAGAGTTTAAAATCCCAACTACAGATAAATTAATAAAATTGAATGACAGAAAAATAGATATAAAAAAAAAAAAAGGTAAATTTTTGAGAGGAAGTAAGACCTCTTTTTACTGGTACATCAGCACAATATGATGTAGTCCATGTTTAAGAAGCCAAAAAAGTACAAAACACACCAAATTACAGCATAAATCTAAAGCGACAAGAAGTGGCAGATAAATGAGAAGAAAAAAAAACAACTACAGAGATTTTTGAAAGAAGTATCTTATGCTCACTGAGATCTGCAAAAACACAGTAAAATAGTAATATTAAGAAATATATATTTTAATATATTTTTAAAGTGCACTTTATTCCTGTGATGCAACACTGGATTTTCAGTATCATTACTCCAGTATGCTGATTTAATGCTCAGAAACATTTCTTCTTATCATGGCTTATTATTTTGTTAAAATTATGAATATGTTGAATCTTCTAACATTATAAATGTCTTTACTGTCACTTTTAAATCATATTAATGCATCCCTGTTAAATAAAATGATTAAAAGTAATTAAAAGAATTCCATTTTGAACGGCAATGTACATGTTATTCTCGAGTGTCTGTATTTGTGCGATTTTTCTCAAATGATGTCAGATCTCTGGGTAGGATGATAAGTGTAATTAATGTAGGTCATTTATAATCACTCTTCATTTCTGAAGCGTTCATGACCCAACTCAAACAGCTTTCCCTCAAGAGCATCCAACGAATCCCGTCCTCATTTCCAACTCTTGAAACCGAAACTCACTTACACTTCAAGGTGCAAAGCTACAGGACTTTGGTCTGGTGTCAACCTGTCAAACATTAATATCATTTCCATACGACCAGACACCACTTGTGCAAGACAGAGGAAGTCTATAACTGTTTTCTATACCACAATTGGCATTGACACTCACACTTTTGAGGCAACATTCTGACAACAAATAGCAATTATTTTTGATTACAAGATTACAATGAGATTGCATGTAAATTGAGTCACAAATAGTAGGCAGGGTTTGTCAACCCCTGCAGCCATATATGGACAAAAACTACAGGAAAATAAGGAGGTAGGAGTGGTTCAACATGAGTACACTTCTCTAACCCCAAATTCTCCAGAAGTTGGGATGCTTATGATCTCATACATGCAAGCATGCAAAGCAAAGCAACACTGCACTGAGGTCAAAGCATGTGCATCATTTCATATAAACTTTCACCGTTGGCCAGAGAGCAAAAGCGTATTACTGGGAGAAAATCATTTCTGGAAGATTCAGTGTTTTTGTGAATGGATGAGGGCACGCGGATAAAGTGCAGTGATAAACGGTTACTTCATTGATTCAAATGAGAATTTATGTTGTGATAAATACAAGCAGGGCGACTAAAATGGCAAAGGAGCCGCTAACATGCTAAACATGAGGATGTCAGTTAGTGTAACAGAGACACAACCCTTGAGTCACTACTCACCAGTTAGTCTCTGACTTCTCATCCACCACCTCCTTATAGGCCGCGGTAAGAGCTGGGCCGTTTTTGCTCAGGTTCACAGCCATGATGGGGAAATCTGTGGGTTTTTGACCGTCCGACAACGGGGACAGAAGCTGCAGTGGAGTCCGGGGGTAGATGGGGATCTCTCGGCTCTACGCAGACAGGAAGCGCGCAGCGCCACATCACGTAGCTCTCACTCCTCCCTGGAGCGACGTTACGAACCCTACTACGGCGAAGGCGTAGCTCATGAATATTAATTACGCAAAGCGAGGTTCGCCCGGTAAGCCTTCCTGATTCGCTGCAGAGCTGACGCTAGTGTGTGGGCGGATGTCAGCTGGCGAATGATGACTCGGCTTATGAATATTAATGAGGTTCTGCGACTTCTGACGGTTACCAAGCAACTCTCCGCTTGAGCCCAGAGCCTTTGTCGTAGTAGAATGTTGTAACGCGAGCGGCGACGGCATCTGCTGGACCGGCAGGAGAGCCGCACATGGACGGGGTTACCGTTACTTGCTACCACTTCACTAATAATTCAATGAATGTGTGTAGCAGCGTTCCTAAACCCTAAAATTACCATTTAAACAACTTTACACTTCAAATAACAAAGGTTTTGGCAAATAAATTGAAAAACATCATTTCTGCCTTTATTTCTTAAGACAAGGGATGGTCAGAATTAGAAATATACATATAATTATAATTTAAAAATGCAGCAGCATTTTTCTGCCTTTTTTTCAGGATTCTTTGATGGACAAAGACCATTTTTAAAAAAACAAATCTTTGGAATTATTATTATTTATATTTTTTACTTACCCAAACATTTTTAATGGTAGTACTTTATGGTTTAAAATATTAAAGATCACAACTATTTTCAACAATAGCAGGGTTGGAATTTTCTGCTTTTTTTCTCCTTCTTCAGAGACCATTTTTAAAAATATAAATCTTTGGAAATTTTTATTTATTTAGTTATGCATGTATGTGCCCCAAAATTGCGAATGGTAGTATTTTATGCTTTAAAATATTAAGGAGCACAACTGTATTTAACACTAACAATATTAAGAAATGTTTCTTGAGCATCAAATCAGCATATTTGATTTCTGAAGGATCATGTGACACCGAGTAATGATACTGAAATTTCATCGTTGCATCACAGAAATAAATTATATTTTTACATTAATTGTGGAATTTTTTATTTTTTTTTACACTGAACAAAATCTTAAATGTCTCAGAACAGGATTCATGTTTCATTATGAAAAATAACAAATATTTTGATCTTGGGGTAAAAATATGACTTTGTGTGTGTGTGTGTGTGTGTGAGAGAGAGAGAGATTCCTCCATTAGACATTAAAATGTAATTGAATTAAGTCAGTGCAGTAGATTAAGAGTAAATTCTGAAAGTCTGTGCTGTTGTCTAAGAATAAATCCAAGAGAACGCATTAGACAAAAGGAGCTTTATTCACTAAAGTTGACACCTTGGAGGTTAGTCTCAGCTGTACTGAGTCTGAGGAGAGAGCTGGTTAGATGAAAGGGTTTTCTAGCACAAACAGTTAGCAGGAGAGGTCATTATGGCTCTGTGTACGTGTGTATGTGATACACAAAGTAGTACAGTACCAATCAACAGTTAAAACACAAAGTAAACAGTACAGTACAGTTGCTTATACATTGATGGTTAAGGCTAAGGTTTTATTGAGGGTCTTGAGGGAGGTGAGAGAATGGAAAAAAGATCCCTGATATCTTGCAAATAGCTGCGGAAAAAAGGTTGTAACCTACCAGAGTGCAAAGCATGCTATACTGCCTTAGCACAATCTCAAAACTTGACCGGCTGCTTCAGATGAAGCAACTCGTAATTCCAGGCTGACTGCATTTGAGCTGATGACTGGAAGACGACAAATAAATAGCAAATAAATAAATAAATTAAACAAACATTCTACTTCCAGATGCACAACCAGTGAGCCACATTTAGTAGTGAAAAATTTGCTGATACGAAGACGGTATCGTCGGTCTTTAAATCAAAGTTAGGAGAAGTTGGCATAACATTTTACATTCAATTCAATTTAAAAGAAAAAAGAAAAATTCTATTATCATTTACACACCATCATGTTTTCTAAATCCAACCGATGACTTTTTTCGGTAAAACACAAAAGGAGAAATTTTGAAGTATGTTCACGCTGCACTCTTCCACACAATGAAAGTGAATGGTGACCACAGCTGTCAAGCAACAATAGCAACGTTTTCAAATAAACATTTACTAAAATTTTAGTTCGGAATAAACTTTCACGGCACTTTTTATTCAGAGCTTGAAAGTTCATGGTCCCCATCCGCTTTCATTGTACGGAAAACAGGAGCGCGTGAACAACAACCTCCAAAAGTTTTCCTTTTGTGTTTTACAGAAGAAAGTGATCAACACTGTTGGGAAAAGTGAGTAAATGATTGCAGAATTCACATTTTGGGGTAAACTATCCCTTTAAAAGCATATCCAAAGCTATACCGGACACAAAATATCAATTCTCTTGGTGAAAGTACACATATATGGTGCTAAATATAATTCTGGCAATATTTAGCCCTTTTCAGGGAGTCTTGAGCCATGGGCTTGTGAAGAGCAGCACCAGGAGGTGAGAGTGAGGAGATGTTCACACTTCTTTCCCGACGGAAAGCGTTTGAGAAGCGCCTTCCCAACCCCCGAGCTCCAGTTCAGACGGGTGAAGAAATATTTTTTCATTCTGCTCCGTGTAAACATCTTGATCATCCACCTCTAAATAGGCAGCCACGAGTTAATGAGTGCATTTACAAAAATTAATTTACAGTAAAAGAACTTGAGTCCAGCACCTGCGCTGGTCATACATCAAACGTACCATCTACTCTGTCAAAAATTAGTACTATTAGTGACTACAGGAACAAGAGTATCTAAAGATTATTAAGGATTACACTCTTGAAGACAGATTTGTAGAATAGATAAATGCTAAACAGCCGAAAAATATTGCATTCATACGCTATGACGTGCCCACAGCCTGCAAATCTGAAAGGGGCATAATCACATTTGGCAGAAATGGTGGCATTTGTTAGTTTTTTTTCCACACAGTCCCACCGTTCAGCTTTTTTGCTCCCTCTTTTTTCTGCAAGCAAATTGGGTGAATTTTTAAGACAAGTATAAAAATCTGCCTTGATTCCTAAAGCAACTTCACAATACTTATCAAAACAAATACTTACACATCTGCCATATCATGCACATGCGGCTGAGGTGAATTCAATTCAGTGGCCGTTCGCATAAGACGCGTTTTTGCGTTAAAAACAGGTTGATGGAGCTTTCAATGTACACTTGTTGGACAATGTGTTTATCCATATGTACAGTAAATATGGTTAACGTGCCCCCAGAGCAATCTGAGTGGTCCATTCTTTTAAAGTCAACACTGCGCATCAAACAATAAACAAAATAGTGTTTGAAAAAAACGTCCGTCTAGTGCATGTTTACACAGAGCAACATTAAAAATACAGCGCGAATGGAAAGCAAGAGCATGTCTTGTGTGAACGGCCAGCTTAATTCTGAAAACGACACTCAAGGTTAAATAAAGAATATGTCAAAAGGAGATATGATTATAACCAAATAAAAATTACAACATTTTTATGTCTAATAAATAAAAATAACACTGTGTCCTAATGAGATGCAATGCAACACGACACAAGATAAAAGGTTTGTTTTCCATTTTGCTTTTTGTCCTAATCAACAGTGATGGCGACAAGCGATGAGCAACAGGTGATTCGATTAATTTTTTTAAAATTTATTTTTCAATTTCTGCTACCCCGTTGCTGACAATGATTAGACCTATCTCAGGAACGTATGTGTTTTGTACAATATTAAAATTTCATTTGTGTTGTCATTTTGGTATGAATTTAACGCCATAATGAAAGCGACAATGGATAATTTACCTCAGATCTTAAATACACAAGAACGTTCAAACAGATCAAACAAGTGTATTTCACAACAAAATGACAAAATTGCATCAGTCACTGATACATTTTAAAGATTGTTCAAACTGTTAATTTGAATGAAATTAAATTTTTATTTATTGCACAGTGAGAGAGCAGTGAGCTTTCAGAGAGAGCTCCGCCCACACACTCATCTGATTGGCTGCGATTTGTGATTTTCTGATTTTGTCACATCTTGCTTGTCTGTGTCCGAAATCGCCCCCTATACCCTTAAAAGTTCACTATTTGTAGTGGTGTCCAAAACCAAAGTGGACATTATTGAGCTCACTCATTCAATCCCACGATGCACTGCTATAACTAGTGTACAACCGATGTACACTCAACAGTGTACTCAACAGTGTACTCGGTGTCCAAATTCGCACACTTGTTTTCATTCACTCCTGAAAGTGGACTGTATTAGTGAAGTAACGTAGGGAATAGTGAATGAGGGTACAGGGGCCGATTGTCGCTGGAATCTCATTGCATTGTTAGGACATGGTGTTATGTTTTTTTTTTGTTTTTTTTTTATAGCGCAAAGATATAGACTCACTTGACTATTTTTATGACCTCCATTTGTTCAAAAATCAAAATCACATTTTCTCATTAGGGACACAAACTTTTCCTAAATCACATTCGTAGTGTTTTATGGGATAACACTGAAACGGCAGGAAGTTGGAAGGCGGAGACAACAGTAAGGTCTTTCTGACGCTTGATTTTTTTACATTCTGTCTCAAACTGTTAAAAATGAAAGTGCACAGACAACTACGGTTTCCACAGGGACTCCGATGGGACGGTACGATGGTTCAGACATGATCAATCCTGTCGCGCCGCCATTCCAACTTCAGCCCAACGTTTCCTCATTCAGTGATGACAAGAGTAAGAACGCCAACAGTAACACTGAGAAAATCACAATGACAGTAATAAGAGAACTAACAGTAGTACAAGTCTAACTTCCTGGGTTGTGGTACCCCGAGGTTTGTCCGGTTTTACAGTTTTCCTGGAGTTTTCCAGGCTAAGCCGTTGTGATGGCGGATCTGGGAGAACGGCACATGACAGCGGATTCAGCACATAGCGGCCAACGTGTACCAGCGGCTCTCACCTCCTCACCTCCGCCTTCTGCTTCCCTTTCCAGGGTCTGGTGTTTAGACGTCCCCTCCCCTCAACATTCACTTCTTTTGACTCCTCTTGTTCAAAGTAAAAACAGGTTTCTCTGTCCGTTTGATTTTGTAGTGTTTTAGTGGCAGGCACTCTCACATGGCGTACTTTTGCGTCCATTCTCTCGCTAGTCTGTTGTACCTACGAGTAAAAAAAGGATACACTCTTATGATGTAATTCAAGCTACATTTCAGATGACAGTAGCTGTTGACTTGCATTTTTGCTAAACATTTTTCAGGATTCTTTGATGAATTGATAGTTCAAAAAGCACAGCATTTATTTAAAATAGAAACTTTTCGTAACATTATACATGTGTTTACTGTCATTTATGATCAATTTAATGCATCCTTGCTGAATTAAAGTATTAATTTCATTAAAAAATATATATATAAAAAAAATTAAAAATAATAAAAACTTACTTACCCAAACTTATAAATATAAGAAAAAAATCCCCTACATATTGGATGGACTTAAGGTGAGTAAATTAACAGCAAATTATCATTTTTGGCTAAACTATCTCTTTAACCATGTTAGTAACTTGCGACCATAGTCGGCTAACGATGCTTTTAGCAAACGCACCTGTCTGGAACATTTACCCATCTCTAAACATGATGCTGAACAAAGCAAACTAATGTTATTGGTCACTTTACTGTACATGTCAGTCAGATGGCCTCCTTCTGCAAAAATGGCTACAGAGCCGAGACTTTACACCGTCAGTCAAAGACCTGAATACACAAGACTAACATGCCCCAAACAAGCCAAGATGAGGAAGAGCATATTATTAATGGGTGTAATATGGAGAGGAGTTTGGGTTGCAGTGTCACAACTAACCTGGCAGATTAATGCCGAATTTAAGTCTCACCTGTGCATGTATTGGCTATTTTAGAACAGCTCTGAATATGGCTTATTCAATCAGAGTGAACAATCTGCAGTGCAACAGTTCTACTGTTCTTTTGTAGGGATGCACCGAAATGAAAATTCTTGGCCAAAGCCGAACAAAATTAAACACTTTTTTGCATTTTCCCCCTCCATGTATTTTCCCTTTTTTTTTTCACCATTGCATAAATTAAATAGCCAAAATGTGCTTTTTACTGTTTTGTCTTGCTTTTCAAATAAAAAATCAATTACAAAGCAACATGTCTATTAGATCCTGTACCCACTAAATTACTGAAAGAGTTGTTACCTGTAGCAGAAGAACTGCTTCTCAGTATTATTAACCCATCGTTATCTTTAGGTCACATCCCAAAACCATTCAAGCTGGCGGTTATTAAGCCTCTTATTAAGAAACCACAACTAGATCTTGGTGAACTGGCAAATTACAGACCCATTCTGATTATGTCTAAAATTTTTGAAAAAGTTGTCTGCTCAGTTGTGCTCCATCTTGTAAAAAAAAATGATCTCTGTGAAGAATTTCAGTCAGGTTTCAGGCCCCATCATAGCACAGAAACTGCACTTGTTAAAATTACAAACGACTTGCTTCTTGCGTCAGACCAAGGCTGCATCTCATTGCTAGTTTTACTTGATCTTAGTGCTGCGTTCGACACTATAGATCATGACATACTCATAGATCGATTACAAAACTATACGGGTATTCAAGGGCAGGCTTTAAAATGGTTTAGATCCTACCTGTCCGATCGCTACCACTTTGTTTATTTAAACGAGGAGTCATCTCAATTATCACCAGTAAAGTATGGAGTACCACAAGGATCTGTCCTAGGTCCTCTGCTATTTTCAATATATATGTTGCCCCTTGGTAATATTATTAGAAAATACGGGATGTTATGCTGATGATACTCAACTATATATCTCAACAAGACCAGATGAAACTTCTAAATGATCTAAGCTAACAGAGTGTGTTAAAAATGTAAAAGATTGGATGACCAATAATCTTCTCCTATTAAATTCAGATAAGACGGAGATATTACTTATTGGACCAAAAAAAACAGTACACAGAATCTTTTAGATTACAATTTGCAACTAGACGGATGTACTGTTACTTCCTCTACAGTCAAAAATCTATATTAGACAGCAACTTGTCTTTTGGAAATCATATTTCCAATGTTACAAAAACAGCATTCTTCCATCTTAGAAACATTGTCAAGCTACAGAAAAGCTAATTCAGAAAAGCTAATTCATGCATTCATGACCTCTAGACTGGACTATTGTAATGCACTGCTAGCTGGTTGTCCTGCATCTTCAATAAACAAGCTACAGGTAGTCCAAAATGCAGCGGCTAGAGTCCTTACCAGGTCAAGAAAATATTATCATATTACCCCAATTTAACAGTCTCCGCACTGGCTCCCTATAATATAAATATTATTACTTGCTTATAAGGCCCTAAATGGTTTAGCTCCTGCGTACCTAACTAGTCTTCTACCACGCTACAATCCAACCCGCTCCCTAAGGTCACAAAACTCTGGACTTTTGGTAGTACCTAGGATAGCAAAGTCCACTAAAGGAGGTAGAGCTTTTTCACATTTGGCTCCCAAACTCTGGAATAGCCTTCCTGATAACGTTCAGTGTTCAGACACACTCTCTCTGTTTAAATCTAGATTAAAGACATCTCTTTAGCCAAGCATTCACATAATGCATCTCATAATCTTGTACTGCAGTTATATCTGCTCAAATGCACATTATTATACTTTAGCTTGGGTTGAACAAATCATTTTTGCTTGGATGGAACAGCAGCTACGCTAATTATGTCTCTATTTGTTTCTCTGTAATGACAGAAGCTTCAGTCTGGATCCAACCCTTAAATGATCTGAGATGACCAAACACCTGAGAAGAGATGATGCCAACCCCTCAGAGGATGTCAACCCTCAGACAACACATAATTACCAAATTTTGCCATAAGTTAAATATATTAAGTTTCTACAATATATAAATATATTGTAGAAACTTAATT
The DNA here is from genome assembly GCF_012432095.1 of Onychostoma macrolepis. Lineage (NCBI taxonomy): Eukaryota > Metazoa > Chordata > Actinopteri > Cypriniformes > Cyprinidae > Onychostoma > Onychostoma macrolepis. The sequence goes on from NC_081162.1 coordinate 6,597,198, forward strand.
TCCTGTAAAGCTGCTTTGCAACGATTTGTATAATAAAAAGCACTATACAAATAAACTTGAATTGAATTGAATTACAACTAAACTACTATTTAAAAATATTTACTTAACACTGAACATTTTTTTTAACATTCTAGCAGACATTATACCAACAATGCACAATTTAACTTAAAATTAATAAGCTAGTAAAATAATATTTTTTGGCCATTTTTGAGACCCCCTTCTTGAATCAGGCATGTATTTTTTACTGTACAAATAAATGCAGCCTTGCTGAGCAGAAGCACTTGTTGCGCCTGGGAAAACTTGATTTTCGCGTTGGTCTGAATGAAAATGCAAATTCATTCTTTGCCACCAGGTGCCCCTTTTGGAGTGTTAAAAATAGCTGTTTCCCTGGTAACGGCTGTACACAAACACTGCGCTCACAAACACTACTTTAAATGAAATCGACCAATCACCGCAGATTAGCGTCACGCAAAGAAGGGGTTTGGAAAGATGAATCGTTGAGCGAATCGTTTGGGAGTCGTTGAGCAAATAAGGTAAAAATAAATGCATATTATAAGAAAATGTAAGTGTTTTTTGACCTTGCATGCATGTCAAGCTGTTGTTGGGGACTCCCAAAACCAAAATATGAACCTTTCATAACCCATAATAGGGGCACTTTAAATGCTTCCACACTGCTGACATGTTTGCTGCATTAGTGCGCGCCTCTGTTTGATCGCATCACGTTATTGTTCGGTACATATTATACGGTCTTTTCTCTTATTCGGCCGAACACCGAAAGAGCTTTTTTTGACTGAATAATTTAAGGTTGCAGAACATTCGGTGCATCCCTAGTCTTTTGTTCTTAATCCAAATGGTACATAAAGCTGTTTTTGTACTGATGGCACACTTATCATGAGTTATAATTTTGACGTCCATCAAATAAAAGCAGAAAACCACCACAAGTACTTTTAATTTATATTAAATTTTCCAAAAATAGGCATTTTATCAAAAAACTGAAATGAACACATGTAATGAACAATTAAAAAAAAATTTAAATGTGCATGTAAGGGTCACTCACTTTTCTCTGTCTGCTTTATATGTATGTGCGATCTCAGGTACCAGTGGGTCATCTGGGTTCGGGTCACATAACAGGGAGCAGATGGACAACAAGACTAAAAAAAGAAAGGGAACACATTAAAAACATATAATACCAAAACATACCGATCGTCTCTACTGTTGGAATGAGGAGCTTCTCTCACACTGCCCTGTGTTTGTTTGTCATATAACACAAACAGATTCCCGTGGAGAGATCCAAACTAGGTCATTGCTTAGAACAAAGAGTAATCACTGCAGTCTGAAAGCATCACCCACACCGGGCTCAGCGCTCAGAAACACCAAGGCTATACAGTACTCAAAACAAACAGTCAAACAGTCGGTTCAACAAGTGCTCAAGCCACATGAGAACATTATAATACCTCAATTATAACAATCATCAGTCGGTTTGAACATGTACTGTAGGATCCACTGGCCAATGCAATTAACCTGTACACTAACAGCATGTTATAATTTGGTAATATAATTAAGTCATATTTAAAGTCAAAATATTTAACAATACAATAATGTTTTACTGATGCAGTATTATATTCATTCTAATCATAAATGATGTTAAATTAATGCAAATTAAAATATTTTCATAGAAAAAAAGTCAATACCTGCATTTCTTTAACACTTTAACAGTTAATTCATTGTAAACTAAAAATGAAAAAATATTTTTACACAAATTAATCTAGATCAGTTTCTAAATATACTAATTGATTTCAAGTTGTCCAAGTATGTAAATTATGATTATTGAAGAACATACTGCATCAATTTAACAATTTATTGATTAATGCATCTAATTATGGACTAATAATTAATTAACTTCATACCTGCGATGTGAATACATCATAAGTACCATTCAAGATTTTAATGTTTAAACTTATGTAAGACAGTAATATTTTGAAATTTGGTAACACTTTACAATAAGGTTCATTAGTTAACAACATTAGTAAACATGAACTAAGAATTAACAGTACTTCCACAGCATTTATTAATCTTAGTTCATGTTAATTTCAGCATTTACTAATGCATTATTAAAATCACAAGTTGTGTTTGTTAACATTAGTTAATGCACTATGAACTAACAATGAGCGAGTGTATTGTTATTAACTAACGTTAAAGATTAATAAGTAGTGTAATAAATGTATTGATCATTGTTTGTTCATGTCAGTTAATACATTAACTAATGTTAACAAATGACACATTGTAAAGTGTTACTTGAAATTTTATTACAATTGAAAATATATTTCTATTTTAATATATTTTTAAATGTTATTTATTTCTGATGCAAAGCTGAATTTTCAGCATCATTACTCCAGTCTTCAGTGTCACATGATCCTGTTGAAAACAGTTGTGCTGCTTAATATTTTTGTAGAAACCATGATACATTTTTTTCAGTATTAATTGATGAATGCAAAGTTCAAAAGAACAGTACTTATTTCAAACAGAAAGATACAGAACTGAATTGATTATTGGAACCAAAGTTCAGTGAGAGAAATTGACCCCTACACTAAATATACTGAATCCAAGCCAGGTGGCTAAAAATTTGTGGTGGATTCAGATTTTAATTTTAAAGCTTATGTACGTAATATAAGCAAAACTGCATTTTATCATCTGAAGAACATTGCGAAAGTAATATCATTTCTCTCTCTGACCAATACAGAAAAATTCATGCATGTATTTATAGGCTTGACTATTCTATTATCTACCAAAGAAAACAATTAATCAAATACAACTAATACAAAATACTGCCATTAGAATATTAACAAAGACTAAACAGAGAGACCACATTACACCTGTATTAAAGTCATTACACCGGTTACCTGTGAGATTTCGTATTGATTTTAAAAATCTTTTATTAGTTTATAAGGCATTGCATGGACTTGCTCCAGACTATCTTTCAAAAATGCTTGTAGTATACGAACCCAGAAAGACTCTTAAGTCTTCAAATTCTTTTCTTTTAACTGTAACCCGCCTCTGGAACAACATTCTTCTTAATGTGCTGAAAGCATTAATACTGTAGTTTTAAGTCTAAATTAAAAACTTGCTTTTTCAGTCTGGCCTTCCTATAATGTCCTATAAAATCTTAGTATATTGCATATTTTATGTGGGTTTTTATTTTCCTTTAATTAAATGTTTTTGTTGTATATTTTACATTTTAATTATGAGTGATATATATGAGTGATATATTTTACATTTTGCTCTTGTATTTTAATGGGTTATTTCTATTTTGTATTTGGTGCATTTTATTGTTTTGTACTTGATTTCTTCTTGCTTGTAAAGCACTCTGAACTGCATAAACTTGTTTGGAAAAGTTCTATATAAATAAACATTTGCTTGCTTGCTTTGCTTTACTTTCATTTGTGATCAATTTAATGCATCCTTGCAGCAATAAACAATACATATACAGCAATAAATTATTTCAGATTTTTTTTATCATGCATTGAGACATTGCCTGAATCTTACCTTTAGATACAGTAAGTGCAGGTGACCACTGAGATCGCAGGATGTCCAGACAAATACTTCCGTTACTGTTAATATTGGGGTGGTAGATTTTTGTTGTGAATGCGACCTGTCATTCAATGCAGAGAATATTGATTACAGCATGACAAGCCATTACGTTCATTTGCATTTGTCTAATATCACAAAGCAACTGACCTTTGGTGGTTTAAAGGGGTAGTCTGTTGGGAAATGAATCGTAAGGAAGAAAACCCCTCCTTGATATGGACTGTCATTCTAAAAACCAAGAACACAGCTTTGCTAATGTATGCATGTACTGTTTGCAACTGTCACAAAACAGGCAATATTTCAACACGTCACAATAATTATATGTATGATAAGGACAAATTAATTCAAAAATAACATTCTGTTAGTTTAACAATGCAAAATGTATGTACTGTGATTGCATGTGGAGATCAGCCAATCAGAACAGATGCTAATTACATATAGCAGTGTTAAAGGTACAGTAACCTGATTATTTCACTAAACTTTAACTTTTTCTGGTACGAGCAACCTTTCATTAACATTGTAAGTGGTCCTCTAGCAGAAAATATAATGCTACAAAAGGTGTTAAACGTTCCCTTTAAATAATTTAAAAACCTGTCTTAAAGGGATAGTTCACCCAAAAATGAAAATTACCCCATGATTTACTCAAGCCATCCTAGGTGTACACAGTTATATTAAAAAAATGTCTTCCAAGCTTTATAGTAGCAGTGAATGGATGTCAAAATTTTGAAGCCCAAAAAAGTGCATCCATCCATCATAAAAATTCATTCACGGAATTGCGCTGCGCCGCTGCCTGAAGCATCTTCACACATAGACAAAACTTACTAGAGTGTGACAAAAATGCATATGTAAATAAACTATTTAAATTCACGTCTCATACACTTTAAATGACCTTTAAATGGAACATATACACGCGCTTCGATCTGGAATCATGGCGGAATATCCTGTGAGGTTCACTTCGCAGGGCACTTACGTTCGAATAGAAAAAACGTCAGAAGCGGTAAGAGATACACACAAAATGTGCAGAGCGGGGGGGCGCGAGGACTGGAATTGAGAACTGCGTAAGCTCTGGAGAGAAGTGACAAATGTAGAAGCACAGAGGAGAGAGTAAATCAAAAACATTGGTCATGAATTTGGAGTACAAAACGAGGATATGGAAAGAAAAATGTCAGAGGATTTCGATATAAGCCAAGAGGAGACTGGTTTTGCTTTGCTGTAAACAAAACTTGGTTCTCGCGTGACTAGCATATTCTCACCGGCGCTTGCACTACACCTCTAGTGAACGTGTGTAGGACAGTTAGCAGAAGCTAGATACACTATATTCAGGATTCTCAAGTTATAGCAAAAGTTTGGAGTGAGATTAGGGGAGGGGCCACACAAATGTCCAGCGCTCTCTCCACCCTCAATACCACGACTGAGGTGCCCTTGAGCAAGGCACCGAACCCCCAACTGCTCCCCGGGCGCCGCAGCATAAATGGCTGCCCACTGCTCCGGGTGTGTGTTCACAGTGTGTGTGTGTGTTCACTGCTGTGTGTGTGCACGTTGGATGGGTTAAATGCAGAGCACAAATTCCGAGTATGGGTCACCATACTTGGCCGTATGTCACTTCACTTTCACTTTTTCACTTTCACACAAATGGGAGGAGTCACTCAAAGGGGAGGAGCAACTCAAATATTTGCAGCACCCAAGTTTTTGCTAGCAGTTCAATTTTACCTATTGTTCATAATTGACCAGCACAAATAGAAGTTATAACATTTGGTAAATCTGATGAAAGACAAATTCATTCTAATAAAATAAAAAGATTTATGTATTTAAAAATACAAATGTATCAAAAATAAAATAAATTTTGGCTCAAACGAGCCAACTGAACAGCAGTACTCAATGTACATACTGTACACATATATATTACAGTACTTACCCTGAGCATGTATGTCAAACTGTGTGTGTGTGTGTGTGTGTGTGTGAGAGAGAGAGAGACAAAGAGAGAACATTTCAGCTTATGTTTCTTTTTTTCTGTTGTAAATATTTGTTGCACATTTTGATGCCTGATGACGGGGTAGAGGACTCCCCCATAAAGCACTGTCATGATAATAGCGTTCCATCTAGAGCCAAACTGTTTCTAGTTTTGGTCTTGTTCAAACCCACCATGGAAAACACACTGCATCTGAATTTGAATTTGGAGAAGCCTCAGTGCTTTATATGGGAGCCCCCTAACCCTGTCATCAAGATGTGCAACAAACACAACAGAAAAAAAAAATTCATAAGCTGAAATGTGTTCTCTCTCTCTATGTAAAACGATTTATTTTATTTGGATGAATTTGTCTGTCTTTTATCAGATTCACCAACTGTTATAACATCTCTAGTACTTTCCTTTCAGGAAGCCAAAGCTAAGTTAAAGCTTCTGGTTGCAAAGCAGTTGGAGAGTTTTTTTTTTTTGACTGCATCAATAATACTTTAGCGCGAATTTGGCTATATTCCCCAACATCAGCTCTCCTCTCACTATCTTTTCACAGGCAAGTGATTTCGTAGAGGAATCTTAAAATCGAAAAAATAATAAATGAAGGGGTTACCTACAGCATTCATCGGATCTTTCTCTTCCAGTTTACACTCCATGTGCGCGCGCATCCATGTTGCTTAGTAACGAACCCGCTTGCAGCAGAATTGCGTAATTTAAAAGGAAACAACAACATCCTAATTTCTGATTGGCTGGTAGGTGGCATTTAACTCTGTATAACTCGAGAGTCGAGAGAGCTATGAACTCAGAAGAAAACTTACCTCCGTATTCCTTCATCTATTTGAATATTAATTGTATAGTAATTGTAGCGGGACAAGTTATCCCTTCTCAGCATGAGAAATACAAGGTGTGGCGTGAGAGCGTGTGAACTGGTTGAAATGCGTGAGTGTCACGCTGAATGCGTGAGACTTGAGAGCCCTGCTATATTGCCAAAAGTATTGGGTCACCCCCTTCTAATGAACAGGTTTGACTACTTTAGTAATTTCCATGATTACAGATCTTAATGTTTAAGCGTATAATGGTATTCTTGGGAATTGTGTGATTCTAATTTTAAAGTTCTTCCACACTGACTGAATCAATCATTTCTTTTTGAACCTTGCCTTATACACAGAGGCATTGTCATGTTAGAATAGAAAAGGGTCCAAACTGTTGCTTTAAAATTAGAATCACACAACTCCCTAGAATATCATTATATGCTTAAACATTAGGATTTGTACTCATGGAAATTACTAAAGTAGTCAAACCTGTTCATTAGAAGGGGGTGACTCAATACTTTTGGCAATATAGTGTATTACAGTTTATAAAGTTTTAAATAATGCTATTTTTCTTACACAAACACATCGCTTCACTTCAGAAGCCGGAGTTGTGTAGAGCACTTTTTATGATGGATGGATGCACTTTTTGATGCTTCAAAATCTCGACCCCTATTCACTGCCATTATAAAGCTTGGAAGAGCCAGGACATTTTTTAATATAACTCCGATTGTATTCGTCTGAAAAAAGAAATGAAGTCATACACACCTAGGATGGCTTGAGAATGAGAAAATCATGGGATAATTTTCATTTTTGTGTGAACTATCCCTTGAACTAATTTAAGGGTTACCACACATTTTGACCAATGAATTTACATGATTTACCCATGAGATTTTAAAGTGCCCCTATTATGGATTTTTATTTTTGCAAAAGCAGCACTGCGCTCTCAAACGCTGCTTTTTCAGGCATTACAGGCATGATGAATTGAAAATGAGACCAATTGGACCAATCACTGCAGAGTAGCGTCACGCAAAGAAGGGGTTTGGAAAAATGAATCGTTGAGCAAGTAGATAAAAATAAATGCATATTATAAGACAATGAAAGTGTTTTTTGACCTTGCATGCATGTCAGCCTGTTGTTGGGGACTCCAAAAACCAAAATATGAACTTTTTTTTTACCCATAATAGGGGCACTTTAAGATTTTTATTAATCTTAAATGTATTTTTTTTCCAGGACCAGAAATCACAATTCCCTGATATTTCATGACTGTGGGAACTCTGTAATTTGAAAAGAATAAGGCAGAAAAATGGCTGCTTACCGGCCCCATTATTGTTGCCTGCCAGTGAAACACTGAAAAACATGATTCATTATATAAAATCAATGGGCAGTAAGTATTGAAGCAGAGCAAGAACTGATCCAATGTTCTTGCTGAAAATGGTAGTTAGTGTTGGATCACTTCTAGAGTAAATACATGCGAATATCTATATATTTAAACAGTAATCTGACAAAAATATCTCAATAGTAACTTTTTATAATTGACTCGTTCCTCATTTACTCACAGTCCTCTCCGACTGGACCTGCTGAACACTGAGCTGGTGGATCTCTCTGTAGGTCTGTCAGCTCCTGAGGGAAACAAAAAGGCCTTGTCATGTAAAACAGCATTTTTTTGTGCAATAACCTTGATTATTTGCTTATAAGAGTACTTCAGAGAAAATTGATAAAAGACACAAGTAACACAAAGGATTCTTGGTGTGATCAAAATTTTATCAGCACCAGGATACTTCATTTACTCAAAATGCTTTCTAAAAACAGAATTTGGCTCATGTTAGTGAAACGTGGTTGCCAACACATACTCCTAATGCTTTGGCTCTGAGGTTTGTTTCCATATTGAGATTTTTCAGGAGCACTGCCAGCACAACCAACGCTACGGCAGTCATCTTATAGTACCTCACAAATGGGTCTGAGAATGAAATATGGCTGTATAAACAAAGGGTGTGACTGAAAATATCAGGGTGTACAGAAATATCAGCTGTGGAAAACAGGCTATTCGTATGTGCTTCTTTTACAAGATAACCTCTAACATTTTTCAAAATGTGAAAATGCATCTGTGTGAATCTCCAAATGACTTTCATAAAGACAAATATAATGTGCTAATGATTTAAATCAGCAATAATTCAAGGTAGTACAACTAACGATGTATCTCAACGCTCACCAAGGCTGCATTTATTGATCAAAAAACAGTATAAACTGTATTTTTCATATGTTTTTTATATAATTTATTCCTGTTATGTCAAACCTGAATTTTTCAGCTTTATTAGTCTTCAGTGTCACATGATCCCTCCGAAATCATTCCAACATGCTGATTTGACGCTCAAGAAACATTTCATATTAGCCTAATCTTTTCATTTTACTAATGTGTAATAATTTACATTTAATATTTTGGTGCAAACTGTGTTGCTTTTTGTTTTTAAAGGATTTTTTTGATGAATAGAATGCTGAAAAGCATTTATTTAAATGACAAATAATTATAAAATTACAACGCTATAAATGTCTTCATTGATCAATTTATTGTATCCTTGCTGAATGAATTGATGCACTGAAAAAATTATTCATTTAAACAAAATACTTTTTTAACGGTAGTGGATATACATTATGTTTAAAACGGTATTAACTTATTTTCTTTTAATTTGGAGGTAAAATTGGAGTTAAATATGTTCCTGATGTTTCATGAGATTCACCCATGTGTATTTTTTATTAATGTTTTAATGATATTAAATCTGTGCAGGCATTTGAACCAGTTGTCTTTCAACAATATAACCGTTGCTACAATGTTAATCTGAATTATAGAAACTTAATCTACACTTCTTTTCATACAAGAGCTGGGCAATATTTACAGTGTCCTTTTTGTCAGTCGCACACCAACTTCTCTACTGAGGTTTGTTAGTTCCATGCACCGATTGTATTCTGACAGTGCGGCTCAGTATTTGACATCAGGTGTATTTCTGTAACTGTTCTGAATCATTCATCTGAAATATCTCATATCTCATCCTCATGGCCATGTCACCTCTGTAATTTCCCTCTTGAGTGGTTGTTTGTATTGCTAGAAGTTGCTGTCTGACTCACAGCGCCTGAAAACACCTCTCTAAAGATAGATGCAGAGCGGTCAGCTGTTCACCGACAGCACTTTCAATAACTTTAACTCTCAGCACACTAAAAAAAACATAATAAATGGCTTTAATGGATCAGTCCATCATACCTAACACTGTACACAACAACAGATCGACATTAAATGTCATTCATTGACATCAGTGCAAGAAATAAAAGAATGAACCGTCCCTCAAACTATCTGACCAAATAAAACTATATGCTGAATTTAGGGACAATTATATATTTTATATATGGATTGCAAGTTTATGGCATGACATATATCATACCATAAGCATGCAATCCAGTGTATTGATTTATCCTCCCCAGAAAAGACTGCATAGTTTAGATTAAATCAATGTGCACAGTAAGTAAAGTAAAAAAAAAAAAAGTGTCAAAAATGTAATTATATTTACAGTCCAATGTTTCAATCAACATGCAGCCTGTATTCACACCTGCTATTACATTATACTTACATGCTTAAATACACATAAACAGGTTCTAATTTCTGATATCGTAAACATGATCGTTGCACAAGACTGATCCTTATGAAACGAACTCTGGCAGGAGCAGCACAACAACACACCACATACTGTGTTACATCTGTGCTGCTTTTAAAGGGGGCGGAGCTTTTACAGTCTATTGTTGATCTGTTGTTGACACTCTTTCTTGACCCTTTGTTAATGTAACATGGCATTCGGCACAAGTTAAATGTCTGATATCTAACATTAGTCATGGGTCTGTATGCATTTTAATTCAATATCTAAAAATGTGCATCCAATATTTTTTTTATGAATGGATCAACCTTATTATTTCAAAGGACCTCTCAAACCTTAAAGGGATAGTTCACTCAGAAACGAAAATTCTGTTGTTTATTCACCTTCAAGTCATTACAATCCTGTACATTGTTATTTTGACTTCAAAAGTCTGAATTTTTGAAGACCTTTTTTCCATACAAGCTCCAAAATGTACAAATCACACCGTGAAGTATCCTAATATACTACCCAGTTGCAATGTGATAAGATTCCAGGTATAAGTACATTTATCTGTCCATGTCAGATGTGAAAAAAAAAAAAATCACTAATTACAGCCAATAAGAAGAGCGTGTGGGCGGGGCTCTCTAAGTACATAATTAATTTATTAAAAATCAATGATTTTAACATTATTCAAAATACATACTCATTGACTGATGCAAACCTTGTTATGAAATATACTTGTTTGTTCACAGTTTGAACATTCTTGTTTCCTTTAAGTTTTTTTTTCACCATCTGAGGTGAATTATCAGTTGTCGTGTTTATTATAGCAATTAAGTCACACAAAAATTATACTCAAAGGATTTTAATATTGTACAAAATGCGAGTACTTGAGAAAATCTTTAATATAAGATGTATATTCAGAGTCTGAAGTTATACGATAGCTTTTGTATTAGAAACAGGCCCACATTTATGCCGTTATTTCTTCTGCTGAACACAAAAGATGTTTCAAAGAATATGGGTAACCAAAAAGTTGATGCACTCCACTGACTTCCATAATATGAAAAAATAAAAAACACTATGGAAGTCAAGGGGGACCATCAAAGGTAGGTTTGGATGCACACAGTCTTCAAAATATCTTCTTTTGTGTTCATACAGGCTTGAGGATGAGTACATGATGACACTTTTCATTTTGGGTGAACTGTGTCTTTAAATTTTGGGCTGTTCCTTACAAGAAGACTCTGAATATAGCACACAAGTCAATTGGGATTTAAAAAAAATTTTTAATACTCCTTTTTGGAGCTAGTCATTAAAAATGTTGGATATTTTTCCAATTTCTCCTCATTTAGAAAAACAAAGCATGAGGGCGAGTAAAGAAGGCCAAAATTCGACTCGTTTATTATAAAACACTCAGATTACCGAATCCCTGAAAGAAGTACACAGACTCCAAGTGATTTTTTTCTGTGATTAAAGTCGTTGGTTATGCGGACAGGGTGGCGAATCTGTTAAAAATACCCTCCGCTGTCCTAGTGCCCTATTTGCCAAGCCATATATGGACACACTGACATTGGGGTTCAGCATTTGGCAACTTGAAAGCAGTTGTCGCCCATCACGCATGCGCACCAGCGGCGCTTCGCTCATTCATGATGACCGACAACAGAAAAGATACATTTTAACAATGTTTCCAGCGCCCACGCACTTACATGCCACAAATCTGTCACAACAGCACCCGCCAACTCCCAAATCATGCGTTATTACGCGCACAGATCCTTACGATACAACATCGCATAACGACAATAGCCGTTGCTCACCCTATATCGCATATTGCGCAAAACAAACACTCACGATTAGCCGTCTCTAAGTGACGGTAACTGTTTATAACAGCATGTGTGTGAATCTGTAATGATCAGAAAGACACCGTGCGTCTGTCGACTGCATGCATCCACCATTGGCCATCCGTCTTTGTCTTGACCAGATGGGGACAAAATGAGAAAAGTGCGACCGCTTTACATCACAACAACATTAGAAGATGATGAGCAGGACATTGACAGAGGCTGTGAGGTTATGCGATCCACACAATGCACACACACTCACCTTTTGGATTCTTTTCAACGCCATTTGCTCGCTGTGTTACAGCACTGTTTGATCTAGTTCAGAGACTGTTGGCCTGTACAGTTTGGACGAGAACGCTGCCGTTTTTCTCCTCAGTGTCACACGTTACGTTTGTAATAACACCAAAGCACAGATTTGAACATTCACACCGCTGTTTGAACGGCAGTCGCCGATTTGAGAAATTCTTACCCCCTCTAACCTCACTGACAGTTTTTAGTGCTGTACTAGACAGCAGGAAGGTAATCTCGCGATACAACGCAAAGGATTTTAGATAATATCGCGATACTAGAGCGTGCGCTTGGGGTGCGAGGTGATGCTGGGAAATGTAGTTCTGTGAGTGTTACGCTCGTAATTTGCATAAAGGGTAATTTAGTTGTAATAATAATCGAAAATGAAAATTAATTGACTTAATTTAAATTAATATGTTTATTTTTTAAAGAATATGTTTAATCTATTTAGTTTTTGTTGTTAATTTTATATATCAGACTAATTCAAAACCCAATTTTGCTCATTTTCAAACAGCCTTTAAAGTATAGAATCTTTAAAGTAAAAAAATAAATAAAAAAGCCCCAAGAAAGGTCTCTGTTAAATGAATTTAACCTATGTTTGTGAAAGAAAGAAAGAAAGAAAGAAAGTAAGATGCAAATAACACAGTGGCGTAAACTGTAAAACTGTGATTATAGTCTATGATTTACATTAGCTTTTAAGTTCTGGTGCTTTTAATTAGGCTTCAAAATTCATAAAAGTGATATTATTTTGTGAAGATTATGATGGACAAAACGTGTAAATTTCATGAACTATGATTGAACACAGAGCTTATTTTTTGCGATAATCCAAAAGCCTATGGAAAAAGCCAATAGGTCGAGGAATGCTAACAGCTGATCGGCCTACAAAGTGACATCATAGTTCCCCCACTCAACCTTACTGTTATTAAGTGCAATAAACTTATTATTCTTATTGAATGTATTGTTACAATTAAAAAATGGAAAGAACACATCGTCAATGGACTGCCCACCCCAGTGCTGACTTTCATTATGGTCTTCGGGTTCTGGCCTGACCCTCGGCTGGATTCGGTGGCACTGGTGGCACACTTCTGGATGGGCTCACTGAGGACCTTAAAGGTGAGATACCGTGGTAGTTCTGTGTCCCAAAATGCCATCTTGCCCTCAGGCCATGTGGTGGGGGCTGTAACCTGGGACTTGAGGGTCATGTCAGGTGAGCCCTGGCTGGAGTTGAGGTGCCTGGTGGGCTTGCTTTATTTCCTTGGCCAGTTCACCTTGCCATCTTGCAGTGGTGTCATGCTTTCAAAATGTTGTCCCACCCAGGTGTGAGCGGTCAGTGGCAGAGTTTTTGGTGTCCGGCGATGGCAGATGATGATTATCTGTTTATGTCTGTGGGCTTAATATCCTTTGGTAACATGGTCAGTTTAAATTTCAAAGTTATCTCTATAATTTCTGTCTGCTTCACCCAACGGCCAATACAAGCAAGTAGGCTGTGCTTAGGGGTGAGATCCAGGAGCTCGGGGATCTGTTCTTTGACTGTGTGGACGCCGAGATCAAATTCTACCAGTGAGACAGAGCAGGTAAACAGAGAAATGTCAGCGTATCGTTCACACATCTGACCTGTGACTTCTACTGTCATTGTGAATGTCACTAGTGTTTGCTGATCTGCCTGGAGAGAGAGAGACAGTCCAGAGCGCAGTGTTCCCCTGATGCCATGCCAAACTAATTGTGATGTCCATGCCTCACTAACTGTAACCTAAACAAAAAAACACACTAGATGTTCATGTGAGTGGATCACCATAATCATGTGTAACTTTCACACAGGGTGGTCATATACACTCTTAAAAATAAAGGTGCTTAAAAGGTTCTTCAGTGATGCTATAGAAGAAACATTTTTGGTTCCACAAAGAACCATTCAGTCAGAAGTTAAAGAATCATCTCTTTCTTACCGTTTTATAATCTGAAAAACCTTCTTTCGCCACAAAGAACCTTTTGTGAAGCAGAAAGGTTCTTCAGATGTTAACCTTCTGAGGAGAAACATAATAAGATATCAATGATTCAAAATGTCTGGCATCTTTATTATTACCGAAACATAGGTAGTTCGTTTCACCTTATGGATGTTTGAAATAGAAGTGGAGGATAGCCCAGAAAACGGCCTAAATGCTGTGACCAGTGTTGTGTTTATGTAGGCCTAATTGTTCTGACTGTAATGATTGTGTCCAGTAAGGGAACTTTAATGTAATAGAGGCGAGAAGAGAGAAAAAAGGAGATAGCCTAGTACAGGCCGGGGTAGGCAACGTCGGTCCTGGAGTGCCAATGTCCTGCAGAGTTTAGCTCCAACCCTGAAAAAAAACTCACCTGCCTGTAGCCCTAGTAATTCTGAAGACCTTGATTAGCTTGTTCAGGTGTGTTTGAATAAGGTTGGAGCTAAACTCTACAGGATAACGACACTCCAGGACCGACGTTGCCTACCCCTGGCCTAGTACACCATGCGGTCTCTGTGCGTTCTTTGCTTGCTGATGTTAAAAACATAACAACCACCCTGCTAAAAAAAAACAATAGAAGCCCATAGAAACCATCACAGAAATTCTAATGGTTTCCATTAAAATACCATTATAAACCATTAGCTTTTTCCAGTAAAACCATTACAAAATTCCTTTTTGTAGTGTGTTTTGGGCATTTTTCCAATAGGATTTAACATCCCACCAATAGAATCCATCACATACCAGTAGACAGGGTTCTATTGTTTTTTTAGCAGGGCAGGTTTATGTGCAAATATAAAATATATAAGTTGTCTGTTTAGTGTTTATTGCAGTCTACCTTTGTACAGCTATTGTTATGCTAGTTGCATTAAAGTGCATACATACTAAAACTCATTAACCAAACATCCTCACTGTGCTTTTATAAAAGAAAAACTACGAACTACAGTTCGTTGCAGCATCATACAACGCTACCAAACAAAACAATCATCATATCAAGGTCATCTCAAGCTGAATTGCTTCACAAAATGATTCACTCTTTCGCTCGAAACAATGGCGAAAACTGCTGGTCAAAACGGCGTATGCAACGTAAACACAGTCAAAGCGTGGGTTAACCACTGATCTATAATATATTCTCTATTATAGATCAGTGGTTATATATTTGTTTATAAAACAAAAGTTTTCTAGAAAGTGTAACCTATTGAATGAAGTATACAAATAATTAATACCATTAAATATGAAGAGTCCTTCTTTTATTAATATATTATGTTTGTTTTTGTGTCATCTCACCCAGGGTTTGGTAAATAGGCCATTTAGAAAAATTAACTAGCATCTATCTGTTAACTTAAATTTGAAACTAAATTATAAAACCATTAGCCACTACTACTTGACCTTATTTGGACATGACAAGGCATTGACCAATCATTTTATTGTCCCACCATAGGCCACACCCACTTTACGCCTGCAAACTAGTACATTTGCGTTTCTGCGCAGAGCAGACTTCGGCGTCGTGAAGGAATGGATGGATTATTTTGTTCGGGGCATTTGACTGAAGATTGTTTTGTAAACGAGGTACAGTGTAATGGAGAGTTCACACAAAGAAACATTCGTTGAAAGATGAAGCAGCCAACCGTATTGAATCTGACAGCAGCTGCAGCAAACCGTAAGTAACGTTAAACAAATTTATAATGCTTTGTCTGTAAATGGTTTTGTATTGTAATGTTTTTTTAAACACTTATTCATGGGGCGTTGGTACAACTGATCTATAAAGCTTATATTTACATTTATATAGTGGATAAAACTATTTCCTATCGAATGATGTTAGACAATCATAACAGTGGCCTTTTACTGGAGCCCCCTTTAAAATGGATAAGGGTCAGAATGAGGGTTGAAAATAATGCGGGTTTGTTTTGTTAACATTAAAGTGAACCTCAAGGAATGTGAGTTATTACAATAGTTAAAAAAAATCAGAGTCATGACAATTTAAAAGATGCGATTCTCATCAACCAATCAACATCGCCAGAGGAGGCAGTCTATTTTTGAATATTAAATGAGAAGTTTTTGATGCGTTATAAATCTTCTGTATGACATAACATCACAGCAAGGACTCTAACAACGTTAATTTAATTAATTAGCTAATAATTAGACCTGTACTAGTCTAGACTTGTAGGTCATCTTATATTTCATGCAGTTTACTGTTGACAAACGTGATGCAAGACAACAACTATGTAGTCCAAATGCAGTTATGTGCCTCCAAAATTCAAAATATTGGGCCAAAAAGTGGCGCTGTATGAATTTCTGTCTCATATTTATATAATATGATAAGTGATATCACACGACTGCTGTTTTTGTCCCTAATAAAACGAGTGCAACAGTGATTGCACGAGTGATTTCATACAGCAGTTAAGTAAATTATTAAAATATTAAAAAGTTAATATTGTGTTATATTTTATACACAATATTGTCTGTTTTTGCTCAGTTTGCCGACACATATTACCTATTAAAACCACATCACAAGTGTTGTGCTTCTCCAAGCACACATAAACACAATTTCTGAATGAATCCGCGTTTTGAACAAATAGGGTGAATCAATTGATTCAATTAGCCACTCATAAAGATTTACTTGATTCCTAAATGAATCAGCCGTTTGAATCGAATGAATGAATAAATGACTCAATGACTTATTCATTAAGACATTTTACTGCCACCTACTGGATGTTTTAGTTTCTTTTTTAAGAGTTTAATTTCATTTTAAAAATATATCTACATATTCCAAAAAAAATCTATAGTAATAAAAAACTAATTAAAGGGATAGTTCACCCAAAAATTAAAAATTAAAAAAATTATTTCTAATTTTTGTAATATCGATTTCATGCTTTTTTCATGGAACACAATAATGGCTTTAAATTATCTTTTGTGGGTAATTTCTCAACCAAATTTGATGTGTGATTAATATGCAATTAATTAATTGCCAGACTATGTAATTAATTAGATTAAAAAAATTAAACGATTGTCAGCCCTGATAGAAATACTCCAAACTCTATAGTCTTCGGTGACTTATTAATAATAAGATGTATAATAATACAAAAGCAGGACGTCCTATCACAAGCCAACATCTCAGAGAATTGGTAGTCTTTGCATTACAGCTTCACTTATCACAGAGCTTGATGAAGCACCTCATCGGGTGACGGATGGGCTTCTGTGTTCAGTTTCCTGCAGGACTGCTGTCTTGGATGGTGATGTTGAGTGGTGTCCCGCCACACCATATCTATGGGAAGGATCAGGGCATCCGGTGGTGTGACGCTCTCACTCACCCTTGCTCAGCTGAGTCACTCTTACCATGGCGAATACCTGCTTTATATCTCTCACTGACAGTGAAGATCAATAGTGATGCCTCGCTCGGTGGGTGACGGTTGGGGTCCAATTCAGCTTCTCGCGGGAGGCTGACACGTGTTTGGGAGGTGTTGTGCTGAACTTGGTGGAGCTAGAAGGAGGCCAACACCTCCTGTGCTGTGGTGCATGAGAAATAACAACAACAATAATAATACATTATATTTGCAAATAAGCTGTGATGCAGCAACTACCAATGGGAGAAAGGAAAGTGGTCCGCCACCTGATACAGCTAGATACGGAAGAAAAAGACAAATAAATAATAACTTATAAAGAATAAGAATAACAGAGAAAACTAAAATAATAATTATAAAAATGTAATTTTTTTTATAGTAATAGTAGTAAATAGTACATGTAAATAATTAGAAATTGTATAAAATAACAAGTTGTATAATTATATGTATAATAAACAAAATAAAAAATAATTGACTTTTTCAAAATATAAAAATGATTAATGATTAAAAATAATGAATATTAATATGCTCAAACTTTTATGGTTATGTTAACCGTAACCATGTTGAGTGTGTGACTGTTTAACATCTCATATATTAAATGTTCACCAGCAATACAATCTCTTTTGTTAAAAGCATTGCAACAAGAAGGTTTAGTTGAACCCAAAGCATATATTGTATAGTATAGGAGATCGCTGGAGACTCAGCAGTGAGTATAGGAGATCACTGGAGACTCAGAGGTGAATATAGGAGATCACTGGAGATGTGATGGTGAGTATAGGAGATCGATGGAGACTCAGCAGTGAATACAGGAGATCGCTGGAGACTCAGCAGTGAGTATAGGAGATTGCTGGAGACTCAGAGGTGAGTATAGGAGATCGCTGGAGACTCAGCAGTGAGTATAGGAGATTGCTGGAGACTCAGAGGTGAGTATAGGAGATCGCTGGAGACTCAGCAGTGAGTATAGGAGATCACTGGAGACTCAGAGGTGAGTATAGGAGATCACTGGAGATGTGATGGTGAGTATAGGAGATCGATGGAGACTCAGAGGTGAGTATAGGAGATCACTGGAGATGTGATGGTGAGTATAGGAGATCGATGGAGACTCAGAGGTGAGTATAGGAGATCACTGGAGACTCAGAGGCGAGTATAGGAGATCGCTGGAGACTCAGCAGTGAGTATAGGAGATCACTGGAGATGTGATGGTGAGTATAGGAGATCGCTGGAGACTCAGAGGTGAGTATAGGAGATCGCTGGAGACTCAGAGGTGAGTATAGGAGATTGCTGGAGACTCAGAGGTGAGTATAGGAGATCGCTGGAGACTCAGAGGTGAGTATAGGAGATCGCTGGAGACTCAGCAGTGAATACAGGAGATCGCTGGAGATGTGAAGGTGAGTATAGGAGATCACTGGAGACTCAGATGTGAGTGTAGGAGATCGCTGGAGACTCAGGAGATAGGAGATTGCTGGAGACTTGAAGGTCAGGACAGGAGATCGCTGGAGACTTAAAGGTGACTTCATAGGAGATCACTGGAGACTCAAAGGTGAGTATAGGAGATCACTGGAGATGTGATGGTGAGTATAGGAGATCGATGGAGACTCAGCAGTGAATACAGGAGATCGCTGGAGACTCAGCAGTGAGTATAGGAGATTGCTGGAGACTCAGAGGTGAGTATAGGAGATAGTTGGAGACTCAGCAGTGAGTATAGGAGATCACTGGAGACTCAGAGGTGAGTATAGGAGATCACTGGAGATGTGATGGTGAGTATAGGAGATCGATGGAGACTCAGCAGTGAATACAGGAGATCGCTGGAGACTCAGCAGTGAGTATAGGAGATTGCTGGAGACTCAGAGGTGAGTATAGGAGATCGCTGGAGACTCAGAGGTGAGTATAGGAGATCGCTGGAGACTCAGAGGTGAGTATAGGAGATCGCTGGAGATTCAGAGGTGAGTATAGGAGATCGCTGGAGACTCAGAGGTGAGTATAGGAGATCGCTGGAGACTCAGCAGTGAATACAGGAGATCGCTGGAGATGTGAAGGTGAGTATAGGAGATCACTGGAGACTCAGATGTGAGTGTAGGAGATCGCTGGAGACTCAGGAGATAGGAGATCGCTGGAGACTTAAAGGTGACTTCATAGGAGATCGCTGGAGACTCAGCAGTGAGTATAGGAGATCACTGGAGACTCAGCAGTGAGCATAGGAGATCACTGGAGACTCAGCAGTGAGTACAGGAGATCACTGGAGACTCAGAGGAGATAGGAGATTGCTGGAGACTTAAAGGTGAGTATAGGAGATCACTGGAGACTCAGGAGATAGGAGATCGCTGGAGACTTAAAGGTGACTTCATAGGAGATCACTGGAGACTCAGAGGAGATAGGAGATTGCTGGAGACTCAGCAGTGAGTATAGGAGATCACTGGAGACTCATCAGTGAGTATAGGAGATCACTGGAGACTCAGCAGTGAGTACAGGAGATCACTGGAGACTCAGAGGAGATAGGAGATTGCTGGAGACTTAAAGGTGAGTATAGGAGATCACTGGAGACTTAAAGGTGAGTAAAGAAGATCACTGGATACTCACAGGAGAGTATAGGAGATCATTGGAAACTCAGAGGTGAGTACAGAAAATTGAAGGTGAGTATAGGAGATAGCTGGAGACTCAGAGGTGAGTATTGAAGATCACTGGAGACTTAGCGTGAGTTTAGGAGATCACTGGAGACTGCCAGTTGAGTTTAGGAGATCATTGAAAACTCAGAGGTGAGTACAGGAGATTGCTGGAGACATGATGGTGAGTATAGGAGATCACTGAAGACTTGCAATGGAACAGGTAAGACTTCGATGAAGGTAAAATCACTTGAGGATCCTTTACAGGCACAAGGAGCAGTCTGAGAGTCCATAAAGGTAACCAGACAATGGGTGCTTCTCAAATGGAAGGACACTTCCTTATAAAGCTGCCACAACATCAAGCTCCATCAAAGGATGTCTCAGTGTCAAGGATCCTTAATACGCAGTCTAATTTACAATGGAAGCCTGTGTGGGGCAAGACTTTGTGTTGCAAAAAATGTTAAAATTCACACAGTTTTAAAAGTATAACCATAAAACATATACATTATACGTGTTAACCGCATGAGCAACGTTATATTCATTTTTAACTGCTGTGATGACGATTTAAATCCGGTAATTTTTGCAAGACACGTGTGGATACTAGAAATGGACTGTTTGTTTACATACAGAAAACTGTCCTTTTTACATGTTACATGCACTTACTATAGTATAATAAAAGTAAATAATGCTTAACTGTTAACAGGGACCTGAGCAGTGCTGAGATTCTCCAGGATCAGGAGTCTGCTTGGAAGACAAACTGCAATATCCTGGTAAAGTAATGTGATAACCGTTTTAACACTATATGTAAAGATACTCTGAAAATGGACATGATGTGTTGTTGTTAGTGTGTGTGTTAAGCCGTGGATGAGAACAGGCAGGCAACAGTATCCTTCACTCTTCTCAGTTTGGCTGCAGGTGGACAAAGATTGCTAAACTAATCGGCACTAGAACAGTTCTACAAGTAAAGAGCTATGTTAGGCAGAACTTCAAAAATAATGTATGAGTTTAGCCCATTTCCACATTACCATATGAAAATTCATACGCTTTTGGTTCAGATGTGTGTAGTGCTTTAAAATGAATTCATTTATAAGGGAATAATTAGGGGTATTTTTTAAATCTAAATTCAAAAAATATTTCTTGGATTGTTTTTTTGAGTAAATAATATATTTTCTTTAGACCTTAAAAAATATGTATGCCTGATCTACAACATTCATCTAATGTTGCTTACATCAACACTGAAATTATTACAAGTGTATATGTCTACTGTTCAGCAGTTGGCCGGGTTCAGTGATCATGGAAAGATCTGTGAGAAATGGGTTTACATCACTTTGGGTGTATCTGAGAAACTTTATAACTATAAGTTAATGAGTTGGTAATTAGATGCTAATGAAATTACGAGCATACGACGTCCTATTTACGTTGTCAGTTAGTAAGTCATGAAATGACCAAAAAAGTACTTAAAAGTTACGTAACTTGTACATCGTGTGTTAGCTAGGTAAGAAATATCCTACCAGTTTGCAATATCGAACAGCATAATAGACTGTTTTTGTACAGGTAGAATAACTGGAAGCAAATGCTTGGCACAATAAAGTTACAAATGGCCCATTTAAGTTAAAAATAAGGAGGGTAACCATAATATTGACCATAATCCTTACAAATGATGCTTATCTTATTTAGCCACCCTAGAACATTTTTTTTATTTTTTATTTCTTGCTACTTCTATGCCCTTTATACCCTACAATAACTTATATTTAAATTATCTATATTATAGGCTTTCTAAAATAGGTTATAAAGTATAACTAAATTATATTTATAATACATACGCATCTATTATTTTATTTTTTCCTAAAAAATACAAGTCCCTGAAAATAAACATATACATTTTTGTTAGTTTCTTAGTTATTAGCTTTTCAATATCCATCTAATGTAGTGCTGTGTTGTCTCTATCCACAAGATAGCGCTGTTTGTCTATTTAAGTTGACAGAGAATCCTAAATATTGGTATGTCTTTTCTTTAGCACTTGCAGAAAAGCGCAGCACTATATTTCCATTATGTGACATGTCACATGAAGCACATGTCAACAGCATCGGGAAGCTGAAAACATAATAAAGAAAAGAAAGGTTCCGTGAAAAAAAGGTAAGTTATATTTTTGTGTGAGTGTGAATTTTGTTCTCCATACTAAAATTAAGCATCATATTTTTGCTGTAGCTTTTGGCTAACACGTAAATCCACGCCATTCAGATAAAAATCAAATCAAAGAAATAATGGAGGTAGGCCTTTTTAACTGAAAACTTGAACTGTATTCAAGCACAAAGAGTATTTCTCATGGGGTTGGGTCAGATACAATTGATTAATTATAGTATATGATGGCCATAACTGTTCTGTTGTAACTGTTTGTCACTAAGTAAAGCCTATAATTTTAAAGACCATTATAAGCTTTTAAATAGCCTATAATCGGTGGGTTCCCCTTGTGACAACCTTGTGTTTAATGAACTGTATCTTGTTTCCTGGGCAATAACAGTGGAAATGTTCAATAGCTGTTTTGTAGCCAAGACTTTGAGGTATGTCTATACAGAAATAAACCTTCCCTGAGAAATATTCACTGGAGTAAAAGTCTGCTTTCCCAAAAACACTGATAGTGAGCAATAATTTATGCAGGTAGAAATGTTATTTGCATCATATTTTGAGAATTATTTCAATTTTATAGTGGGTTATGACATTTCATACCACTCAATACTCAATGATCAGTTTCTTTATCATCTGCCACGTGCATGAGTATCAGATGGCCTTAATGAATGTAGTGTAAGATATTGTATTGTGTTGTAAAAGGCTGTATTTCGTCTCAGGTTTATCCAATATAACTGTGACACTAATGGCTTCTCTGTCAGCCTGAGGCAGAGTCATGATCTCTCTGAGTGAATTTTATTCCAGCTGCTTAACATTGACAGTTCCTCTCCTGTAAAGGTGCCCCTATTGTGTGCTTAAAGTGAGTAAGGCAGGGTTTATAGTCGCTTTAACAATGAGAAACTCTCCTAAAATTAAACTATGAGCTGTTAGGTCAGCGAGTGAACGGCTGACACAACCTCAAAAACTTTTCATAAATTAGCAGTTTTAAGTGTTAAGTTTATAGTAGAAAAATCAGGTCTTTATTTCCAGATCCTCAATGTCGATTGGTCAATATAGTGTTCTTGCAGAGCTAAATACAATTGTTTAAAGGAATATTTATACACTCTAAAAAAAAAATAAAAAAAAGATGGCTCTTTAAAGGTTTTTTTTTTACACGTAGTAATAGTTGTATTTAGAACCGTATCGTCCTGAAGAACACGTTTGTGTTGAAATGGTTCTCTGTGTTAGAGTTTACCGTTCTTTTTTTCCCGCTCTTTTAGTTTTTAAATCTGTAACTGTCTAAATTCTGTCAAAGTCGCCTCAGCATTGATTCTCTGGAGCTCAACATTCGCATCTTAAAATGTCTCCAGAGTTTAACTTTCAAATTATAACTTTGGTTAAAAGCTTTCAAATTGTAACTGGTTTCTTACCAATCATGTCCTTTTTTCTTTTTTGAATTTGAACAGAGCTTTTTAAAAGAGTGTCCAGCACGGTTTCCTTGAGGATATTTCTCTCGTCTTCTCCACTAATCAAGTAAGTGACAGAGAGATTGTATTTATGATACATATTGTTAAGGTTTTCCATTATTACTTAAGTTCATGGATACAAACATTATAGATATCCTTCTTTTTTTTTCATTTTAACATTGAATGGCTCACATACTGTCGGTCCATAATGGCTACTTTTGGCCTTCGTAAACATAAAGCTCTTACTTTACAATTAGAAGTTAACAACAAAAATAGTTTCAACCCTCGTTTCTTAAAAGACAAGGTGGTTA
The DNA here is from genome assembly GCF_012432095.1 of Onychostoma macrolepis. Classification (NCBI taxonomy): domain Eukaryota; kingdom Metazoa; phylum Chordata; class Actinopteri; order Cypriniformes; family Cyprinidae; genus Onychostoma; species Onychostoma macrolepis. The sequence continues at coordinate 6,621,083 of NC_081162.1, forward strand.
CAATCAAAGTAATCATTGACATTCTGGTCATTTTAGAGTTTCATGGCATGTCATATTATTGACATGTTGTAATATTGGAGGCATCTTGACACAGAAAATGTTTATCTTTACACTAAAATCATGTAAACATGCATATTGCTTATTTCTTTTCACTATACTATTGAAACAGTGAAAACATTTTTATTTAATTTAAAATTTTTTTTAAAGAACATTAAAAAGTGGAAATTAATTTTTGTAGTGTTGTCAATTCAGCTGAACTTTTATTCAACCCAGAAAATTCCTATTGTTTTTAAATAATAATGTTTAAATTTAGTTTTTTTAAATGTTTTTTTTTTTAGATTTAATAATATTTTAATACTATTTTTTTATTTTTAAGTAGCAACCATTCTTAAAGTAATAAAACACTTGAGGTTCTGCTATATTGTGAATATAAAGTAATTTTTCTAAGCATGTAATCCTTTTTTATTTTTCGTACGTAGTAAATTTTAAATCATTAAATCATCTCTGGAAAAATTATTTGAACACAAAGTTATAAAATAAACTTCAGCTCTTTGTTGTGCCTAATAACTTCCTTTACAGCATATTTATTGTATTTATTGGGGGGGGGGTTCCAATACAATCAAATTCAAAGGCATCCGATCTTATTTTACTCGCTATGAATTTCTGGGTGAACTATCCCTTTAACAAAATCTGTCATCTATATGAATATCTCATATTGCCACATGAATTGTGTTAGCTGACATTCCTGCTGCTTATTTAATGTCAGACATCCAGGTTGTTACTTTTAACCAATGAGATGCGGTTTCAAATTCCATCTGCAATAACTCTCTTAAGATTCCCCAGATGACTCAATTTGATTTGTACATTTTTCGAATGACATAAGTGCGTATCCGAGCAATGTTATTCAGATCAAGTGTTGCCGATCAACAGCACAGATGCATGTATCGTCTCTCAGCCAGCGCGTATAATAGCCCGTCTTCCATTAGTTAGCAAGGCCGGCGATACTTCATTTCATTATCTGTTTAGGCTAGCGGAGGAGCGCACTGCTGCTGATAAACCGGGGGATTGTGAGGGTGATTACTTTATCATTGTGCTGCCTCTATTCATGTGTGAGTCAGCTGGCTGCTCGAGTTTCTGCGCTGCCTTGTCTCTCGGACCCTCATGAGTTTCCCTCTCTGTGTTTTAAACAAGGCGAGGACAGAAGAGTGGCCATTCTCTTCACAGGCGCGCATGAATAGCTGGCACTGTTCGGTGCTCTTAAATGGCTCTCCTCAGTGTCAGGTTTAGGGATCTCTCTTCAGTGTGACACTGAGAAGGAGTGTTTTCCTTTTGCAGACCTAGAGATTCCAGCTGATAATATGGCATTGTCAGGGCTCATCCCTGCTCTTTGAATAACTCCAGTGTCCTGAAGGAGTCAGATGCAGTGCAGAGTGGCCCATCATTTCTTAAGGCACGGTTAGAAGGAACAGGAAGTCGCATGAGTCTCTGAGCGCTACTGTGACTTCCATTGGAAAGGAAATCTCTACAGTCTCAGTTGTTTCTCCTGGAAGGCAGTGCAGAGAATCAAACCTCAGTAATCTCACGTGTGTCTTCTGCAGAGTTTTAGAGGAGATTTCTTAATGGATCCAAAAGTCTGCAATCAATATTTCCCATTTGAAATATTTTCAAATTTTTTGGGACATGCTATTTATAACTTTTGGGACTTGCAGAGGTCTGTGTGTGTCTGATTTTTAATCAGATTTTTGTTATTATGTTTCGGTGTTATTAGTTTTAAAGAAAATAGTTTGAGTAATTTTAGCAGATATTATTAAACAAAAACAGTTGAATTAATGCATTATTAACATTACAGCTGTGGGAATGCATTATGTAAAATTAAGCAGCAAAACTGTTTTCAACATTGATAATAATCAGAAATGTTTCTTGAGCAGCAAATCAGCATATTAGAATGACTTCTGAAGGATCATGTGACACTGAAGACTGGAGTAATGATGCTGAAAATTCAGATTTGCATCACAGGAATAAATTACATTTGGAAATATAGTCAAATATAAAATAGCTATTTTGAATGAAAATAATATTTCACTATATTGTGTTTTACTGTATTTTTGTTCAAAGAACTGCAGCCTCGGTGAGCAGTTGATGAGCTTACAAGACTTATTTTTTCAAAAACATTAAAAAATATATATCTTATCAACCTCAAACTTTTTAAGGGCCACCAACTCTTTGTTTTGATGTCTATTAGGGGTTTGAAGCTTTTATTTGGTTGGTCACACCATCAGAAATAAATTGCACTCTGGTTATCACTTAAAATGAAGATGAAATATTTAATATTCTGCACTATTTCTGCTGTCTAATCAAATAATTGATCATGTGACTCTTTGTACAGACGGACAGATTCTCCAGCTTCTATTGAAGCACAAGATGCTCTTTGGATAATCTTAAATCATGCTGGAGAACACGATTCATTTTTTTATTTTTTATTTTTCAATTCAGTATCTCAGATTATGTTGATAATATAACATGTTATGAAAATAATTTAGGAAAAATATTAAAACAGCAAAATAGAAGCATTTATAGTTGTTAAACGATGTGACAGTTGATTTGATTTTTATATTGACAAAATATGTCTTGCTTTATTCAGAATTGCTATAGTCTTTGCCAATTTAGCTTTAACATACTTTATTTGTGGTTTCCGGTATATCTTGTGATCTAAAATTACACCAAGAAACTTATTTTACTACACTCTTTTTATATTTACATTGTCAATTTTCAGTTCTACTTGAGGGTTTGTTTTGTATTTTCCAAATAACATAATCTTTGTTTTACGTATATTTAATGACAATTTATTTACATCAAACCATTGTTTTAATTAATTAATTTAAATTGTTATCACCTCCAAAAGCTGCAGTAAATTATCCCCGGAACAGAAAATATTTGTGTCATCCGCAAATAAAATAAATTTTTGTATATCTGATACTCTACACATGTCATTGATATAAATTATAAACAAGTTTAGACCTAAAACCGATCCTTGTGGTACACCACAAGTTATGTTCATATTTGTAGGTTTCTGTTCACCAATTTCTACAAACTGTTGCCTGTTTCTTAGATAACTACTCACCCAGTCCAAACCAACCCCTCTAATACCATATCTCTCTAGTTTTTGTAATAAAATATTGTGATTTATGGTATCATATGCTTTCTTTAAGTCTATGAAAATTCCTACTACATGTTCATTTTTATTTATACCATTTGTAATTTCCTCAATTAAGTTTATTGCTTAGTATTAATAACATTTGATCAGTAACAGCATCATTTTTTTTAGGCTGGGCAAAAATATAGACAGCCAAAAATTTCACTGATAAAAAAGCCATTATATAATCAATCCAGACAGGCTGAAGCACTTGCCAGGCTTGTGTTTATCAGGGAATTCTTTGCGCTCGTGGCTGATTTCAGTAGCGCTTCAGGCCTGGGACGGGGGCAAGAGAAGTGTGAGTGTGCGTGTGAGCGCTCATAAAATTAGAGAGTCTCACACTCGCTCTCTGCCAGTGTTGGGTTACCCTAGACCAAACACGTTGCAGTATTTTAGAGTGTCTACTTTCACCACCCTAGTAATGATGGATGCCCCCAGGTCCTGGGGTGCTGTATGAGTGTGTGTGTGTGTGTGTGTGTGTGTGTGTGTGTGTGTTATAGGAGAGGCCTGACCTCTCTCACACTGAACACAATTGAAAGTGGCACTGTAATGTGAGCAGAAGGGCCTGTGGGTGATCTTGGCCCATTGGCCATATCTGAGTGAGAAAGCCCCCTTTATAACTTCCAGAAACCTAAAAGTTCAACACTCAAATACTATAGCTGTCCTCATGTCTACTTGTTTGTTGTAGTAGCATTATTGTTTGAAGATCTTTCAAAGACTTGTTATGGGACCAGATTTTTGCTAGATAAGTGAATGCATTTCATCCAACTAAATCAACCAAAAAATGAAATAAGTATTATTAAATGATTTAAGTATGTGCCACGCGCATGGCACAGCTGACACAGAACAGCATACGCTGTTTACATTCAGTGGGTACTCTCCAAAATGGTGCTAGGGTGACGCGGTGGAGACAAATTGTTGAATAAAGTCGTTATTTCTGTTTTCTTTGCGTACAAAAAGTATTCTCGTAGCTTTGTAAAATTACGGTTGAACCCCTGATCTCCTTGCTATGTTTCTGGACCTTGATCGTGGTAATTACATTGCTGTCTATGGGAGGGTCAGAAAGCTCTCAGATTTTATCAAAAATATCTTAATTTGTGTTGAAGTCTTATGGGTTTGGAACAACATGAGGGCGAGTAATTAATGACAGAATTTTCATTTGTGGGTGAACTAACCCTTTAATTATTTAATTATTTTTCTTTTATTTTTATACACTTCTCTTTTGTGAGGAACTTTTTTTTTTTTTTTTGTCCTTTATTGTGGACAGTCTTATTCATCTTTAACCTTTGTGTAGATTTGGAACTTGTTTGGTGACTAGATGTTAAAAGAATATACTGTTCCTTTTACCTAAACATAGTTTCGTTACTTTAAACAGAGCTCACGAGGTCACAATCACTGATATAAGCTTGAACTGAGCCTCAATGATCTAGTCAAACTGACAATGTCAAATGACAAACATTCCTTGAGTAGAAATGTCTGGACTCCAGAAATCTCCAAACTCTTGGGCTGCTTTGTAAATGCCATTACATTTGATTAAGCTAATATATCCCGAGCTTCACATAAGCAAGAAAACCTGTGGGAAAATCATATTTTGCTTGGCATGTTGTGCATTGGTTTTAATGGTGGTTTGATTAAATTGGGCCCATTGTCATGCCAGCGGAGAAGAGCAGCTACAGCACCTTTGTTCTGCGTCCACACTGAGAGGTTTGTCCACAGCTCTTATCAATGAGACTGATTTGATTATGAGCTCATAAGAGCGAGAGCAGTTCTCATGTTTATGGTGCGCTCAGCAGCTCACAGCACAATGTCAGCCTGTCCGCAGGGCACTTCATGAAGAGGCTTCATTCTCTGAACTGCAGTCATGCCTGCACAACCTATTTCCTTTATCTGTGATTTAATTGTGTTTGCTGGAGCTCGTGTGTGTATGTCTAGACCTTTGTCCTGCCCACGACCGAGCTGAGCCATAGGAAACATAGATCAACACACTCATATCACTCAATAATAGTTAACCGAAAAAAACAAAACAAAATGACTTTCTCTTTTTCTCCTATGTAAAACACAGAAGTAAACGTTTTGAAGAATGTTCATGTTGCTCTTTTCAGAAAGGCATCATAAAATGGCATACAGTGTCATTTACATTCAATTTCGCCTGATGTATCAAGTTTGAAACTTTGAATGGCCATCTCACAGATGAGATTTCATAAGAAGATTATTGATAGTACCTTGTCTCTGTATGTGTTGTATTGGAAAGAGCAGTGTGAACTATTTTTGGTGACTATCTATGTGTTGTGTTTGCAGCAAAATGTGAGTCTTATATTGTGTGTCATAATCACATGAAACATCAGTATGAATGAAAACAATCCCTGTAGAGAGCCAGTATCAAATGACCAGGAAACATAGTCAAACATAATCCAATCTAACCTGATCATCTCTATTATTTTGAATCTCCTTTCCTCATCAGACATTGAGTTTTTCCGGTTTTCTCCTTTCCGGTTTGACATTGAGTTTTTTTCCTGGATTTATCAATAAAAAAAAACAAAAAACATTAAATATGCAGTTGATGCAGTCATACATACATACATACATACCTCAAAATGTCTATCCTGATATCATAATTAAGAAAAAAGAGTTCTTGAAAAGAAAACCTCATTAAATAGTACTAATAATCTTTTATTATTATTATTATTATTATTTTACAATTAGATTACTATTTTATGATTATTTTTGTTAATGAATTATATATATATATACACACACATATATGTATGTATGTATATATAAATTAATAATTAAAATAATTATTTTATAGGCTATTATTGATGTTTCATAGGTTATAATTCATACTTTTTTTGCTAAAACTGTTAAAAACTTTGGGGTCTGTAAGGAATTTCTTATGTATTTCCTGTGATGTAAAGCATTTCAGCATTATTCCTCCAGTCTTCAGTGTCACATGATCCTTCAGAAATCATTCTAATATGCTGATTTAATGCTCATGAAATAATATAATGTATAACTTAATATCTTTATGAAAACCATAAATCGTTTTTTCAGGATTCTCTGATGAGTAGCAAGCTCAAAAGAACATTTATTAGATTTTTTCTTTTTTTTTTTTTTGTAACAATATACAAGTCTTTACTGTCACTTTAATGCCTCCTTGCTGAATAAGGTATTATTTTCTTTTAAGCAAGGATATGTTCATAATGTAGTCCTGCAAGCCAGAGTGTATGTTGTGTAAATCTAATGAGTATATCATGTCCACATATTTTTCTTTTCTTTTTTTTGTTACTTGATTTGCTTTGCCAAGGCCCAAAAGGAATATAAAAAATAAAAAAAACACACAAAATAAACCCAAGTAATCAACATAACTTCTGCCATGTCTTACATATAATCTAGTAGAGTTGATGAAATTTCTGCTACACTGATTTTTATGGTCCATAGAGGGCGGTGGTGGCCTGAGGCATGCTGGGAACTGTAGTCCTGTAGCGTTGTGAATGAGCTCCAGCGGCCCCTCACAGCATGCAGATGAGTCAAGCCAATTACACACACGCAGCCCGGGGCATCCTGCCCACTTAAACTACACCGCTCAGCTTTAACAACCACAGCATAACCAATTCCACCCACTGCTTAATTGCCTTAAGTGGTTGAGTGCTGAGAAAGGGAGCTGATTTAGCGGCGGGGGGTCGTCACTTAATAACTCCTCATTTCCTTCATTTTACACAATTAGCATGAGTTATGCGCTCTATAAGGAGGCGACGTAGATGGCCGGCCTTTCATGAATGTCAGCACTATGCTGAAGAGCCTCGGCCAAGAATTTGACCCGTCTTTAATATATGACTTAGTGCGAGCTAATGATAATTGCGGAGTACTTGATTATGCGTCAGAGTTTCCGACGTGCATGTGATTTAACGTACAGTAAAGCAGCGTCTTTGTGCCTAATAAAGGATGTATTGTCACAGATGACCGGCCATCAATAACCCTCATTAAAGTGTCTGAGATAGTTCGCGAGCGATTGTTATGTTCTGATGGGAAACCTGCAACAGCTGGAATTTGTGAATCACTGCGCAGACAAAATAAACATGGAATAATTAAGCATGGTTTTAACATGCACCACTGTTGATATGAGTAAGCCGTGTAAACTTTCAAATAGACCGTTGTGCAGCGATCTACCCAAAACAGTCGTTTTCAACCGGCGACTCTCAGGTCTGTTGTACAATAAATAAATATAAGCATAAACATGTTTATTTATTATCTGTATATATTAGAGAAAAATATGACAAAATATGAAAATACATTTCATTTTAACCATCAAATGTCAAAATATATCTTAAAATGTACTTCAAGGGGCAAGAAATTATATTTACAATTTTAAAATACACACACACACATATATTTATATATAAGATTGGAAATATATTTTCTTGCTCCTTGTATAGTACATTTTGAAATTTAGACAGTTGTCACTTTAAACAAAATATATTTTCACTTTGAAAAATATTTTAATAAAGCCATATTTGAAATATTTTTATCCAGAAAATACATATTTTTGTGGTATTGTCAATCTACATATAAATTAATTAAATAAATAAATATAAACACAAACATGACATTTTTTCAAAGTGAAAATACATTTCATTTTAACCATCAGATGTCAAAATATATTTCAAAATGTACTTGAAGGGCTTTATAGACATTTATATTTCCAATCTTAAAATACATATGTATTAGGGGTGGAACGGTACACAGATGTCACGATTCGGTACGTACCTCGGTTCGGGGGCCACGGTTCCATACGATTTCGGTACAACAGGAAAAAATCTCAAATGGCAGAAAGCGACATCCTATTTGTTTTCCTTATTTTACAAAAGCATGTTTTGTTTTTATTGTGAGTGTACACAAATAAAAGCAGACCTTTATACAGTGATGCATTATTAATAAGACAATAAATGTTTAAAGTTGATTCTGCTGCTATATATGGCGTTGTTTTAATGACAAATGTCGAGAGCGCATTATTGTAGCGCGAAAGCACATTAATATAATGCGCAAGCACGAATCTCTCCGCTCGCATGCAGATTTCCTTTGCTCTCGCACAAAACCAGACACGCGCGCTCAGATACACGCTGCTGTCGCCCAGAGAGATTGTGCGCACTTAAAACGTGTCTTTGGAGGCAGCATTCCAAGGTAGGAAGGCATCAAGGCTCGTCCAAATCCAAAGTTAGCTTCACTTCCTGTCTCCTGAGATGCCTTCATCTGATCGATTTTTGAAGGCAGCATAGATGTATCCTTCGATGATGATTCTCAACTTTGTTATAACAGAATGATTCGATATACCATTTTTCTTTCTGTAAAATGGCCATAATGGGTTTTCTCATTATATACAATGTATCTATAAACTAAATCTAATTTGCATATTAATGTGTTTTTGGGGCAACATGTAATGAAAAAAGAAGTGTAATAATGGGAGTAATTGACACAATTTTCATAATATATAAAATTTCATAGAATATTGAAATATATTTTCTTTCCCTATTCATTTGATATGTCTCCCAAATTGCGTAATAAACATGCTTTTAGTCCCGGTGTCCTCATATGAGGACATGTATGAAATCAACATCCTGTTTCGTAACAGAAAGTCATATTTTGATTTTAAACCCCATAACATTTTCCTGAGATGTTGATTTATGGCACACAGTTGAAAAATTAGACAGATTTAAATGATAATTACAAAATATTATCATATTTCCATAAGAGTGTCACAAAATTAATATTAGACATTTCTGAAGACCAAGGAGAGGGAGTGGTCATGGTGAAACATCCAAACATTTAGTATCTCTGAAAAGCCCTGAATGTGCTCTGTACAGGACATCCAGACTTAAAACTGTGGCATGTATAGCAGTCGCGTAGCTACGGGTGGGCCTGGGTGGGCCCACTTTCATCTGTGGCCCACCCAATGAGAAGTTTGTAATTTTCCAAATGGATGTAATTTTTTAAACAATACTAATAAACGTCTTATTTCACTGTAACTTTATTTATTAACAATATTAAACGCTTGTTTTTATGGTCAATTACAGGTCATTTCTTAGTTTTCCCTCTTCCTATAGGTGCATATATATCATCACGCTTGTCAAAATGATGATTTGTCCGTTTTTGTTAGTCCCACCCACAATGTTATGTTTACGACCCATATTTACGACGTAAGGACATAATAGTAAAATGCGCGCGTTTGTGAAGTTAAATTTTAAAATAGCCTAGTGAAGCAAACATAAATCAGATCAATTCTTTTAAAAAGTAAAAGTATTAGCAATTATTCCGGACCGTCTACAAATGAAACCCGACAGACCACCTGAGGGTGCTGGATTTATTGATCGGAAACTTCTGAACCAAGCGTGTTTGAAACATCATATTAGCATAGGTACAGCGTTTGATCCGCTGAACAGATGCGTCCTTTGTGGAAAGAAACACATAAACATTGTGCTAGATCCTGGTCGCCACAACAAACTGTATAATTTGCAGCTGCGCACATCTCTGCGGTCCTCGATGTGCGTGAACTGACAGAGACTCTTGATTATGAAATCATCAGTGAAGCCCCGTTGTTTCACACTGAGGTAATGCTTTTTAATAAACTTCCTTTAGTTAACGTTAGTTAATGCATTAACTAACATTAGCAATACAATTGTTACCGTGTTTATTCATCTTTGTTAACCAGCTCAGGCAAATGTTAACAGATACAACTTTTAATTTTAATAATGTCCTATTAGTAAATTTTGAAATGAACATTAACATAACAAATTACTAATGTTAATGCATGCTTTAGAAGTACTGTGTAATGAACCTTGGTGCTGTATTTTTTGTTGGCAATTTGACACGCAGTTTTCATATGCTACACACAGGGCCGCATTAAGACCTCACTGGGCCCTGGGGCTATGACTTACTGCAAGGCCCCCCTTCACAAAAATTATATATATAGCTTTAAATAGGATTTTTATCCTATCAACATTTTTGATGCACTGCAATTTCAGAATTCTTGTTACTAATTACAATATCACAAAAAAATAATACTAGCCTAAGTAAAACCAAGCTTACTTAAGACAAGTAAACAGTCATGAATGACAAGAGAACATTGTATTAAAAATAAAAAAACATTGTATTAAGTAAATATACAAATAGACTGAATAGTCTTTTATTCACTGTATAAATTCAATATAGATTAATTCTTATTTTACAAAAGTGATTCAGTCAAGGACATGGAGTGATTTTCTTTCTGATGTTTGATTCACATTATTGACACAAATGGCAACAGCAGCTATATCAGGCTGCTTTTGAGGAATAGTTCACCCAAAAATGAAAATTCTGTTGTTTTTCTTAACCTGTATGAGTTTCCTTCTGCTGTTGAAGGCAAAAGAATATATTGGGAACAATGCTGGTAACCAAACAGCTGCTGCATGACTTTCATAGTATGAAAAAAATAAATAAAAATACACTATTGGAGTCAATGGGGCCCAGAAACCTTCTTGTTATGAACATTCTTCAAAATATTTTCTTTTATGTTGAGGTGAACAAAGAAATTCATACAGGTTCAGAATAACTCGAGGCTGAGTAAATGATGACAGTATTTAAATTTTTGGGTGATCTATCCCTTTAAAATCTCATCATACAATGCCAGGAACTCACATAGCCTACTACACTTCACATGCATGCTTTATCTTTAACTATAATGTTCATGTAAGACACAAATGACTGTTTACGAGGATACTCGCAAGGACGGGCATTTTGACACATAACTATATGTATTTGAACGTTTAAGCTCAAGGCGAAAAATAACTCAAGTTTATGCAGTGCTTTACGCAGGTGCGCCGCTGCTTTTAGGCTGTAACGCATGCATTTGCCAAAATAAATTCTGCCCGCTTCTTAATGTCCCTAAACAGTTACATTTGTTTTTACACCACAATGTTTAAAATGAGTTTAAATGATAAGCGCAAAACGATTGACATTTCTACCTGATTATTTCTCAACCCAAAAGCGAATATAGGCCTATAGAGGTTGTTCAAATACAACAAGCAATATACATCCATCAAGTTCATAATCAAACTAACCTAAAATCTGTGGCAACGATGACGCTGTTTTTATCTACTCCATGTGTCCGGTCCACTTGCTGTTCCACAACTTCCACTCCATCATCAGCTTTAGTAAAATAACCTGATAGCTGGGAATTTTACTGACTAACTCGTGTTGTCCCTCTCTCCTTATTTATTTATTAATTTTTTTTAAAGAATAGCCCCTCTCTCACATTTTATTTGTAAATTTTTTTTGAATAGTTGACATTTTTACTTTTCGAAGATTGCTCTTTGCATGACCATTTCAGATTACGCCAGAATGAAGCGAAGAGAGGTGAGTGCGGACGCAGCGGTCACCTGATAGATAGGCTACACAGGTCGTTCAAAAGCAATATATAAAATAAATGCATTTGATTGGTAAAACAAATTCAAATGTGACGTTTCAATCTCTAATGGTATTGCACTGAAATTTATGGAAAAGCTCCACTAAATAATAGCGCTAATAAGTGGGGGGCGTGGTGGGGCTTTGGCGATCGGTGCTAATGACCAGTCAATCTACTCCACAGCCAATCACGGGCCCCCTCCTTGCTCGGGCCCCGGGGCTTCAGCCCCGCCTAGCCCAATGGTTAATGCGGCCCTGGCTACACACCTGGCCCACCCAGTTTTATGTAGGCCCACCCACTTAAACATTTCTGGCTACGCTAGTGATGTATAGTCTCAGAGAAATTCACTAAAATATAATGTCCTCATATGAGGCCGCAGGGTCTTAAGAGGTTAAAAATACTTAACAAGGGGATACCACTGTATTCGATACGATACAGTGGTGTCACGGTTCGGTATGTTTTTGATACAGCAAAAAGAAAGAAATGCCAGAGAAATTTCCTTGATTTTTAAAATTTTTTACCAATTTTACACTATTTTTTTACTTTGAACAATGATGGAGCTATACTTGACCCATCTTCTGGGGTGTCTTCTTGGCAGCATATAAAACAAAAATAGCTCCGGTTTGAAGTATTCCAGTTGATGTAGCCTATTGTCATGTAGCAGATTAATATTTTCCAATAAGTTTAAATTCATTTAAATTGATTTTACCTTTAATGGGCTTTTCTTTTCTTTTTTGGCAGAGGAAACACAGAAGTTTTGCTTTTACACTGTTTAATGCAGCTCTGAGGGACATGTAATGCTTTAGCCTGCAGTTACAAATGCATAAATAATGTTTTGATATTTTAAACGTAAAACGTGGACAACTGATGTTTGAAATTAATTAAAAAATGTAAAGATACTTTAAATGTGAAATTAAAACCACCAGCAGGTGGCAGCAAATTTTTGTAGGCGAAATTGAGCAAACGCAGGCTGTCTAAAACGTAAGTCTCTTAATTAACTTATTGCTTATTGAACTGTTGTAAAAACCCTTCTCTCCTTCCCTGCCTTTGATATCCCACAATCCTGTGCGTTCCATTCCGAGACAGTTGTAACGTATAAAGTCAACGTATAAAGTTATGAAGTCACAATCGCACGATTTAAACTCACATTTTAGCAAAACCACTTGAGGACCATTACTGTACAACCCCAGCGATGAGTGAAGGGAGGAAGAGGGCTTCAAACAGGGAAAATTACACCCTATAGCTACCAACATTTATTAGGATGTGATCATCAGCTTCAATATGTTTGATAAGAACTTTCAGAGATGACTTTTGGACTGAATAAACATGTGTTTTAGTGTACATTTCTCTGAGGCGCCAGAGGCGACTGTAAAACTGTAAAAAGATGGAAGTTTATTGCGGCGTCCAGCCCAAACAGCGCTATAGGGAAAACTTTTAACACCTTACTGGCTCATACAGAGCCCTATTGTCTTGCTCTCGCTTACATAATCACTGACATCATCAAGAAGAGACTATAACAGCGGTCTGAGCCTTTTCTCGCACACGTTCTCACTCATCCAATCGCTCATTAATTTGTTCACTCCCTGCTTTACTCAGCGACTCGTGAACTGTGTGACTCAGTCTTTCTCAGAGAAGACGATCATTTGGGTTTTGGCTCTGGCTGAGGAGCAGGTATGAACATGTGAAAAAGGAAATGCAACACCCTCTAACATAAGCTTTATTACGGCTTCTTTTCAAATCCCTAATGACATGTGCAGTAAACGTTGCAAAGCGGAGTAAATTATCATAGCAGACATAATGAGGGAGGGTGTGATTGTTTATTTAGCTATTAGTGTGTTTGATTATGTGACAATTAGTTTGAACTCGCTGCTGTACACCCTTCAGATTCATCACAGAGTTTCAGAGTTTCTGTTAAACATAAGTTAAAACTGAAATCTTTTAGAAGAATGTATTATTTGTTTCTTTGATTACACTGGTACTGTAGCTAATGCCATGTTTCTAAAATTAAACCAGCAGAAACGACAGTCAGTTTGGCTCAGTGTGCAGTATATACAAAGCCTAATTGTATATAATTATTTTGTTCTTTTTTATGTTTTTGAAAGAAGCCTCTTATGCTTAACAAGGCTGCATTCATTTGATCAGAAAAACAGTAATATTGTGACATATTATTACAATTTAAAATACCTGGTTTTTATTTTAATGTCTTTTAAAATGTAATTTATTCCTGTGATAAAAGCTGAATTTTCAGTATCATTACTCCAGTCTTCAGTGTCACATGATCCTTCAGAAATCATTCTAATATGCTGATTTGCATGCTAATATTCAGTTTAAAAGGCAGCGGTAACTATTAAATTGAATGTTATCATACTGTATATCTCTTCAATAAATTGAAGAGTGATTACTTGAATTGATAAATCAGTTTCAAAGTGTTTTATTGAAACAAATAAATTTGCTAAAAAGAATCAGACTTCCCTTGTGAAAAAGAAGTTAACTTTTAAAAATAGTACTTATTACAGAGAGACTCTACTTTCATAGAATATACTTAAGTGTGAGCTGAATGTAATGTTTTTGGACGCTTAATTGTTTGTTATTTACAATTAAATGAAAAGGTATTGTTTAAATTGATATTAACTGCAATTAGTTGCATACACCTAAGTATGACTTAAGTACATCTTTATGTAATTTCATAATTACTTTTATTGTCTTTGAAATATGATTCAAGTGTACTGATGAATCTACTTTATTGTAAATGCTGGGCAACCCAGCACTGGGTAAATATTGGACAGAACACATGCTGGGTTATTTTGAATAACCCAACCCAAAATATTAAAAATAACCCAATAAAATGACCCAACAGGCCATTAAAAAAATAAATAAATAACCCAGCATTTTTTAGAGTGTATAATTAAGTACCTTAGTTGTTAGTCAACACATTCAAACAAGTGTACTTCTTTAAAGCACAACCAAAGATTATTAAAACATGATTTAAATTGCACTTTAAACCAAAACTTATAATTTGGCTTTATTACAAGAAGTGAACTTAAGTGTGTTAAGAAACAGTCATGAAAGTATACTATCTTTATATACACTTAAGTGGCCTTTTATTTCATCAATATTATATTATCTAGAAGTAGAGCTTTATATACAGTACATACATACAGACACATTTATAAGATTTGAAGTACAGTCTCTATAAGCATACACTCACAATTATATGCACTTCTCTTTCACAAGAAATCTCAATGATGCTATTTCTAACTAAACACTGTATAGTATTTATGCCACTCAGCTCTTTGAGTGACAGATCATCCAGAGAGCTCATACAGTTTGTTCGCTTCCTCAAGAAACAAAAGCTGGAAATCCTCCTCCGCGCACACACACACACACACACACACACAAGCTGCAGCATAAAACAAAAACACTCATTCATTACAGTAACGCAATTACACATGATCAAACATTTGCAGTCCACATGTGTGGTCACGTCGCTTGTAAAATTTGGGGAAGACGCACAGATTATGAGTATAACGTTCACTGAACTGCAACTCTGTAATGTAATGAACTCCAGCAGGCCCGGCGCTCTGAACGAGCCCTGAAACTGTACTTCAGTGAAAGGCAGCGTTTATGTGGCACTCTGTATTCTGAAAGGGTTCTGCACTGTTCCTTTCATCAGAGGGAAGAGGGGATCTGTACAAAAACAAGCTTTATGTGTGGATAAAAGACATGACTGCCCTTTTGACTATGCCCTTGAAATCCAGAACGGATGGAGAGAGACTTTTTGTGCTTTATTAGATATAGTCAACAAAAGAGGAAGATGGAGACAGAGAAAGATTTTACTCATTAAATCAACCATTGACAAAAGAGCAGATTTATAAGGCAACAAGAAAGCCAAATTCCTTTCCTTAAAGTCGCAATCCATTGCTGTTATAAATACATTTATATATAGCTTTAGCTATAAGGTCATGTCACACGAGGCTTGACTCTTTGACCTGCGAGCTGTGTTTATAGTGCAGATATTTTATTTGTTTCTCACAAACATGCAGCTTTTCGCTTCACAAGGCATGATGGACTGGAGTGATTACCTGTGGATTATTGTGATGTTTTTATCAGCTGTTTGGACTCTCATTCTGACGGCACCCATTCACTGCAGAGCATCCATTGGTGAGCAAGTGATGTGATGCTACATTTCTCCAAATCTGTTTTCCATTAAGAAATATTCATTAAGACATATACATCTTAGATGGCCTAATAGTGAAAAAAAAAAATCATTTTTGGGTGAACTATTCCTTTAAACCA
The DNA here is from genome assembly GCF_012432095.1 of Onychostoma macrolepis. NCBI lineage: Eukaryota > Metazoa > Chordata > Actinopteri > Cypriniformes > Cyprinidae > Onychostoma > Onychostoma macrolepis. Next base: position 6,637,006 of record NC_081162.1, read on the forward strand.
GACGAGTTGTTATTCAGGATAACAACAAACACATTGACAGTTTAACTGCTTCAACCTGCAAAAACCAATATAGACTAACACAAATGTTATTTTTTGTTGGTTTAGCTATAGAGCACTAATTTTCCAGTTTGGTGAAAATAAAATGCTGTTTTAAATTAGCTGTTTGTAAAAGTAGTTTTGTCGTAGGCTTACTTGTTTTTTAATAGCCATCATCTATTAGCCATTTTGTATGAGCTGTTTGCATTAGCTGCTATGTATTAATCATTTTGTAGTGGTTTGTTATTAGCCTTTATATACATTTGCATTAGCCATTATGTATATTAATTAGACAATTGCGTTAGCCAATTTGTATTAGCATGCATTGTATGTTTTTTGTTTTCATTAGCTGTTATGTACTCTAAAGCTGTTTTTATTTGCCATAGCGATTACATATTAGACGTATTGCATCAACAACTGTTTTGTGTTAGCAATTACATATTAGCTGGTTTGTATTGCTAGGTTGTAATTGCTTTTTATTAGCAATTAATGTATTAGCCATTATATTAGCCATTTTGTATTAACAGTTTTGTAGCTGTTCGTATTAGATATATATTGTATTAGCAATGATATATTCACTGGTTTGTATTGCTGGTTTGTAACTGCTTTTTAGTAGCCATTAATTAACCATTTTGTGGGCAATATATTAGCTGGTTTGTATTGTTGGTTATGAAAATTATGCATGGTGCCACAACACATAAGAGCTCCCTTATCAGTTGTGCTTTTTTTCACGGACGAGCCGTTCACACTTGCCGCTCACAAGCAGCCTGTTTAGTAATGCTCATTTGTACTCGTGCCTGACTCCGCACCGCAAGTCTCCACGAGCCCATTTGGCAATATGGATGAGGCTAGATGCACACATTGCGCGCAACCTGTGTCAACTCGTGCCTGGCTCCGCTTTTAAAGCAAATGTAAATTCAGTCTAACTGATTTCACTTGGATGAAATGAAACATTCAGCACATTTTCCACTTGTTCTTAAAATCCCAAATACTTAAATGAATAAATCAGCCAGTAACCTATGTAATACTTTGCATAATAAGAAAGTAATACAGTTCTTTTTTATACAAAATAAACAAATCTTTCCTGTGAAATTCAGTAATTAAGTAAATTCTGTAAAAGTAGTAATACCATTATAATCTTCCCTGTTGAAAATAACAATAGAAGCCCTCCCAAAACACAACAGAAAATTTAATGGATTTAAGGGTTATAATGGGAATTGTATTGGTTTTAATATAATAGTGTCAGGGCCGTACTGCACACTATTGACAATACTGAGCTGAATCTTGACTTTGCAAAATCAAAATCGCAATCGCAATATCTGTCAAAAAAACCGCAATTAGATATTTTCCCCAAATTGCACAGCCCTAGTCCAAATACACTTTTGCTAGTTTAATGATGGGAACCTGGCGCATGGTCTAAAAGGGTTGTCCCTATTCTCTTAATGAATGATGGGTGTGTTTTTGGGCATAACATGCAATAAACCAATCAGAGTCTCATCTCCCATTCCCTTTAAGAGCCAGTTGCGTTTGCGCCATGGCGGATTCACTATTTACACGCTATTACACAGCGGAATTTGCAAGTGCAAAGACTGAACGCGTCTCCAGAGAGGAAGCAGAGCTGCTCATGCGCGAGCAAATACGTAGGCTAATTCTGATACATGCAATGATTATCCATTATAACATGTAGGCATTTTTATATTTATGTAGCCTGCACAATAATAATATTTACCATTTTTAATATTTGGCATGTTTGTGTGCTGCTGCGCATTTCTGTGTGTGTAATAAGCAGAGTGTACGCGTGTTGTGGACCCGCCTATAGGCGCATATTACTAATGCATTGTGCCAGGTGTATGATATAGGCCCTACATACTGTATTAGACATTTTAAATAACAGATTTTTAGCTGTTTTTATTAGCCATAATGTATTAACCAGTAGCCTACATAGGTGCTTTGTATTAAAAGTTTTGTAGCTGTTTTTTTGTATTAGCTTTTTTGTATTAGCAAGTACCTGGTTTGTATTATTAGTTTGTAACTGTTTTTATTAAAGCAATAAGCCCCAAGAAGCCGTAGATTACAGTGAATTTATAACAGCTAAGGGGCATTGTTAGGCACGACGTGAAGCAGTGTGCCTAAAACCTCCTTAGCTGTTATAAATTCACTGTAAACCACGGCTTCACGGGGCTTATTGCTTTTATAAAACGGTTATTCCATATACGTAGTAAGGTTTCACAAAATAAAACAGAGCAAATCAATTGTAATGATATAAATAAAAACAGTATTTTTCCACCAAACAATGTAGTTCCTCAGAAACAGTTGTGGTTGCAACAAAGTGGTTGCCAAGCAACACACAAAAGTAAACAAAGGTGTATGTTTGTAGAGTATTTTACAACAGCTTTGAATGCGGCTCAACCAATCAGAATCAAGGACCGGAATTATCCATTTTATAATAGCTGTTTTGTAATGCGTTTTTGTTTTTTATTAGCTATTATTAGCTGTTTTTATTAAACCATATTGCATTAGTTGTTAGTTTGTTATCTATTAGCTGTTATATTAGACATTTTGTGTTATCCATTATAAATGATCAGCTTTTTAGTTGTTTTTATTAGCCATTATGCATTAGTCATTTTGTATTAGCCATTGATATCAGCTGTTTAGTTTGCAAAAGTGTGTTTTGACGTGTGTGTGTGTGTAAAAGAGGTCTTCTCATCCTGTCTCACAGTAAACAGTTGCTTTCCCATGAGCACCCTCGTGTTCCTGTTGTTGGCCAGGTTTGTGCACACTGGGAAACATCCCGCTCCCTATTGTCCTGGAGGCCAAAGGTCAGGGAGTTTTTCTAAAGCGTTCAATGAGTGAGGTGAGAGGTGGGACGCAAGTCATGATAAAGAGGCCTTTCCAGCCCCCCATGGAAAAAAGCACATTAAATGTATTATTTTTCTCTCCCTCTTGTCTTTCCCTCTTTTCTTTCTCTTTCATTGATTATCAGATTCTGCTCTTTCAAGAGGACGGCAGGGTGGGGTTCTGGAGGAGCACAAAAAGAGGGGCACCTCTGACACAATAGCACAACTCACCAATTCACCATCAACTTCCTGACTGGCCACGGTCAGTCCTGCGTTTGTATTGAGCGCTTTCCCTCTCCTTGCGTGCCGGTTGGATGTCTTTATTATAACACACAGAGCACAGGGATGAACATCAGCTTTCCCACTGAGGAACATGGAGAGTAGTTTGACCTGTACAGAATGAATGAGAGTGTCGAAGTTCAACAAATAAACATCTCCGACGCTCAGAGGACAGCAAAACATTCGTTTCTACACAATTCTTCAGCATTCTGAGTCTGACTGATTTTCAAATTGTTTGTCTTAAACATATCAAAAAAACGTTATGGGGTTTCAAAACGTAATGTGACATTTTGTTATGAAACGGCATCATTTTCATACATGACTTCTGTAGAGGACAGCAGGACATACAGCATATTAAATCAGGCTTTTAGGGGAGACACAAGAAGTCAATAAGGAAAGAAATTATAGATCAATATTCCTATGAAATATGATATATTTTTATGAAAATGTTTCCAATTTATTACTCCCACTATTTTGCCTATACATGTCTTTTCAAGTCTATTTTTTTATTTTATTTAGTCCCTGTGTCCTCTAAAATATCTTTTTTCAAAAACAAAAATTCTCCATTTGTTTCTTATGCTCCAACCAATGCAGTGACATTCACAAATTCACAAAACTTTTATGTTTATGGTTCTCAGGAGGATATTGTGAAGGTGAAACACAAACTGACTAACAAAGTGATTTTAGTGAAATATACTATTAACAGAAATTATTATTTTATCAAAAAAGGCGGGACTTGGTTCAGTCTGCTGGTTGTTGATTGGATGGAGGCAGATCTGAACGCGAGCTTGCAGTCAATTATAAGAAAATGTAAGCCTGGGTTATTATAGTTAATAAAAAAACAAAAACTGAAATCAAAATCATTAAAAAAAAAAAGGTTTACACTACTTTTCTAAAATAAATGGTAACTTTAACATTAAAACATTGTTTTATTTCTGCTATTTGCAAGGCAACATTTCTCATTTTCTATTAAAAACCACACAACAAAATTACTAAAACCTTTTAAGAAAACAGAAAATAAAAAAATGTTAGCAAAGAGAAGTCTGTCGTTTCAATGATGATCAAGTGACTGTTTGGTTATAAATTACATGGGAAAAAAAGAAAAAGAAACATATGCTAGGATGAATTGTTCACAATAATATGATGCATTTAGGGAAAGAAAAAAAAAAGATTGAATTTCCATTCCAACTTGCCAGAAATGCTCAAATTGGTCAAATATTCAAAACACTGTTATATAAGTATACTCATAGTAGTGTTGTTATTTCAGAAGACCAGGTTTTCACAAGGATGAATGTCAAAATATTATCTAAAAATGTTTGAATATTTGATTTCATTTTGCATTCTCGTGTTGAGCAAAATGTCAATTTTGTCAATTAAAGTAGATGTGATTTTCTTTTCAATACATTTTCAACAAGTAACTTTTAGAAGTAACTACACAATGTAATCCTACCATTTACTAAGACATCACAACTAACAAAACAATAAAGAAAAGAACAAACAAACAGATTCTTTGTCTTCAACTAAATGTTGAACGACTCCATGTGTAGGCAAGCCCTGGCAATGTGCTTTCTCTGTTGGCCTTTCCAAGCGTCTTCCATCATAGTCGTGAACAGACCAGATCATCATTTATTATCCCTGCCATGAATGTTGTCAATGTTGAAATATACCGCTGGAGTGTGTTCATCAATCTGTCTTAAGCTTATGCACACACACTCCAGTTCAAATGTTATGAAACAGGACTGTATGACAAATTGCTCTTTGTGAGCATTGCACATTGTAAGTAAGTAAATAAATATTTGAATTATTAAACAGAATGACTCGCACACATGTAAAGTGGCACTGATTGACAGGCAAATAATTCCCCAGCGGGATTGTAAACGGGAAGCTGCTGGGACCTTTTGCTCTAGTTCTGACACTAGTCAAAGCCATTGAGTGTGTGTGTGTGTGTGGGCCTCTCTCCTACTGTAGAGCATTAGTAGATGCCTGTGGAGTTTCACAGAGCTGCACAATGCAGTGCCACATTTACTAGAGAGAGAGAGAGAGAGGTAGAGAGAGACAGCAGCACTTGACGTGTGTCTGACCCTCAGCACTGGGAACATTTTAAGAGCTCAGACAGGAACATGTTTATTCCCCGTTTTTGTTAGTCTCTACCTGTTTTCATGCATTTTGTCACTCAGAGCTTGATATTTCATAGCTCAGGAGATATTTAGGCCAAAGTGTTCATTTGAACTCAGATGTTTATTAATAAAAGGAAAAGTTCAATTAAAAGTACACTGTAAAAAAAAAAGTTGAGCCAACTTAAAACTTTAAGGCAACCAGCTTCAGCAGATTTTTGAGTTTTCTCAACTTGTAGTTTTAAGTTTATACAACAAAAATTTGAGTATCTCCCACAAAAATAATTTGAGCAAACTCATAATTCTGCTGAAGCTGGTTGCCTTAAAATGTAAAGTTTTATTTTTTTACAGTGTAGCTCTGCTGAGATCAGGTCATTTGGTCTTTGATAAGAAATGTAATGTTGAGCTTATTAAGATGTTTAAAAGACCAAAAGCACCACACCAAGTTTGAATACCGCTGCAACTTACAAAATGAATAAAAAATAACACAATTGGATAACTTGAGCATCATAAACAGAGTCATCTGTTAGTGAACTGTTCAATTTTTGTTTTGTTTCATGACATTGACATAAATGGTTTCCTCAGCATTGGTTACAATGGCATGTATTCAGTTGACTCGAGTCGAACTTTTCATGTCAGTAGGTTATTAATTGACAGAGAATTTATTTTTGGGAATAATCTGAACTTTCACTTTCATTATTTGTCGTTAGTTGTTGAGCAGACGGTTCGCTTGTGAGTCCAACGCATACATTTTAAAGTCCAATGCATACACTATTGGTCAAACGTTCAGAGTAATTTCTGTTTTGAAAGGAGTCTATTATGCTGCGATGAGTTGTGCGAGGTGATCAAAAATACAGTAAAAGTGGTATTATTGTGAAATACTACAATTTAAAACAACTTTTTTTCTATTTTGATATATTTTTAAGTTCGCATGAACCGGAAGTTGCTGCCGACTTTATTTCAGTATGGTGACGTATTTCCAACTGAAACGGAATATTGAGTAGAGGGCGGGGTTTCTCTCATCTCTGGAGGGGCGTGGTTAAGCAAATTCTGTCCAAGCCGTTAAACTGATGTCATCAGAGCAGGAGCGCCGTTCCGGAGCGGAATCAAATGAGCAGATTTTGATTAAAGATTACCAAGACTTTTTTTTTCAGAGGATTAACTTGCACGGATTAATTATTCACTTTAAGACTAACAATGTGCACTAACAAAATAAATATTGTAAATTTTGATTTCATGCGGACTTTAAATATATTTTTCTTGTTGTGCTGTACTGTTTTTGGAGAAAGTGTGATGCATTTTCAGGATTCTTTGATTAAGAAAGCTCAATGAACATCATTTATTCAAAATAGAAATCTTTTATAACATAAACGTCTTTACTGTCTCTTTTGATCTCTGGTAGTTTATCTCCATTTCCATGAAAATATGAAGCAGCACAACTCTTTTCAACATTAATTAACGATGATTTCTGAAGGATCACGTGACATTGAAGACTGGAGTAATGATGCTGAAAATTCAGCTCTGCATCACCGAAATAAATTAGAAAACAACATAGAAAACAGTTTTTAAATTGTAATAATATTTCACAATATTACTGTTTTTTTTTATTATTATTATTAAAGGGGTCATCGGATGCCCATTTTCCACAAGTTGATCTTTAGGGTCTTTATGAAAAGTATATAACATACTTTGGTTAAAATTTCTCAATGGTAGGATAAAAAACACCTTCTTTACCCTGTCAGAATCAGCTGTTTTCAGCAAGCTGTTTTTAGTCCATGTCGCTTTAAATGCTAATGAGCTCTGCTGACCCCGCCCCTCTCTTCCGTGGGGTGACGAGCAGACTGTAAACTTCAGCCGCAATACTGGCTAACTAGCCCGTTATTAGGAAATGCGATTTGCAAAGATACATTAAAAAAACCCTTATACTCCTTCTTGTAGATGAAGCTGGATCACGAATGATTCGCGAAAACATAAACGCATTTAGGCAGATCGGGGATCGGCGCATTCCCTTCAAAACGAAAGTAAAGTTAATCCTCTGCGTCTTCAGCGGCTCAGATGTTGGGAGTAAACATCTGACGACTGCTATATTCATTATTACATCCAACAACAAAACACCTCAATTGCTTAATCGGAGACATCTCGTCTTCCCCTGCACCGGAGTCGGCAGACAGCTCTCGGGTAAGACCGCCTTGTCAATCAACTATCGTGGGAGCGGCCTGCACAGAACTACATCATTCTGACAGGAATCTCAGAACAGCCAGATTTGAGAAAGGGGATTTTAAAATAGGGATTTAAAAAAAACACTGGGTGGATTTTTATCATTATAGGATGGATGTGTACACACATTTCCAACACACATTTATGTTCAAACAACTTGTAAAGTGAATTTTGCATCCGATAACCCCTTTGACCCCTTTAAATAATTGCAGCCTTGGTGAGCATAAGAGGAATATATATATATATATGTATACATATAAATTGTAATTTTTCCAAATGTTTGGCCAGTAGTGTAAATTGCACTTTCAATCATGATTTTGGAAAGATGCTTTTGAAAACATAAGGGTGAGAGATACAGGGTTTTGATGACTTCTCAAGGCCAGTGGAGATACTTCAGCAGATCAACATCTTTTCACTGCTCATTTCACAATTCATACAGGTCATTCGGTGCATTCTGTCAGATATTGAATGGAAATATGTAGAATATGTGGAATGTTTTTAAGAGCCGATGACATCTTTTTCATTTTTGGTTGAACTGTTTCTTTGAGTGAGTCTTGGTTTTCTCTCCATTTCAACTCCCTGCGGTTTAGTAGAAATATCTTGTTTGTTTTTTCTTGGATTTTTTTGTACTTTGAGTGTTTTTACATTCATTTTTACAATAGTACAAATCATTCAGTCCTACTTTCAAGCACCTGATGCTTCAGAAGCAGCACGTATCCCAGAATGCAGCAGACCTCCTGCAGGCGTGATCTCTGAGGATGGTGAGCGCTGCTCGCTTCAATATGGACATTCTCAAAGCCTCATTTATCTTTTTTATGGCAGAGCGCTGTTTGATTTCCAGATGGGCCGTTTTTTACCAGGAGATTGGGAGCTTCCTGTAAGACGTACCCTTGGACTGGATGTTCAGTGACTGATGCAACACGTGCCCTGATTTTTTTAAGTTGTGTTTCTCAGGGTGAGAGTCTGTTCAGAGGCTGAGCGTGTGAGTATAGGACTATCAATCCAATGAAAATATCATTAAATTAATGACACGACATGCCAGTTTATCAATTAAATTCATTTGTGATTAGTTTGCAAGATTGTCATGGGACATGAATTGGTATTTTTGCATTAATGCATTTATTTGTAAATAATTAATCAAACCAAATGAATGTCTTAAATGGACTGCCCTAATAAGTAAACAATCATTGCTTCATTTCAGAAGTTGTCAGATAAGTTGAAAAATCCCTGATTTCAAAATTAATGGCAGAAGATGAAAATACTTTTATAAAATAAAAAATAAACCCCTAAAACTTTCAGCTAGTTGCAAAGGCAACTTTTTCATTTAAAAATTAACTGGATGTACTAAAATAACTAAAACTGAACCTGAAATAAAACACATTAACACATTAAAAAATTTAAAAATAAATAAAAATGACAAAACGCTCAATAAAATGACATAAATTTGAACTAAGATTAAAATGAAAAATATAAAAACAATTTACTGCGGAAAAGGTTTTATGTTCCACAGAAGAAAGAAACTAATTTCATTTTTGGGTGCAATATACTTTTAAAGTATTCCAATATTATGGCATTCATGGCTCATGATAACTTGAATGAATTTAGTTTTTTTCTGCATACTATGGCATAAACATAAACAATAAAAACAAAAACTAACAATTGGCAAAAATAAGGTAATGCTATTATGTTCCATTATAAAACTACACTATAAAAAGTGGTAACTTGCTATTGTTAGTTTAAAGAGATATTTCTATGTGATTTAACACATACACAAATACTTTAACTGGTATAAATCAATGTGTTTCGGCAGAATTAGTGACTTTAATAAAACCAGTTAATTTTGATACCCCTTTTTTGGTTTTCAATTTCAGAGTATACATTAAAATGCTTTTTTTTTTTTTTTTTTTCAGTGCCATCAAATTTAGATACCCTCTTTTTAATTTTATATTATTTTATTTTATTTTTGCCTAACGATTTTTCTCAACAAAATTAATATTAAAATAACTTTTTTTTTTTTCAGTGCTAGGCTCATGGCAATGCTATCAAATGAGTGAGAACTCACTCTATCTGTCAGTGTTGGACTTCTCTGTTCCACTGCTCATTTCCAAGAAGGACGCAATGAATACCAAGTTGTTAGTTATCTGGAACGTAGCACAAACCTCCACTACACATCTAGAAAACACACAAGTCACCTTCATCAACAGACCATCAGAAATCACAGCCTCAGAGCTCACAGGAGAAGCGTGCAGGAGGTGATGTGTATGGTGAGGCCACAGAGAGCTCAGTGTGTGCGCTGGTTTCAGATGGCCGCTGGAGCACAATGAGAGCCACTAGAGTTTCGCTCTAAAATCTGGCCGGAGGCTTAACGTATCACCTAATCTGGCACCGCTGGCACGGGATGGTAATTGCGCAGCGTGTTTGTGTGGGTTGGAGGACAGCTGGAAGTGGTTTGGTGTGCGGCACAGAGTTTGTTTTCAGATCAGCTCTGAGGAAAAAGATCTGGCTGTTATGCAAGCGTCGCTTCTACGCTTTGCTGACAGTGATGGATATTTCATAAGTCGCCGAGACAGAACGTGTCTGTTTGCGTGAGTCTTTAGCTCAGCTTACGCTCAATTATCACTCCATTAAGTCGTCTGACTTCGAAATCACAGTGACTTTAGTCTGGAGTTGACACGAACGCATCCAAAACCTTCCTGCGACGTCTGTCCAGCTCCTCAGCAAAACACAAACGGTGGCGAGGGGTCAGTTCCTCCAGCGCTGCGGATGGAGCGGCTGATTTTCTCCTGGTTTTATGACCACATAAATCTGACTGGTGCCAAAGAACAGAAAAACAGGGGATTAAAATTCCCCTTTCGCCATGTTCAGGGGTCCAGCTGCACTAGGCTGTTTGTTTAACACAGCTGCACGGAGAGACAGACAGAAAGAGAGATAAAGACACACACGTTTGCCAACCAAAATGGCTTGTTTTCATTGGCAGGTACTCAGGTTTTCTCAGAATTATGATTGCGTTGCTGCAGACTGACTGAACCTCGAAATAAAGAAGAAGAGCTGATGGAAAAATCCTTTGTTTGACTTTCTGGAGGCATCTGAACAGAAATCACATCTCATGCTGTTAGTGATGCTGTGAGAATCAAGAGTACTCTCATTAGGATCGATTCATTTGGGAATGTTCGAGTGTTTTAATGTTAAAATGTAAAGTTTGTCTCTTCATGGCATATTTCCATTTTGCATCGCATCGTAGACTTATGCAATTTGTATATATCCTTCATAAATAATAATAATTAGAGTCAAAATAGTATATCATTGAATTGTGCATCTGTGCATTTTTTTTTTTGGGGATAATATTGCCCATAATCCTTGGCATATCATAATATGATAAGATGGTTTTCTTTCGACATGAAGTAATTATGAAATTTAATTTTTGAAGATTTACTCATAACTTTAGCTAAATGCTAATGTCTACATGTAAACAATATGAGCTGGTGCCCAGATGCAATTTTGTGATGTAATTTATATGCTACATTTAAAAAAAAAAAAAAAAAAATCACTTAATCAGCTTGTTTTGAAGTCTAAAAATAACTTTAGTTAAAAAAAAATCTTATAATTAGATCTAAAAATTGCATTTATATGTTATAATAATAAACATTACAAGAAAATTATTATTCTATTTTATATTCTAAATCTTTATATATATATATATATATATATATATATATATATATATATATATATATATATATATAATTTATACATTTTACACACACACATATATATATATATATATTAATGCTGTCAAACGGTTAATCACGATTAATCACATCCAATATATATATATATATATATATATATATATATATATATATATATATATATATATATATATATATATATAATTCTTTCTTTTCCTTTTCTTTTTTATTTGTGTGTGTGAGTGTGTAGAAACATGATTAGGATATGTGAAATCTACCTGTCTGCTGAAAAAAAAAATCTAAAAATCATTTTTATATTTTATAATAATATTAAATCTTTCTTTCTTTCTTTCTTTTTTCTTTGTGCAGAAATATGACATGGATATGCCTTTAATGCACCTGCCTGCAGAAATGTGTTAGGAAAAATATCTAACTAAAATTATATATATCTGGAAAAGCTTGCTCCTGTTGGTAAAACCATCAAACTACCATTGGTCCGTGCTGATTAAGTCATATATATATATATATATATATATATATATATATATTGTTTGTATTTATTTATTTTTTAAATTTTTTTTTACAAATATGACCCGACTATGTCTTTGTAAAATGCACCTGCTGGTTGAAATTTGTATTTTAGATGAAAAATATCCAGTTATTTCTTGCAGTGGGAGTTTTGGTGAAATCTACTTTGATAACTTGGCAGTTAATAGTGTAATTCACACCCATTTCTACCACTCCTACTTCACCTGTACACACAGACACACACACACACACACACACACACACACACGTCTGGTTTGCTATCCTTGTGGGGATGCTCCATAGGCGTAATGCTTTTTCTACTGTACAGACCGTATATTCTATTGCCCTACACCAACCCTACACCTAAACCTACCCCTTACAGGAAACTTCAGGCATTTTTAGATTTTCAAAAAACTCCATTCTGTGTGATTTATTAGCTCGTTTACCTGTGGGGACCTCAATTTAGGTCCCCACCGTGACACGAGTCCCCATGAGTCTGTGTGTATTCAGGTTTAAGTCCATACCAGAATAGAAAAACAGGTACACACACACACACACACAGCACCCTCATGAAGGCTAACTGAACGATGGCGCTGTGATAGACGAGCGTGTTGGGCCTGTTCATCTGCATTCTTGCATGCAGATTTTCACAGTTGCACAAAGGCTGTCTGAATCCTGCTCTTATGCTGGGTTTGGCTCAGGGATCGGCAGACAGAGCAGCTTGTCTTCAGGTGCCTGATTTTGCTTGCATTTGTCTCACTTTCATTTATGGATGGGTGTTGGGTTTCACCGGGCAGACACTTCACAGAGAGCATCTCCTGTGTCGTACAAGATTTAAAAAGCCTTACAGTATGGCAGTATCCCAATTTGCATGCTTATTGCACGCCTATATAAAAAATTTGTACTTACACATTTGTTACAAAAAAATTAATTAAATAAAAAACATTAATTAATAAAAGAAAAAATCTGTATTTATTATTGTATTTGTTATAATGTCACATAATTATTATTTTAAAATATCTAAACATATATATATATACAGTATCCCACAGAAGTGAGTACACCCCTCACATTTTTGTAAATATTTTATTATATCTTTTCATGTGACAACACTGAAGAAATGACACTTTGCTACAATGTAACGTAGTGAGTGTACAGCTTGTATAACAGTGTAAATTTGCCGTCCCCTCAAAATAACTCAACACACAGCCATTAATGTCTAAACCACTGGCCACAACAGTGAGTACACCCCTAAGTAAACCGCAGCACGACGAGGACACCAGACCCCCTGTTTCTTTTGGACACTTTTTCCCCTTGGACACTTTAATTTATTGTTTTTGTTTAATAAAAGCCTCTCCGAGGCCTGACACCACACCCACTGTGTCTGTCGTTGGTTCCTCCTGTCACAGTATATATATACACACACACATAATACATATATCACATTATAATATTATTTGTTATGAATGTTGTATTTATTTAATTACCTTTAAATCAATCTACTTGTTTTTCCCCCTAAATTTCAGAATGTATTATTATATTTATTATATTATATAATCAGTATTTAATTTATTAAAGTAAACATATAAACATCCTTTAAACAAGATAAATTAGCATTTTTATTAAATCTCAGAATGTATTGCTATATTTATTGTAATTCATTGTAATAATTATAACATTTATTCATTATATTTTTATAATTATAATTAAAATTATTATTAAATGTATTATTATATTACCAGTATTTATTTAACTAATTGTATGTAAACAGCCTTGAAAATAAATTTACAATATGTTATAATTTATTATTATTTAATTTATAAATATATTTATTATTAATTATATTATTATATGTATTATAATATTTATTATTATAATTTATATTATTGTATTGATTTACATAACTATCTAAACATCCTTTAAACAAAATAAATTAACTTGAGAAGCAAGAGTATTCAATAATATAAATATTTTAAATTGCGTACTAAATATAATTGATTGGTATACTTCATATAATAAAGATTTTAAGTCATATAACATGTACTATTATAGTAAAGACATGATTCGAAATTGAGATTTATATATTGTCTGAAAGAAAGTTGAGATACAACTATTTGAAAATCTGGAATCTGAGGGTGCAAAAAAATCTAAATACTGAGAAAATCGCCTTTAAAGTTGTCAAGTTTTGATATGTTTACAGTAGGAAATTTACAAAATATCTTCATGGAACACGATCTTTACTTAATGTCCTAATGATTTTTAGCATAAAAGAAAAATCAATAATTTTGACCTATACAATGTATTTTTGGCTATTGCTATAAATATATCCCAGCGACTTAAGACTGGTTTTGTGGTGCAGGGCCACATAATATTATTAATACAGTTGTACACAAATAGGTTTCCTTTTCTTTGAGTTAAATATTACATATTTCTTTGTTGCGATTTTGGGAGGTGAAATATGACCCCGACATATTCTTGAAAGGTTTTGTAAGATTCACTGACAAGGAAAACAAATTAGCGATGTGTTTCTTGCACAAAGCATTTTATTCCCCCGTGTCAAAAATAGCCCGAGTGATATAATCAGAGCGGTGCCCACAGAGAATGTTTGTTTCCTGTTCTGTCCCCATTAGCCTTTTCCAGAACGACGACTCTCAGAAAAGAGAAAGAGCAACAGGTTAGCGCTATTTTTCTCAGCTCTCACCCGCAAGAACAGAAAGTGCTCTCAGAAGAGGACTAGGCCTCAATCTGCCCGATGCCTGAAAATGGTTGTGTTGTAATCTTGTAATTTTATGGTCTTGACTTTTAACACAGCAACACATAAAAATGATGGTTTCCAGACACGCTGCTTTATAGGGCCGGTCTGCGTGTATGTTGGGAATGATATGCTGTAAAAGAGAGCCAGAGAGAGAGAGAGAGAGAGAGACGGCATGGGAACAGGCATCGGGATGTGGTGGTGGCTCAGCGTTTCCCAAGGCCAGCAGTAGGAAACAGAATAACTGGATCTCGCTGACCTCCTCAACTGCCCCCCTGACATCCCCTCAACTGCCCCCTGGGGGGTTCCTGTCTCAATGTTTAAAACAGACCGTCCAAACGCATCCTGCAAGGCTAAACCCAGCGTAGGAGCGAGGAGAAGAATAGAGGGCTGAAGGGAAGTTAAGCCGGGCCTGAAACAGCTAATCTGAGGACCACACAGATGAGGAGCAGAGCTCATTGTGTGTGTGTGTGTAGAGAGGCCAGCTGGGAGGTGAACGCTCTTCAATTCTATGCTTGACCCGAGTCCCTGTGCTGACCTTAAGGGCAGGTGCGAGACCTTAATGTGCTACACATATACCTTCATTTGGTCCTTACATGAACTATTTCACAAGCGCTATTCACAAAAGATACAATGGTTCTTTCCAGGAATCAGGCTACATGGGTTTTAATCAGTTTGCTGGAAAACTAAGTGGTTTAAAGGCTCTGATATACTCATGGTGAAGTAAAAAGAAGTTCAGAATACCTGAGTAATGCTATAGACCTTATGCGCAAGAAAAACAAGCGCACTGCTATCTTTAGATTTCTGTCTTTGAACTTCAGTTTTTGCGGTAGTTCTGTGGCATCGCTGCTGAAGAGTAATGAGCTGGAGAAGTGGATTTACTTAATGTAGAGTTAATTAAAGTTATCATGAGCATTGGAATGTTTGAAGCAGATACCAGTAGATCAGGAAGTTTTTAAAACGAGCGGTTCATTCATAAATTTGCACGACCTTATGTTCACGCTGTGGAAATACAAATGGAGTACAGAAGACAACAAGTGCAGCACTGAAACGGGGCGGAGCTACATAAGGTCTATATACTGTTAAGGTGTGTGCACACCAAAAGCAAATTTAATTATTTGCGTGAGTAGTTCACATACAAAGTCAATGCAAAGATGCGGACAGACACGAATATTTGCCGGGAGACACAAATGACGCCAATTGGGCGACACGTTTGCTACAAACCGCGATATGCGCCTCAATCGCGTCTTTCGCGCAACTTGAGCGGAAAATTCGCACAACGCATTGTCACACAAGCCAGTCAGCGAAGAGTTTATTAACACCTCCAATTGTATCAGAAAATGTTTTTTATTGTTTTTATCTGCGTGAGTGATGTGTCAAACATCTTGTGAGTAATCTAGAGCGAGTAACGCCATGCAAATATTTGCTTCGCTTTTGGTGTGCACACACCATTAGTGCACAACCCATGAATATGTAAATATGTGCTGTGTGCTTTCTTCTTTCCTTTCAATAACAAAATAAATACACGAAAACAGCAGTTAAGAAAGCATCTGATCACAGCGATCTCGACACTCCAAGTCCAGTATGTCATAGTTTAGTCGTGTATCCTCCAGAGCATTTTTTCCCGAGGCTAGTGTATTTTTTTCAGTTGTTTTCAATGGGATTGCTGAATTTTTTTTTAAACGCCAGGAGGTTGACGGGGCGCTCTGCATTTTTTTCCCCAAGCCCCGAGACTGGAAGACAGCACTCATCACTGTCACTTTTTACCCGGCCGTCCAATCACAGTGGAGGAGGGGCGGGATTAATACCAAACCAGCCAACCATCACACCCTGCTTGTACAACAGCAACAGACGACAAGAAGAAGCATGACAATGGAACAAAATCATTTAAAACAAGGGCCCAAGCAAGTACTTTATATTGTGTCAACATTTTTATATTTAGTTTAAAAATATATTTTTTAAATGAGATACTAGTAACACTTATGTGGATATTCATTATCATAGCCGTCAAAAAGTCTCAATTGAGCGCGGTGCTCACAACTTGGCATTTTCAGCAGAGTGCCTGGTGTTTAAACATGAAAAAACACTGTCAGTTTCTCTTAAATTTACAACTTCAGTTTCTGCTATAAATTTTTACTTGTGTCTGTCTTTGAAGAAACTTAAAAAGGTAATTGCCTTTGACTGAGAATTGAGTTTATATCTTACACTTCATACTATACAAATTATCTCGCAATTCTGGGAAAAAGTCAAAATTGTAAAAAAAAAAATAGGTAAGAATTCTATAAAGAAAAGTAAGACTTTTTTTCTCGCAATTCTGTGAGATAAAACATCACAATAACCTTTTTTTTAAAATAATTTTATTCCATAATGGAAAAGGGTTCCATAATGAACTGAACAGAAGAAATGAATCACAGAATGTTTCCACATAAAAAAATTCCCCAGATCACACCTAAATATGACTTAATCAGCACGGACCAATGGTAGTTTGATGGTTTTACCAACAGGAGCAAACTTTTCCAGAAAGTTCACTTTGGCAAGAACATTTACTTAGTTTTTCCTGATTTTTTTTTAATGACGTCACACCAGTTTGTTCTTCTATTTAGACTGAAGTATATCAGGCCATTAGAACTTCTAAGGAAAAACAATCCAAGGGAAGTACCGACAGATCTTTTCTTCTATATTGTGACACATATACGGGTGAAATGGATTAAGGACTTGAATTAAAATTTACAATTCGTTCACAAAATTAGAGGCAGATGAACAGGAGCTTGGAGAAATGGGGTTTAAAGTGGCTGTAAATGATGCCAGTATGTCACCAGCGAGAAGTCTGTCATTTCACTGCAAAATACTGTTATAACATTTTGATTAAACATCTCCAATCCAACAAATTTTAAACAAAATGAAGCACAGATAAATCATTCACAATAAGGACCAGAAATGCATTTAAAAAATAGACAGAGTGAGTTTTTTCATTTCATGCTTACTTTAGGGATTATGCAATCTGTGAATGGGTTTATTATGGCTTTAACACTGATGAAAGAATCTGCTGCAAGTCAACTAAGAAACATCTTGTTACCATTTCAGGGTTCATCAGCTTATCTCACAGGGAGGAAGATCAGATGATCTAATCACCCATACACTGGATCTATCTGCATAGCCATTAAAGTCTGAGACAAAGGGTGAATTCATAAGTGTGGTGATGGGAAAAAAGAGAGAGTGGCAGAGCCGAGGAATGAGAGAGAGAGAAGTATAAAGTTACTTCCAGCTGTCCTCCATCAACCATGCTTTCGCTCGGACGTATGGCCACTAGTTAATGCCAAACATCCTGTGTATGTCAGACCCGTGAGGTTCTGCACAGGATTCAAATAAGGTCGACGACCTCTTGCACAAGCGGCCGGTCCATCATTCCATGCCTACTTTCAGATAGAATGAGCTCAGCTGAGAAAACACAGATGTAGCTGATGCTGGAATATTTACATCAATACTGTCTGTGGTGACAGGAACTATGTGGCAAGTCAGAACACAAGACAAACTTTATTAAACATCTCACCTGCAAATTATAATTTTGCAATTATAAATGAAATGAAATTCAATTCAATTACTTAAAAGAAATTACATTTAAAAATACATTAAATTACAAGTAAACAATTAAATTAAGTTAAAAAAATGATTAAAAAAAATGATTTAATACAAATATTTAACTTAATTATAATTGAAGAAATTAAATAAAAATTAAAAAATTAAATTAAATTTTGAAAAACGTTTATGTGGGGCACGAAAATAAATATTTCAAATAATGTTCACGCTGCTCTTTTCCATATAATGAAAGCATATAAGCACCAGAACATTCAGTCTTTGTGCATCAAAAGAGTTTGAATTTGCAAAAGCACAAAAGTTTTGAGTGCATCTAGTCACCACCCACTTTTATTGTGTGGAACAGAGCAGCAAAATTGCTTCAGTCCACAGAAATCATGATGTGAGTAAATGACGATAGAATTTAGATTTTTTTGGTTAACTGTCCCTTTTAGTCTGTCAAGAAAGACTTACACAAACATAAATATAAAGCATTCTCAAATAATATATAGTTGTGATATTCTTTTAATTTTGTTTTCAAGGAATTCTAAGTGTTTTCTGTGTATTTAATATGTATTTATATTTGAATTAACCATATTTCAAAGAGCACAACCTACTCTGGCTTACTAGGAAGAAGCTATTAATAGAGGAACTGGGCGAAAGAACACATGGCAAGGTGCAATGCACAATGTTTTCGGGGAAAACAAGCTGCGGGAGCGCATTAGCAAGACTGCAGCTACGGCAGCTCAAACCTCTTTGCGTCCATTTGGAAACACAAGAATGTTTTCAAGTGTCCTCGCATTCGTACACAGGCTGCATTTTGCGAAGCTTTGAAGCCCCAAAATATAATGTATCTTAAAAGCAGCCCATGGCCTCTGAGGAGCACAGACTGGGGTTTCAATCAAAGAGACCCTGAAAAACTACTGGCAAACCTACATTATTTCATTTCATTTTATTTTTTTTCTTCTTCTTTTTCTCTTTCTTTCGTTCTTTCTCTATAGGCTTCAGTACATTTGGCCAGAAGCTGTTGGTCTTTTCTTTTGTGGTTGTAAGATTTAACACATTTCTTCAGTCAAATAAAATAAGCTTCAAGTTAGCCTCTCTTTTCACCATCAAAATGCTCTAAAGTTAAAACATTGCAACATTGTGGTTTAGCAGTTTTACATGTCAACATGTTGGACCCAAATACCTCAGCACACTCAACGCAGACCTGAGGATAAAACTTGACTTTATCTTCTTTAATCAGTTTTCTCTTATACCCTTTAGATTGTAAGAGCTGTCATCTAATATGACACTCGTAACGTTAAAAACCCCAGAGGTCTGGATTGCCGAGAGTGAAACGGATGTGAAGTTGTTTAATAAAACACATGATTGCAGTTCAGTTTGCCTCTCAGGATGGCTGTCAGACTGTAGAAGGAAGGAAAAGCCTTCATAAGCTCAGATGAAAGAGATACTGATGTACAGGTGCACAGCGAAGAAATGTTTTATTGGCTTATTTGGGTTTCATGTAATGTTTAAACAAAGCATGATGGCATTGACACTAATAAGCTATCAGAACTAGAACTGATTAACATACATATTTAACTCTAGATTGTATAGTACATATTTTACTACCAGTAACCCAAATGAGCAAAATTACAAAAAAACACTGTTAAAACTGTTAATTGTTCAACCAAGATAACTACCATACATAGAAAAAGTATAAATGTTTTAACATCATTACATTAAATATTACTGTAAAATAACAGTATGGGTTTTAGAAGTAAAAACTATGATTTTACGTTCAATTTACTGTTTAAAAGAGTAAAGGGGCATTTTAACACTCTCAGAAAAGAAGCACAAAATTTGTATCTATAGTGGTACAATAGCTTGTCACTCGGGTAATACCCTCAATGGGACACTTTTGTACCTTCTTTATCCATGAGGTCAACCTCAATGGCTGTGATGGAACTGGTAGAAGAGATTTCTTCTTCAATGGATAATAATGAATATACTGTGACTTAAAAAAAGCTTTTTGATTAGGACTATTGATTATGGATTATTAATGATGAAACTGGAGAGATATGGTATAAGAGGAAAAGCTTTTGCTTGGATAAAAAGTTACCTCGATGACAGATATCAATTTGTACAAATAAATAATGTTAAATCAGATTTAATGGAATTTACTTGTGGTGTTCCGCAAGGTTCGGTGCTAGGCCCTAAGTTGTTTGTCCTGTATATAAATGATATTTGTAAAGTGTCTAAAGTATTAAAAATGGTTCTGTTTGCTGATGATACAAATTTATATTGTTCCGGGAAAAATGTGGAACAGCTTCTGAATACAGTGGAAATCGAACTGATGGTTTTCAAAAAATGGTTTGATGATAACAGGCTTTCACTGAATTTAAGTAAAACAAAGTTTATAATATTTAGTAATCGACAAAACAATAAAGTGAAATTAATGATTAACAATGAGGAAATAGAAAGAGTGTATGACAACAAATTTTTGGGTGTTATACTTGATCATAAATTATGTTGGAAATCACATTTAAATCATGTAAAAACAAAGATGTCCAAATCCATTGCAATATTAAATAGAATAAAACATATTTTGAATGAAAACACTTTATATATATTGTATTGTGCGCTCATAGTTCCATACATTACTTATTGTGTGGAGGTGTGGGGTCACAAATATAAATCCAATTTACATTCAATATATATGTTACAAAAGAAAGCTATTAGGATTGTTAAAAGGGTTGATTATTACGAACCAACAAATAAATTGTTTATTAATTTCCATGCATTAAAATTTGTAGATTTAGTTGATTTATATACATCGCAGTTAATGTACAAAGTTTATAATAATTTACTTCCAAATTGTATTCAGAAGCTGTTAAAAATAAGAGAAAGTCAGTATAATCTAAGAGGATTGTACATGTTTAAAAAAGTAAGGGCAAGAACTAATGTAAAAAGTAGGTGTTTATCTGTCAAAGGGTAAATCTATGGAATAAATGTGATAAGGAATTAAAAGTATGCAATTCACTTTGCAAATTTAAGAAAATTTATAAAAATAGGGTGATAAATAATTATATGACTCAGTATCAATAAATTGTGAATGGATTGTTAAAATATTGAAGTAATGTGTGAAGTTTAGGCTGGTGAGTGGGAAGAGTTGTATCTGGATCCAACCTCGCCCCCTGGATCTTGTGTTCTGCAGTGAGGACCATATGCCAGTTGATGGTGGTTCGAATCCCATTTGGAGTGGTGCAAGTAAGACCAGTTAAATTGGTGCCATGACCCAGATGGTAGTGAGGTTTAGGGGGGTGAGTTTAATGGAGGCCAGCAATTGAATGACGTTGTCGGGTGTGCCGTGGAAAATGATCAAAAACTTCCTTATCTCTATTATATTTCATTATTATTATTTCAAATCAGTGCTATTGGTCATCGTTATGTCTGTTTGTGGGTTTTACAAATATTTAACCAATGAAAAGCATTCAAAAGAGCTTGTGTCTAAACCTCGTAAAGCCATTGGATCTTCAAATCGTCAAGCAAACCTCATAACTCCACCCCGCCTCCATTCAGAATAAAGTGATGTGACACTCAGTTTTAAGACAGACGTCAACTTCTTCACAATGCAAGGGTTTATATAAGTACAGTGTTTCCTTCACTCAAGAAACACTGTCTATAAAGGCTAATGTTTTTGTGTTTAAAGATCAGAGAAGAGTCTTTGCTTTCTAGTTGTAGCCAATACACTTTTGTACATTTTAAATGTTCTGTGCATAGCGGTTCGTCTTTTATTTCATGAGATTTTGGCCTGCAAACTGATGAAACATAATGCGATTAATTAACTGCCTCAGATGTGGCCATTCTAATGATGGACAAAGCACAGATCTCCGTTATTCGGTCGTCAAAAATCTTGTTAACTCCATTTGAGTATGATTTTCAGAAATTAAATGCAAATGTCTGATCATATACAGTATAAAGCCAAAATACCAACTCTGATGACATAATGTTTATTGAAAAAAAAAAACTTTTACCCTTTCTATCCTTTTTGTTTTTTTTAATGCTTAGTGGTGTGCCATGGGATTTTTTACATATCAAAACTGTGCCACGGCAGAAAAAAGGTTGGGAAACACTACGATAGAGGATATGGCCTCTAGCATTGTGAGGGCACATGCTGGTTGACTCTGGTTTCAATCCATTTGCAGTGGTGTGAGCAGTACCAGTTACATTGTGTCATGTAATGTCATGACCCAGATTGAATAGGATCTTGAGTGCTCAGCAATGTAAGTTTGAATTCAACTTGCAAGACGCATCTTATTTTAAAAAGTTTCAAAAAAGTCTAAACATGCTAAAAACCAGCATTCAATAAGCTTCAGGTTCAGTTCTTGTTCTGTCGTAATCAATGTGCACATACATACACATAAGCATGAGTTAACCTGGAGCAGATATTTTAATGTGGGAGCTGTGGAGGTTGCTGACACAGTAAGCAGAGGGGCAGGGACAGGAACCCCTCATTAAGACTGAATTAAACAGAGCTTTGATGGGGAGACCTACATCAGTTCAGTCTGGCAACACATGAAAGAGCAGCCGTGAGAGACAGGGATCTGCACTCGTTGTCACTCTCTCCGGTGTACACTTGCACACATTTCATCCCTCTCACACACACACACACACACATGCACTGAAAACCATATCACTGCCACATACAAACAAAGACTATGTTCCACTATCCGTAGACTTCGGCTGTATTTAGTATGCTGTGCACACTATGCAATTTTTCTATATGCAGAGAATCCCCAGATGACCTAATACATTTGCCAAACATTTCTGTGTGGAATATGGTATCCCACAGTGCAATGTACTCAACTTGACCTTCCATTTCTAGTGTGATGGATGAATAGGAAATCATAGCAGTCATGATTAATATTTCTTACTTCACTATGTATTTGATCTGGCCACCAAGAGTTTAGAAAAATTTGTACAAAATAGGAAAAAATACAAATTCACCCATATTATTTCCAAAAAGAAAATGGACTCTACATGCTTAAGTCATGTGACGAGCATAGTGAGGTCATGTGATAACAATATAGCGCGCTACAGTTTGAAATGCGAGCAGTCTCATTGTGGAAAACATTTACTGTTTGTCTTTGTATGTACCAACCAACCCAATCTCAGACGATTTACAAGACGTTGAATTCATATTCATTTGTACAATGTGATTTTTACTGAAGTGTATGAGTAAGCATGAAGCCATAAACCAAAACTTCTGTGGGGTGTAAGAAAACACAAAGAGATCATACAAATTCACCACCTATTCACAAAAAAGTCACAAATTACTGTGAAGTGTGTTGTATGCCACTATTCAGTAATATAGTATTTAATTCTGAACAAAACCCCAGTCTGTCACACCAGAGAAATGAGAGTTATGTACAGTACATACAGTAAGTTGCAGAAAAGAAAAAAAAAAAAAAAGTAAATCAATGGTCATCTAGCGGAAGTAAATAAATTTTGTTTCAGCCTTCAGCGTCTCTCCTGACCACTTATACCCTCACACACAACTAAAGAGAATAAGGATGTAAACATACAGGCAGACACAAATGCTTGACAAGTTTATGCTGTTTTGTACATATTTTGTACAATATTAAATCAGATTATTATTCTGGTAGTTAGCATACTGACTTTAGAGCCCACATTTAAACACTTGATGAGTGCAGTTTTATTTTCCTTTTGTTTTAAATAGGCAATAGCCTTTAGCTTGTATAACAGCCATGACCCAGGATTTGTTAGTTGGCTGCAGGTGATATAAGGGCGCAGGACATTCTCATTCAAGAGAGCATTTGATTGGATAAAAATCTGTGTAGTGCAGAATGAGTAATCAATATTTTTTGTGTCTTTGTTGAAGGAAAATAAATTAAAACATATATTTTTTTTAATTTTTGCACATTGATGCCATTTAGCATTGGAAGCATAAACATAATGGAAGCATTTCCATTATGTTTATTCATTTAGACACTTTTATCCAAAGTGATTTATCAAATGAAGAACATTATAAACAATTTGTCACAGAGAAAACAATATTCATAGTATATAATGCCAGAAACCTAAAGTAGGAAACAAGCAAGAACAGAAGTGAAATACAGAAAACAAGAGGATATTTCTTCAACCAATGATCAAAATTTAGGAATCAAACTCGGGACGCCCGCAACACAACAGCGTTATATGTTGGCACACTGCCCACTAGGCTATCGGTGCCTACAATTATGTGTTATTTTTGTGTGTTTTAGTTTTTCCACAACATTATTATAGGAGGAGATCAGTTAGTGTTTGGTGTAGGAATTTTCTTATATTTACTCAATTCATAATTGATTTCACAGCTTTAATACTATATTTACTCAGTAAATTCTTGTTTGAATATAACATTTTAGCATATAGCTAAATGTAATAGTTCTGCTAAATGTTATAGGTCATGTTCAGATCCAGTTGCAAATTTGGTTGACAATACATGAGAATTTAGCAATGCATGTTTTTCATTAGGGCAGAAACCAAATCTGAATACATTTGAACATTCAGACTGGAACTTGAAAAAATTATTTTAATTAGATTGTGCTTGTTTGGATTTCATGTGTTTTTCTTTCTTAAAGGGATAGTTCACCCAAAAATGAAAATTTGATGTTTATCTGCTTACCCCAGGGCATCCAAGATGTAGGTGACTTTGTTTCTCCAGTAGAACACAAACGAAGATTTTTAACTCAAACCGTTGCAGTCTGTCAGTCATATAATGGCAGTCAATGGGACCCATGGAGTTGAGAGTCAAAAAAACATACACAGACAAAACCAAATGAACCCCTGAGGCTCGTGACGATACATTGAGGTCTAAAGACACGAAACAATCGGTCTGTGCAAGAAACTGAACAGTATTTATATCGTTTTTTACCTCTGATCCACCGCAATGTCCAATTGTCCTGAGCGCGTTCACAACATCCGGCGCATGACGCATCAACATCATGATCATCGTGATCTGTCGCACGTATACGTCACTCATTGTTTAGATCGCTTCCGCGCATGCGTCTACTATGCCAGAGCATGTTGACGTGTCACGCGCCGGATGTTATAAATTTTCATTTTTGGGTGAACTATCCCTTTAATTCAAACTACAAAAAATGCAACACATTTGAGTCGGACAGCCAAAAAAAATAAAAATCCTATTCTTGCTTCCACTCCGAACAAGGCTGCAGAAATCTTTGTGTTGACATTAAGGCGACGTTTGAATATACTATATTCATGTTAGAGGTAAAACCCAGCAGTTCACACAGCAGTGGGTATGTGGTTTCCACTTTAACACACTACTGTCACTTCACACCAGCACATTATTTATTCTCTATGAGCACGTCTCTGGCAATGACGCAGGTGTGTATTCTTGCCAGTGTGTGTGTAAAAGAGACAAACCAGACATTCATAATTTAAGAGCAATGTCTGTTGAATGAGTGACTACCTGAGGGGAAATGAAACATTGGATTTGTTGAATAAAATATAAGTTGCAGGATCCCTCGTGTGGCTTGTGTGCATTTGTGTGTGTGCAGGTAATGATGTCAGTAGGGACCGAATATGTAATGATCATGCAAATATACATGCTTATTTAAACATACCGACATAAAGTCACCGATCGAGTCTCTCGGTACAACCCTGAATACTTGTAGCTACGTTTTCAAACCTGATGGTTTTGCTGAATACGGTTTAATGTAAATGATATGGTCTAGTTGTGCGATCAACAACGCTTGGAGGGAGTGCCAAAAATGGAAGGCTGATCGATTACGCGTACAGAATACCAGAGCGTGCTGGTTTGACGGTTTGAATACAATAAAAGGTATTAGATTTTCAGCAGTAAATGTAGCAGTGTGAACAGATATTGGAAACTGTCCCTACAGGCTAGTTTTCACATGCCTGCAACTTAAGCTGGAGCTGACTTGTATTGTTCAGGCAAACGATCCACCTTGGGCAGAGAGGTGTGAGTGTACACACCTGCCAGATTGCATCGAGAGATTCACACACATGCACAAATGTATGTATACACATAATAAGAAAGCACACACACATACACACACGGGGTAGGAATGGTGTCCTAATGAGGCCCTGAGAGGCCCTGCTGGTCTGTCAGTCAGGCTGCACCATGCTGACACATGGCTGACAACAGCATTGAGCTACTTCTGTCTCTTCCGCTCGGTTTAATTCAGCTAAACTACTGACAGGATTATAGAGACACTCAAATTAATTCAATTAATAATGTGCTCTGTCACTCTCTGCCTCCCAAGGAGGACAATAATAAACTGTGATTTGGGAAGGAAGAATGTGTGACATGCGAGAGACGTCGAAACGTGCTGGAGAGGCACAAACACTGCTTTACTGAATATTTACAGCAGTGGATCTCAACCGGTGGGACGAGACTCAGAATTGGGTCACAGGTCTGTGCTGATGGGGTCAATGCAAAAAAAATGCTAATACCAAAATGTAACCAAGCATATATTTTGCCACAGCAAATAATCAGGGAGGAGTAAATGTTCCCTATGTCATTTGTTGCAGAAAATAGCTAGTAATATAATATTTAGCTTACTGCTTGTACCTAGAAATAAAAGTGTGCAAGATCTTAAAAATCTTTTAATAATCTAGTTTATAAAAAGCATGTGCCAGGTTCTTGTGCCAGAAATGCACTAAAGAGTTTAAAAAAATTAATATTTCATGTTTTCCTTACACCTTGAATACACTTGTACACGCATGTAATTATAATTTTTTTTTTTTTTTTTTTTTGAGGAAGTTTTATGTTTTTATCAAAATTTTTATCTGATAATTATTGACCATGAAGGTCTGCTTTGCTTTTTTAAATATTTTTTTTTTAAATATTTTTTTAATAATTATTATTAATTAATAATAATCTTAATTCAGAAAGTAAAATATATTAATCATAGAAAATAGTGTGTTGAAGTCATTATATGCCACCATTTAACAGTTTTGGTTCAGTAATATTTCTTAAATATTGTTTGCTAATTAAGGCTGTTAAGCCTCATTAAGGCTTGTATTTTTAAAATTTTACAAAAAAAAAATTAATATTTAATAGATCTAGACCAAAAAGAACATTATTCCATTGAGCTGGGTACTTAAATATTGCATTGTTAAAACTACAATAAAAACAAAATCACCTCGTGTGGAATCAAACAACATGAATCATTCATCAGAGGCCTCCTTTCATTCTCTCGGTCTAATAAGCGAACCTGGTGGGCCGAAGCTTTGTCTTCAAGCTGCGGCTGAGTTAAGCAGTCCGGTGATGGGCCTGGACACAGAATACTTGGGATTTGCTAAAGAAGCACTACGCTTCAAGAACTAATGACCCATACGGAGTAATCACCTCAACAAACACCCCATCAGCAGAGAGAGAGAGAGAGAATCGAGTTGAGCCGTGCACCTGAAGCACAGATCTGCGTGGCAGTGCGGATATAAACACTGGCGCAAATACAACGAGAACACAATAAAATACACAAGCACTGACACATGTTTGTGTGCTTGAACTCAGACGCACCCTCCAGTGCTCATTTGCAACAGTTAGTCCAAACCAAGCGGCGTCACTGCATTCTTTGGGAAGGCGGATTCTTATGCCAGCTTATTCTCCATTTTTAGCTTCTTAAAACCGCACGGGAGAGTTCCCATCATCGCTCTTAAGCAGATTTACTTTCATAAAAAGCAGCTCAGAGGAGGAGCATGTAACTGAGAATGTGCTTAACTTCACACGCGTATTGTGACATATCATCTTTGTATAGGTATTATGGAGCTGAATGTACAGTGAGTCACAGTAGGTGTGCTTGCATAACACAGTAAGTTCTTTAATTACAAGAATTAACTTTTATTATTGTGTCTTTCTGTTTTCATATGTGGGAATTATTTTCATGCCCAGCAAATCAAAGTGAGTGATTCTACAAAACTGAATAAAACGTGTGTTCCTCAAATACATATGTGACTCACACCAAATAGTGTGTTAATGCAGACTTTTTTAAATAAACAAATCAATGAAAATCTACTTGCTTTTTTTATTTGCATTTGTTTTTTTCCTTTTCATTCATCACGTGGATGTCTTTTTTTGGCCTGAAATCTCCTTTATGTATTAACAAATATGCATATTTTAATAAAATAAAGATATATGGACTTTGACTTGAAAACTTAAGTTCAGTTGCTGCCTTTATTTATTTATGTTTTTTGTTTGATTGTTTGTTTTTACAGTATAATCAAATTGGATGTACTTTATTTAAAGTGATTTTAAATAAAAAAATTATTAAACTGACTTTATTAAACTCAAAAAATGAAGTTGAAATGGGTTCAGTTAATTTGATGAGTTAAAGTAATGGAAAAACATGCTGCCATTTCACTTACATCATGTACTTTCAAAAAGTCTTGACTCCAAGTTAAACCATCTTCTTTTTGTGCACTTTATCTTATTTTTGTTACATTTGTAAGGAATGATCTTAAAATGTCATCCTTTTTTCTTTTTTTCTTTTCTTTTTACCATGATTTTATATATTATATCATTTTATGAAGTACTTTACTGTTTTCTGTAAATTTAACTCATTTTAACAAATCTGTTAAACCTAAAATGCTATCATATTTTTTACGGTAACGTTTTTTTAAATTGGTTAATTTTTTACAGTAAAAAGTTGCTGTTTTTTTCTTTTCTTTTTTAAACTTTCTAAGAGAGGCATGTTGTATTTTCATGACCTTTACCACAAGACTTTAAATATTAAACTGTAAAACCTGTTACCATAATGTATAGTAAACATTTAATTCTCTTTCTAATAATTTTGTAATGCCAAATTAACCTTTCAGCCCTGTTGTGTTTATGAATAGTTATATCCCAACATATTAAAGTGCAATTAGCTTGAGGTGCCATAAAGCAAATTAACGAAAAAAGGTCATAAACTAAACTCTGGGTGTGTGTGTGTGTGTGTGTGTGTGTGTGAGTGGCCCTCGGGCCGTCTCTCAGTGGGAGGTTTGGGGATCTCTCTGTTCTGAGAGGGGATTTGATCAGCGACGAGGGTAAAGCCTTCACTAACAGACCTATTTATCCCTACAACAAGCCCTACCTTCCTACTCCACTACTCTCTCACATGCACACACTGCCCCACACAGCAGTAACCAGCAATTACGACAACACCATGTCATTAGAGACTTATACAGACTCCTATTATCACACCCTCACAGACAGGGAGCATTAAAGTCGACTATGAATAAGAAACGACATTTTAAAGAAAAACAAACAAATAAAACCATGAATAGTGCTGCGCAAGAGCCTGTCTGTGTTCAGCCATGGAAAAGAATTCTGTTTTAGCATTTTAGCAATCAAATCAGCATGAAGCATGACTTCAGGTCTTAATAAAATGACTAAAATGCTATTAATTATTGTATATCATTAAGGATTTCTTTTTTTCCTTATTTTGGGACTATTAGACTCATACTGGTGGTTGAAAGCATAATCAAATTAGCCAAAATAGTTATTAAGCAAACATGCAAATGTGCAAGAGATGTTTAGGATGTTATAAATGATAAGCGCTCCAATTCTATGGAAATCTGTAGATCTTTCCAGTGAATCCTGCGGATGCAGATTCTGCATGGCCTGCTTACGGCTGCTGAAGCTCGGTTGAGTGTTTGGATGGGGGTGAACGTTGGTGTCTGGCTCCTTCATTGACGGTTACGCCCTAGTTGTTCTTTTGTGATCTGCGGTGATGGGGGGCTACCAGTGACACATGAACTGACAGTCTGGGAAAGCATGACATCATTGATTTTTGCCCAAATATCAATGGACCATGACAAGCGAACAAAAAACTCACTTTTATTAGAAGCTACGGCTATTGACCATCATCCAAAAAAACCATGCCTCCTTCAATGTAAGTTTGTGGGAAATTTTTTCCACAAAACTCATAAATCAGATGGCTTGGAAAAGTAATAGCACTCCTCTCCTCAACAAGCTTTTTGGGCAGCGCTCCAACATGTACACTGAAAAAAAAACAACACTTTGAAGCAATTTTCACTCAGAAATTGCTAGTAATTTTCACAATTAATTACAAAGAAACAGCAAGGAACACATTGAATTCAACTTAGTAGACTGAAATAGTATTTTCTTGTAAAATGTACTCCAGTGAAATTTGTTTTATATATAACTTTGAAATTTTGTATTTTTTTTGTGTAGCGAATCATTTAGGGCAAGCTAAATTCGAGTCCCAACATATGGTCCTTTCCTGATTCCTTCCCCTTCTCTTTTCCAATTTGCTTTCTGTCTATCCTCTATACTTTCATGTTTCAACAAAGGCAAAAATGAAAAAAAAAAAAAAAACAAGCTGCAAGATTTCAGGCATCATTCATGTCAGCAGCACAAAAGTTATATGCCAATGTTTAATAATTTTTATTTAAATATTTTTTGGCAATAAAGATACACAAGTTAAGTAGCTACATGCAAATTATTATAACTGCTCCCACCATATTTTGGGTTTCACTCCTTAACATTAACGCCAGAAAAGTCTAATAAATTATCTTAAATATTGTACATTTTAGTAATAATATAAATATTATCATAATTAATCAGTGATTGAATGTCAGTGTTTTGATTGGGGGGAAAAAAATGCAATGCCATGAATTAAGAATTCTGTCCCGTTTATTCGTTGCCACGATTTGCTAATTTGTTCACTCGTTTTAGTTAGGGAATAAATTAGTACAACATGGCCAAGATTTAAAACAACAAGGAAACATATTAGTAAATTGTGGCCATGAATTAACAAGTCATGGGAACAAGTTCTTAATTCGTGGCCACAATATATAATTTTTTACCCTGCGTGTCATGTGGCTCCGTATTTTCTCTGGCATCACAAGATGACAAAATTATTTTCATTTTTATTACATTTTATATTATTTTAATTTATATATTTTTGATATCATTTAAATTTTCATCCATCATGTATTGCCAATAATGTGATGCATATCAAAGTCACTTTCAAACCAAGCAATTTTCTGAACTCTTCAACTTGAACCTGTTGCGAAATCTACTTTGGAACATTTTTCACCTTCAAAAGAAATTCCCAATCTTGTGGATTCCAATTCAAATTATGGGATTTTGCCCACAAATATTTGCCGGAAAAAGTAAACATTTATGCACCCTAACAAAACTTTAATTTTTCACAGAACATATTAACAAAACATTAATTTTGCATAAAGAAAATCGTGAAATGTGAGTGATTAATTTTACATTTGTTATTTAAAACCTCTTTAGTAAGTAATGCCCTATATTTACTGAAATACAGCACGAAAAAAAATCTTCGCAAAAGCATAGCTACCATTCAGGTTTGTTGTTGCCGCCAAGGGTCGCACTGACACGCCCCTTACAAAGCCACAACTCTACAACTTGGGCATAATCTACAATTATGAAATTCCCACTTGTAAATCAACTTTACTTGATTATTCAAGACTTGAATTTCAAGTGTTCCGAACTCATAATTAGCACCTACGATATTTCCGACACCGAAGGTAGGCTATCAGCTATGGAAGCCCGTTTCCGCCACTGAATAAAAAAAATAAAAAAAAGGTTATTGCGACTTTATCTCACAATTCAGACTTTTTTTCCACAGAATTATGAGATATAAACTCGAAATTGCGAGTTACAAAGTCAGATTTGCGAGATAAAACTTGCAACTCTGACTTTTTTTCTCGCAATTGCGAGTTTATATATCGCAATTCTGACTGTTTTTTCTCAGAATTGTGA
Source organism: Onychostoma macrolepis (assembly GCF_012432095.1). Classification (NCBI taxonomy): domain Eukaryota; kingdom Metazoa; phylum Chordata; class Actinopteri; order Cypriniformes; family Cyprinidae; genus Onychostoma; species Onychostoma macrolepis. Next base: position 6,668,802 of record NC_081162.1, read on the forward strand.
GATATAAAACTCGAAATTGCGAGTTATAAAGTCAGAATTGCGTGATATAAACAGTTTTGAGGGGGGGGGGGGGTTGATATGTTCTCAGAATTGCGAGTTTATATCTCGCAGTTCTGACTTTATTTTTCAGAATTGCGACTTTATGTCTCGCAATTGCGAGTTTATATCACGCAATTATGACTTTTTAACTCGCAATTGCGAGTTTATATCACACAATTATGAGAAGAAAAAAAAAAACAGAATTGTGAGATAAAAAGTCGCAATTACCTTTTTAATTTTTTATTCAGTGGCGGAAACGGGCTTCCATAATCAGAATCAGACTCAGAGAGGGTTTCTCTCACTATAGCGGGAAATGGAAAACCCGGAGTGGAGTTCGAGAGTTTACAGAACGGTAAACTCCGGTCCACTCACAGTCATTCCAGTCCAGTTTTCACTCTGTTGCTAGGTGAGGCAAAAATGCTTTAGCTTCCTTTGGAGCATTTTATTAATATACAAACTAACTTGACAAATTTGTCAGAGAGATGCTATTAATAACTGAACTGTTTTATAAAAACAATCCTGCAGTTGTAGGCTATTGAATGCGAATGAATTACAGCCATGCTGATCTGCTCTTGTGATATTGCTTAAATAACGCAATCCCAAACCCTGTGTCATTGAACTATTTCAAGAATCAAGTCCTGAACAAACTGTTCCTTTAAACTTCTCTGAGAGTGTGTGTGTGTGCTGAATGGAGTGTCGTTTTTCAGCGCTTAACTCCTCCTCTGCATTCTGCTCGTCCAGCGCACACACACACACACACACACACTCACACACTCTGCTGCTTGCGCATTCCCCATCAGCAGCTCAACGGACAGGGAAACGGAGCCTCTTCGCCTCTGAACACACCGTTTTCAGTGTTCGTGCTTTAGCTCAGCAAACATGACGGTTGTAATTCGCAATATGGAAGAAACGAGCAGCTGATCTGGGGAGGAATTTGTGTTTTATGTGACTAAAACACGTCTTTGGGATAGAGACTACGGAGGCGCCGCGACCGTTGTTGCAACTTTTGTTGCAATCAGCACGCGCGTTTACTGACGGTTGCGCGTTTTAAAGAAAAAGTCTCTCAACTTTTACGCTCGAATTTGGAATGTAGAATCGGACGAGAATACGCCTGTTTCGACTTTTTTAAATTCGTGTTTGGTGAGTTTGTCAGCGGAGGACACAGCGCTGGAGTTGAGTTTGCAGAGTTTGTTGCAGGGAAACTGTCGAGCTTTGTGTGATTTGTTTCTTAAAGTAATCATGGACAAATTGGATTTAAATTCATGTGTCAAGGATTATTTCTGAAAGCTCCTGTGTGTTTACCTGCATTGAGTGGACTGCGCCGTTCTCGTGCACTTCAGAGTCAACACAAACTCTTGATTTTGTTACTGTTGCGAGACGCTAGTAAACATGCCACAGCTTAACGGAGGTGGAGGGGATGAGTTGGGGGCGAACGATGAAATGATCTCGTTCAAAGATGAGGGCGAAATAGAGGATAAAATCTCCGAAAACGTGTCAGCCGAAAGAGATCTGGACGATGTGAAGTCTTCTCTAGTGAACGAGTCGGAAAATAACAGCAGTTCATCCGATTCTGAGGTAAGTCAGACACCACCGCGTGTTGACAGACGCATGGATGTGGTTGTTGCCGTCGGAAAAATAACTTTTCTGTTTTGTTTTTCTCCGTTCCTCGTTCTTTCCCTTCAGCAAAGCGAGAGGCGCCCTCAACCAAGAGCTGATCTTGAAAGTTATGAGAGAGCCCGAGAGTATTTCACTGAAGGTACGAGCAAACGGCTGCTGTGGCATGCCCATTTAACAATTATTCATTTAAAAACTAGTTTCTGTTTTTGTTACTTGTAGTGTCTTTTTCAGTTTGACTCATTATATAACAGTGTCTTTTTCTATAAGTGTCTATTTCAGTAGCCTACTTCTAGTTAGGCTACTATTTATTTGGTGTGCATACCAGTAGTAACATTTTTAATATGTTTTCTACTATAATTTATAGAAATGTTATTTAAACTCCCAATTTAACTAATAATTACAAAAGCAACTGAAATTTGAGATAACAATTGTTGTAGTTTAATATATAATTTTGATAGATATTAATGTAATACAAAATAGGTAGTTAAATCCAATAAGTTCTAGTAGCCTATATCTGGAATAGATGCTATTATTTAGATAAAAACACAAATTATACTATGTTGTTTACAACTAAACTTGGTAGTAGAAACCATTAGAATATATACTAGTAGGAAGTGAGCAGATGATATCTGAACCGCAAGTTTACATAGAATTCAATAGGAAAATTGTGCACTTTTTTTTACCAGTAGCAATTAAAAAGTTACTTGCTACTAATGGGTAGCCACTAGTGTTTAATGAATAGTTACTGGAGATATATATATATATATATATATATATATATATATATATATATATATATATATATATATATATATATATATATATATATATAACTACTAGCAACATCTCAGTACAAGTAAAAATATCAGTAATATGAATAAACGTTGAAACAGCTTGCCATATTTGTTCTTTACTTAACTTTTGTGTCCACACATTGATCCCTAATCATTTGTCTCTCCACTGTCCAGCTTTGAGAAGACAGCAAGATGGAGGATTTTTTAAGAGCCCCCATTATCCAGGCTACCCGTTTCTAATGATCCCAGATCTTGCCAATCCTTACTTGACCAACGGCGCCTTGTCTCCAAGCGCAAGAACGGTGAGTGCCATTGAACACACTGTCTGCCTCGGTACATCTCTGAAGTTTTTTAAGAGCCAGTGAGAAACATCATGTGAGAGTTTATAATGGCCCTCAAGCAGAATGAAACCAACATGTTTATATAAAGGATTCCATTTGAAAATCTGCACTAATCAACCACTGTTTTGAATATTTGAAGCTCATGTCGCCTTCAATATCTGCAGTCAAGATCATTCTCAGTCAGCTAGTTGAGAGCATAAAAAAATCTGCCTCTCTTCATTGAGTTTTAGCGCTTAGGATTTAGTAGTTCGCCAATCAGTTTTTGTAATTTGAAGTTATTTAAGGAATATGCATGTGGATTGCTAATGTCATTTTAGCATTAGTTCATGTTTGAGGCTATTAAACGGTTTAATTGGTTTTAATTGTGTACTTCAGCTGTTTGACTTGTATTTGACAGATTTCTATTCATTTATTTGTGGTGTAGGAGATCATGTCTTGTTATCGCCAGCATTTACTGGATCAGATTTGCCAAAATCTTGCATCTAAAGTATTTTATGGTGTTTTGGCCCCACATTTCGTTGTCTAAATACGCTGAAGAGTCCTCATGTTTGTCTGTGAAATGGTTGGCTAATTGATCTAATACCCAGTGAATCTAATTCAGTGCTGTCTGCCACTGGGCTGTAATTAAGCAGTTTCAGGCTGCTTATTTAGCCTTCTTTAAAATAAGATTAGTCTGGCCGAGCGAAGAGGTCTGTCACAGTGAAATTCTATCTGGGTGTTCGTTCTTCTTGTCCGAGTGCTGCAGAGTTTGCCTGTTCTCTCCCTATAGATGTGTTGGAGTTTTGTGTCCGTGTCTGGGAAAGGTTGACTGCCCTTTTAGCCCCAGCATTGGGTCTTTTCAACCCAATTTGCAAAGAACTCAGCAGGCATTCATGTATGGCTTTGCCACGGTGTTATGCGTCAGCGCTCTGAAGAAAAAAAAAAAGAGAATGAACGGTTGGGTCTTTGAAAGCCTCAACCGGGAGTGTTTTTTGGCTAAACCGTGAGCCATCTCCCCAAATCAACACGTTTTACAGCCATTGTTTATTCCAGAGCTCAAATCCTCCTTCGTTACTCTGAATTGCAATGCGATTTGATTGGACCCGGCCAAGCGTTTGAGCGAAAAGTTGTGTTTTCTCCCCTGCCTCCTCCCTCTAGACACTCGCGCAAGTTTTACTTGGCCTCTCCGTTTCTTTTCACTCGTCCGTACGAGCTCTCCCTCCTTCCCAATCCCTTCCATTCAGTTCCTGAGGCGTTAGTCTTACATTGTCATTCTGAGTGAATGCTGATGGCTTCATTGGGATCTCCATAGGCCCTCATTAGCCTAATGGCTGCTCCTTACAGACTAGTTGCATAGTAGTTGTGGTACTTTTGTTCCTTGGCCTATAGAGTGTTGTTGTGGGAAGAGCCTATTGCTTAAATTATCCTGAAGGAACATGGTTCATCCCACCCTTAAAATCGCCTCGTGCTCTACCTGCAACGAGCAAACTTTCCTTTACGTTTTTACTCAAAAATCACTCCATCGCAGACTCAAATGGTGAATATTAAGCCAATGTCAGGCACATCTCACGAGCACAGAAGCCCTCTTGTTAACTCTAGCATAATGCGCATTAAGGAGCCAAAGGCTAATATGGGCTTACTAGCAAATATTCAGATGATGTCATTTAGGATAAGGATTATAACTTATTTTAATTTGTTTAGCTGATTGGGGACCGTCAAAAGATTTGGTTCCCACCCAGAAAAAATGACCCCATAACCGAACGCATCCAGATGCAAGACAAATATCCATGCAAGACTCATCCTGTTTTGAAAAAGAGGCATCTGACTCTTATTATTCCTCACAGTATTCAAATCGCAGGAGTTCATAACCTCCAGACCCCGAGCAGATTGGCTCTCGAGTTTTATCTGAAAGTTCCAGAAATCCGATCATCCCGGAGTAAGAGATAGCTCAAGCAGATCAGGTCTAGCCCAGTGTGGACCGAGAAAAATGGGAGGTCATTGAGGCAGATGAGCTTAGCCTGTCAATCGGCACCTCTAGAGCGAGCCGAGCGTCAGACAATGAGTGGTTGGCATACTTCAGATATTTACACACTAATCTTAAGCTCTCGCTCAGACAGCCTCAGTCACAGCTGTCAAAATCACATAAGGAAGTTTCCAAACAAAGCTGAGGAACCCGTCAGAATCTGAATGATCTTCTGTATTACGCTCAAACAGATGCACAAATGTAGAGTATGTTTGCCAGGGAAAAGCACGAGTCTGTGCTGTATCCTCTTTTTTTTGGACTAATTTGACAATGTCATTCTAAAAGGTACTCAACAGGTTCAATATGTTTTGTAAAGTAGAGAATCTGAGGAATTGGCTTGAATATAAAAGACTTCAGAGAATGTTCTTTGTCAGAATGAAAGCCATTAAAATTCTATCATGGGATGAAAAATTGAGTGTTCCAGAAGAAAGGTTTTTTTTTTGTTTTTTTTACAGAAAAAAATGTCGGAAGTATTTTGGTCTCTTGCTTTTATATGGTGCACTACATATTTGTGCCAGCGAAAATGCAATAAAATCATTCTCAGGTTCACTGCATAGATGAGTTTTATATTTATTTTCTTAGCATGTGCTTTTCTAAGCAAACCGTCTGTTTGGTTACTGCCGTAAAGCGCACAAATCATATTACAGGAATCTGAGAATACACAACACTTGCTAAGGTAGGCCTTGAATGCCAAAATGAAGCCTAAAGCAGTCGCAAATAGAGTAAACTTCTAATCATGTCGCTTCTAAACTAATATGTACGTTTCTTGTGCTGTTTCTCTGATATCCCTGAGGTGGAATTGAAAAGCTCCTCTGAATTCATAGATTTCATGTAATATTTATAGTTGTAGGAAGGAAAGATTTGCCAAAGGGAATGTGGAGTTTTGAATACCTGTGGCTTTAGTTAGAAGTGCAGACAAAGACCGTAGCTTAATCCATAGAATTTCTTAGCATTCTTCAGTGACTGTAACACACACATGGGCATGCACACATGTGACATTGTGATTAATGAGGTTATTGTTGCATGTTGTATTATATTTAGTGTATGATGTGTTTTGGGATATAAACTGTCACAATGATCAGCTCTTTTAGATGAATTTTCTATTTATTTCTATTTAGAAACCAAGAATTTTTAATAATCTAAAAAAACTTGAACTTGGAAAAAAACTTTGAACTTATTTAATTAATATTTAATAATACATGAACTTTAACAAGTTCATGGTTCCATTCAGAATGTTTCCACCAGCTGTTTTTGAGCACAAGAACCTGTCTTATGTAAACACGGTAACTGACTAGTCGATTTTGAAATGTGTAATTTTGCACATTGCTCCTTTGGGGCATTTAAATATCAGTCTGAAAGCTGTTGCATCTGTAGGTGTGTGTGTGTGTGTGTGTGTGTGTGTTGACCTAGACATTAAATTCAGATTACTAACCTTGAATGGAATTGTGAATGCTTAAGGCCTTCATCACATATTAATTAAAAAAAAATCCACCCCCACCAAAAACATAACTTTTCTTTAAGTGTTTTGAGGCCTGATAGTCAGATCCACAAGATTGGCCATTGAGCAGTTCAGAACTCGCGTGTCTTGTTTGACATTTCAAATTTCTATTCATGTAGTGGTGAGGGCAACAGTCCAGATAACTTTGAAGAGCATCGTGTAAGAGACGCTCTTAGTAAAAACGGAAAAGAAAACAGTGAAAAAGAGCTGAGAATAGGACAGAAATAAGTGGAAGATGGAAAGAAACCGAGGTATGAAGTGACAGAAGGGAAAGATGTGGGGAAATGCAGGCGTGCAGATTTGCCATAATTGATTTAGGGCCTGCTCCGAGCTGACATTCCTCAATAATCCAGTGGGACTGTTTTTAAGGATCGAGTGTGGCGGCCAACCAGCTCTACTCTTCTCAATGCTTGTCACTGAGATGAATGCTCAAGCCTGGCTCGAGGAATCGTCTGCTAGGGGTTTGGTGTTGGAAATGGAGAGAACTTGATATGTGGAGTTATTCAGAGTATATGCACAATGCTTTTGTTGGAAAAGTCAAATTTAGCCACATTGTGAAAATTAAGTACACTTTTATGTGGCTTCCTAAAAATGTGAGGCATTAGAAAAGTGTCAAAATCCTTCCTTATTTTGCAAATTGCAAGTATGAGACAGATTGTGAACATATCTGACCCTGGACCACAAAACCAGTCTTAAGTTGCTGGGGTATATTTGTAGCAATAGAAGAAAAATCGACAATTTTGACCCATACAATGTATTTTTGGCTATGCCAAAAAACATTAGGATATTAAGTAAAGATCATGTTCCACGAAGATATTTTGTACATTTCTTACCGTAAATGTATCAAAACTTAATTTTTGATTAGTAATATGCATTGCTAAGAACTACATGTGGACAACTTTAAAGGTGATTTTCTCAATATTTAGATTTTTTTGCACCCTCAGATTTTCAAATAGTTGTATCTCGGCCAAATAATGTCCGATCCTAACAAACCATACATCAATGGAAAGCTTATTTGTTCAGCTTTCAGATGATGTATAAATCTCAATTTCGAAAAATTGACATTTAAGACTGGTTTTGTCGTCCAGGGTCACATATGAGAACTTTGGTGCTCATTTGAGCAAAATGTGTTCAAATAATATTTCTACATTGTGAATCTTATGATTATTTAAAACACGTTTATGTGGCCATTACAGTTTCTAGTGTGGCATTAGAAAAGTGTCAATCCTTCCTTTGTTGCAAATTGCAAATATGTGACCCTGGAGCACAAAACCAGTCATAAGTAGCACTGGTATATTTGTAGCAATAGCCATAGATTGTAGCATAGATAGCATGGGTCGAAATGATCGATTTTTCTTTTATGCCAAAAATCATTAGGATATTAAGTAAAGATCCTGTTCCATGAAGATATTTTGTAAATGTCTTACTGTAAATATATCAAAACTTAATTTTTGATTAGTAATATGCATTGCTAAGAACTTTATTTTGACAACTTTAAAAGCGATTTTCTCAATATTTAGATTTTTTGCCAAATATTGTCTTATTATAACAAACCATACATCAGTGGAAAGCTTATTTATTCAGCTTTATAAATCACTTATAAAAAAAATAAAAAAAATAAATAAATAAAAAAGACCCTTATGAATGGTTTTGTGGTGCAGGGTCACATATGAGATTCTGAATGCATAAGATAGATCATATTGAACTCTGGTGCTCAATTGGGCAAAATGAGTTCAAATCCAGCTCGCAACACGTCAGAAAGCCAAAAACAAAGTTCTGTCAGTATAGACAGTCAAAGATAAACATTCATTGTCCTGTATTACAACTTGTTCCCTGTACAAACTGCAGCAATGACTCTCTTCATTTTGATGACAGGTTTTGACACGGTGCGTAATGTGTTGTAAACACTGAATGGATTCAGTCCTAAATGTTTTTCATAGGCCTGTGGCGTTTCCTAACATTGTATTTTAATGCACATTTACATGCTGAAATGATTTTCTGGTCAAGTCTTGGCTCTCCTGGAAAAGCCATTGAAAGACTTGGTCGTAATCGGTTTTCAGACTTCTTTTTCATTCGATTTCGGTCTCTACCTTCCAACACAAAAGCTTTCAGCACAATCCCGTGTTGTTTTAACGCTGTCAGGTTTTGGGCCCGAACAAGGAACCAAGCGACTCGCCAAACCTTGTAACAGCAGCTTTTGTGTTGCGGCGCCCACATCGGCAAACAAACACACCTCAGTGGAAACACATTTTAAACTGTTTAGTCTTGTCTTTTGGGGAAGAATAGCACAGGGCACACGCGCACACAAACACACGCTTTTGTAATGCCTGAGCATGTCATCACAGCTCAGGCCACATGTCTTTTACGGCATTCCAGGCCTCCGCTGGGCATTTTTCCACATTCAGGTGTTCTCACTCTGCCAGCAGCTCTTAGCACTTAAAATCTTTGAGACGCAGTTGAGTCAATAGTGCTATTGTCGGTGTGTGCGTGTGTGGTTTTTTCATGTCCATTTCTTGTGTGAGTAAACTGTTAGTGTGTATTCAAGACGTTGGCTGTACCTGTAAAGGAAAAACTGCCAGTTGTCTTGGTTTACTCACCCTTGTGTCGCTCATGATTTAAAAAAAAAATTTCCATCAAACACAAAAAGCAGAATTTTAGCAGATCTGCTCTATACAGTGAAAGTGAATGGGGACGGATGCTGTCGAGCTCCAAAAATACAGTAAAAGTAATCAGTAGACTTGGAATACAACACATGTGTCATATGTACTATGTTATGATAATTTTATGGTAATTTCTGGATTTGTACAGTCCCTGGTCACCATTTACTGTATGGAAAAGAGCAGTGTGAACATTCTTCTAAACATCTGCTTTTATTATTCCATAATAGAGGGCTTATGTTTGAACTGATTTGAGGGTGAGTAAAGAAACTGCTCATCATTTACATCTCCTGCCTCTACATTGAATGTAACTGTACCTTCAACAGACTGAACATTATGCTGTGTGTGTTTTCTCACCAGTGAGAGACTGAGAGATCTGTTGATGGCAACCTATAATGTAGTTGCCAAATGTTCTCTTTGTTGATGCTGGTACCACAACTGTGTAAACAGTCTTGACTGATTTCTACATATTTTCTCTACCTTTAAAACAATCTACTTTCCTATGGTCAATGTGTGACATTTGATTAAAGGAACATTGTCTTGGAATATAATTGCGTGTTTTTGTTCATGCTTTTCTTCATTCCATTAGATGTTTGAGGAGACGACTAGTAGAATTTTAGTCAGAGTAGTATTTCAACTAATGCAAATAAATTGTTTAGTGTAAATTTTTTTGGACCCTTTGGAAAATCTGGTTTATGTTTTGGAACATGGTTTGCTGGTCATTAACTGTTTAACCACACACTAAAAGTTTGACCACCTAACGCTAGTATAAATTACTGGGAATTGGTTTATTATTGGTCTTAGATGGTCCACTTTGGACCAGATACAAGACTGTGGCCTAATGAAGCTGTTTATTCCAACAGTGGAAAGACACATTTCCCCGATATTTAATGACATTTTGGGCCTCATCTATAAAACGCAAGCTTATAAAATTTGTGTATTACATTCATAAATCCATTGAGTAAAGTGTTAAAGGGATAATTCACCCAAAAATTAAATTTGTCGCCATTTACTCACCGTCATGTTCCAAACCCATAAAGCTCATCTTTGAAACACAGAAAAGGGTATTTTTAATATTTTCACATCTTCTTTTGTCCATCTATTGAAAGTAGGGGTGTACCCGAAGCCGAATACCTTATTCTAACGGATAACGAATATTCGGCTGAGGCTGCAGCACGTGTTTGCTAGATTCACAGGTGAGCCAGGGGATCAGCGCGATATTTTACACAAACCTCTAAATTCACGCTATGATGAGTGTGTGAATGTAAACTTAAGAATGAAAAGACTGCAAATCAAACACCGCTTGCTGTTGACTCTCCGTGCATCTCTCAGAAATCAGAGCTTGGCATGTTCTGCTATTTGTGTATATTTAAAAGGCAGTGATTTAAACCTTATAGGCTACGATACGATACACGAATTAATGGAATAAGCACAGCTAGTAATGAACTTAGATACAGATACATTTTCTACTAGGCCTACATGTTTGCTTCTTTATCTTTTGCTTGTTTGCATGGCACATGCACATTTCTTTAGTCAAGTTAAAAGTTAAAAAAACCTGCTTAAAAGAGTTCTACGTAATGAAAGTCGTGTTCAAATTCACTTAATTTCTAGCGATTATCGCCGATTTGATTGCACAGATACTATTTAAACTAAACTGAGCTAGACAATGACATCTTTGAATTCAATAATGAAATGCCTTTAACTGAAAATTGAGTGTTTAATCTTATCATTATACATTACTGACACTCTATCCTCCAATTTAATACTGTTAAGTGCTTTGACACAATCTGTATTGTTAAAATTTTTTCCATATACTTTTCCAGACCTGCAAATTACTTAAGTGAAATACTTCTTAAACTGCGCAGGAACCGGTGAGCCAAAGGAAATTATTTTTGTTTTACACAAACCTCTAAAATTACAACATAGTAACAAGTGTGTGAAGTAAATGAGTTTAAAATACTATGAATTAAATAAGCGCAAATAAAATCGCAGTGTTGCAGTTGCCTTCCATGCATTTCCTGTAAATTACTTAAATCAATTTCCATATTTCTAAACTGCGAGGAACCGGTGAGCCAAAGGAAATTATTTTTGTTTTACACAAACCTCTAAAATTACAACATAGTAACAAGTGTGTGAAGTAAATGAGTTTAAAATACTATGAATTAAATAAGCGCAAATAAAATCGCAGTGTTGCAGTTGCCTTCCATGCATTTCCTGTAAATTACTTAAATCAATTTCCATATTTCTAAACTGCGTAGGAACCCTTACTGTTTTAATTAGAAGATATTTAAATATTTAATCGGATCGTGAAAGGTCCCCAAGCTGGGACTCGAACTCACGTTGCTCGAAGCACAACCGCAGTGCATCTCGAAGCGCTGTCTATACAATACAAGGGTATCGGCTCCGACTGTTAGAAGATATTTAAATAAATGTTATAATTATAAAAAAAATAATTATTTTAGTTAAACACGGCATATTTGTTCAGTGATAACTAACTACAAAAAAAATAGGCTGTAATACCATAAACATAATAACGGATTTATCAAGTTTAACTGTATGATGTTCTGGTTCAAGCTCCGCCTACTTCCGGTTTTATCCGAAAACAGATTGAGATACGAATAATTTTGTGACTCTTACAGATACAAATACTGGCTTCGCTGCACACCCCTAATTGAAAGTACACGTAATCAAAACCTTCACACATCAAATAGTACAAAAAGATCTGTATGAATCGAGCAAGCCTTCTAAATCGATGAACAGATTTAATTAACTGTTATTCACATACAGTATATAAACACTGATCAATTTACATACACTGAGCGCATCAAATATGGGATTGGAAGGACATTGAGTAAACGAGGACTTTTGAGTTTCTCAAATAATGATTGTAGCTCAATAAACAGGTTGTATTTCTGTCCTTCACAGATTTTTACTTTAGGACTGAAGCATTGAGTTTTTTTGAAAAGATGTTGCACAATATAGAGCAGCAAACTTCTGTTGAAGATACTTTTCTCAGTCATGTTGAAGGTTCTTGTCAAACATAAACTCTCTTTAAGCCCATCAACCATTCCATCAACGTGTCCTAGAAAAACTACCAGTGCATCGTGCGAGCGTGTTCGCGCACTCTATACTCTTTGAATTGTGTGAAACACTGCCAGCCTTGGCCTTCCCTCCTCCTTCCTTTCTCTTAGGAGAGCGGGAGTTGGCGTCGACCCCTTCTGCCACCCATAGCTTGCCCATCATCCCTCCCTCTGTTCCGTCCCTGCCATTACATATTCTGTTTATAGCCTTCGCTGGCTTTTCAAGAGCCGGGCCCTTCAGGAGAGATTCAACCCCCCGTGAGGACTGGCAAACCAACCAGCCCTCCTCACACACACACACACACACTCGCTACGTTCAGTGACATCAATGAGAAGGCCTTTGAAGCTGCTTGGGATGAGCATGTGTATAAATGTATTTTTTCATCAATTTATTAATCTGAAGCAGGCGCTTCGGAGTCGGCCAGGTTCAGACAGAAGCGGCGCTTTGAGATGCCCACTTTAATTCCGCGCTGGGATGTTTTTGACAAGACACGAGTTGTTTATTCCATCTTTAAAGTCTATATCGGACTCTCAGCAGACTGGTGCTTATTTCCAGTAATACACATATATATCAGGGACTGGTACAGTAACTCGCGTTTTATTTATTTTTTTCTTCGCCTGAAACCAGCTGTTCATAAACAAGTGCGTAAGTAGATTCGGAGTAGATATTTATCACATTGGGTGGCCACATGATTGGGAATTTGTGTCACAACAGGTTTGAGTTGGTCACTGTGAATTTGCCAGAAAACTCTTTGATTTGAAAATTACATCTGTGATTCATACTTGGGGCCCCATGAAATCCATTAGATTTTTTTCCAAATTCCTTTTTTTTTTTTATAGTCTCTAATGGTTAAAATTAATTTTATTAATGAAAAAGCAAGTCTACTTAATTGAAATCATGAAACGTACACAATTTAACAGCAATTTATGAAAAGTTCAAAAAAAAAAAAGTTTTTAAGGCCCTATGAATTGTTTGCTATTTTTGTATTCTGTTTACCATTAATTTTCTGGATTCCATTTTACTAGTTTCATTAAATTTTAATAGTCAAAAGCATCTCTAAATAATTGATTAAAAAACTAATTTATTATTATTTAACCCCCCCCCCCCACACACACACACACCAGAAATACTGTGTTGTGTCTTTACATTTTTCTAGTAAATAATTTCTGGTAAATATTTTTTGTTCTGGTAAATATTCCTTAAATAATGTTTTAATAATAATTTTATTATTAGTTGTAGTACTATCATTACATTCGCTAATATATTTCTGGCACAATTTCTTCTGGTTAAACCAAACTTTTATTTTGACGGGTTGCTGTGAAGACCTTTTAGGTTTCTGTTTGTATATGATGTGACCATAGTTTTACTCTAAAGAAACAATCAAATGCTCATGAAGTGACTCTCAGAGCAGTTTAAGAGATTATGTTCATGTGTTCAGAGGCTGATTTGATTTTAAAATTTGGTAAATTCCATGACATTCCACAATATACAGTAAATTAAGTTTTTATAACCGAATTTTGCGATCCAGTCTGCTTTTTCCGCATCACAGACCCTACATGCATTGCTACAGTATTGACAATACACAATGGACCTTCTTGCCCTCGAAATTTCACCAAATTGTCACTAATGTGACCACAGTTTAACTGTTCGCTTGTTTCCCATGTTAGTTTTGCTCAATTTAGGGGAGCTGGCTAAAATCAACATTAGCTCAGCAAATACACCCACTAACCGCTATGATCTAACATTAAAAATTACGGCTAAAAACAGGACGGCTGCATAAGGATACAGTGACTTTAGAGGGGCCTTCATTACTGTGGGAGTTGATTTGTTAGTTCAGTGTCTAAATTTGTTAGCTGGTGGTGTAGTGGGCGTTTTCAAACAGTTTACTTCTTGTGATGGTATGCTCTCAAAGACCTGGCCCCATCTCACTGATGGAATATTCCAGATGTGTTTCTGCTAGCGGTCTGTAGAGACTTTTGTATGAGAGCGATGCATTTATTGAGTGTGATTTGAAGAGTGACACTCCCCTGAATTTTTAGACTTTAGTCAGGAATGATGTCATATTCAAAGTGATGCGAACACAAAAGTTTGGAGGACTAGTAGTATCGCTTAAAATAAAAATGAATCAATCCGTTATCAATGTGTTCAAAAATAAAAAAGTAAATTTTCAAGTTAAGTTATTATAACTGAAGATATTTTAGTGTTACATCACTGTACAAAATGCTTCTGCAATTAGTTACAACTTAAAATTTAAGATAACTTAAATATCCAAATAAAAGTTAATCAAACTTATCATTTGAAGTCAAGCATGAACACTTACTTTAAATTGAAACAATGGATTATTACTTCATATTAAATTTTCAGTTGTGATAACTAATTGCAGCAATCATTTTTATAGTGATGTAACTGTCTAAAAAAAATTATTTGCTAAAAAAAAAACTATAAAATAAAATATATAAAATAAAAAAGATGATCATTTTAAGTGGTTCTGCTCATCTACTATTAAAATGAGGCCCTCCAAGTGTTTTTATTATTTATTTTCTATTTTAGTAGTTATTCATATTTTAAATTACCTTTTATTTCCAGTTCTCATTTTCATTTGTTTTAGTTATTTACTTTTGTCCTTTTTATTCAGTTTGATTTTTTTAAATATTTCTTTTTAACTTTAATATATATATATATATATATATATATATATTTGTAATTGGAGTATTAGTTTTAGTATTTTCAGTACTTCAACTTTTATTTCAGTTGCCAAGGTAACATTTCTAATTATAGTTTATTTTTATTTCTCATATTTAGATTTTATTTCAGCTTTTTTGCAATTACTTAAGATAGATTTAGTTAACCGTAACGTCACTGGTTATGAGGGATGTAAGAACAATGCATTCAATTTGTCATATTGGCCTGCACCAGCATGAACGTTTGCCATTCACACCCATAGGGAAATGTATACCTCTGTACTCAAGGACTTGGCGCTCTGCAATGTGGAAAATGCTTGGGAAAACAATGCAATGCACTTCGTGTTGGTCCAACAAGAAATCGCAGCTGCTCACAAGTCAAAAATTAAGCCGACCGTGATGAAATATAGGCCTGTTTGTCTGTGCATGTTATAGAGTTCATGCTTGTCGTATGTCAAACTAATACCGTCTCGTCACGTGCACTTTAAGAATACAAATATGTGTGCATGCACTTATCATATGTCCCGCTAATACCCACTTGCCTCCTCTAGGCTGTGTGGTATCAGTATTAGACCAGGTTAAAGCCCCCAACCGGCGGGCCAAGGTTAACCCCCTGTGGGCTGGAGGGGTGTGGGGGTCATCCATCTCTCTTCAGGGTGATAAGGGCTCTTTGCCTGATTGATAGCAGGGCTCCGCACAACCTCCACCCCCTCTACAGCGGGGCCCCTCTGGATCATGTGTGGCCCCTCACGTGGAGACCAGGGTTTTATTTCACATTAAGAGCCATCAGTGCTCTTAAAACCAGAACACTAAGTGCTGGAGTGTACGCTAATAAAATCTGATTGTGCAGAAAGAGAGTGAGAGTAGGGGGGTGTGAGCGAGGGCAACTCCCAACCAGACCTTCATCAGTCTGGTATTCCAAGCAGATGGTTTCAGTTAAAGCTTAGCGGAGAGAGTTGGAAAGAGGAGGCAGAGCGGGCCTGACATGCTGCACAGTTGGTGGGTGGAAGGAGGGAAAAGTGATAGTGATGATAAGGAAATAAGTAAAAGGGAAGGGGTAAACGAGAGGAAAAGTGGAAGTGTGGATGGAAGAAATATTATGCCTAGTTGTTTCACTGTTGCATGAAAAATGGGATGACAAAGTTGTTTCTAAATGGAAGTTTGGAGTGATGGTACATGGAAGATGTGTGTTTGTAAATGTGCCTGCATATTTGACATGTTTATGTCGGTCTGTATTGATGAATCAAACTGACTTGCTTAAGTTAAGTGATTTAATCTGCACTACCCACAATCCTGAAATGGGCAACACCTTGAATTCCACCAATCAGAAAACTCCCATGATGCATTGCGAACATTATTGAATAAGTCTCTCTTTAATCTCAAGCAACTTAAACACTGCTGTTCAAAAGTTATTATTATGCTCACGAAGGCTGCATTTTTTTTTTTTACAGTAAAACAGTAATATTGTTAAATATTGTTGCAATTTAAAATGTTTTTTTAACATTTAAAATGTAATTTATTCCTGTGATTTATCAAAGCTGAATTTTCAGCATCATTACTCCAGTCTTCAGTGTCACATGATCCTTCAGAAATCATTCTAAAATGCTGAATTGCTGTTCAGAAACATTTATTATCAATGTTAAAAACAGTTGTGCTGCTTCATATTTTGCGGAAACGGTCTAAAATGTTTTTTTATTTATTTAAAATAGATATGAATGACTTTACTGGCACTTTTGATCAATTTAATGCATCCTTGCTGATTTAAAAAAAAAAAAAAAAAGTATTAATTTCTTTCTTTCCAAAAAAATCTTACTGACCCCAGTCTTTTAAACTGAATGTATATATGTATCTATATTTGACCATTTTTCCACAAAACTCAAATATACTGCATTTAATACTTATGATAAATATATATGAATCGATAGTTTTATATTGTACTGTAGCTTTTTTATTTGATTACATCATTTGCAATTTCATGCCATTACGTTTTTGTCTTTTGATTTTATATTTTTAAAAAGCTTTTTTGCTTCAAGACCAGGTTTATAATGTTGGTAAAGGCATAAAACTCTATAATGAGTCCCTAAATTAGTGGAAAAATAAGCTGCTGAAAGGTGGGAGGTCACTGTTGTGTTCGTTCATAATCCAATCTTTGTATGCTCATGCCAGCCATTAACATAAACTGTCATCATCCCAGTCAGTTCTCTCTTCAGGTCAAATACTGGCATGATGGAGCGACAATCTTAAAAAGTAACAATGCATATATATATATATATATATATATACTTGCTTAATGGTTACAGGCATCTGAAAATAACTCAATCACCTATTAGTCCTGAGGTTTTATGCCAACACAGTTATGCAAGTGCATGCATTAAGTAGAAGTTGGTCCACTTGTAATGCCATGCATTGGCTTGTATATTGTTTTAAGATTGTTTCTGATCTAATAAACCCCAGACCTCTACTTTCACTATTATCAGTGTTGTCTCATTGCCCAGCATGAGCAGGTCCTTGTATGTATACACATGGCCCTCTGGCCCCTGCACACCGTCACATCCAGATGAGGATCTCTGATCACTATCATATTTGTTTTAAGGCGCTGCTTCGTCCCACAGGTCAGACAGAGGCCACAAAAACACTCGTGAGCCACGGCACTGGTATAGACAGCTGAAGCACAGCAGTGCCGGCATGCTAATGATAAGACGACACCTCCAGCGTTACACGTCCAAGAAAGAATGAAGCTATTCTTTCCCTCTAGCTTTATTTGTTTTGTCTTGCTCTCGGTAGGTCACGTATGTCCTATCGTCACAGGATATGCCCCTGTGCTCATGTAGCACCTCCTGAATATCCTGCTCTGTTTTTCCTGCTTCCCCCCTCCATCCCGACTCCTTGCCCTCCTCTGCGCGGAACTCCAGATGTAAACGATTAGCTCGTTTAACAAGGCCGCTCCAGGCAAGGCGCTTTGCAACAACAACAGTCCCAAACACTCGACTAGCTTTCTGAAGTATAAAACCATGCTAGTCACCGTTTCCATTGGGTCCATGAGATCTTGGAGAAGTAGTTGTGAATCTGTAAAAAGCACCTTTTTATATTACATGGAATGGCATCACAGGTCTCTTGATTTGGATCAGGATTGTCTGAATGAGGTGAAATACATCCAGAGTAACCCAATTTAACATCTCCATAACTGCGATGACCTCTGGCCAGATGAAATCCGCCTAGCCTTTGAACAAACCTTAGTGTAAACATGTCTAAATCAATTAGACTCATTAGATAGTCACAATGTTCCACCGTCTTGCTAGATCCAATTAAGACCCAGCAACAGACTCACGTTTCTCACCTAATTCCCATTTGTTGATTAATGACAGCACCTGACTGGTTAAAACATTTGAGAGTAACATTGTGATATCTCTAAAACTATTAAGGTCAACAAATGTTGTTTCTGACTGTCACACACATCTTGTCTGTGCTAATTCCAGCTGAAGTCCCTTTAAAGCAAAGTGGTTCACTTGGCGGCCATATTGGTAGGCAAACAAATACAGCTCCTACTTCCAATTTGTAACGGTGTGATATATCTGTTAAGGTCAACATAAATGTCTTGTTTCTGTCTATCACACACATCATGTCAGTAGCTGTGTTTCCATTACCCTTCAAATTATGCAAATTGAAAATACTCCCAGTGGAAATGCATAAATTTTTCAAAAACTCCCATATATCGCAAATAAGTTTTTATGCTCGCATGAGGTGATTTTTCAGGAAAATCGAAAAAGGAATATGCTTGTTTTATTAGTTTTATTATTAGTCTTTACAGAAACATTGAATTACCAATAATGTCTCAAGTACCACCACAAGCCCATAATTCACTAAGAAGATTACTTTAATATCATATTTCAAGTCATTTCCAAATCTGAGAACAATGGTATCATACATTTATCTGAAATCATGCTAAATGAACTGAGGGCAAAGATGAGTGTGTCTTTTAAGTATGCCTGTAGCTGACATATTAGGTATTACGATTTCTCTCATTAGTTTTCGTACAATTGACCATTTCTTCCTCTCAAACTGCCTCTTCCCTAGCACCAAAAAAAAAAAAAAAAAAACTGGATTTAGCTTGTGAGCACTCAGGCCTTGGGATTCCCCGCACACGTGACTCTCCATTGTTAATTTCTAAGATGGGTTTAGCCTGCATTTGAGTTTCTAAGATCATTTTAACGGAGCAGGAGCGAGGCGGCCATGGTGTGTTGTCCACACAGCACTTAAGAAGGAATGTGTGTGTTACATTGGACTGTAGAGAGGAAAGGACTGTGTGTGTGTGTGTGTGTGTGTTGGCAAGTGCAGCACTGGTAGTGAATGGGCTCTTTGAGAGTTTTAGACTGGCATGTGTGACAGGACAAAGAAACCAGAGCAGCAGCTCAGAGTCTTACAGCTGAGGCCTACACACACACACACACACAAACACCTTACACTCGTTTACACTTTACTAATAGTACTGCGTCTTTTTCTCCTCATCACTTCTCACTCAATTATATAGCAATTCTATGCCTCATTCTTGAATATGCTGTTATAGGAGTATGAGGTCTAGCTGGATATGTTTTGTCATTGGATGTAATTGTTTATTATTATTATTTTAATCAACATTGAGTTGGTTGACTTTATTGATTCAGTGCATGTTACTCCGAAGGAAAAATAAAATGACTTTGGTTGACTTCACCCATCCTTGTTGGATTTGTCAGTTGCTTTAGTCCAGCCATCTGTCTACATTACAGTACTTTTCAGTTTTTGGATTGAATAAAGTCCTGATGGATATAATAATATCCCTTCCTAAACTCATTAAATGTCCTGTTTCACTTAAATCATATCAAGAAGTAAAATTGCCTGATAATATCCAGTTTTGTTGATATAAAGTTGAAGTGTAATGATGCATTAAGCTGTGGAGTGCATGCAAGAGATACAGGTTCGAGTACAGACCTGCATTATTTCCTGATCTCATATCATCTTTTCTCTACAATAATTGAATTGAATGTAGTATATTTAATGTATATTTAATATGTGTGTGTGTGTGTGTGTGTGTATATATATATATGTATGTATGTATGTATATATGTATGTATATGTGTATGTATGTATGTATAAATATAATATCCCACCTAACATTAAAGTTTTTTAAATATACTTTTATATTGCAATAATTTCACATTCAATCTTCAAATTAATGTACAAACAACATAAAGACAGTATATTTTTAATATTTGTTTAATGACATTTTTATGACTGAAGGCCAGGTTCACTGATACCAATTAATACTGATTTCCCTATACAAATGTTTCCCCCTAATATTTAACCATTGACTATAGCCATTCAACATTACATTATAATTAAGAGCTATCAAGTTTAACATTTGTTAGACTTCAAAAATAACTTCTAATTTAAGTGAACTTAAAACAATCTTCACATAAACCCATTATAATAAATGTCATATTTATCTACCTGTGCCCCTCAGCAGAAATATACAGAAATTGAATAATATACAGAAGTTATCAAACACTAAATTCTAAACTAAATACAGATGAATCCTTAAAACTATAAAAGTTATTGATTTCCTCTTTTTTTTTTTTTTTTTTTTTTTTTTTAATTCTTGATGACATCACAGCAGCTGGTTATTAGGTTGTTTTTGGCTGCTATATCTTTAAGAGCTGCCACTACTGAACATGACGCGGATCTGACACGCATTGTATTTTCTCTCAACTCTACCTTTTCTGAGCCATTTCAGTCTCTTCTAATGAGCTGACGAGTTAAATCGAATGTGTTAGATGAGGGAGACAGTGTTGGGCTGCTCCAGGACAGTTTTGAAAACCATTTCAGATACATGTTCTTAATGTAATTCATATATAACATATTACATGCATGCACAGTTTTATGGCAGCTTTAATCGCCTTTTTGGTAACTTCATGACTTAACTGATCACAACATTGCCTGTGTTAATGGCGTTAAATAATTTAAACGCGTTAAACTGAAAAAATTAATCACCTGTGTTAACACATTACTTTTGACAGCACTAAAATAAATATATATTTATTTTACTGATCAATAGTTTTTGATCAGTATGTTTCTTTTATCTTTATGTAAAAACAGTAGGGTACAACGGGGCTAAAGGCGCCTCGGGGTAAAAGGTGCCTTTGATATTATTTTCATCTAAACCACTAGATGGCACAAAAACATGGCTTAGCACTTTCCAAAACATTCCCTTTGCAAGATGACAGTATATTTATTGAACAAACATTCATTATTTTTTTCAAAATAAGCAGAAAATAGTACAAACTTTGCTAAAGTGATTGTTTTGAACAAGTATTAACTTAGACAATATTTTATTTTAGCTGAAGTATTTGTATCAATACCGTGTGCCTTTTACCACATACTGGTGGGCCTTTTACCCCGTGTGTGGGGTAAAAGGCCCCCCTTGCCACCTCATATATTTATAAGATTTTTAAACAAAACAAACAACTTGAATGATTTATTTCCACACAAAATCTGTTGCTCCATTAATGTTCAAATACAACGCAATTATACATTTTAGGTGCAGTGAATAGCACATTTTTTCTTAAGGGGGGCCTTTAGCCCCGTTGTACCCTACTATTGTAAAATATTCCATTTGAATGTTTTCAGATATGATTTATTGATGCAAAATCTGAATTCTCAGCATCATTACTTGTCTTCAGTGTCACATGATCATTCAGAAATCATTCTAATATGATTATTTGATGCTCAAGAAACATTTCTTATCAATGTTGAAAACAGTTGTGCTGCTTAATATTTTTGTGGAAAAAAGTAATACGTTTTTAAGGATTTCTTATTAGAAATTCAAAAGTTTTTGAATAGAAAGTTCAAAAGAACAGCACTTGTGTGAAATGCATTCTTGATGAACAGAAGTATTCATTTATTTTTAAAAAACATTTACTTCACACTTTAGAACACTTGTGTATTAATGTATATAATAGTGATATATCTGCCAGTTAGCTGATGAATCAGCCATAAATATTTGGCCGTTTTCTGTTATCTTTAAATCATTTTAAATGATTTGTTTTTTAATTTTTTTGTATTTTACCTTTATTTAGATATAGGACAGTGTAATGACAGGAAGCAAAGTGAGAGAGAGAGAGAGATGGAGATAGGGAGGCAGGATTGGGGAAGCTCGACGAGCTGGGATTCGAACTCGGGACGCCCGTAACGCAATGGTGCTGTATGTCGGCACACTGCCCATAAGGCTATCGGTGCCAAACTTTTTAAATATATTGAGCAAATATTGTTCAGTAATTGTGTGTGTAAAAAATAAGTTTATAGTGGCTGTTCTCGAGATGTTGTAGTTTTAGATTACAGCACACATGAACTTTTTTCATTTGTGTGTGTTCAGCTGAGTCTGTGTGTACACACTTGCGTTTTATAGTTTTCCAGTCCCCTGCTGTGGTATTACTTATATTAGCTTAAGCTTAGTAAAATTTTAAACAGGAATCAGCACTGTTTTAATAACAACTCATTCCTCTCTCTCCTCATCCTCTGTTGCAGTCTGTTTCTCTCCTCGTTCTTTAGCGGTTAATCTCTGACATGTTTCGCTTAATGCAGAATAGTTGCCAAACAAATGTGATTAAATGGCGCAGGGACTTTGACCCAGAATTAGTCTCACTGAGTGAGAACTGGGGCCGCAGGGTAATGCAACACCTCGTAGAGTTCTGGTGCCAGCGGCTCGCTTTGGGCCTGTGTACAAACACACTATGACTCTGCTTCAGCTGTCACTCAATACGGTGTTTGCCCTTCAGGTTAACGGTGAAAGGTCAAAGTTCAGGGTCAAAAGCTGAGTGGATTTCTGGAGACGTGTGCTTCCCACAAAGCCTTTTCCTCAGCACTAAGACTGATTGGTAGAGATTGACAATTGACTAATATTGGTGAACTTCTCTTTTATGTAACTGTTCACTGCAGTTCGGCATATCTTCTAGAAGAAACCGTTCTTGCTATTTCAATAACAGGTCCTTGACCCTGAAGATCAGTCTTAATAGGTTCTATATAGTCTTACATGTTTGTTTTTATGTCATTGTCAAGTCGTGTTGTAATTAATCTTCAGAAATCTTGCATATCTTTTTGTCGTTTGAAGTGGTAGATTTGCCTTGATTTGAATACATCCTTCTGACACTTGCACAGTTCTCCTGAAGTCCAGGTCTTTGTCATTCATCAAATTCATAGCTTTGGTCTGAATGAGGTTTGGCTCTTTGAGGAAGTTAATGTCAGTGTGGTGTCTCTGTAATTGGTTATGTGCTTAGACTGAAGTGTATTCGCGTAAAGTTTAAAAGATGAGTTGAATGGTGAGCTGCTTGCAGCCTTGGATGCAAAACACTGTCTGACCTCGAAAAAGAAAAAGAGCCAAATGGGTGAAAGCCAGGACTAAAGACATCAGCCCATATGCCCAGCTGTTTAACTGTGAAGAGAAGATGCACTTTTATATCATGTGTCTGATTTACTTCAATATGCAGGTCAGATTAATCTCTGGTATAATAATTTCCTGTTCTTTAGCTGTTTTGGCGATTTTTATGTTTTCAGCAACAAAAGAGGTGCGTACAAAACTTGAACTTTTTTGTGATACAAAGCATTAACTTTTTCATATTCACATTTTTGCTGCTAAAGGTGAATATATTCTAAAAATCTACTGACTGAGGATTAGTGCACAGTGGCATGAAGCCTCAAAAATTCCTCAAAAGCCTCAAAGTTTCCTCCACTTTTCTCTCAAAAGATTGAATTGAATCCTGTAAATTGAAGAAATTATGCTAGACATACGACTGTCACAATACATTATTAAAATGTATAAATGATTATTGCTATTTTATAATAAAAACACAATATTACTATAATTTTAATACTACTACTACTACTACAACTATAATATAAAATATAAGACTTATTATTATTATTATTATTATTATTATTATAAAAACAGTAAATATACTACTACTACTACTACTACTACTACTACTACTACTACTAATAATAATAATAATAATAATAAAATAATAATAATAATAACAATAATGATAAAACATCATAATATAAATAATAAAATAATATAAATAATAAAATACTATTGTTAGTAGTGGTAGTAATTGTTATATACGTTATCGTAGTTATTATTATAAAACAAATATACTATTTCTACTACTACCACTACTACTGCTGCTACCACTACTACTATCGCTACTGCTACTACTACTCTACTACTGCTACTACTCTACTACTGCTACTACTACCGCTACTACTACTACTACTACTACTACCACCACCACCGCTACTACTACTACTGCTGCTGCTAATAATAAAAACATTATTATTATTATTATTTATAATAATAAACAAAATACAAGTATTGTTAGTAGTAATTGTTATACATGTTGTTTTTATTGTTATTATAAAAACATAAATATACTACTACTGCTAATTCTACTTCTAGTAATAAGATTACAAACTATTATTATTATTATTAATAATAATAAAAATAATAAAGGTAATACCCCTACAGAGTAAGTTCCTCCTGGCTTCAGAACAGTGGGTAAAACTGGACTTTATTTGGAGATGAAAGGCTTGTCTTACTAGTTTGTAGTTTTTATCATGAGACCTTTTTTATCAATTTGATTTTATGCCTTTTTCTTTTAACCTTGATACCTAAGCAACCGCAAAACAAGATCTTAAATGTTTCTCATAATGCAGTTCAAATCACAATGACTGTATTTGTATTTGATCTTTTTTGTCTTCTGTGATCTCGGTTTTATCCTCTCCTGTGAGCGTATTGTTTTTCGTTTCTTTGCATGAATGCGTGTTTCATGTTCTCTTTCTCTTAGTCAGACTCTCTGGATGGGTTTGGTGTAAATACCTGCGAGCCGGTGCAGTCATAAGTGGCTGTAGCTGTCGCTGTAATAGGGTGTTGAGGAGATTTAGTATCAAAGCTCCTAGAAATCTTAATTCCTTCTCCATTGTTCACACCTCATTTTAATAGTGTGACACATTCTTGCTTTTCTACACAAAAACGAATTCCACCTTTACATGACATCACCCGGCTAGTTGAGTTGGAAGTCCTAACATACGTTATCAACGTGAGCGGAGCGCTGGGAGCTTTTACGAGGCCTTCAGGACGCCAGTGCGCTGACGTAAATGTATTTAATAGCCATTTACAGTTTATGGCGTGGATATGTCTCCTTCTTTGATTACTTGCAAAGTCTCTATTTTGACTCCCGCTGACGAAAAAATAAGGCCAAAATAGCGTTTGTTTTCCAAACTTTCTCACCATTCAAATCCACCTTACGACACAATGAATTTCCACTAACGCTAGGCTTCTAATCCCATTCAAAGTCTTCATTCGTGAATAAACACAATAGACTTTGTTAGCTTGTTAGTTTAACTTGTCCAGCTAATTTCTCAAACGTGTCACGCACACAGTCGGCTCCATTAGCGAAAAAGCTTATTCCTGTTCTGTTTGGCTTCCCGTCCATTATCCTTTTCTCAGGGTGAGTTTGCGAACCGTGTTGAGGAGCTTAGGGGGCTCCTGACCCCTCGGACCCCCGGTCCACGGCCACGCTATGGAGATCGTCTTTGGACCAGAACCTCACGCAGTCAGTGGGGCTGGATGCTGTTTGCTTTTCTCATTGTGTTGCAAGCTTTCCTGTTTGTTCTGTGCTAAAACAACACCGATGATGGAACAGGTTTTGAAGAAGGCCCACTGGTGTTGAAAGCCAAAGATTTTGCCCTGGGCGTTACGAATAAAGATTATCTTACTCATGAATGAAGCGATCAGTGGGTAACAAAAGTTCATCTGATAACTGAAAATCCTGTTATCCTTTAATCACCCTCACCTTGATTTTTCTTTCTTCAGTGGAAGAAGAAAAACACGTTTTGAAGAACGTTCATGCTGCTCTTCCTGATAATAATAATAATGGATGGGGACCAGAAATGGTCAAGGTCCAAAAACTTCTTAAGCTGTCCATACAACTCAAATGTGGTATTGCTAGACTTATGAAGTTATAGTATAGCATTTTGTGAGGAACAGATTAATACTTAACCTTGTAAAGCCTGACATGCAAAATAATAGTCTGAAAAATCTCTTTCATCGGGCTTTTATTTTATGAATAGCTCACACTCAGGAAAAAAAACATCTATTCATAGGTCCAAACTGAGCAAAAAATATGCCACTTTGGTGCAATTGCAAACATTTATGTGGGCAAAAATTAAGATGAAATTCTGATTTGAAGTCTTTTTAACAGTATAGCGGATTACATTTCATAAAATGCATATAAGTTGTCACTCTGTATCTCCCAATAATCTCTTTAAATGCTTTTGTGAAGCTCTGTAGTTTGTATTATTTTATTGTTGTTTTATTGGAGCCAAGCATAATGCAATACAATAACTACCGAGCAATGAACACATAATCATTCGTTTTACAATATTGTAAATAATAATAAGATTTTTACATTTACTTTGTAAAAATGTCCATCAGGTTTTGGTTCATGTGTCTTTTTGCTGTGATATCTTGACTGATTTTTATAATTTTACCAAAAGGCTTTTACTTGCTAAAAATATAAACTCAATCAAATGACCAAAGATGGATGGTGTGCAACAGGTTTTTTTTTCAGCAAAATTGATTGTTGATCAACTAGAAGCCTTTGAGTATCAAAACAGTAGGCTTTTATAGGGTAAGTTATTTACTGAAAAAACATTGCTTTTATTATATGGGAAAAGAGCAGCTTGGACATTCAGCGAAACGTCTCCATTTGGTTTAGAGAGAGTAAATTATCATTTTTGGTGAGCTGTTCTTATATTTGTCTCCGTTATGGCTGCATGCCTGCAAGTACACGTTTTTGAGTCCGTAAGGGAGCTTCCCTGCTGTGTGTATGCGTGTTTCATGACGAAGAAGGATGTGTAGAGGGTGTATTAGGTTGTAAAGCTCAGGCCGTGCGCACAGGAGGTCCGGGCCTGTTTCTATATGCCTCTACTGCTGAGCCAAACATACATCCAGCCCTCTATAGACAGCTGTGTGTGTGTGTGTGTGTGTGTTTCTGTCAGAGCAGCTTAAGAACGAACACAATCAGTGCTCTGTTTTCATAAGGCTTGTGGTATGTGTGAGCAGAAACAAATGTGTTTAATTTAGCCCTGTCTGTTCCTTCCACCATCTCTCTGTCCGTCTCTCTCTCTTTTTCTTTCTCTAAAGTGATGTGTCACGGCAGTGAAAAGGCCAGTTTAAATGGTAGCAGTGTGTGTTCAGCCTCTCGTAGCACAAGCCCTTATTGAGGAGCTGCACGATCAGATTTACACCCGAGCAAATATTTATTTTCTCATTTTCGGCCGCAGAAAACTGTTTAAAAGCTGGGTTTAAAGTGATACCTGTGCCTCATTTTGTAATCTTAAGTCTGTCTCAGCTATATAAACTAAACACTCCTGTAAAATGGAGCCCGTAAAGTTACAGTGCCTCATACGTCACATCTGGACAGAATTTGTCAGACTGTAAATGAAGGTTTACAGATTTTATAGCAGAAACATAGTTTCTATGCTAGTTTGCAAGCATGCAGAGCCAATAAATACCAAGTATGTTGTTGTGTCATATGTACTTAAAGTTAATTTTTGTGTTTTTGTGATGCATCTGTTTACCAGGATCTGTTTTCATTCACATAACTAACTATAAATGTTCAGTTTCACAAACAAAGTTAACTAAGCTAATTTGCTCAGCAAAATTCTCCATCAGGACCGTTATATGACCTTTGGTAACGCTTTTATAAGAGTTCATTTGTTACACTACATTAGTTAACATGAACTAACATAACAAAAAAACTTGCATTTATTAATCTTTGTCACTGTAAATTTCAACATTTACTAATACATTTTTAAAATCAAACGTTTTGTTACGATTAACACACTATGAACTGACATGAACAATGAAAAATTTTATTTTTTTTATTAACTAACGTTAATAAAGATTTATAAATACTGTAAAATGAAATATATTTTGCTAATTAATAGTTCATTTCAGCTAATGTGTTAACTAACATTAAAAATTAGACCTTATTATATCTTATATAGACCTTATACTTACCAAAATGTTACCAAGATTTTATATGCCTATGGCCAATTCTATATATAAAAGTTTCTTTTATGAAACTTAAAATACAAAAAACACAAATACCTACATGCATGAATGCATACATAAATAGCAGAAAACAATGCATATGTGCCATGAATTTAAAAAAAATCTTGCATGCTCTAAGCAAATAATTCATTTTAATATGTTTTTAATTTAATAAAATAATACAAAATAATGCCATTTCAAAATATCAGCATATTTTACTTACCAGACTGAAACTGATTAAATCTGATATGATTATTGGATGATGCCAATATATTGATCATCCATACTGAGAATGCTTCTCATACTTGTTATGAATCGCATTCTGACACATATTGGTACGTAACGATACATGATATTGAGCTAGAAGTGTTTTCATTCACATGTATGTTTCAGCCCATAAACGCACCTCAGTTCAAATTTCTACAGTAAACATCCAGTAATTCATTTGACAGCTACAGTTTCTGGGGTTTATTATGATAATGTTTGAGTCAAATTTCTGGCTTAATCTGGCAGGCTGAAGAGTTTCTTAAGCTCAAGTCCCCCAAAGAGCTTGAGTAAAGGCAGTTGATATAAAGTTCTTTTTCCATCAGCATTAGTGGTTAAAAATATTGCCCCTGTTGTGAGCTTAATATTTGTAGAAGAGTCTGTAACGAGATATGCCAGGTACTGAAAAAACTCAGAACACACTGGTAATTGACTGAAACAATATGGCCGCCTGCCCTCTGCGCTGACAGAGTGCCAGCTCTCGCCAGATGCCCCGATTATTTTCTTGTGCTTCTAATTATGCGTAAGGTTTCGATTGACCTTGCGTTGTGTTCTTGAGTACAATAGCTCAATTATTCCATCACGCTCTACTCCATCAGCTCTGTCTCTCATTCTACGAGTGTGGTGTGAATAAAAGTCTGTCCATGGTCAATGCAATGGTATTTTTCCAGCTATACTGTTCCACATTGACAAAATATAATCTCCACCGTCTATTCTGGTTTGCTTCTAGAGGAAGTCATAGTTGACGAATGAATCATAAGGACACTTTAAAATGAACGAACAAGGACGCTGAAACAGGTTTAATATAGGGATGTAATGGTATGAAAATTTCTTATCACGATTATAGTGACCAAAATATCACGGTTATCACTATTATCACGGTATTGTTAAAATGTGCTTGTGATGTTTAAAAAGTACCAACACATTAGGGGTGGGCGATATGGCAAAAATATCATATCACGATTCTTTGTCATGTTGGTTTTACTATTTTATCTGAGCAGTGCAGCCAAAATAATTTCCCTGTTATAAAGACAAATCCTTTCAAGGTAACAAAATATAAAAAAGAATGGTGGATATTTTTATAGGCCAGATTTCTTTATAGGTTTAAAGGGGGGGCGCGACCAAAAAAGTCTGAGAACCACTGCTTTAGGTATTACATGGAGCGAATATGAAAACAAAATGCCATCGAATCGTTTCTGAAGACAGTCAGAACCTTCAGAGATACATTCATATAATTAATTCATTCATATATTCATTTGTATAATTCCCTTAGCACTCTTTTAAAACCTCCCAGCTTTTCTGCCCTATTTTCACTCAAAACGAAACTACTGTGCATGCTGTGCGCACACGAGACTGTTACTTAAAACTGTGCTTTATGCTGGACAGTATTCATATACCAGGAGTTGTTCAAATCGTGGTAATCTAATACGGTTTTAATGATAATTAAAATATGAAACGGTAATACTAACCGTGGGGAATTTTATCATGATTTATCATCAAACCGGTAATCGTTACATCCCTAGTTTAATATGAGAACATAATGTTTCAATGAGTTTATTATAGGTAGCACTATCATTACATTAAGTAATAATTCTGCCGCGTTTTCTTCATGTTAAACCAACGGGTTGCTATGAAGACGTTTGAGTTTCTGTCTGTATATGATATTAAGAGTTTTTCTAAAAAAAATGGTAAAATGCTCATGAAATGACTCTCTGAGCCGTTCATGTACATGTAGAGATTGTTCATGTACTCATATATTGAGGCGACAGGGGCTGAAAACACTGTGAGCGTCACACGCGCTTCAGTAAGTGTGTAGTAAACGAAACTGCATGTTTGCGACATTCATTCACACAGAGACACACAAATTATATTTAAATGGTCTTTTTGTGGCTTAATTTTACAAATACTACTCCATATCGCGTTTTGGTTGAAGTGTACTAACCTACTTTTGATGTATCAGTCCAAAATTTGCCAAATTACGTGACATTTAGCATTATACAGTAAATTCAGTTTTTATGACTGGATTCTGCAATTCCATCAGCGTTTTACGCCTCGCAGAAATCATAGGGCTCTAATATTGCAATGCTTTTAATTCTCTTTAATTTGACCATTAAGTTCAGTAAAGACAAAGATGTGTCTCTGATTTGGATATGGTAAGTTTGATTCAGTTTAAATTGTCCGTTTCCAGTGGACAATTCACTTATGTCCTCAGCATGGGATTTTTCCTATCGTTACCTAAAAAAATCTTGTTTTTGTTGATTTTTCTAATGAGAATGTACTGTAAGTAGGTTCTTATTTCCATGCTAAAGAGTACAGATTGCTTTTACAGTGTGATGAATGCGTTTTAAAGGAATGTTCTCAATGATCCTTGTGTTGCTTCGTAGCTAATAAACAAGAGTGGTCTTCAATAGAGTGGGAAATGGGCTCTCCATGCTGTCCTGGCCCCGTTTGATGGACTGTTGGTTACCTTAAAGCGAATCCATCCATCAGTCCTGGTCAGAGCTTGGAATCTCTCAATTGTTCGGTTAAACCTTTGCTCCGTCTCTGTGCTTCCCTTGCTCTCATAGAAGCTCACACGCATCTCTGTCCGTCCTTCCTTACTAATAGTTCTTTTGTGCATAAGAGCGTGTTAAGAGGCCCGTGAGCTCGGCCTAAATAGGGCCATGTTGCCATGGAGATGTGTGCACTCTGGCAGGTTGACCTTTGACTTGGTTTTTAGTGTTTTCAGGCAATGAATGGACGTGCAAGGAGGGTGCGCGGGTCACAATAGACGCCTGATGAGAGCAGCAGAGCCCTGTCAAAGGCACTTAACTTCACTCTGCCCAAAGACTGAGGAATACTTCAAACATGGCAGCCATTACCTTAGTGCTAGATACATACTTCAGATACAGCAGCCATCAGCCTATTGACGGTGACCTCCAGTCAAACAGTTGGAGAGTGAGGTTCTAATTTGCCTAGTTTTAGCATTCATGCATTAAAGAACAATTTGGTTTTGAAGATGAAGATTGTCAAAAATGTGGCTTATGTTGGTCATGTGGATGCAGTTAGAATTTGACATTTCCGAATCATTTCTCTCATTCCTGTTCCACTATTACTGTCATTAAAAGCGGTAAAATGGGAAATTGAAACTGAAAAACAAAAAAACAGCCAATGACACTTTTCTGTCTGCCAGCTTAAAGATGGAACTCTAGGGTAGTTCTACTATTGAAAGCTGTCCGTTTGAATGATGTCTAACAAATGTAATCTTAAATATATGAAACTACTTTTTTGTGAAGTATGAAGCTCTGATTTCAAAAACACAGTGAAACTGGTTTCATCTCCTCACGAGATGCTAAACACCTGCAGTCGGTTGTTGGTGTGCTACTCAAATTGATTATGCAAATGAACTTTGGGTCGTTATGAAACCCGTTTTATTTTTTCCCCAATTTTGTGTTTTCCATTTAGATTTTGTATTTTATTATATTTTATTTTTGCTTGTCATGCAAACCTGAATATTTTAGCAGTCATTACTCCAATTTTAAAATTAAATAAAAAAAAAAAAATTTAATTAAGTTTAACAGGTCGTCTAATCAATTCATTTACTAAAAATTTAACAAAATAATAATTTATTAACCCTATGAAATGTTTTATTGTTGTGCTGTCTGTTTAAATTTTTGGGGATTCTGTGTTTCATGATTTAATACAGATTTACTGACAAAAATGGTGGTAAACAAATCAATACAAAACATTTTTAATTTTAAATTTAATCTAAATCATCTTTTAAAGTGTGATCAGATGAAAGCAAACAACTTTCTTTTTTGGCAAACAAAGTGATTAACAAAGTGTGATACTCCTAATAAAACTGTAATAATTGTAATACAATTATACCTTGTTTATTAGCTACAAGGTCAATACACTGTATTTTTTGCATTACTTTGAGAAGTGAATTCTATTGTACAATTGATATTTCTGTCATAATTTCTGTTAAATTATTTGACAATGCTTTTATCAAATGAAATGGTGAAATACTCATGAAGTGACTCTCGAAGCAGCTCTGGAGATGAAGTTCATGTCACTGATTATGTGCAGTAGATGAGACACAGAGACGCACAGAACATAGACTTTATATTTCAATAGCAGTCTTTTTGTTCTTTAATATTCACATACACTACTAGTCCATATGGTGATTCAATTACATGTGCAGCCTTGCTTTTGATTTATTCATTCAAATTTGGCAAAATTCCGTGACATTCCGCATTATACTGAAAATTCCATTTCACTGCACTACATACTGCAATTCAGACCCAGATGATACAATGTGAAAACAGGCCTGTGGAGGAAGGGAGAACAGGGTGGAATCGAATTTGGGTTTGGAAAATCAATCGAACGGAGTAAGAAAACGACCTCAGACGTTGTTATGGTCTGAAAAGCGCAAATAAATAGCCTCATTGAAATGTTTCGTCTAGCCGCGCTCTAAACAACTCCTACAGCCAAAACAAACATACCTGCATGCTGAGCGGACTCGCTAATGTGGCAGCGTTTACCTATGGGAATGTGTTCCCGTCGAGGGAAATCGCTCAGGGATGAGGATCTATCGACATCCTGACTAAGTTAAACTAGTGAAGTTAGACCACTGATTTTATTATTAACCGTAAACATGGTGTGTCAGTGAGCACTTATTTACCACTTGGATAAATACTTTTTATCCAAGTATTTGGATAAAATCTTTGGCATTCAAAGATTCATCTTTGAATGCCATACACTTTTACCTAAATCACTATCATTGCTCAAGTTTAATCTGAAGTTTGGTTACATTCCAGATGATCTGACAAGGCACTGTGGGTGCTGATCTCACCAGAGCTGCTTCAGGTCCGCCCAGTTTCACTGATAGTTAATCTCTCCCTCCAATTAGCATGATTGTATCTTGTTTGCATAAGAATGATTTGTATAATTATTTAATTACCCACATCGCACTAACACAAAGGTGCCCGGTTTGAAGCAGGGGGGCCGTTCTCACCTCTATTGTGTGCGGCCTGTGGTAAGCGCTGGTTGTGTGGTCAGGTTGGACTAACAGTAGGTGTAAATGACTAGTATTTAGCTGACGGCATGTTCTGACAATAGGCTGTCATGTGGGGCAGGACGGTGTGTGTGTGAGTGTTATCTGTGCTGGGCTGCTCAGATAGAGAGATGTGATTAACACTTTAACACACCGGCCACAGGGAGGCCCATTTGTGTTCATCAGGGGGTCCTAAATAAATACAGGCCACACGCTGGGTGATTGGCATGATCCACTGGTGCGGAGGACATGTGTGGAGTTCAGCTGTGGTTATGAAGATCATTTTCTGTGCAGAATGAAATTATTTTTTTTATATATATGTAATTGTACCATGAAACTGTGGTTACTTGGCGTTTCAGTAAGATATTTTTAAGTTGTTTTTGGAAAAGTCACCCAAGTTGGTTTATTATTTGATTAAAAAAATACATGTACATGCAACAAACGTGCAGAAATAGTTACACACTAATGTTCAAAGATATTTAAATTTTTTGAAAGTCTCATGCTCACCAAGTCTGCATTTATTTGATAAAAAATACAGTAAAAAGAGTAATATCATGTTTTTTATTTTAATATATTTTAAGATGTAATTTTTATGTGATGCAAAGCTGAATTTTCAGCATCATTACACCAGTCTTCAGTGTCACATGATCCTTCAGAAATTATTATAATATGCTGATTTGATTATGAAACATTTCTTCTTATCAATGTTGAAAACAGATTTTGCTGCTAAATGTTTTTTTTTTTTTTGTGAAAACTGTGCTATTTTTTTCCTCTGGATTCTTTGCAACTTCAAAAGAACAGTATTTATTTGTAACAGAAATATTTTGTATTTAAAAAAAATTATATGAATTTTTATAAATGACTTTGCATTCACTTTTAATCAATTTATGATTTAACATATATCAATTTCTTTAAATAAATTAATTTTTTTGACCCACACATTTTTGAACAGTAGTCTGAGCTAATTTTATTATTTTTTAAATATATATTTTTTTTCTTGTGTACTTTTTGGCTTTGTAATAATTATATTTATGTAAATTACCATTGTGTGAAATGTGCTATTTAAAAAAGATTGCCTTGCCATTCACTTCATACATTTTTTTTCTAATTTATTAAACTGATGATTTTTAAAAAATGTAATTAACTTAAATTATGTTCTTTACTAAGGAACATGTATTAAGAAACTCATAGTATTAAAGAGTGATGGTAAAACATCATCCAGGCTTTTAGACGAAACTTTTTAGCCTAAAAACTTGGTAAAGTGAGCGACACAGATCTCGAGCGGGCAACTGAAAGCATGTCAGCCCCTCATTACCTCCACAGCGGAGCTGTAAGTTTGTCAGGCCGCTTCTATTTGGGTGCTGTTGGCAGGCGCCGCGCTCTCCCTCAGTAACAAATGTCCCTCACATCTGCCTCACAGCATCCCTGGCAGCGCTGCCTCGTCTCCTCCGAGCTGACAAAGCCTCCTGGCCCCGCGTTCGCGTCTCTCTCCATGAAAGGAGGCGAACAATTGGACTCTGGCGCTGGCACCTAGCGGGCCCAAGAGCATATGCCATATTCTCTCTGTTCACCAAACCAAAGGGCCCAGTGCTTGGCTTTTCTCTGGAATATTCTCCGCCACCTTTTGTCGCATCTGTGTTCTGCCTCTCATTAGGAGAGCGTTCGACTGATGTTCGCTCTGAGCGTTGGAGGCCGAGGCAGAGAGCTGGAAGACAATTAGAGAGGAGAGAGAAATGGATCAGATAGCTGGAGGATGACGGTCTGTGTGAGGCCTAGTTTTGAAGTTGAGAGACTCTATGTAGGATGAGGAAAGCGGGAGCCACGGCATAGAGTCTGTGCCGCTTGGAGAGGTAGTTTCAGGCACAATATAGAGTCTCTAATAAAATGGAAAATGTTCCAGAATCCAAATGGTTTGGAATGTTTGATTCAGATTTAAAATAAATGCATTGTCAGTAAAAGCAGTGATAAAAAGTATCAATAAATACTTATATTTGTAATAACAATAACAGTCATAAATACACCTGATTTTATATAGCAGATTATAAAACTCAAATTTGCTTTACAGATAATATAAATATGATTAATAGTGTAATATAAGTAAATATAGTGCTGTCAATCGATTAAAAAATTTAATCGCGTTAATCACAGACATGGACTGTGATTAATCATGATTAATCACAAATTTAAAGTACTAGGATTTACCTGTAAATGTGTTGAAATAAAGAAATGCATGACAAACTAGTTTAAGGAAACAGAAGCTTTCACACTTCCGCCAGGTATGAGACATAATCCTTATTATTATTTTATCATTATTCTTCTGTTTTTATTCAGCCATTATCAGCCTTTAAACTGGCAATAAAACGTTTACCAAGCCACATCGCTTCAATCCCAGTATACATTTACCCAACTATTATCAAAAGTATTTCTAAATAAATACAACAAAACATTTCTTGCGACCTTACATTATTATGTATTATGACAAAATGCATTATGAAGAAGAATTGGACCTGTTCTGCAGCTGCATTAGAGCTAATATTAGCATCATGCTTCATAAGACAATTTATGAGATTAATAGTACACTTTTACTCAGAACTCACTTCAAACCACCATCGAGTGTTTGTAATAACTTCCTTTTGCGATCACATATGGAATTTGGTCGTTTACTGTTGTTAAAATATGCTATTTATAGCATTTTATATCGCTGCACAAATTAGCATTTCAGATGTATACACATTCAACTCAAGAAAATCACATACAGACCATATCCTATCATAATCGTGTGTTTATTATCTTATATAATCTATAGCGGCTGTTGTCATGTTTATTTCTGCTGTGTAAAAGCTTTAACATGTATGCTCTGCTGAAACTCACGCCTCTCCGTTCTTAAGTCGCCAGGGATACATTTCAAGTATAATACACATTAGTAAAAGGATCTATTTAAATTTTTATTTGTCTATATACACTTTGGGTGGCCGCGGTACATTATAAAAGTAGCCCAAAAAACCGCAACTCACGGCTCTGTAATTTTTCCCGCAACTGTATTTTTAAAATAGCCCACTTGTGCCGTTACCCTGGCAACACTGGTGCTGTCCCCTCATCACACAATGATAGATAACCTTCTGCACTGTGATGGTGGCAAGAAGTTGGGGTCAAACTTTATCAAACGATTAATTTGCCTTGTAATATTAATGCGTTAACATTTTAGATTAATCGCATGCATTAACGTTGACACCCTTTTATATATATATATATATATATATATATATATATATATATATATATATATATATATATATATATATATATATATATATATATATATATATATATATATATATATATATATATATATATATATATATATATATATATACCGTAATATACATATGGATATTAAATATAATTATATCTTTAATTATGTATAAACAATAATAATAAATTATTGCAGCATTAGTAATTGCATTTGATAATTTTTGTAGATTTTTCAAGCTTGCTATACAGACCTATATATGTGTGCATGTATGTGTGTACATGCATACATACATGTATACATGTATGTATGTATGTATGTATGCATGTATAATAAAATTTAATAAATACAACATATATCTAATAATTATAATCACTAAACAATTCTTTCACTTTGTAATTTAGCTTGTGTAATGGATATTAGTAAATGTACATTTTACAATAACAACATTAGTAAATACATGGATATGTAGTATAATATCAAATAAAAATATACTCACTATAAACAATTCTTCTACCTTGTAATATAGTTTGTTAAATATGTAATGAATTAAATCTTTAATATATAATGATATATAACGATATAATTCATATAATATAATTATATGATGATAAAGATAATTGTAACATTATGCATTTGATCTTGTCGCTGGTTTTAAAATTCAAGCTTGCTTTACAGAGCAAAAAAAAAATTAATATTAAATTTATATATTATTTAAAAAATTATAATTGCTAATCAGTACTTCTATTTTGTAATATAGTTTATAGAAATGCACCTGGTTGCAGATTTTAAAGCCATAACTGTCCATTTCATTTAACATTTTGTAGTGTAATAAACACATTGCCTGTTGCATGTGACTGCTGCATATTGCTACATAGTATTGACTTCGTTTTCCCTCAAGGTTGTGTGAATATGAGACAATATAAACTTGATCTGAAGCTGTTATCAGTGCAATGGTTGATAAATGTTTGCTGTGCTCCTCCTTTTCTCTCCTCTTCTCCTCGCTCTCTATCTCATGCCGGTTCGGTCTTGTTTTAAGCACAACTCAAGGGCACCTGCAACACATTAGCCCAGCGCCTAAAGTCTACTGTAAAAGCTAATTGGCAAATTGAGTTTATGTGTGTGTTTCCAGTCCCATGTCATTGTAAACACTTACTACAGGATTGCATTCTCGTTCCGCCCAAAGCACTTTTCCGATTGTAACCACCCTTGTCGTTAGGAGCTGAATTCTGCTGACCAGCAAGAGAGGTGTTGTTTTTTCACTGCTGACCCTCTGAGCCAACTTGAGGACAGTTTTAGTGGACCAGGGCTTGACCGCAGCGGCGGGGCAGTCGGCACCAGTGTTTGGATAGAGCCGAAGTGCTAAATGGACAGGATGCCAGCGTGCAACGGCCAAGGGAATTGTGTTAGGCCGAGGTGTTGAAAATGGCTGAAAAGCCAGAAAATGAGAATATAAATAATTTTAGTTGAAGATGGGAGTGTTGGGTGGTGAAGGTTTTCCTCATCATGGTCACCGAAATCAAGTAGTATTGTTGTAATCTTTAATCCAAATGTGATGACTTTTCTCCATTTCTGAAACATCTTTATCTTTTGAATGACACGTCACATCCTCCTTCCACTTTTTTTATAATCTAAATCAAGTCCTGCCCCACATTATTTCCTGCTGAACATTATATGAAAATGCCAATTATAGAAATATTACATTAAAATTTTACAAATTAAATGTTACACATTTTAAACTCACTATTATGGAAATCTTAAACTTTTTTTTTCTTTTTTTTTTTTTCTTTAATTTTTAATACTTGTTTTTAAATATTTGAAAGTTACTTTTGGAAGTCAAATTTTAAATTTCTTAAATATTTATGTAACATTACACATTTGAAATTTGAAAATTATGAAAATCTTACATTTAAAAAACATAATTAAATCAATTTTCTTTATTGAACATTTGAAAAAGTTACTTTAGAAATCTTAAATTAATCAAAATGACCAAATTTTACATTTAAAAAAAAATTGTAACATTACACGTTTGAAATCCATATTAATCCATATTAAAAATGTAAGAAAGTAAGTTTCTTATTATTATTTGTAAGTTATTTCTTATTATTTGTAAGTCCTTAAATTTGACTTTCACTGTATCATGTGTTTTTAGGCTTGAGATTGCAGCATGTAATGTTTGAACAGTGTAAAGTCTTGTTTTAAAGCACTGGTAATGATGGGAGACAGATCTAGGGACCCTTACTGGAACTAGGCTTCTTTACTGGAAGCCATTGTCATGTTAAATATACTTTTTATGACTTAATATGTAGATCTGTGTGTGTTTATATCTTGGCCTGGATTCCTATAGTGGGATAAAACATGAGCAGCTAAAGAGAGTAATAATGGCTGCCTTCTGTTTCTCTTTAGCAGTTGTGTGGGCCCAGTATTCCTTCCTTAACATCAGCTTTCGGGGTATACGTTTGTGTGTGTGTGTGTGTGTGTGTGTGTGTGTGTGGCAGGGATAGTAGGGGGAGATGAGTGATGTCAACCCGAAGAATTTCCTCTCTTTTGGATGGGAATGAGGGGCCCGCTCTGCCCCCCCGAGTCCCCCAGCTGTCAGGAAACAATACCCTTGGCCTGTTCAGACAAAACTCATTCCTGAAAGTGTTTTTTCTTTTTTTTCTTTCTCTGTCCTCTCGCTCCCTCCCCTCTTCCTTTTGTGCTATAATGTCTTTTCCATTTTTAACCGTAGCCGTGTAAACTTCCTTCCTATGAACGTTGTGCTTGAAAGCAAGGTCGAAGATGTAAAGGTTCAAAAGTGGACCAGACCCCATATTAATTCAATCGAAGTCTCGCATTTTCCGGCTGGATTTCCAGTCATGAACCGCATCCAAGTCTTAATATAAACACCAGTTAATTAAATTCAATTATCATGTTTATTAAAGGGAAATGGCAACATTTGGCCAAACCCAATGACTATTTGTGCTTATAATCAGAGCAGGTGGACTGGAGAGTTTGTTTTGACCAAGTCAGATGTTGATTGCACTAACAATGTAGATAATTAGACAATAAGCATTAAGAAACACAATTGGTTTGATTTTAGGAGAGGCCATCATCCAATCAGTGCATAGTGAGCTGTTCTTGACACACTTGTTTTTTTTTTCATTTGTAATTTGCATATGACCACATGCAATGTGATTTAAAACTGCATTTAGATGAAAGCTTTTGGCGCTTTATGAAGAAATGCAGTGTCATGTTGCAATCAAAGCTGTTAGGACAAAAATAATAATAAAATTAATTAAAGTGAAAGTCCACTTTAAATAAAATTTAAAATATATATGTTAAGGGTGAATGATATGTAATACCATTTAAATATCAATACACATCTTTAATATTTTCAATTATAAAGTGATGCCTAAATTAAATTGTAGCATTAAAAAGTATTTATTTATTTAATAATTTATTTTTTGTGGCAAAATTGTATAGAACTTTAATACCTAAAGCTGATGTTAAAATTTTAATACTCTCACCTTAATGTTGGCACTGCTTTTTGTCTTTTTGGCTGTATTCATTTTAATATAAAATGACAAAAAAAAAAAAACTTCTGTAGAGTGTTGTTGATTAGATCGATTGATTGCTTTATTTATATAAATAAAGCAATCAATCGATCTAATCAAGCAACACTCTACAGAAGTTTTTTTTTTTGTCATTTTATATTAAAATGAATACAGCCATATATATATATATATATATATATATATATAAGTATAAATATGATTTAAAAATATTTAGTTTGATTATTGGAGTAAGTTTTACAGTAAAATACTATTTCACTCTTTTTGCTTAAATTTTCACGTTCAATTCAGTGTTAAAGTTTTTGTAATTATATATCACACTTTTTATATACATAATTAATTTAAAAATTGCTAACAATTTCTGAGTAATGTAAATCCTAGGTTTTTTTTTTTTCTTTTCCCCCAAGTGTAGCTTTAGGAGCATGAACATGCATTAAGAAAATGAACCGGGTCAGTTTTGATTTCCTGCTGACTTGAATGCGCTCTGCTCAAACACTCCTTCAAATACTACTAAGAGAATATTAGCTCAAACTAAATGTGTTTTAATGAATTTTAAATTCTTGAGCAGCCTTAAGAAATTCATGCACATGAAAATCTGCTGTATCCGGCAGTTAAGAACTGATATACAAACCAGATGTCTGAAGTGAACTCCGCTGAGACTTCAGCTATGACCATAAGACCAAATGAAGCAAAACAAGAAGATCTGAACACAACCACTGCATTTATTAAAAAAGTGCATTGTGCGTTAGCGAGTATCAGCACACCTGTTTGGCCCATGGTGGAGCACATGCGGCCCGGGCCACACTAAGTTTGCTCTGTTCACTAGTTGAAGTGATACAGGGAGAGGTCAAAAGTGCAGGGCTATTCACTTGAGCTTTATAGATGTGGCTGTGTTTTTACCACGGTCCAGTTTTCCCACCTCTCTCCATGGGATTTCCTCTCAGCTGTCCCCTACACGACACACACACACTCACTCACACACACACACACACACACTCCTCGATAGTCGCCCACAGCTGGGCTCTGGGAGGAACACATTCTCCGACAAACACAGATTTCACACTCTCACTCTCTCTCCGTTACACACACACGATACAGACACAGGTGTTTGAGAGTAGAATTGCTCTCTGCTGACCGTTCGATTTATTTATGAGCCTCTGAGAAGCAGATCTCATGCTGCAAGATTCTGTTAAGTCTCTTTTCAGTACGACGTTTGTTTCACTCATTCATCCATGGTTAGTCATCAGCAAGGCCTGTCTAGACACACACACTCCTCCGTTTTTAAAGGTGCTATTGTAAACAGGTCTGACAAAACGTGTTGGTTGACTTTGCCACCCACTGAGGTGAAGTTTCTGCACCTGTTTTGTGCACAAATTTTTCCATTGACTTTTGATAGAGAGATGTGAATTAACATGCGGTGTTGGTGTCTCATCTGTGTTTTGTTGTTGTGTTTGACAGTATCTGCAGATGAAATGGCCTCTTCTGGACGTTCCAGGCTCAGCAGCACTCAGAGACTCACGATCACCTACTCCAGGACAATTAGTGAGTATCACACACACACACAGTGGCCACTATTAAGTATGCAGACACTTCAAATGCCATTGCATCAGATGGAAAAAAAAAAAAGATAAAACTAATGGACATTTATTGTCCAGACAGATGGCACAAATACCATGACTTTCTCAGAATGTGTATCAGTTTTTTTCTGCCAGAGAGTAAAAAAAAAAACTGTCTTTTTATAGTTTATCTCACAATTCTGCTTTTATAGCTTGCATTTGTTTATATCTCATAATTCTGCGTTTAAGTCTCATAATTGACTTTTTTTTCTTATAATTCTGCATTTACATCGTGCCACTCTGCATTTCTAGCTTGCAATTCAGCTTTTATTTCTCATAATTCTGTTTGTCATAATTCTGTTTATATCACACAATTCTGACTTTTCTCAGAATTTTGAATTCATATCTCACAATTGTAGACAGTTTATATCTCAATCTGAATTTAAAGCTTGCAGTTGTTTATATCTCATGATTCTGCATTATATCTTGTAACTCTGCATTTATATCTCACAATTCTGCATTTATATATCATAATTCTTATCTCGTTCTTCTTTTTATCTTGTTAACCTTGTAATTATGCTTTTATGTCTCATAATTCTGCATTTCTTATGATTCTCTTGTACTTCAGCATTTATATCTTGTAATTCCTTCAAGTTTCAATTCCCTTATGTCATTCCAAACATATAAGACTTTACTTGGGGAACTTGGGGGAAAATAAACAAACAAAAAATGTAAAGTTAAAAAAAATAAAGGAAAGCAACTATTATATTTTACTTCACATATAACTAGTGATGACAACTTCTACACTTAAAAAAAAAAAATTATATATATATATATATATATATATTTATTTATTTATTTATTTATTTATTAGGGTTGGGTACCGTTCACGTTTGAACCGATGCACGGTACCGGTATCTGAAATTCGGTAACGGTACCTTTTTTCGGTACTTTACTCTCTGTGTAATAACAAAAACATTTATTTCAGTGAAAAAATAAGTCCAAAACTCTCAATTTCAACATTTTGAACAATAGGACCCTACAATTGTTTTTCTTTTTTTTTCTTCCAGAAATTCTTGTTTTATTTTTTTTCTGATAATCAAATGAAGGCATGAAGCATTTATTTATTTTTAATCAAATCAAAATGAAACCCATTTATTTTTTTGGCAAACAAACAGAGGTTTACTGTTAAAATTAATACATGGTAGAAAAATTATGTGAATATACCTTTAAAAAAGTTATAATAATAATTGTATTTTTTTCTGCAATTAAGTTGTTAATGTGGTTGTAATAATTATTTTTATAATTTAATTGTTTTATTTAAATTTGTCAGTAAATGGAATATATAAAGACGTACATTATACTGTACAAAAGTAATACAAGAGTAATATATTTCTGTTACATGTTAAACCGCACTTTTATTTTGACAGGTTGCGTGAAGTTTCTGTGTGTATACAGTATGATATGATACTGGTTTTCTCAAATGAAACGGTAAAATTCTCATGAAGTGACTCTCACAGCCTGTAAGTTCATGTGTTCATGTAGTGAGATGCAGAGGCCGAAAATCACAGCGAGTTCACGTGTGCTTCAGTATTTTTTTACTAAACAAAACCGCGTCTCTGCCATTCATACATACCGAGGCTAACAGAACATGCAGGATTCATATTTAAACCGTCTTTTTTGCGTTTTAATATTCACATACGCTAGTTCATATCGCGATTCGAATTAAGTGACAGACATTTTTATTCATCCAAAACTTGCCGAATTCCGTGTCATTCCGCGCTATAAAGTAAAATTCCGTTTTTATGAATGGACTCCGCCATCCTGTCCACATCTTCGCGGAAACCATATGACCCTAGAAATGTAAGCACACTTCAGAACATTTCGGTTGGCCCTCTGTGTTGTGTTTTAAAGAGTTGCAGGGGTGACAAGTCACAGGGTCTCTCTCTGTCTCTCTCGTATGCGCCCAAATGCGTTCTTAGGTACCAAAATTTGGTACCAAATGATTTAATGTGAATCGATACTCTGTAGTACCGACGCAATGCCGTCCGTACCCTTAAAAGTACCGAGTTCGGTACCCAACCCATATATATATATATATATATATATGTATATATGTATGTATATGTGTGTGTGTGTGTGTGTGTGTATATAATATAGTGTCCTAATCATTGCGGTGTGATTTGTTGAATACCTAAAGATCTCCTCTTGAATGTCAGTTCTTAGTTTTGGTGGTGGAATAAGTGGCATTCAGTTCTCTGAAGTTGAGTTTAATCACAACATGAAGAACAAGGAACTACTAAAAACCTGAGGCCAAGAACTGGTTCTTGACTCAGGATACACAAGTAAAAGTCTCATTGCTGCTGGAAAACGAGTCATCAGATAAGTTGACTTCCTGGACTGAGTCAGTAGCACTAGGGCTAACATCTCCCATATCAAAAGTATTACAGCTAGAGGAAACCGAAAGGTTAGGTGCAGTCTCTTGCATGCTGGAGTTAGTGTCATCAGTCTGCAGAATCTCTTTCAGGGTATCCTTGTCATGTCTTTAAACTTAAAATTTTTCAATATCCCTCCAGTTGTTGGAAACATGTCCTATTGACTGAAACATTTTAATTTTAAGTGCTTGAACCTTTTAGGAAAGCTCGCTGCCATCCAAATTTATCTGTGCTTTCTAGAAGAATTCAAATGTGAATTTGAGACTCTGAGGGTAGATTAAGTTGAGAGCGTAGATCAGTCTGAACAGCATTACTAATCCAAAGGAAATACACTCTTAAGTGTTGTAGCAGCTTCACACCATCTATCAAAACTCCAACATCTGGCTCATCCTCAGCAGCACCTTTACCTTCTTTGGAAAGTCTCAGAGTGACTTCAGGGTTGCAGTCCTAAGGCAAAAAAAAAAAAAAACATATTGTTTAGTTTCACTGAAATATTGACAATATGCAGTCTGGTAATGTATGTTTAGGT
The DNA here is from genome assembly GCF_012432095.1 of Onychostoma macrolepis. Taxonomy (NCBI): domain Eukaryota; kingdom Metazoa; phylum Chordata; class Actinopteri; order Cypriniformes; family Cyprinidae; genus Onychostoma; species Onychostoma macrolepis. The sequence goes on from NC_081162.1 coordinate 6,713,279, forward strand.
CCGTACAAAAAAAAGTGTATATATACTAACCTGGAATTCTTTGACTATTGTCATGTCCTCTTTGAGGTAGACACACACACACACACTCGTTTGATGTGTCATCGCACTGAAATTGACAACATTAAAAACATATTAAAAATGGCACAATAATAGAAGCTGATAAGTTCAATCATTGTAATTAGTTCTAAATAAATTAAATACAATTTACCACACCTTGTCTGCAACTGCCATAATGTGTGCTATCTTCTGTGTAGATGCAACTCCTTTGCTGCTGAACATCTTATGTAGATTAGCACCTTTCCTATAAACTTTTACATGTAGCTTTCATACACTCACATATCTAAGTCAAAAAAGAGAGAGAAAGCATCAATACTTTTGCAAAGAAATTAGTAAAGTTTAGTTATACTGTATAATAAAACAAGACAAACAAAAAACTTATACTTAACGTAACTGATTGATTATCCCACACTGGAGTCAATGTTGAAATGATATCACAACGACGATGTGTCTAAAATCGAGACGACACATTGCTCGTGTTTTGTAATGAAATTACAACGCAGCATGACATGAATGCATATTCCACTTCTTTAGTGGTCACACAGTAGCCTACAAATCGTACCTCTCAGAAAATTCTATGTAAAAAATGCATAGGCTGTTGAGATGACAAAGCTATCATTTTAAATAAAAAAATCATACACGCGTAATTTGCCTAAAAAGATGCACATAGTCGAAAATGCACATGGTCGAAAATGAAAGGTTTACACACAGATAACTTTCATGCAAGTTAGATGAGTGCGTGAAAGTGAAATGTAACGTTGCCTCGAGATGACAAATGTGTTTAAAATCATTAAAATGATGCATATAGTCGACAGTATATCTTTAAAATGATCAAAGCAGCAGGGAAGGCCGGAGAAAGTGTAGGCACGGCGAAACTAAGATATTTAAGTCAAGATCAATTAAATCGTAAAAATAGATGATGTTTAAGTCTAAATTACTTACAAATAAAGAAAATATCTTGCCTTGTATAATCTCCATAGCCATTCTTAATCTTCCTTATCGCTGAGTCACAGACGCGCCTTCATCGGACTGAATAATATCAAAATATAACGTTGTTGATAAATACCAGTGGTGACGTTTAACAAATTGATTGATAAATTGTCCCAGTGTTTACTGATCATGTGCTGCGTCCCAATTCGCCTACTTATACTATGCCCTAAAAGTATGTACTCTTTTTGTGAAGAAAAAGTACATGCTTTTGAGTATGTAGCAGAATAGTAGGCAGGCTTTGGGACATACTACTTCGTCATAGCTGCTTCTTTAACGGACGCTCTGTTGCTTAGTTACGTGCATCCTGTCACTGTTTAAACTGCCCTGTTAATCATCTTATCACAGTTAACATCATCCACATATCCTTTAATTTGATTTCCTACCCTACTGGAGAGAAATAAAGCAGCACATCGCGGGTCTTTCACGCTGAGAACTCTGCTCATGTGTTTGTATAATGATGCATTTAAAAGTTAATGACCAAACGTATCATTATAAAAGTTCACAGTGTTGCTGCAGATGAAATATAACGTGGATAACATTAAATTAATATTTTTTAATCAGGTTAGACATTGATTATTTATCACTCAAATCACTTTCTCTACCTGTCCGTTGGTCGTGCATATCCGCCATGTTTGTAGTTTTTTAATACGTTTTATGCGTGTTTGTAGTTCTGATCGATTCCTCGTCCACCGTGCAATGTGTTGTGGGCAATATTAGCCGTTAGAGTGTGCATCGATCTGCACTTCGAATTCTAGCCGGAAGTAGTAGACCATCCGGGAATCTTTGGCATACTTTTTTAAACATACTGTGATTTGGGACATACTAATTCTATTTTCGAATACTATTTAGGACGGATAGTATGCGAATTGGGACGCAGCAATGGTCTTCCCCAGTGCACGATCTAGTGATTCACTACCTAGGGAACTGACTGAGATGCTTTGAACGGCCTCGTGAAACGATTCAGTTGTTTATTTCCGTTCGGAATGACGAACTTCTCTTCCGAGGCGCCTTCACGAGAAAAGAAACGCTGTGTAATCCGCCCCGTTTGAAAAGAGCGACATTTCACCGTGGCTTGTTGTTAGTCACGTTTATCATACGCCGCTTTATTCAATGTTTTTATGTGTTGTACGTTTGTGTATAAATTATATACATTTTAAATAAAACATTTACACCTTTTAAATATACGTTTTGATAAATTCAGTCTAACGTTAAGTACAAATATATTTATTCAGTGCCACAATTGACTTAACATTAGCCTACCTGACGCCTGAACTTGACAAACACTGTCTTCGGATATACAGCTCATAAAATGTCCACTCAAAAAAATCGAATATGTCGCATGATTTTCTCGTTAAATTTAGTCTAAAAAAAAACTTGACAAGATGGCGGCGCTGTTTCTCCCGAGAAGTCACTCAATTTTATTTCTGATCTTATTGTGAATGATTCATTCACATGTTTGTTTTTGTTGACGTATACAAGACCACACTGAATTTAAGCAAATCACATTCAGATGTTTTTCCCCCCATACCAAATCCCGATGTGTTTTTAATAGTTGTGTCAGGTAATCTTTATTGATGTACATAAAGGCTACCTGAGCTTGTATTGATTTGTGTAATTGATGTGGACTGCCATGCAAAGCATTTGCTTTTGTTTGGTGTGCAGTGAGAACAGCTTTTCTGAAGAGGAAAAAATCAAAAAGCCCAGTGTTTCCAGCCTACAACGTATTTGAGAATAAAATTAATTTATTTTGTACTGTACATGGTCAGTTATGATCAAGCAGTTTTGGTTGTCTGTAGGTACATAACTAATGAAAGCTGTTTTCTCAGTGATTCTGGCTCAAACCAGAATGCGTGGTACACATATGCCACTCCTTAGTGTACAGTGATCGCTGCTGGATAAGAGCGAGCTTCCCTGTTGGGCAGATCTGTGTGAATTCCAGTCAGGCAGGTTGGAGGTCGGGAGGTTTGCAGGATGGAAGTTTGTGTCCTCAGCAGACCTGTGTGGTTTGATTCACCTCTGGTAAGCTGATGAGAGGTGATAAATTTAACCAGAGCGTTACATTCTTGCTGTGGTGGAGCATGTAAATGTGTGTGTGTGAGAATGTGTCAGGGTGAAACATGCAAACACACAACATGAGGAACTTCAGAGGGAGAGTCAGGCAGACTGACCCATACTAAACCAGTTCAAAAGCAGAGTAGGTGAAAGAGTGACTTTTCTGCACGCAGATATGCTCATCAAACTTTAAACATCTAATACTTGATTAATATAAACAATTTTACATTGATTAATGTAAAATTTAGTGTAAAAAAATCATTAACAAACGTTATACAATAGATAATCCACACTGAATTTAAGAATGTAACCTTTTTTGTAACAAAATAAACATTATAAAATGTATAATTCACATTGAATTTAAGAATATAAAAGTGTTGTTTAATGTAAAATTTATTGTAAATTAAAAAAAAAAATTAACAAACATTATAAATGGGATAATCCACACGGGATTTAAGAATAGAAAAGTGTTGTTTAATGTCAAATATATTGTAAAAAAAAAAAAAAAATTAACAAACATTACATAGTGGATAATCTACATTGAATTTTATTTAAATAGTGGGAAATTATAAAATTAATTAAATAAAAATGGTTTAAAAGGGAAAAAAAAAAGTATTTTATTTTTTTATTTGGAGTAACCAATTTATGGATTATAATAGAAGTAATGGATTTTATAAAACCAAAGCATTTGGAAAAGTTTTTACTTGGGGTACTCTTTAAATTGTCTAAATTTAATTTAATTGCAGTCACTGTTTTTTTTTTTATTTAAAATCTTTGTGAAAAGTTTTGCTTAATAGTGTTTTTTTTTACATTTATTATTTGATATGATAATTGAAGTGTGCCGTTCATGTCCAAATACTTTTTGGGGTCACTGTACATGAAAATATGTGAATCAGAGTCTCATGACATTGTAAACAATTTGATTTTTCTGATTTCCTTAATCTGACAATAAATATGATTAAGTTGTATGACTAATCAAAGCGATAAATTAAAGCATTGCCTCATTAGCAGTTATTCCCAGCCTTTAAAGAACAGTTCAGCTACTTAGCAGCTATTAGTGGTTTTAATGACTGATTTTTTGCTCTTACTCAGTCTGAAATGTCCCTGTGACAGCGAGACATAGTAAATTATGACATAATAAATACAGACGGATAACTGACAATGTCATCATTGAGTCTTTGGCAGCCGGAGGGCAATCAGTTGCTTGTGTGTGTTTGTTTGTTTCAGTCTCCTCTATCCGGCTCAGACTCGCTTTGTCACAGTAACCCCTGAACTCTTTCTAACCTCTAAGCACACCATGAGATTGTCCTTAAAAAACACAGAGAGCCTTGTCTCACCGCCCAGCCTGGCCATTAGGCCTTTATCGTATTTGCTTAATATAACGTTATAAAATGCATGCACTCGCATTACGGGATCAGCAGAAAATGCGACGTGTAGTCGAGTAATGGCAATCAAATTAGCTGTACTTGAACAGCGAGTATTGAGGATTTGATGAGAGCGCAGTCTTCCTTCCTGTGGCGTTCCTCCGCCCGGACGCCCCTCTCTGGCCCTTTTTACGGCCGACAGCTGGAGCGAAGGGATTTGCTTAACCTTGGCGTTGGCTGGAGGATTGTTTGAGAAAACATCTGATCTTGAATGTCAGACTCGATGAGGGGAATTTGCGTCAGGGCGTGAAGAGGGTGACTGAAGGGTGAGCTCAGGTGTGTCTTTATTTAAGGTTTTTTATTTATGGAGGAGAACGGCGCCGTGAATATGACCTGCTAGGAGCGAAAACTATCACCAAACAACAAAGTGACCACAGCATACCTGAAAAATATCACATGTGTGATACTAAAGATGGAGATCAGTGCTAATGTGTTGACCATAGGTTGATCATTAGACGTCTTTTTATTATTGAAATTGTCAACTTATTCAGCCAATAAGAATGGCTTATTAAATTATTAAATACCGTACTGACCTGAATATAAGACGACCCCCCTTTTCAAGATGTACCTTTTGGAAAAATCTTGTTTTTTCTTTTTGATACATTTTTTGTTTTGAAAGTATGGTAAATATTGCTAAAATGTACCACCAATCACAGTTTTAAATATACACTTTTTGATAAACCATGAAAATAACGGGTAGCCCATCTGAATTATATAACAATTAGGCTATCCATCTCATAGTAGCCTAGCAAAATTTTATTAACGGTAGAAGTGAAATCTTACTGTAGTCTTCAAATCTGGGTACTGTCTTACGTTTTAAAATCACTTACAGAGGAAGTTTGGTCCCATCAGGCAACATGACAGTCACGACTCATGCCACTGTAATCTTTTCTTTTTCTTTTGTGTTCACTCGCGATGTTCTAACATTACTGTACGTATTTCTTGGCACACTTGTTTTACACGTATTTGGCGCCACCTATTGTTGTGGGTATATTATTGACATGTCAATGTCTAGACCCTGAATATAACACGACCGCGTTTTTTTTTCAGATGCATTTCCAAGAAAAAAAACATTGTCTTATATTCGGGTCAGTATGGCAGCTTATTAAATTGTATATTTTTCAGCCAATAAAAACCCACGTTAGAATATAACGTTGTCACAACTGGAAGCCCAATGTATGGAAGCTCATGTTTGCTTCGGTTAAAAAAAGAAAAAAAAAAGAAAAGAAATTAAATGGTTGTACGATTTTTTTTCTTGTTGCAGCTATTTCTCACGATTGTTATCTCATTTCTCAGTTGCGACTTTTTATCGGAATTGCAAAAATTTCTCACGATCACTACCTCATATCTCTCAATTGCGACTTTTCCTCTAATTTAATCACAGAAACTGTTGCAAGAAAAAAAAATCACATTTTCTTGTAAAAGCAACTTTTGTTTTTCATTTTTCGTAATTGTGACGTCGTCTCATAATGAGACTTATTCTGATTTTAAACTCAGAATTAGCACATTTTTTTCTTTTTATCTGAGGTGTTGTGGTGCTCAGACAGGCAACATCAAGCATCATTTCCTGATTCTGTTCACCCAACATGTTATATTCTCCTACAATCCCAGTCAATTAAAGTGGAACATTTTACATTTGACCTCCAAATTCTGACAGTTGTACAAAACAACATAGCTGGATTAAACAAACAGGACAATCCACTGTTAGTATTCATCCTTTATTTCATTCCCAATCCCTCGTCCTCCCACAAACACACTCACACACTCAGCTTTGTCAGTATGAACCCATAAGGTCGCTATGCTAATGTGTTATTCTGTTCACTCCAGAATGTTCAATAATTCAGAAGACAGGTTTGCTTGATATTCTGCTGCACCACCTTTTGTGTGTGTGTGTGAATGCAACGGAGCCCTCACTGTTTTACTGTGTGTCAGCATGTGATAAGCTAGGCCAGTTGATTAAGTTAGCCTAGCGACGAGGCCTCCGATGGGAAAGCTTTGTGGCTTGGGGATTGGGATCCATATTGTACACAACCAACCACCGATTGCGTGGGAGTTTTTCAGTACAACACAGTGGAGAATTGTGGCTCTTGAAGTAAGGAACAGCTGTACATTTCCATGATCCTCTTTTTTTCTCACTCATTTTCTCTCAAACTTTTGAGATTTGTTGCATAAGGCACTAAACAACCCAGAGTCCCGTGCACAAAAAAGACACTGAGATGTCGGTAGCATCATATATATATATATAATATATTAATATTTGTGTGTGTGTGTGTGCTCTTTGTGTTCATATGGACCTGTTTTTGCATACTGAAGCCCTTCAGTAGTGTCCTATTATTTCTGTAATGCTCTTTAATACAGCCTGCCAAAATAAGACTTCTCTTTAACTTGAAGTAATTATACAGTAATTATAAAGTATAGCACTATTGTACAGTAGAATGTACCTCAATAATAATAACTATAATAGTTGTTGTTGTTGTTATTACAATTTTGTTTTAAGGAATAATCACACAATTTTCTTTCATGTTTTAATTTTAGTACACATTTGTTGTGCAACACTTGAACTAATTTCATTAATTTCTTATGTCTTCTTTTGATTACTAGAAAATTTTTAATACAAAACAGAATTTCTGTGAAGAGCAAAACATTTCATTTGCGAATTCAGTTGATTAGACATTATTTCTGTTCATTAAAATTTATTTAAACCATTAAAATTAAAGTCCAAGAAAACTCAGAATTTGTTAAAAATAAAACGGAAGTAAAGAATAAATAAAATCTATTTCATAGGGCCTATAAAATATATTATAAAATAATATTATATATAAAATATATATTTTTAAACTTAATAAATTGTTGTTAAATTGTATACGTTTCATGATTTTAATTAAATAAATAAACTTAATTTGGCAACAAATAAAACTGATTTCATAGGATTTGAAGAACAAAGGTCATTTCATAATTTTTTTAAGATTTTTTTTATTAAAACATTGAGCTGTGATGCTCATTCTGGCAGTGCAGGTTCGGATCTGCCTCATTTTCCCATCAAAAAATGACTGAAAATAATTCCAGAAAATATTGGATATTTATCATTAGGTATTTCTGTTTTTCTAGTAAATACGGTCATTAAATTTCAGCTATTATGTTATGCATGTTTGTTATATTTGTACTGTATTTCTGTGCGTGTAGCTGCTGTAATACTAAAAATACTAAGTCTACCAAAGCTTTCTATGTCTTTGTGTGTGTCCCTGTAAATGCTGATGTCATGTTCTGCCCACTCTTACATCCGCTTCCTGCCTCAGTGACAAACAAGGCTCAGCTATCCCAGCATGCCATGCATTCTCCTTTTTTCCTTCTTTTCTTTTTCTGTCCTTTTTTTTTCTTCTTTCCTCCTTTTTTGAAAAGACTCCTCAAAGACTCAGAACCTCCCACTGGAAAGGAAAGAGCAACACACACACACACACACACACACACACACACACGGCTCAGGAGGTTGTTTGGTTTGTTGGTTACTCTTGTACCCAGGGGCTGTTTGCCTAGTAATTTATGTCAGATGTGAAGGATTGAGAATCATGTTTGGCTGAGCGAAATCCTCCTACCCTCTTGAACGCGGCCTCCACGGCCAACAGCAGGCTGCTCTCCTCTGCCCGGCCCAGCAGAGCCGTGCCCTCTTGGCCAGACCGCCACAGACCTCTGCCAGCTCTAGACCCACACTAACGCCGTTTAGCTTTCCTTTCTGCAGCTCTGATTTTTCACGTACTCTCACACTCGTGCCCTGCAGATAGTGAATACCAAAGTGCCCTCAACTTGGCAGTGGCTGCTGGGAAATAGTTGACAGCTTGTTAGTGAATTTTAAAGCTGTTGGGTCTTTCAGCGCCACAGATTGCACGTCCCCGCTGTAGTCTGCCCCCTGTTGACAGGATTTTGATCAAGACGTCAGAAAACAAGATATTAGACATGAAATTAAGACATTTAAGACACATTCATGGTCTTATAGTACATTGATCAACTTGTTCAAAAGAAAAGAGCTTGTTTTCAAATAACTTTCTCCACTTTCCTTTTCAGCTAACTTCACCAGGATCTCTTGTTTTACACCATCTCTCTTCCAAACATCTGTCATATAAATTTTTTATCAACCGTTTAAGTCTTTTATTGAACATTGTTGCATTCAAAAGCATGTTAAGTCAAATGCATTTGCGACTTTATAGGTGTAGTGTTTACTTTATTATCTGGTACAATATGGAATATTGGCCAATACTGTATAATTGTGCACACTCATTTTTTTGCACACTGAGTTTTCATATTTAAATTACATTTGTTGTCAATTGCAGTGGTTTTCAACATTTTTGATTTCCACTGTGTACAACAATTATCAAAGGCCCTATGATTTTTTCCAGTTTAGGATTAAGGATAAGGATTTTTAAAATATTTTTTGCTTGCAATTTTTTCCAAATAAAGTAATTTAAAGCTGGGCATAACTAGAAAAATGTATATTGATATTATATATTATAAAAATGCCCATGGAGTTTTAAGATTGTATTCATTTATGACTTTTCTGGGTCTACAAATCACACTTTTGAAATGAGGCTACCTCATATGTTTTTCAAAACCGTGGGAATCGTTGGTTTGTTGAGATTTTAAAATTTTATATTTTATTTTATTTTAATGCTTGTTTTTCTTATTTTAAATCATTTTAAATAAGGAGGGCCCCCTTGGAAGTTGAGAACCACTGTTATACTTAAATATAATCTTTAGCAGATGTCAAAATTAATTGTGCAAATAAATAAAAGAAATAAATAAAGTGCAACCACCATTTGTTCATTTAATGTTGCCTAAATTAACAATTTATTTTATTTCTAATCAGTTTGATATTTTCCACAATATTTTAGATATTAAAACCGACCGTTTTATTAGTTTTAGGGTATGAAATAATAATAGAAATATTGGTGTTCCGGGTTATGAAAATGGCTTTTTGTAACATTGAAAAAAAAAAAAAACACATTGTACTTTTAAAAATAAACAACCAAAGTAGTTTTCCTATACAACACCAAACTGTTGTACCATTTTGGCAGTATTCAATATTATCTCGGCCACCAGATTGTCATGGAAATAAAGGTTGTGGAGTGACGAGTGAGATGGTCTATATTTTCTTTCCTCACCTTATAAAGCAAACTCCAGAATCACGTCGCTGTGGTTTCAGCAATGTTTTCAGGATGATGAAATATTGATGCAGTCATTCCTCAGTCCTACAGATGTGCTGCCCGAACCACAACATCTCTCGCTCGCTTCTGCTAACAAACAGACAAATGTGAACTAGATTGTGCAACTTCAGTCACTGGTGTAGATTCAGGTTTCATTACACTAACTGAGTGTCATAATGGCATGCTGTACGTGTGCACTATGCACTACAGTGTAATGTGTCGTCTTGTGTTGAGTGAGTGTAGTGAAATACATGCTGTGTACACAGGGCTTTGGTGTGGCACTGGGTGTGAAGCTAAGCTCTCCCAGCATTCCTTGGAGCACGGCCAGATTCATGCTTCATGCTTGTCACACATACATACTGATATATTTCTCATCATTTATATATCCTCTCATACATAAACAACCATTTTTTTACACAACCAGTGTAGTTTACAGCTGACACACTTCTGCTAAACACACAGCGCAACTAATTAAGTTGAAACCATGGCAAGTGTCTTTCAAGTATTTCTCAATTAAGTCATGTTCAAGTATCTACTTCAGATTCTCAATTAAATAGTCGGTAGTAAAATAAAGAGCAAAGAAACTCATTACAAGCTATAAAGCAAATAGCTTAAAAACAAAAGAACAAAGATGCTAATTGAGTCTAGTTTGAGTCATACGTTACACGTGCATTTATATGTAAAAAAGCAAAAATAATCAAATGTGAAATGGAGTGCAAGAGTCGGATTCTGGAGATTAAAAATACCATTAAGTTTCTCTGTAGGAGAATTGATTTTGAACCATTTATAAATCATTAAATACAGACATACTGTGAGCTACGAGGTTGTTAATCAATGGCATATGCTTTTTTTAGATTATCAATCCACATTATTAAATACTTTTTTTAAATAATAGTGTTTAACATCAGAATTCCTGGTAGAAAAACTACATTTACCATGGTTCTGCAAAGAAAAACCTAAAAATTTGTGGTGTTGTGGTTGACCTTGTAGCTGGATGGTTTTGTTCATGGCTTATAACTCTTGAAAGAATACTTTTTTAAAAATCCCTATGGGGAAAAAAAATAGGAAAAGTACTTCTGGAACCAAGACAACAAAAAAAGTGCACTTTTGCATTCCATAGAATTACTTGGTATTGAATTATTTGCTATAATTATTCCTATTTCAAACTGTTCAACTCACTAACCCTATGTGTAAGCAATAGTAATCCTTACACTTGCAAACAATGCTGATAAAAAGGGTCCGTTTTGATTTCCTGTCTTTTATAAAGAGTCTGGACCTGATCCTGTCTCGTTCTCTCTTTCAGTCTAATAAGGTCCCGGTGGTCCAGCATGCTCACATGCACCCCCTGACCCCCCTCATCACCTACAGCAATGAACACTTTTCTCCAGGAACTCCTCCAGCCCACCTCTCGCCGGAGATCCTGGACCCAAAGACAGGTACTGCACACTCTACTTAGTTTCAACTGGACTCTTTGTCCTCTGTCATGTGACTGACAGACTGTGTACCTCTGGTTCAGGTATTCCTCGGACCCCTCACCCCTCAGAGCTATCCCCCTACTACCCCCTGTCCCCTGGGGCCATGGGGCAGATCCCTCACCCATTAGGGTGGCTCGTCCCACAGTGAGTATCCCACAGTCTTAATAGCTACTGTCCTCACACCCTGATTCATACTGATTCACTGTCTCTCTCTGTGCATCTCAGGCAGGGTCAGCCCATGTATCCAATCACCGCCGGGGGTTTCCGTCACCCTTACCCAGCTCTTGCCATGAACGCATCCATGTCCAGGTGAGTTGTGTGTGTTTTGAAGATTGATTCACCCATAACTCTTTTCACAGAGTTTCTTGATGTATTTCTATTTAAATTTAGCACACCTTTTATTTTTTTCAATTAAGTTATTTAAAGGTTATGTTACCGTAGCAATAAGGTTGCGATGAAATGGAAGTAGCGACAGATCTTTTATTCTCTGTTGTGATGTACATCCAAGTGTAACAAATTATCAAAAAAAAAAACAATGGCTTTGATTTAGTTTTATGCATCGGTTGTTGATTGGATTTTGAGATTGTAGAGGTCGATAAAGTAAGCTTAAATAAGTTATATTACAAAGTCCAAAAAATAAAAGATAAGTGCAGGTTAATCGTTGACAGTAATATTAATAACATGTATTTAGAAAATAGATGGGGTGAGTTGTTATTTTCATTCATTTTAATTCAATTCAGGTTTATTTGTATAGCGTTTTTTACGATACAAATCGTTGCAAAGCAGCTTTACAGGAAATTAAGTTTCTACAATATATTTATATATTGTAGAAACTTAATATATTTAACTTGTGGCAAAATTTGGTAAAATTTTCACAAATAAACCCGAACAGTCAAAATTGTTACACAACCCTGGGTTACACTTTTTTACGGTGTCCTTGTTACACGTTACACGTACTTACTATTATAGTAACAATTAATTATGCATAATTACAAGCAAGTAACCCTAATCCTAATCCTAACCAAATAGTAAGTACATGTAGCTACTTAATATTACTCAGTACTTAAGTGTATAATTACACTGTAACAAGGACACCTTTAAAATAAAGCGTAACCCAACCCTGAATTAGCATTAGCAACATACAAAATTAAAATGGTGACACCTGAAAACAAGTACAAATTGCTTTGAGTGATAAATGTTCAATTATAATTAGGTGACACTCTATTTAAGGTGTTGCATTACATGTACTTATTATAGTAATAACAGTAAATTATGCATAATTACAAGAAAGTAACCCCAAAACAAACCCTAATCTTATTCCTATAGTAAGTACATTTACGTCATTTAACAGTAGTTCTTATTTGTGCAATTACACTGTAACAATGTCACCTAAAAATAAAGTGTAACCATTTAATTTTTGTTTGCTAGTTTGTTGAATGAAGGAATCTGTAGCCTTATTTTTAAGTTGTGTGAGATGCAGTATGTTAATTATTACAGCTGCTGTAATCATGTTCGTTGTTTTGTTTTTTTGGGGGGGTTTTTTGTGTCTCTTTTGGATGGACGTGTCACCTTAACAGGGGATTCTTCTTTTAACATTTACTGTAGTCTTCCATTTTACCTCTGTACATCAGCTGCACCATTTAACTCTACTGTTTCTAAACCAAGACACATGCTTGGAAGAGTCTGTTTGGAGTTTATTTCGCAATCGTACACGCTCAAGATGAAATGGATCTGAATTGACAAGAACTGCTCTTAATTTAGTGGTAGCACTGGATTAAATAAGAATGATCTGTACTGAGCTTCTCCTGTTGTGTTGTGTTGTGTTGTGTTGTGTTGTGTTGTGTGTGTGAGAGGGATCCTTGAATTATTCATACAGAGTTCATAGTGATCAATAGTCCGTCCTCCTCCAGACCTTTACAACCATTGTCAGTACAAGCAAGTGCAAGCCCAGCCCTGCTCACTTCTCCATTGGTATTTGTGTGATACAGAAGGACTACACTTTCTGTAGTTACTTTGAGAAGAGACGTATTGAGTGTGTTTGATAAACCCCTCCTTCCATTTGGTCCTGGATTGAAAAGCAATATCTGCTTTACAGTAAAGACAGCCATATGATTTAACATGACTGAAATTCCACAATCAAAAAAGATCCATTGTATGTTGCCAATAGTGTAGAAATATATGAAGCACAGCTCACACAGAAATTGCTTTCAAACCCAGCAGCTTTTCACATGAAATTCCTGATCACATGGCACTGCATGAAAATGCGTGTTTCTGGACTGTTCACGTCAGCGCACAAACCCGTAAACGGCACATTTTCGTCGGTTTCAGTGTATGTGCCCTGGCGTTTCTGATTTCTTGACACGGACAGAAACGGACTCTTTTGTGTGTGGCAGTTTTCCAGTCCGCTCACTAACGCGATAAACCCCCAGACACAGACGGAAATGTTGACGCACTCACCGGTAAATCCACGTATCGTCCTGTGCCGAGCAGTTACATTTCCGCAAACGGCCAATCATATATCGCCGTAAACGTCTGTAAATTACCGTGCACTTAATATATTTTCAATGCTACTGGCCTTCTACACAAAAATGCGGCATATGCACTTTTGCATCAAACAAAACAAAACTGTAAAGAAAGCCACAAACACAGCAAAGTATCAACAAAACTCAATTTTATTTTTCAGCAAATGCACGACTGGATTTAACATGAATTTCTACTGAAATTCATACTTTTGGTCTAAATTCTCCTTTTGAGGTGAGACTGCTTTTGCGGTCATCATGTGGAAGCTACATATGCATTTAATGAAGTCTCTTCCTGGTATCCTTGTGCTGACGCCAACTGTAATTAAGAGGTTATTTCATTTAATAAAAAAGTCAAGAGGAAGGGGGAACATTGGTCACTTTTTCTGGTTCTGGATGATGACAGGCCTTCATTGTGCGTTCGCCTCAGTAGAAGCTCTAGGCGCTGGGATCGGAACCGTGTCCCGTTCAGCCGGTTGTAGGAAGTGGTTTCCTTGGAATTTGGTCTGGAGTGTTGCGCTTTTTTGCGTTACCACAGTAACCCTGTACTTCACCTGTAACAGGAGCGGATAAAGGAGCTTTTCAGCTGGTACTTTATTTGGACTAAATATGACATATGAATAGAAACAGGAGTGTGCTTTAGTCTAGACACAGCATAGTTCACCCAAAAATGAAAATTTTGTCATTTACTTACCGTCAGGTTGTTCCAAATCTGTATGAGTTTCCTTCGTCTGCTAAAAACAGAAGAAATATTTTGAACTATGTTGGTAAGCAAACGGTTTCTGGTCTGGACTTCCGTAGTATTGGTTTCCATACTATAAAAATCAATGGGTACCAGCGAAGGCTCGGTTACCAACATTCAACCAAATATCTTATTTTATGTGCTACAGAAGAAAGAAACTTATACAGGTTGAGGGTGAGGAAAATGATAACTCATTTTTGGGGAACTATCAGAGTCTTAAAGACCTATCATTGAGTTTTGAGTATTATTATGGGATGTTTGAGTCATAGTAATTCTGTCATTAATTACTCGCCCCCATGTCGTTCCAAACCCATAAGACCTTCATTCATCTTCGTACCACAAATTAAGATATTTTTGAAATCCGAGAGCTTTCTGATCCTCCATAGACAGCAATATAACTGACACGTTATCACGTTATCAAGGACATTGTTAAAATAGACATGTGACATCAGTGGTTCAACTGTGCAAAGAAAACACAAATAACAGCTTAATTAAAATATTTCTTCTCTTCCGTGTCAGTCTTTGACTTGCGTCTGTTGTGTGACAGAATTTAAATTTTTGGGTGAACTGTCCCTTTAAGGGTTAAAGGTCAAGGTGTGCAAGGTGAACAGGTGTGTAAATGTAGTCAGAGCAGTGGTTAAGTGGTTCGCACATGTTTAGCCTTGGTGCTCATGTGGGAAATACAGATTCAAGTCTAGCAAAGTCCAAAATCCTGTAAAATCGGAGGGCGCAGATGTGCTTTCCTTGGTTTCAGAAGACAGTAATGCTTATTCGCCGCTTTCTTTCTTTGCAGTTTGGTGTCCAGTCGTTTTTCTCCTCATATCGTTCCTCATCATCCTCACGGCCTTCATCAGACAGGCATCCCTCACCCAGCCATCGTCTCGCCGGCTATTAAACAAGAGCCCAATGGAGAACTCAGCCCAGCGGCTAATACGTAAGCACACGGATACAACACGCTTCCCTTCTGTTTATTTATTTTTTTTATAGCTTTTTGGTTTTATTACTAACGGCTAATAGCATTATCTTCACTCTCACCTCCAAATGACTCGTTTATCACTGTTTTGTCTACCAGCTTACCACCATTATATACACACTCCTCCATATCCATTTTTCTCACTGTCACTCCACACACACACACACACACACACACATCCATTACAAAGGCTGACCCACCTGTTGTGTGTGTTTGCAGAAAGTCTCCAGTCCTGACTAAGAAGGAAGAGGACAAGAAACCTCACATAAAGAAGCCCCTAAACGCCTTCATGCTCTATATGAAAGAGATGAGGGCCAAAGTGGTGGCCGAGTGCACACTGAAAGAAAGCGCCGCCATCAACCAGATCCTCGGCCGCAGAGTGAGTAAACCGCTTAGTCCTCATATGAACACCCATATTGAGTGAACCAGTCACAAGTGATCAGAAACAAATGCTGGGGTAAATGTGGTCCAAAATTAGGTTTTGTTGTTTGATTAACATTCATGACACACAAAGCCTCAGGAACATTAAACTGCTGTGAACCAATACTATCCATTTACTTTCTCAATAATTTACCTTCACCTAAGCCATAAGCAATCGTGTTTGCAAGGATACTTGCAGAGACATGCATTTTGACATAGTTTCACACGTATGTGTCATTTCAGAGACAAATAGATGCGGCGATGAACGGAATTCAGTGTTCACGTGCTTCTGCGTGGCTCTCATCGTGTGTACACCGGAGGCGAGCAGCGCGAGGCGACAAAATACAATAGAACCCATTAGAATCAGTGATGCTGTTTACAGTGGATGCGGTGCGACACGACAAATCCCGAGAGTAAACTGATGCCGCATTATATTTATGATGTACTGACACAAAGTTCACATGATTTGCAACGGTTGCGGTGCGACACAACACGAGCCTGTCGCGAAAATGATCAGTATAAATATAACGTCATTATATTAAACATCGCACATCCTGCGATGTGACTATCGCGGATGCGCACATCGTGATATCGATGCTGAAACGATGTATCGTGCAGCCCTAATATATATATTCCGTCATTGACAATTTTTTTTTTTTAGCAGTGACGGAAAAATTTGAAGGCCGTCCATCACTTTGACAGATTACACTGAGGGTGATCTAGTGTAATTTGTAACTGTAATTCCCACCCCTGTCCAGTTGGTGGCGAGTGCGCTCCAGTGTGGCAGCAAAGCGCAGGATCATCAGCTCCAAAATAAAACTGTAACGACTCACAAGTCTTTTGCTATGCCTTTGATTACACGCAGGCTATGCCTTGTACACACTAGTAAAGCGGAAGCACTTTGCGTTGCTGCTTTCTTGATCTGAGGTGGCTACAGCAATCTAAAGAGCGCCAAAACGGTATTTATTGCTTGAATTTCCTAATAAAATGGACAGAATTTGAAATCTGAGACCATTTCATATCAAAAGTAACGCACAAAGCTTAGCCTATTTCGGGTTTTTTTGGATGGGAGGCACGCTAAATGTAGGCCCTACTGTTCATTCATCAACTGAACAGCATCGATTGGGATTTAAGAATCGATATTGGTTCATAAAAATGAGAATCTATTAAAGGTGCTGTATGTAGGATTTTGACTCTACTAAAGCATAAAAATACCATAATATGTTTGCAGATATTTAAGAAACATGCTAAGTTAACATACTTGTTTATCTGAAAAACAATGCTACAGTCAGTTATTCTCCTTTGAAAATGTGCATTCCGGCCCGGAATGTCTGTGTTTGTTATGGTTTGTGAAACCCGCCCACTGCCAGTTTACCCAATTGTATTTCGGCACCGCGGGTTGCCAGTTGGCGGAAAATACAGCGTATTTAATTTCATTCATCGGCATGTGCACTCGTTCCTGTTGGTGTCATTAATCTGGCAACCTGCGTGTGCGTCAACTCTGCGGAGGAGGGGCCGGGTGAAAAAAAAACCGTCTCCAATATTTTGAATTTGGACTGCAATACATAGTTCAACCGCTGGGTGTCAATCCTACATACAGCACCTTTAAAATTAAGAAATCGCTTTTTTTTTTGTTGTTGTTGTTTTACCCAGCCCTAGCATCTTTTGTTGTTTTTAGTGGCGTCCGCTGTCACTGCGGGGTTTGTGTTGAACATGAAAAGTGACGCACAGTCTCTGTTCATCTGTTCTCTTCATAAATAAATGCATAAGCCTATATGCTCATCCTGTAGGTTCATCATTAAAAATGAAAATGTGAACAAAAATAAAAGCAATTAAATGTGGTGTTATAATTAAAATAAGAATTAAAATGACGATTAATAATAGATTGACAGAATTTTTACGACCCTGTAGGACGATGTTAAAGTCTAACGCAACCTCTGAGAGATATATGTATGTGTATATATGTGTGTGTGTGTGTGTGTATATATTTGTATATATGTGTGTGTGTGTGTGTGTGTGTGTATATATATATATATATATATATATATATATATATATATATATATATATATATATATATATATATATATATATATATATATATATATATATATATATATATATATATACATATATATATATATATATATACATATATATATATACATATATATATATATATATATATATATATATATATATATATATATATATATATATATATATATAGGGTTGTAAAAATTCCGTCATCTATTATTAACAGTCATTTTAATTATTTTACTAAAGTTGATGATTTTTAAAAAGAAATGAATACTTTTATTCAATGCATTAAATTGAACAAGAATGACTGTAAAGGCATTTATAATGTTACAAAATATTTATATTTCAAATAAATGTTTGAACATTCTATAGAATACTGAAAATACACAGTTTCCACAAAAATATGAAGCAGCACAACTGTTTTCAACATTGATAATAATAAGAAATGTTTCTTGAGCAGCAAATCAGCACATTATAATAATTTCTGAATGATCATGTGACTCTGAAGACTTTGAAAATTCAGCTTTGCATCACAGAAATCAATTTTAATATATATTCAAATAGAAAACAGTTTTTAAATTGTAATATTTCACAATATTACTGTTATTACTGTATTTTTGATGAAATAAATGCAGTCTTGGTGAGCATAAGAGAGTTTCAAAAACATCAAAATATCTTTGAACATTAGTGTGTAACTATTTTTGCACGTTTGTTGCACGTTTATTGTTTTTGGCCTTTGGCTGACTGTGGTGTTTGTGTTTGCAGTGGCATTCTCTATCACGAGAGGAACAGGCCAAATACTACGAGCTGGCCAGGAAAGAGAGGCAGCTGCACTCTCAACTCTACCCTGGCTGGTCCGCGCGAGATAACTATGTGAGTCAGACAGTTTCAGCACACTTGCACACACACAGCTGTACGCTCACATTTGTATGCTGTCAAACGCCACTTTCCATCAATACGGTACAGTTGGGTTTCACTTGCTGTTCTTGTAAAGCAGTGGAGACACAAATCCCATGATTTTTTTTTATAATGTGTTATACATCAAAAATCTATACACCACCAAGAAGAATAGTTGTTGGTCTTACAGATCTTTATCTTAAATCATACGTAATAATTTTGAAAATCTGTTTTATACTGATCCTTGTAGGAAAAAAGATTTTTAATTTTAAAAAAAGAAAAGAAACATCAAACATATATTTTCTTTGATTTTTGGGAAATGTAAGTTTATCACTACTAATAACTAATAAACATTATGTCCCAAACTGCCTAGCCTAGCCTTAGTGTATTTATAACCAGCGTTGTTTTAGTATCTTTTCATATGCTATTACAGTTTTATTATTTATTTTTAAAATTTAATTTAGATTTTAAATAAGAAATTGTTTTAGTAATTGTTTTGATTTGTAATTATGTTGTAATTTTTGTTAGATTTTTTTTAAACATCTATAGTTTATTCATTTTTATTTCAGCTTTATTTTTAGTTATTTCAATACTAAATGGCTATTTCAGTTATTGTTTATTTTATTTCAAGTAACACATTTTTTTATGGTTTTAGTTTTAATTCACAATAATTAGACCATTTACCGTGTTACTCTGTTTTTCTTGGATGATAAATTGTCTATTTTTTGTTATTGTTATATTATAATTGTCTAGTTCATTTGGATGGTTATTTAATGTTTTTTACTAGAATGAAAACACACAGTGGCTGGCATTTAGCAGAGACACAAACCTAATAGAAAATGAACAAACTAATATTCATTTTAACCACCTGAGGTTGACAAATCTTCACTGATCATTTGTTAAAGAATATTAGGCCTAATTTTAAACGGTATTCATGGAAAGTGCCAAATGTTCTTTATATTATATAACTGCACTTCTTTGATGCTTTTGTCCATTTTGTATTATTATTTTACTTCATTCTGTATTTATCGCTCTAACTCTATTTTCATCTCTCTCGCCCTATGTTTCTCTTTCTGTATTTTTTCTCTTCAGGGCAAGCGGAAGAAGAGGAAGAGAGATAATAAGACAGACTCAACACCAGAGGGTGAGGGCGCGCTCACACACACACACACACACACACACACACACGCACACACTCGCACAGCCTTTTCTCTCTCTCCTTGTCCATTTCTAACCGCGCTCTCTCCTCCTTGCTAACATGCAGCTTATGAGGTCCAGTGCTAGCACAGGCAGGTACAGTATGTCTGCAGGCTTAGGGGCCGTTCACACAGGATACGGTCTTTTTTTCTTCTATTGTTTAATCATTGGTTTACATACACATGCAACAAATGGACGTCTTTGGCAGTTGCACCACGTCTTGCTGTATTTTCATCATCTTGTGCCATTAGTAATGAAGAGGCCATGTCAGTTCAGTGAATCAGTGTCCGTTTAAAACAGTGGACCAATCTGATGAATGTGGGAGTGAGATGTAAGCATGCTAAGTGTTTATTGTGACGGGTGTATGTTAGTGTGCCTTCTGTAGTGCCCGTTTGGCTGTTTTTAAAGCAAGAGCGTGTCCTGTGTGAACGTCCTCTTAGACAGCCAGTGTCAGAACTGTAGAAGTCAGCCCACTCTTCATTGTGATCTCATCCACGACTACGTCCACCATTTGAGTACCGTGACGTCAATAAATTAACACAACGCCATTTCCATTTTGTGTTGAGTATTGTATGGGTGAATCTCATTAAAGCTGCAAAGAAGAACGTCTAGGTCATATTTCACCCCAAAATCAAATATTTTGCATAAGGATAATGAGGCATCTTGACAATTAAGTACATTTTCCACCAGATTCTTAATAATGTAATGCGAACTGCTCAAAAGAAAGAAAAAAAACATCTCCTGACCACTAGGAGGTGCTGTGCCAAAACTGTGCAGGTACCCTCATGTCATAATTATCATAACACACACCAAGTTTGGTTTAAATACGCTAAAGCGTTGAGGAGATAATAGCCTCGCATCCATTTTGCGTGTTCTTCATCAGTTTTGTTTGCGTGTTATTTGAGAACGCTTTGACTAATCAACTTGAATTCCATTATTTGTCGGCCATGTTCTGAAGATGATCCGATTTGGTCTAGGAGTTGCAAAAAATGGAAATTCAAAATGAATTACATTTTAAATTTAAAAATCTGTTCAATTTCTTGATTTAAAAAGAATCGTTTAAAAATGGCTATTAAATTGAGAATCTAATGTTAATTATTCAGAAGAATGGGAATTGCCATTTTCTTTTCACAATTTGTGAAATTTCTTAGGATACTGCAACAAAAAAAATATAATATCACATTCTCTGGCACCTTTTTAAAAAACGAATTCAACATTTAATAAACAATTATAAATGCAAAAAAACTGCTTTCTTGGAAATCTTTTCCAAAAGAATTTTTTTAAATTCAGCTAAGAGGTCACACCTTGACGTATCAATCTTTTCTTCAAATTCAAGTTCACCAAGCGAACGTAGCGAATTGCGAAACGTCTTTGCGTGAACTTGCGTTTCCAGTCTTTAGCATTAAAGTGTATGAATGGAAGTCAATGGAGTGAAAAATGTAGTGTGATCGTCCCTTAAAATATTCAGATGCATTGCACCAATGAGAATTTGGTGGGAAAATGTGCTTAATTGTCCTGAAAATATCTCTGAATCTAAATAGAATAAAAATATTTTCAAAACATTTCTTGATTTGTGATGAATTTTTAAAAACTGCAGTTGAGTTTTCTGTGAGTGCATCATGACCTTCCTGTTTCTGGGTAAACTCGGTCTCATCTCTGCTGTTGTTTAACAGAAATAATAACTCTGAACGGTTAGAAATCCTCGCCATTCATATTGCGTGATTTCCGTCCTCTTTCAGATTTCTCGCCACGGAATAAGAAGCCGTGTGTGCAGTACCTCCCTCAGGAGAAGATGATTGACAGCCCGGCCTCCTCTCACGGCAGCATGCTGGACTCTCCAGCCACACCCTCGGCGGCCCTGGCCTCGCCCGCCGCTCCCGCCCCCACTCACTCTGAGCAGGCCCAGCCGCTGTCACTCACCACCAAACCCGACCGCCACCATCACTTCCCTCTGCTCTCCAAACCCTCCTCCTCATCGTCATCATCCTCTTCAACATCCTCCTCCTCCTCCTCCCAGCCAACCAGCGCCTCAGGCAGACAGTCAACTCCACCTCTTCTGTCTCGGCCACTCCCCTTGGCTTCCCTGCATGCCTCGCTCCTGTCTCCGCCCTCCCCGTACCATCAGGCCGCTATTCACTCCCATCATGCTTTGTTCCAGTCCCAGCCGCTCTCTTTGGTAACCAAATCAGCTGACTGACTCTTCAAAAGCAATTCTCTCTTAATGTCTTTTACATAATGCTGTATATTGCTTTTTACCTTTTGGAGAAATAGATGTCAGGTTAACTTTTTTGATAAGTGAAAAGGAAATAAATATTATTGGTCAATATTTGATCATCTGCTTTTCTGTGTCTGTATAAAACAATGTATTTTTTGTAATGTCTACTTTGGAACTGGTTTCTTATTTGATGCATTTATTCAGTGAACTTGTATAAAGAATACATGTATTAAAAACTACTTTTAAAAGACAAGAAGGAACAAAAAAACTTTAAGCTTGCCTGTAATTAATGGTAGTTTTGGAGTTTAATTCATAGTACTGGCAATTTATTAGACCTCTTTGCAATGACCCCCTCTACCCCAGTTTTGAAGTGTGTGAACTTGATAAATAAAACTTGTAAATGGTTTCTAAAAATTGATGTTATTGTCTTCTTCTTTAAATGTATTTATTTATTAGATGGGTCTTGTCCTTTTCTTTTTTTTTAATTGTCCAGCCATGAATAAGTCATGGAAATGAAATCTTAAAATGTTTTTATCCTTTTTATTTTATCAATACCATATTAAATAAAATAAAATATATACTTTATTTAAAAGTAGTTAAAAATGTAGCCCGAATTTAGCTATCAATTAGTAAGGTTGAGTTAGTTTGAGATCAAATGTTGATATTTCCCACAAATGAAACAAAAATACACAAGCCTTTAAAAGTTTGGGGTTGATGGGATTTTTAAAATGTTTTTGAAAGAAATTGCTTCTGCTTACCATCGAATATTTGATAAAAAAAAAAAAAATACAGTATAACAGTAATATTTTAAATTGTAATATTTCACAATAACTGTTTTCTATTGAAATATACTACATTACTCCAGTCTTTAGTGTCACATGATCCTTCAGAAATCATTCTAACATGCTGATTTGATGCTCAGGAAACATTTCTTATAACGATCAATCTTGAAACAGTTGTGTTGCTTAATGTTTTTGTGAAAACTGCAATACATCTTTTTTTCCAGGATTCTTTGATTAATGCAACATTCTTGTGTAAAGTGATCATCTTTACTGACATATAATTGACTCTATTAGCTTGACTCTCTTATTTTCATGTCTTCTCACCCTATTAATTACAGTCACTATTTTGTAATGGGGAAAACCGTAACAGTTGCATGCAAAATGTGGGAGACTGCTGAATATTATGTTTTGGTAATTAAACTGCTAAAATGCAACTAGCTGAATGTCATGTGTGTTACGACTTTTTGTTTATTAGATAAATAAAAGTGCATCTAATATTTCACGACAAAAAATATATATATATATATATATATATATATGTGTGTGTGTGTGATTAGTTCAATTCTAACAAGTGTGTTGCACAAATGGTACCGTATTCGTGGGAAACGCCACAATGTTACCTCAAAATGCAGGGATTTTGTAATACTCCTCTAAAAACAACATCTAGAGCACAAAATGATAGCATAATAATCTTCTCGAGAAACCCTGCTGATATAAGAGGAATTAGAGTTAAATCTTTAATAGGTGGAATTTAGGCAAACCGCACTGGAAAATAAACAGATGAGCCAGAGCAACAAAAATTTCTGCCAAAAATAAACACGGGTTTAAAAAAAATAATAGACATCTGTTCCTTCCTGGAATGCAAAGTCCCAAAACAACGACAAAAAGCAGGTCAAACCCTGCCTTCTCTTTTTCTCTCACTTTCTCGCGTTGCGTCTTTATTTGTGGCTTGGCGAGCTGCTGCTGGCGCTGTAATTAAGCGCGCGGTAATAGGATGGAGCTCCAGGGAGCTCATTAGGCTTTTCAATTAGTGAAAAATACACAAGGTAGAGCCCTCTGCTTTTTAGGGACTTTAGAAACGGGCAGAGATGCCAAGAACGGTCCCTTTCACTCTCCCCTCAGCTGGGAAACAGGGCGGAGGTGACACCCTTGACAGACCTCGCTTGCCCCTGAGGGAGCGTCACGTGAGCGGACCCTTCAAAATCCGACTGAGACCCCGATTACACTTAAATCAAGGAATCCCGCTCATAAAATTTACATTTCAACAAACGCGAGGCCTCAGAGTCAGTCGGGGCGACCCGCTGATGCTCAATTATTCACAATAACCGCGCTAAAATTATTATACCCGCCTCCCACGGAGGGCTTTATAAATAAGCCTACCGACCGAGGTCCCAAAATTGAGCTTGCTTACGAGTTACATTACACCAATCATGTAAATTATATATTTTCAGTTTAAAATAGAGAAATTAGATTAACATTAATTTGCATACCTTATTGTTTCAGTCGATATTTTAACGCTTTTCTCATAAAACATCTGTCAAATAACCGTCAACTGAAATGTCATTCGGGTATTCTCTCTCAGCAGCCTCAGGGTTGCCAGGTTCACAATTAGCACTATAGTAGTCAAAAGTGGCCATATCCCAAATATCAAAACTCGAAATATATTTCCATGCTTAAATATTTTACAGTCACGTTGAAATTGTAGTGATCATAAACACAGCTTAAAGGCTACTAGTAGCCTATAGCCCTCCTATGCAAAACGTAGGCTACCATCTTGCGCAATTTTATCATTAGTAGAATATAAAATATTTCAATACAAGCATTTCAGGAAAATATAATTTATATGCAATATGTCAAAACCTGTAACCAGCATATAAACAAATTAACCTAAAGCAGCAGGAAACTGGGGACTTGGCAACCCTGCTGTGAACAGTGTTTACTTTGATTTGATTGGTCATCTCAATCATTATCTCATCTCCAATTTTGAGTTTACATCTTGCAATTCAGTTTTTTCTGCCACAGAATAAATAAATTAAGGTAGGCCTAATGTGATTTATTTTTTTAATTTCCAAGTTCTGACTTCTCTTGCAATTGTGAGCTTATATAGGCCTACAATTTGGTATTTTTTCCTCAGAATTGTGAGTTGTTGCATTACAAGTTTACATCTTACAATTTTAACATTTTCCTCAGAATTCTCAATTCTGACTTTTTTCTTGGAATTCTGAGTTAACATCTTCCAATTCTTTTTTTTTTTCCACCACAGAATTAAAAAAAAACAAACAAAAAAAAACACGCAATTACAACTTTTTATCTCATAGTTTTTTTTTATTTTTTTTTTACAGAATTGCAATTGAGATACGTAATACATAGCCTATCTCACAATTCTGACTTTATATCTTGCAATTATATTTTTCCACCACAGAATAAAAAACAAAAAAGATAATTGCGAATTCTGACTTTTTCTGTTTTTTTTTTCAGTTGCGATTTTTTATTATTATTATTATTATTTTTTTTTTGCATTTTTATTTTTTTTTTATCCTGTAGTGGAAACAAGCCTCCATACCTTGCAGCACCAAATTAGACTTAATATTATGCAGTTATTTCACAATTTTGGTTATATAAACCTTGGGGAAAACACGAGACCTCAATGGCAGGTACAGCCATGCTCCCATGAACGTACAGTATCTGTGTGTGTTCACTGGATGAATTATATTGAGCTGCAGTAATGTGCCATAACTAGATTCAGACTCGCTCCATCCAGAGCTGTAAACGACGCGCCTCACACTGCCAGCAACAGCCAATCAAGTCAAGTTTGAGGAAACGCAACACATCATTATCACTAATTGCTTAATGATGTCTTACAGTGTGTGCTGGTTCCCATATGATTCAACTATGAGCGATTTTAACAGCATACGGTTGCACTGCCCCCTCTGTCAGATGTATCATGTGACATGTCGTGTGTGTGTGTGTGTGTGTGTGTGTGTGTGCGAGCATGCAGACAGACAGGTTGACACACGTTGAGTGCTCATTTCCCTCTCTGCCCTCAGGTGAGGTACAGACCTGTCAGTCACACACACACATGCACACAAAAGCTTATATTTTATTTTGCTCGGCAGTCATTAGAGAAGCGAGAAATATGGCTTGCATCATCCCGGGCCCTGCAATGCTCTCTGGGGCCCCGTGTCTCTGTGTGTACCCTTAGCTCTAGACCCATCAACCAAATTAAAGGTAATGAGTTGTCAGACAACACAGAAAGCCTGGCTCCTTAAGGCTAGGACTCTGATGCGCTGGCCTATTCTCCATACGCCCACCGACACACACACACACACACAGAGCGCTCACACATGCTACGCGACCCACAGCGAGCCGGGCTGAGTGACTTTAATATGACTGGCCTGTTAGAGAGATTGGCTGGAGAAAGATATCTGTGATTATTCTCCCAAGCTTGTTTTCACCAAGTCAATTCTTGGAAAAGTGCTTGTTAACTCCAGTGGAGTTGCAGGCACAGCACAATTTTGTGTTTACCTGATGAGACAGACATTATTTAATTGTGTTGCACTTCGTTGCATTAGCATTTTATCTTCTACTGTATCTTGAATACACCTTGCTGGTAAGCAGTAATGGTATTTGTGGTTTTATAATTTAACTGCACATTTAACTGCACATTTCATATTTTATTGAGCTTGTAATTGGTGTATGTATATATATATATATATATATATCATTATTTATTTAATTCTAAAATCATATTTAAATTATGTAATTATAATGAAATATATAAATGTGTTTAATATTGTATTCTGAAATGTTTAAAATGTAACCCCCAAATTTTTTAATTAAAAATATTCTCATTTAAATAGTTGTATAATAATATATTTGTTTAAATCTAAAATTCTATTCAATTTAAATTATATATATAACATATAATTACAATTAAATATATACATTTATTTAATTATTAAATACAAATATTCTAGTTTAGAAATGTAAACCAAAATATTTAATAAAAAATAAATAAAATGTAAATAGATTTATACAATTTTATATATATTCAGGTTATCAGAGCCTTACTGATATTGAATACTAGAAAGTTTGATGCTTAGTAATTACTGAGTAACTTTACCATTCAAAAGTTTTGGATTAGTGATATTTTTTAATAAATAATATATATAATTTTATACATTATTTTAATGTATTTTTAATTTATTGTTATGATGCATGAATTTTCATTATTTCAGTCTTCGGTGTCACACGACCCTTCAGAAATCATTCTAATGTGCTGATTTGCTGTTCAAGAAACATTTATTATTATTATTATCAATGTTGAAAACAGTGTGACGAATAGAAAAGTACTGACCCCAACACAATACAATATGGCCAGCTAGTTGATTTTGACTAAAGCTGTAATACAAGTGCTGTTATATGAAATATCAGCACTCTTGCAATTTATTATTATTATTTTTTTCAAATAAAATGTATACTACACTTGTTTAACCTTTCTGTTGCCAAATGCTTTTGGTAAAAATAATAGATTTTGTGTTGTTGTTTGTTAAAAATGTTGCATTGTCTAATATTTAACCCCTCACACACCCTACTCTTACGATGAACTTCTTCATTTGAAGGAGCGTGTCTTTAATAATCAGATGCGGCCGGCGGGAGACAGCAGGAGACCTTCCCCTTTAAATGTGTGTATTGAACAAAGAAGTGTGTGCTGAACTCTCTCTCTCATAAGAGACATCTGTCTGCTCCTCACAAGGTCAGAATTAATACATGTTAATTCAGCTCATTAGAGCGCACTGGCCCCTGGCCAAGCGTCTGCCGGTGGGCCCGGCTTTGATCTTGAATTCGTGCCAGGTTCGGCCTTTGATGTGTCTGAATCACTTGACATTGTGTTTACATTCCTCTACTCTGACAATCAATATTAAGACAAAAGAATACATAAATCAGCTTGAGTAGCTCTCGAGTGCAATGCCAAATTAATAGACCGGCGGCCTGATTGTCAACCTCTGAAGGAGGAGGAACAACGTCATCTTCAGTTTGCTGATTAACTGAACAGTCGATTCATATGTGGTTGTTGCAGATGTATGAATCTGAGATGGATTTGCGATTGATGAAAACGGCTGTATTGTGTCATGACAGGAACTGCAGACCGAACATGAGTAAGACTTCAGGTTCTGCGAGGGGGCGTTTGCAGCCTTTCATGGCTTCATCAATCATTTTCTATAAAGTGAGACTGAAAACATGACTGAGTGCTTGAACTTGATGATTCATAGAAACGGTGCACAGGAAGAGCGATGTCAAGTTGATGCTGTGATGGTCTTTCTTTAGACAGATCAGACAGAGCCGTGGTGTGCATTCAGACTCAAGAGGAGGCCCCCAAACACTCATTTTGCTTCTTTATATGAATAAAGTCAGCCAAAAGTTAATAATAATAATAATAATTTTAGATCAAAACTCTCACATTTAAGGTTCATTCTCAGTGTTCACTTCATGCTGCACACTTGTTGCTGCTTTTCCTTTACTAACCTCTCATTTAAAAAAATGCAGAAAAATAATAACAAATTACTTTGCATACATTCAAGGTGAAGCTTTATAGATCACAAGTATTTAAGCTAATGAGAAACATAAATCCAGTCGTGTGTGTTCAAACATTTGACTGGTAGTGTATATGAGCTATATGGGTGTAATAAGAATCCACATCAAATATCAATATAATGGGGTTTCAGATTTTCACACAATTTTATTTTAAGGTCTGTCTGTCAATGTTGATGTGTTAACACACACACACACAAAAAAATCAATCAATCAATAAAATGCAATAATTTTATAACACTGCTTTAGAACAATATATTACAGTGAAAAACGCTTTACAAATAAATCTGAATCACTGTCATTTTGGGATAATGTTATGTTCTTTATTAATATTTAGAATTGTTTTTTATTTTTAAGTAATTTAGTAAATTTAGTTATTTTGTCGTTTTCATTTTTTTTTTATTATGTCTGTATTTTTTCTTCATTTTTATTTCAGTTTTAATTATTTTAGTACATCAAGTTAAACCAAATGAAAATAGAATAAGTTTAAGGTTTTTTATATTTTTCATTTGAATTTAGTTTTAAGCAACAAAAGTTTTAGTATTAGTTTATTAGTTAATAATAACCCTGCTCTGGACTGATCTGAAAATGTTTCTCTTCGGGTTACTGCACAAAAAGATAATATTTGAATAATTTGGCTTTAATACAACATAGTGACAACATAAATATGCATTATGATATATCCTTACAAATAATGTAAAAAAAAATAAATAAATCTGTAAAATAACAGAAAAAGTACTGACGGCTCATTACACAGGACATTATCCATTAATTTTACGAACATAATGCAATGCAGTAAAATTCAAAATACAGGTGA
Organism: Onychostoma macrolepis; assembly: GCF_012432095.1. Lineage (NCBI taxonomy): Eukaryota > Metazoa > Chordata > Actinopteri > Cypriniformes > Cyprinidae > Onychostoma > Onychostoma macrolepis. The sequence continues at coordinate 6,742,666 of NC_081162.1, forward strand.
AATACCTCTAAAAAAATAAATATAGAAAATTCCTTCAAATTAAAATATAATATAAAAATCAATTAAAAAAATAATAATATTTTGATTTGAAATAATAATAATAATAATGAATTGAATCTCTATAATAACAAATATTATATTTTATTCACACAGTACAAATGGATTTTTATAAATGAAAATATAGAGCTGTCTTTATTATTTTGGAAGGGGGTTCCTCATAAGTGGAAAATCATATTTGGGGCTCCTTGACCTTGAAATCCTTTCCATAAGTGGTTCCACCTGCAGGGAACTTCACAAAGGAGGAGGTCTCCTGCTGTCTCCCACTGGCCAAAATTCGTGATGGACACTTACAGTACGTGCGTTCTTGCTAACATATTCATTGATTGTTTGATCAACATTCTCATTACATTTGGCAGCGTCTCAGCTGGCAGCTCCTCGTGAAGACAGGTATCACCTGGCCGCGCGCCCAAAACCGCCTCTTAATGTTTTATTTAAGACCATTTGACCTTAAAGAAGGAAACGCAGATGAAGAATAAGAGGGATCGTTTTCAGTACTAAATGTCAGGTCTATAATTAGGCCTGGTGGAGTATTTGAGGCTGCAGGGGTTTTGTCTCCAGCTGAGGAGTAAAACATTGATTAACATTAACATGATTTGCATGTTGTGCAAGATCTTTGGCCGCCATAACAAATTATTCATGGCAGTTGTTAAGGTCATACAAGATAACGATTAGGCCAATCGTTTCACTGTAGAACATATTTACATTGGAAAGATAATCTCTCACACGTGGTCTGACAAAAAACAAAGGCATTTTTATTTAACGGGAGCCAGTTTTACCAAAAAAGAAGTCATTTACACCACCCTCATGTTGTAACAAACCCGTATGACTTTCAGTGTGGCGCACAGAAGAAAATGTCAGGCAGAATGTTCACACTGCGCTTTCCCACATAACCAAAGCAAAACATGAAGGATCTGCTAAATCTTTGTGTTCCACAGAAGACAGAGAGACATGCGGGTTTGAAACCGCATGAGGGTGAGCAAATGATGAGAGAAGTTTCATTTTGGCTGAGCTACTCCTTTAAGAACCCAGACAGAGGACTTGGAGAAACATAAAGCATTGAGTTTTGTTATTAAAATGAAAGAGGACATCTGCTGTGAAAGAGACACTAGAAAGCATTATAAATCTGCTGGAGCGATTCGGTCTTCTCAGAAACACGTTCAAGCCATTTTTGTGAATTTGGCGTGAGTCTGGCCCTCGATCTGCTCATTCTAGATTCAGAGTCTGTTCTGTTCTCCTGGAGGAGGAGCTCCAGTCCGTCTCTGGAGAGTCCTGTCAATGCATGCTCCGAGTTCTGAGCTGAACTTCAATCAGTCTTAAAAAAACATTTCACTCTCTCTAACATTGTGTTCACTTTAGTGATGAATGAGAGGATTAATTAAAATTAATTGACAGATCACATTCATAGTTCTTGATGCATTTGAAGTTTAGTACAGCCTAAATGAAAGGGGTTTATTCTTAAGAGACGGAGAGAAAGAGGAAAAGGGAGAGCTGCATTGGAAAAAAGCTGAATTGGTGATGTAATTTAGACAGAATTGCACACATAATCCAGTGAACAAAAGGCTTTTGACAAATTCATGGTCTTACGCTGCCCTCTACAGTCCAGACTCTACTTGCACCTCATTTCTCAACAATATCTATTATTATTTATACATTATTATTTAATTAATAATTATTAATTTGATAGAATTAATAATATAATTAGTTTAAAAACTTTTACATTTATTTTATTTATTAAATCATTTGAATTGACATTTTGATAATTTAGCATGCAGTTATAAATGAATGTAAATAATATCAGCGATAAAAATGTAAACATAATTAATATTTTTGTGGGAATTATTAGTTTTTAAATTAAATGTTACAAATCTCCAAAAAGTGCTTAAATGAACATTGTATGTTTACTTAATTGTAATTCATGTTTAGTGACGTGGATAAGTTGTATTAATAGTAGGAATTTGGACTCTCAATAAATATTTTTTAATCTTAATAATTACATGATTTTCTCATTAATTCATATAATTAGTCGCAAATTATTATGTAGCAATATTTGCTGAGAAAAACCAGTATATGTATGTATGTATGTATATGTGTGTGTATATACAGTGGGTACGGAAAGTATTCAGACCTCCTTAAATTTTTCACTCTTTGTTATATTGCAGCCATTTGCTAAAATCATTTAAGTTCATTTTTTTCCACATTAATGTACACACAGCACCCCATATTGACAGAAAAACACAGAATTGTTGACATTTTTGCAGATTTATTAAAAAAGAAAAACTGAAATATCACATGGTCCTAAGTATTCAGACCCTTTGCTGTGACACTCATATATTTAACTCAGGTGCTGTCCATTTCTTCTGATCATCCTTGAGATGGTTCTACACCTTCATTTGAGTCCAGCTGTGTTTGATTATACTGACTGGACTTGATTAGGAAAGCCACACACCTGTCTATATAAGACCTTACAGCTCACAGTGCATGTCAGAGCAAATGAGAATCATGAGGTCAAAGGAACTGCCTGAAGAGCTCAGAGACAGAATTGTGGCAAGGCACAGATCTGGCCAAGGTTACAAAAAAATGTCTGCTGCACTTAAGGTTCCTAAGAGCACAGTGGCCTCCATAATCCTTAAATGGAAGACGTTTGGGACGACCAGAACCCTTCCTAGAGCTGGCCGTCCGGCCAAACTGAGCTATCGGGGGAGAAGAGCCTTGGTGAGAGAGGTAAAGAAGAACCCAAAGATCACTGTGGCTGAGCTCCAGAGATGCAGTCGGGAGATGGGAGAAAGTTGTAGAAAGTCAACCATCACTGCAGCCCTCCACCAGTCGGGCTTTATGGCAGAGTGGCCCGACGGAAGCCTCTCCTCAGTGCAAGACACATGAAAGCCCACATGGAGTTTGCTAAAAAACACCTGAAGGACTCCAAGATGGTGAGAAATAAGATTCTGTGGTCTGATGAGACCAAGATAGAACTTTTTGGCCTTAATTCTAAGCGGTATGTGTGGAGAAAACCAGGCACTGCTCATCACCTGTCCAATACAGTGCCAACAGTGAAGCATGGTGGTGGCAGCATCATGCTGTGGGGGTGTTTTTCAGCTGCAGGGACAGGACGACTGGTTGCAATCGAGGGAAAGATGAATGCGGCCAAGTACAGGGATATCCTGGACGAAAACCTTCTCCAGAGTGCTAAGGACCTCAGACTGGGCCGAAGGTTTACCTTCCAACAAGACATTTACATTTACATTTACATTTAGTCATTTTGCAGACGCTTTTATCCAAAGCGACTTACAATTTGGGGAACACATGAAGCGATTCATCTTGAAGAGGCAATCCGACAAAGGAAGTGCTTGTAACACCAAGTCTCAGGCATTGTTTAAATAAGTACAAGCTAGCAAGGGAAGGAATAAGTAAGGAGAAAGATTTTTTTTTTTTTTTTTTTGTTATGTGTAGGTTGAAGTCAAGTAGTGTCGAAAGAGATGAGTTTTCAGCTGTTGCTTGAAGATTGACAGGGATCCAGTACTCCGAATATGGGTGGGAAGATCGTTCCACCAGCCAGGAATGGTGAACGAGAATGTTCTGGAGAGTGATTTTGAGCCTCTTTGTGATGGTACCACGAGGCGTCGCTCACTAGCAGATCTCAGACTTCTGGAGGGATGTAGATTCTTAATAGTGAGTGCATGTAGGCGGGTGCTGAGCCTGTGGTTGTTCTATGAGCAAGCATCAGTGTCTTGAACTTGATGCGAGCTGCGATTGGTAGCCAATGCAATGAGATAAAGAGAGGTGTAACATGGGCTCTTTTGGGTTCCTTGAAGACCAGTCGTGCCGCCGCATTCTGAATCATTTGTAGAGGTTTGACTGTGTTTGATGGAAGTCCAGCCAGAAGAGCATTGCAGTAGTCCAGCCTAGAAATGACAAGGGCCTGGACAAGAAGTTGTGCAGCATGCTCCGTCAGAAAGGGCCTGATCTTTCTGATGTTGTGTAGTGCAAACCTGCAAGATCGAGCAGTCTTTGCAATGTGGTCTTTGAAGGTCAGCTGGTCATCAAAGATTACACCAAGATTTCTGACCGAAGTTGATGGGGTAATTGTTGATGAACCTATCTGGATCGTGATGTCATGCTGTAGAGTTGGAGCGGCTGGAAAGACAAGAAGCTCAGTCTTTGCCAGGTTGAGCTGGAGGTGATGTTCTTTCATCCATGCCGAGATGTCTGCCAGGCAACCTGAGATCCTTGCAGCTACCGTTGGATCATCAGTGAGATAGGATTCAAAGACAATGACCCTAAGCACACAGCTAAAATAACGAAGGAGTGGCTTCACAACAGCTCCGTGACTGTTCTTGAATGGCCCAGCCAGAGCCCTGACTTAAACCCAATTGAGCATCTCTGGAGAGACCTAAAAATGGCTGTCCACCAACGTTTACCATCCAACCTGACAGAACTGGAGAGGATCTGCAAGGAGGAATGGCAGAGGATCCCCAAATCCAGGTGTGAAAAACTTGTTGTATCTTTCCCAAAAAGACTCATGGCTGTATTAGATCAAAAGGGTGCTTCTACTAAATACTGAGCAAAGGGTCTGAATACTTAGGACCATGTGATATTTCAGTTTTTCTTTTTTAATAAATCTGCAAAAATGCCAACAATTCTGTGTTTTTCTGTCAATATGGGGTGCTGTGTGTACATTAATGAGGAAAAAAAATGAACTTAAATGATTTTAGTAAATGGCTGCAATATAACAAAGAGTGAAAAATTTAAGGGGGTCTGAATACTTTCCGTACCCACTGTATGTATATGTATATGGTATGGCATGAGGGTGGAAAGGATGGAGTTTCCTTTTAATCCCTTTCCATGCAATTTTGTGTGTGTGTGTGTTTTGCTGTGCTGCATTTTAATTGTTGTTGTTGCACTAGATATAAATGTTTGACCTTTTCCATTGCATTTTGTTTCGTTTTCTCCCTTTATCCAAACTTCTGTATGTCTGTCAGAAAAAAAAAGTACTTTTTTAATACTTGAGTACTTGAGTATGTTTTTGGCCAGATACTTGTACTTTTAATTGAGTAAAATTTTCACTGAGTATCCTGAGTAAAATGTTTGAGTACTTTTTACACCTCTGGAAACTATATGCTGTGTGAATAGTGGTAACGAAACAAAAAACAAACCAAACATTAAAGCAAACAAAATAAAACAAAAACACAAACAGGCAGAACAGAACAAAACAAAAAGGAAACAAAACAAAAACAAGCAAAACAAAACCAAAAGAAAACTAAATACAAACCAGCGAAACAAAAACAAAACAAGCAAAGCAAAAAACAAAACAAAAAACAAAACAAAAAACAAGCAAAGCAAAAAAAAAAACAAACAAAAAAAACAGAACAAAACAAAACAAAAAACAGACAAAACAAAAAACAAGCAAAATAAAATAAAAACAGGAAGAAAAATGAAACAAAACAAAATAAAAGCATTGGCTTGTGTTTGTTAGCCACTCTATTAATGTCTCTGATCTGCTGACACATCATTTCACATCTTTTTTTATACTCGTGGAAGCATTCAGTGACATGTCACACCTCCCGAGTCCCGGATGGGGGTGTTGGCATCCTGAAAGAGAGCACTCCCAGAGGACTGAAGTATGGTGAGAGCGGCCTCTAGTGGCAGATGGAATTAGCAGGACATTAGGTTCATGAGATGGAGTTAAACTGAATTTGCCACATCCCAAATAATGTTTTGGAATTTGGAATAAAAAGTAAGCTTTAGAAGTCCGAACAGTTGTTGGTCCCCACTGACATCCATAGTATGGGGGGAAAATACAATGGAAATCAATGGGGACCAGAAACTGTTTACCAACATTCTTCAAAATATCCTCTTTTGTTTTCAGCAGAAGAAAGAAACTCATACAAGTTTGGAAAAACTTCAGGTTGAGTAAATGGTGACAAAATGTACATTTCTGGGTGATTTGTCCCTTTAAGCACATTTAATCCCTACTATATGGAATAGTTATTTTCTCATCTAATTTGGCCTGTTCAGTAATTAGGCTATCCAAAAAATCTACATCACTATTATTTTTTGAATACTTTATAAAAGAAATTTCTGAGTGTTTGTCAGTGTAGTTTTATTGTGTTCTTTAGAAGAAGAAAAAAATATATGTAGTTCGGAGGGAAGAAGTCAAAAATGGTTGTAATTTAACATAACACTTTTAGAGAAACACATTTGTGTAATCGGAGACTCAAAAGTTACTTACATCTTGTGACAACTAGCCCCAGTCTCCCCAGTATAAATAAATTAAATTAGGGCTTCCTAGGAAATAGTATATAGGCTATATATATATATTTTTCACCATGGCCCATAAAACAATAATTCATTAAATATAATGAAACTTAAATTTTCTAACATGCATCAGGTATTTGCATTTATTTTTATTTTTTATTTATATTATTCTATTTCATTCTCAATCTCAACAATTCTGAATGACAACTAGATGTGTACCTGCAGTCTAGTCCACATTTTCTATCATACCGTGGGGCTTTTGTGTGTAAACACGGAAGTCGTTGTACCGGAATCGCGTTGGCTTCACTGTCAGCGTCGGCGCTTTGTCAAACTCGTGCCGCTGTGTCACTGTATCACTGTCTGAAGCCATGATGCGCTTAACAACGCTGTTTATCGTTGTCCTCTGCTTCTATCAAGGTGAGCCAGTGTATTACACTAGTTATAGTAATATTCGTGTGATGTTAGTTGGATTGGGAGACAATATAGATTGATAAATCTCGTGAAGTGTTTACTTCTAAATCCTTGTCCTGGTGCGCTCTGTATTTGGAAATAAAAAAAAAAGAAAAATCTCTGCTATTAGGCTATCCTACATGTTGTTGGCTAATTATTCACCTAAAGTACGACATTGATTTTCCCCACTTTTGTAATGCGTGAGTTTTTGGGGCAGTTTTTGTGCCTGGATCAACCACATTCCTGCTTTTGAAACTTACGTAAATAGGATTGACTTCCTGTTTGAGGTCGCCATTGTTTACATGTTGTCATATCTGCGCGCGTGTTCCCTATTTACCGTATGCTCTCAGTAAATCGGTAAAAAATGTACAGACAGGTGAAAAATTAAAGCAAAAACCAACATAAAAAGAACAGCATTGTTTCTGCATGTCTGAGGAACTCTACTGGATATAGAGGACATGCTACTTTCAAAATATATTCTTTCATTTGAGGTTTGATGATATTATGAGCTTAAACTGTGTGTTTGCCCAACATTTTATTGTAATTTTTGTTTCATTTTCCAGTTTGCTCCAAAGCACTGCCACGTAGCGCTCCAGGAGAAACTCCCACAGATGAGGTTACACAGGGCAAAATAGATGAACCAAAAGGTAATGACGTGAAAACATCAGAGGATAAGGATCCAGCAAAAACCCCAAAGGAAGAACAGAATAACACACCTGAAGATGAGAAAGTGGATATTAAGGAAAACGAACCTGAAAATCCTGAAGATGACAAAAAAGATGGAAACAATCAAACCCCTCCTGATCCTAATGAAGCAGAAAATATAATCACTGAGGGAAGTGAAAGAAAAGGTGAAGACAAGCCACCTACACCTGCCCCAAATAAAATAGACGATCACCAAAGCCACAATGAAGCTGGTGAAGGTAATGAAGAAGCACCAAAAGAAGATGGTGATGCTAAAGAGAAGGCGACCACAGCTGGACAAAATAAAGATGATGAACCAAAAGACTCTAAACCTGTTGAAGATGGTGGAGAAAAACCAAAAGAGGATGGAACAGGTCAAGAGGAGCATAAAGACGTTGGAGGTGAACTGAGTGGTGAAAAAGGTGACAAGAAGCCGACCATAGCTGACCAAAATGAAGAGGCTGAAGAAAATAACAACCCTGAACCTGAAGATGGTGGAGATGAAACCGATGGCAAGAATGAAGAGAAGACACCTGGACCTGAGATCCCTACAGACGAAGATCAACAAAATGGTGATTCGGCAAATGACCTGGAAGAAGGTGAAGGTACTTTTGATGAACCTTCAAATGAACAGGGTACATTTAACAGCAAAACAGAAAAGAAGGACGGTAACATGAAAAGTTTTCAACCAGAGGAGAATGCAGAAAACAGCCACTTCTTTGCCTATCTGGTCTGTGCTGTTATACTGGTGGCTGTGCTGTATGTCGCCAGCCACAACAAGCGCAAGGTTAGTGGGTCTGTTTGTGCATGCTAGAGACTTTGTGTGATTTTAGTTTTTTACTGCTGTATTTTAAAGATGTCAAATGGCAATTAAATGACAGTCATTTCTTCCACCTTCGCCTGCAGATCATTGCCTTCGTTGTTGAGGGCCGAAGATCAAGAGGCTCACGGAGACCCAAGACATCAGATTACCACAAACTCGACCAAAATGTAAGTAGCGTTACGTACACAGAGCGGGTTAAGACTCCTATCTATTCATTTATTTAAAATCAGACATAAAAAATCATACATAAGACTTTTTTTTTTCTTTGTGCACATTTTCTAAATTAAAATTCCTATTAATAATGTTTTTATCAAGCAGAAAGTAAAAAATCCAGGGTGATAAAACTGTCATAATATCATACTGAAGGAAAAACATTCAAATAAAACCTTAAGCATTTTAAAGAGATCGTGAACTGCCTTTTTTTTTTATTTTGTAGTGTTCTCTGAGGTCCACTTGTAATGTTATCTAGAGTTTACGTCAAAAAACACTATAATTTAGAAGTAATAAGCTATTTTCTGTCCTATTTTTGACCCCCCTCATCAGAACGCTCTGTTTGAATAGGCGTGGCGGATTGTAGACTCGGAAGTAGACGCCCACTGCTGTGATTGGCTAATAGTTGTGTATGTTTGACAGCAGCGTACATTCCTCATAGATGGAGGCTGCAGTGATTTAAGTCAGAAACGCATAAATAACTCAATACGTATCAAACGATCTGTAATAACCAAGCGGCAACCTTCTCTCGTGAAACCAACTCGGAAGTGACTTAAACTGTAATTCGCCAACTGGCCGCTAGACGCTGGCTGCAAAAGGGAGTCGATCCCATAGACTGCCAATGTTAAAATGCCAAACTTTACAGCAGAAAAAAACATGTTTACAGTCTGGTTCAAAAAAATGATTTTGGTCTATATAGCTAATTTTGCCCTTCGTGACAACTGTGAGGGGGGTGAATTTTTTTAACTCGCCTGTTTAAATTATATTGAGCCTTAAAGTTCTGTATAATTAAGAGCGTGGCCAGTTGAGTGACAGGCGGATTGCTGCTGCTGTCACCACTGGTGAGCTAGGTGGGTGTGGTTTCAGCAACCAGCTCCGCCCACGTCCCACTTGTTTGCCCATTTTCGTTATCCGGGAGTGATGCGTGGTGACGCACTTGCCAAGACAGCGACGGCCGACTCCGCCTACTTTGGGCTTCAAAAATGCTCTTCAGAAACCTACGGGTAACGTCAAGGACACTTTTTTTTTTTTTACAGTAACAGGCAAAGTAATGGTGATTACATAATTAAAAACGGTTACTCACACTTGTGTTACAGTATAGTTGGCACAGCATCGTCTTTTAGTTTCAATCTTTTTGAAAATCCTGCTCGAATTGTGCCTTGTTTGTAAACAAATATGCTGTAAAATGAAGTGAACAAAGGACAAAGTTCTTACTGACGCGGTCTGGAGCGTTATTAAAAATAAAGTTCATCAAGTAAAATTTATCGTGTGGTTTCTGCGTAGACCTGCGTTTGTCGCTGTCCAAAAAGTTTTGAAACTTACAGAATGTTTTTATAGCACAACAACCTCTTATATGTCAAAAGATCAGGGAGTTTTGATTTCTCAGTTCATGACCCCTTTAATAAAGCTTTTATATATTTAACAAAACCACTTTGTAGTTTTATAAAAGCTTAGGTCTGCTAAATCAGTCATGTTGTGTGACCAAAATGCATGGAAAGAAAAATAAAATAAAAAACATTTTTATTTTGACAAGACAAAGTTAGTTCAGAAAGTAAAATGTCATGTGTGAAAACTTCCCAAAACATTTATCATATTTGTAAAAAGACTGATTTATTTATAAACTTAAAGGTATTCTCGCATATATTTAAAGTGTTCAAGGAAAATATGTCATCATTATGATGATAATTTCACTTTTTACTTGGTTACACCACTTAACATTCTCTAAAAACGTCAAGTTTATTTTATAAAAGGTTTCCAAAATAATGTGATGTGGATATGTTGTAAGCTATATATACAGTATATATATATTTTTGTCTTTATCAGTTATATTCTTATTTGTCATTAACACAAATGTAAGTTAAACTCAGCTATGGCAACTAAATAAAAAGCTCCTTTATAGTTAAATGTAACCTAATTAGGAACTGCAACATAATACATAATTGAAATCATCTAAATAAAGAAAACATTTGTTGCCACTTTATTACATTACATTATGTAACAGTTTTTACTGCAGTGGAAATTTAGTTTTTAGACCAATCAATTCTCTTACATTTGAATTGAAATTGTATTGAGTGTTCTGTATTCTGTTTTCCAGTGAGAAGACCCAGTCAGATGAGTCAGCGGTGGATGAATCGAAATATTTGAACTGTGATTTTGAAACTTGAATTATCCATAATGAGGCATATATCACCACTCATAAACATTGCACAGCAACTGTCACTAACTCATCCAAAATCTTATTAATTCTCATCCATCCATAGCATGTCAGGTATGTTGAAAACAATGTCTCTTGTAGTTCCAAAACTTGTGGGATGAACTTCAGTCAGGTTTAGAGTGTTACGAACACACCGGTACATATTGTAGATGTTGGTTCTATTTAATTTCCGAGCCGTTTTTGGTAGAGTTACGTACGTGGTTGTCTTTGTTTTTCTTTTTCTCAATTTATTGCTGGGCGAAATGTGTAATACAGAAGGAACCGATATGTATATTTTTGAAAGTATATGTTGGCTGCTTTTTCATGAAGATGAATGATGTTTTATGGGAGATTGGGAATGATTGAGTTTTGAAATGTTCTGAGGGCTGCTGTATCACTTGTTGAAGCTGATTGCACACATTTATGGGACAGGTGAATTCTTTCTACAGGTGTGGATTAGAAAAGGAGTGGCGAGCTTTTGTAATTATGTGAAAGATATTCAGAACACCATGAAAGCATCTTAACTGCTCGGTGAATGCTAAATTAGCTTTGAAGGGCTCAACAAAAAGGATTTGATTTGCTGGCCCAGTCAGACCTGTAGTTCAGATTCATACTTGCCCTTTTCACCGGCCCAACAAAAAAAATAATTTAGTGCGTCAGAAAGAAATGTTTTTATGTTTTTTTTAAATTTTATTAAATGTAATTTTTCTTTAACAAAAAAATATTATAATTTATTAGGGTTTAAAATTGGAAATTAATTGCAAATTTAATTGCACACAGTGTGCACGCTATCTATGCTGCGAGGTGTTTGAGTCTGTTTGTATTGTATTTGAATTTATCAGTCAGTGGTTCGGTTGTGGTTTTCTAAATGGACTGCGTTTGGACACTTTGAGGAAAAAAAAACACTTCAGCCCTGTTTCTGACAAGTTGCACTTTTCATTCTTCTTAAATCTTTGACTCAAGTGACTTTAATGTTGAAAGAAGCCATCCAGTTCTGCAGGCAGTCCACTGTTTAGTTGATGAAGAAACCACCGTTGTTGTTTGCAGCAGTCAATGGTGCATTTGAAAGAAGATTGTTTTTGGTGTACAGTAGGATTATAATTACCCACGCTGGATTTATGAAGCAAGATTTCTGTGCCAAATCTAGATAATTCCCAGGAGTGAGAAACAAACGGATATATATTCATACTCCCCTTGATCCTAAAAGTGGGAAATATTGTGGATGTTTTATTTGGTGCGATTTAAAACATTATCACACTCCTGGTGTGCCTACTGTGATTCCCGCTCTATTCTCTGTTAAGCCTGTGATTGATGATTTGACATTTAATCAGTGGCTTTGCACATCCATTTTCTTGAAATTCTGGACCTATTTTGAATTATTACGTGGGTAAAAATATATGAATGGGATTTAATTTGCCTATTTACTGTGGTCAATCTTTTATCACTATTGAAACTTTTTCACAAGTGATATTCTTTCTACGCTGAAAAGAAATGGAATAAAGGTTTGATTTTTCCTCTGACTGGTCTCTTCTTGTCACCTGGGTTATTATTGTAAACTAACACTAAAAAGCTAAACCAAAAACTTCAATAAACATTACCTGAAATTAAAAATAAATACTTCAACATTTTTTTTAATTCAACGTTGTAAGTTGAGGTACTAAAATAAAGCTAAATAAACCTCTTAATTTTATTTAAATTTAAATAACTACATATAAAAAACTAATATATAAACTGCCAGTCAAAAGTTTTTGAACAGTAAGATTTTTAATGTTTTTAAGGAATTCTCTTTGCTCACCAAGGCTGAAATACAGCCAAAGCAGTAATATTGTGAATGTGAAATATTTTTACTATTTAAAATAACTGCTTTCTATTTGAATATATTTTAAAATGTAATTTATTCCTGTGATGCAAAGCTGAATTTTCAGCATCATTACTCCAGTCTTCAGTGTCACATGATCCTTCAGAAATCATTCTAATATGCTGATTTGCTGTTCAAGAAACATTTTTATTATTATTTTTATCAATATTTAAAACAGTTGAGTACATTTTTTTGAGTACACAGGATTCTTTGATGAATTGAAAGATCCGAAGCTCAGCATTTATGTGAAATGAAAAGCTTTTGTAACATTATGCATTATACTATTCAAAAGCTTGGAGTCAGTATAATTTTTTTTTTTATTTGGAAAGAAATTATAGAAATTTTAATTTAGTAAGGATGCTTTAAATTGATCAAAAGTGTTACAAAATGTTGCAAAAGATTTCTGGATTTCTGAACTTTCTATTCATCAAAGAAACCTGAATAAATTCTACTCAGCTGTTCTCAACATAATAATAATAAATGTTTTTTCAGCAGCAAATCAGAATATTAGAATGATTTCTGAAGGATCATGTGACTGGAGTAATGATGCTAAAAATTCAGCTTTGAAATTTTAAAACATTCAAACAGAACAGTTAACTTTTTCAAACTTTTACTGTTTTTGCTGTACTTTGGATCAAATAAATGGTGAGCAGAAGAGAATTCTTTAAAAAACATTAATAATAAATAAATAATAATAATGCATTTTATTTGTAATGCGCTTTTCTTAAACCCAAAGCGCTGCAGAAAAACTAAAACACAAAAAGAACAATACAAAAATACAAAAAATTTAATTAAAAACAACCTTAAATAAATGTGTCTTAATCAACTTTTTAAAGTGATCTAGGGTTGGTGCATTTCTGATATTAAAAGGAAGTGCATTCCATAATTTGGGGGCTTTGAATGAAAAAGCTCTTTCCTCCATAGGCTTAAGTTTGCAGGGGGGCTGATAAAGTAAAAGAGAACTGGCAGAGTGGAGAGAGCGAAGATACTCTGGTGCAGTCCCATATGTGTTAAAATTAGAATTTGAAAATCAATCCTAGCATTGAAAGCACAGGTGTAATGTGTTCCCGTGGAGTAAGCACACCAGCAGCAGAATTTTGAATGTACTGCAGCCTGTTAAGAGGCTAAAAACGTCAAAAGCACACAAAATTACTAAAACTAAAAGTTTGAATGAATACACGAAATATAAAATAAAATTCAAATTATTAACAAAAACTATAATGACACTAAAATAACATTGACCTGAATGTAAACATTTAAATAATAATATAAAACCCTAAAATATAAAAAATTTAAAAGTTTAATAATAATTAACTGCAACGGATCTCATCATTAAAACTCAAGAGCAGAATCTTTTGCAGCAACACAGGTGTATAATCCCTGCTAAAAAAACCTAAAACAATAGAAGCCCAATAGAAACTATAACAGAAATTCTAATTAAAATACCATTATAAACCATTAGCTTTTTCCAGTAAAACCATTACAAAATTCCTCTTTGTAGTGTGTTTTGGGCATTTTCCAATAGGATTTAACATCCCACCAATAGAATCCATCACATACCAGTAGACACCATTATAGTTTCCATTAAAACCAATACAATTCCCATTATAACAAACCATTAAATTTTCTATTGTTTTTATAGCAGGGATCACTTACTGTCATAGAACAGTAGGTAATATTTACTGCAGTGCCTTAAAAACCTGAGAAAAGTCCGCCATAAAAATGTCTATATTTTGCATTCATTTCCCATTTAATACAACATTATTTGTAACATAATAATAATAAATTAATTCTGTTGTTTTAACAACAGCAATGACCCCATTAATTTTGCTTCCTGGGTTATTGGCAGTAAGTAAACAGTAAAAAAGTTTATCAGTTACATATTAACTGGCACACCTTGAATCGTGAAAACCTTCCTCATGGTGGAAACACAGCAGAGTCTGTCAACAGAGAGACACCAGACTGATCTGAGAGCGGCGGCTGGTTGCGTCATACAGGAAGAGGAAGTGAGTGAGTGCTGGAGATTAAAGCGGAGAGGATGGATACAGAGCCATTAAACGCGATTTAACGCGCCTTTATTTCAGTGAAATAGAGTTAAAGGCGATGGACGAGTTTCCCCAGCTAATGTGATCGTGATCTGGAAAACAGAGACTGTCGTTATTACCACGGTAAGACTTTATAAAGCTTTGTAATCTAACATTAGCCAGCTACAGTTAGCTGCACGAATACATAATCATCATACTGTATCACAACAATTCACCTTTTTGAAAAAATAAATCAAAAAAGGCGGCTCCAGCTGTTGGTTATTTTGGAATATGATACAAAATAAAGTAAAGTGAGTTTTTGAATGTGATATATCACTTGTTTGGAGCTGTAAAACTTTATTTTATCTTTATGCGATACAATATGTCAGCGCAGTCAATAGTATTATTTGTTCACTACTTATTAGTGAGTATAATATAAACTACTAAGTAAGAGTATATGAATTTTGCTACTGTACCTTTAAGACTTATATGTAAACGAATGTGTCATTCATTAAGTTGATATAGTTGCATAGTAAATCTGTGATTATTATCTGAATTATTTCATTCACTAAATGAAATCCAGTTTTGTTTGTAATGTGTCCTCATTTGTATCACAGGGTTGGAGGCGTAGATTGAGGACGTTGGCCACATGATGTTGGACCACGCCGATGTGAGTTTGACCCCAGATGAACGGGTGCGAGCCTTGACCAAGAAGGGCAGCGCGGTGGACATGAACGAGGCAGTGCCCGTCCGCCGATACTTCCGCTCGGGTATGGAGATGATCCGCATGGCCCACGTGTACGCCGAGGAGGGCAACACAGAGCACGCCTTTGTCCTCTACAACAAATACATCACGTAAGAAGACCTGAATGCCGCTCTAGCTCCATCTGTTGCATTTTAAACAGACACTTTAACAGAAAGTTCTTTGATCATTTATTGACCTTCATGTCATTCCAAACTTGTGTGACTTTCTTTATTACTTATTCTGAGATTTGAAAAAAGTCTCAGTGTTTTACTGCAAAAGAAAGAAATTAAAATGGGTTGGGAACAACATGGGAGTGAGTATATTATGACATAATGTTAATTTTTGGGTGGAGTATCACTTTAACTTTAATGGGAGTCTCCGTTATGTGTGTAATGTTGGTAATATCCAGTTTTCTTATAACAGGTTTAACTCAGGTTCTTTTTAACCCACCAGGCTTTTTATTGAAAAGCTCCCCAAGCATCCAGAATATAAGCTGTCTAATATTTCTGAGAAGAAGGAGACTTTAAGGGTAACATAGTCTAGTGAACTCTGGATCGATAATCTCAAATTTTCATCATACCATGTTAGTTGTCTCAATTTTGCTGTTGTTCCTCACACAGAAGCTAAAGGAGACCGCTTTTCCTCAAGCAGAGCAGCTAAAGAAACATTTACGGAGGAGATATGAGAAAGAATATGCTGAGTTCATCAGCAAAAAGGTGAGACATGTTTTCCAAACATTAACAAAGCTTTTCATGGAATAAAAGCAAAACCGATGAAACCATTTCCCCCCCCCCCTCACATTGTTTTTATGACAGTTTAACACATTTTCCCAATTTTGTTTACAGTAATGCATTTGTTTTTCCCCAAATTCCAGTAATTTTATTGTAATTCCGTAATTCTAGCATATACAATATATTTTTTGTTACCATGGAGATCCCCAGAGCCCCCCAATCCCCAGTTACCACAAAAAAAAGTTAAATTCTATATAGCCTGTTTGTGTTTGTGTTTGTGTGTGTGTGTGTATGTAGTTGTCAATTTTTTTCACAATTTGTGAAAATTAAAATAACTTTTTACACAAAACGTACTATATTACTTTAATGAATATCCAATGAGACTATTGAGAGTCACAATACAATGAATTTATTTATTCATTTTACTACTATTTCATTTAAAAAAAAAAATAGTATTAGTCTAATAGGGATGCAATGTTTCATTCAACTCACAATGCGGTACGATTCATGATACTGATTTTACAATATGATTTTCTCACTATTTTTTTTTAATGAGATTTATGACAAATGAAAAGGTGTACTGTCCTTTTATTATTGCTTGGACAAAATGCTGCACATTTCTTTGCAAAATTGAAATATGCCAAAAAATAAAACTCAATATTAAATTTTAAAACAAAACCCAAATCAAATAAATAAGTAACACAAATAAAAGAAATCTGTTCATATAAACAAACTAAGGTTTTGCCTATGCTCTTTCTATATAAAATTAGAGGCAACCACTGTTTTTTAATCACAATCCAAACATGAGCAGTTTTTAATCTAAATTAGGTTGTATAGACCAATTTCCTGTTAGTAAACATTGTGACGTTTTTCTGTGGGCGGAGCTTCGGTGGTGGCAGAAAGATCCCCCTGACCGCTTCACTAACGCTAGCTATGAAGTCTGTTAGCTTGTTTTTTTAACAATAACTAAAGAAATTCCGATTTTATCTGCATATGTAAGGTCACTCTCTGTCCGGGACCGCGTTATTTGAAAAGGTTAACTTTAACGGACGGAACCAGATTGGCCAACCTGTACTCACTCAAAGGATGGTCGATCTGACAGGATTACCTCCGGTTGAGTGACTCACATCTAACCTGTATAGTAAAGACAAACTCACCGTGTCTATCTAGTCATGAAGATGTAATGTATTTTTCAATTTCAGCAGGCAACTATTTTTACAGCTACATTATTATTTCAGCCACAATTACTCATAACAATGTATATAACTTACAATTACACATGATTATGCATATAAATCGTCAGTTTGTTGTTTTACACACATGCACACATACATTATTTCATACACGACATAGTACTGAGATCCATAAGAAATCTTTAGACGTGCCCATAACAACAAAAGACAATACTTTATTGAACCTTTTCTGATAAGAAGTGTGCGCTGCAAATGTGAGCATTTTTGACGATCGTTTCTGTCCAGTCTGCTCGTTTTATTGCATTTAACCAGCAGCAGGTATGCGTTAAAATTTCATTTTCAATATTTCAAAATTCTGATAAGAAAAATCAACTGGTCATTCTCTCTTTTGAGTTTATCCCCACACCCCCTCCTCAGAATGGACAAACTCACTATAGTTGAGTTAAATCGAGTTATAAAGTCGTAAATGCATTTGCGAGAAAGAAAGTCTCAAAAGAATTGAACCAAAGAACCAAAATAGGTAACGTTAAATGTAAAATGTTGTAGGTTTAAATAGTATTTCATGCTGTAACTGTAGGCCAAATATAATATATTCCCTATGAACTGCATATGTGAATATTATGTGTAGACCAATTGTTTAAATCAAATTTATGCTTCAAAAGTAGAGTAATCATAGCAGGTTTCATTCATTCTGTAAACGTCTGCGTTTAGCTTCAAATGGCGTTTTTGACGACCGTATTCTATAAAAATGAAAAGGGAGATGGGAGACCTCCTGGGAAAACTAGGTAGCTGTTGGAAGAGGTGTTAGTGAGGCCAGCAGGGGGTGCTTACCCTGTGGTCTGTGTGGGTCCTAATGCCCCGGTATAGTGACGGGGACACTATACTGTAAAAAGCACCGTCTTTCGGATGAGACGTTAAACCAAGGTCCTGACTCTCTGTGGTCATTAAAAATCCCATGGCACTTCTCGTAAAAAGTAGGGGTGTAACCCCGGTGTTCTGGCCAAATTCCCTCCACTGGCCCTTGTCAATCATGGCTTCCTAATAATCCCCATCCACTTGATTGGCTCTATGACCCTCTCTCCTCTCCACCTGTAGCTGGTGTGTGGTGAGCACACTGGCGCAGTTGTCCTGTGGCTGCTGTCGCGTCATCCAAGTGGATGCTGCACACTGGTGGTGGTTGAAGAGAGACCCCCCACATGATTGTAAAAGCGCTTTGGGTGTACGGCAATACACAAAGCGCTATATAAAATGCATCATTCATTCATTCATTCATTCAAAGGCACAACAGTACATTTTATCTCTTATTCTGTGGATTTTTCCCGTTTCACTCCGCTTGTTACCGTGTGTTTCTGCCACTGCAATGCGCATGCAGCTGCGAGTGACGTAACTGTGACGTCTATGCGAAATTGGTCTATAATTTCAAGATTTGAAGCTAAAACGGCAGACGGGCTGAATGAAAATGCAAGTTCACTCTCTGACAGCAGGTGGCGCTTATGGAACAGCAGCGACCCAGCGTTTCCTTGGTTACTGCTTACTGTAATATGCATTATAGAATACCCAAGACGTGTCACTCGTATAGTTTTGAATGGGGAAAAATGCATCGCTCAATATGGCCGCTCTATCAAACGAAGCCTCGCCTTCAGAGCAAAAGAGCCAATCCCTAATCGGTAAAGTCAGCGCGTCACTGGAGCTGCCGTTAAAAGTCCCGGTTTCTTTAAAAAGAGTTAGCGTTCTGAGACGTGTTTTAAATGCTATTTGAACAAAATAAACAACATTTATGATAGTTGTTGTCAGATTTCACTGGTGATTTCAAATATGAAATTTTATCGTAAGTGTGGCGAAGTTTTGAAGAATTTGATGTTTCCCTGTGGATGAGGATGGGGATGACCATTCAAAGATGTTAAAGGGACTTTGATTATACACAGACAAGATGAAAAGAAAATACCATCTAAACTTTTCTGAAGGCAGTCAGTTCCCCTCAGAGATGCATTCATATAAACTCTGATTGTATCGCAATTCGTTTAACATCTCATCCGACTTGAATTGTCTCGCATTTGTTTGGGGGGCATCGTTACATCCCTAGTCTAATTTCCATATACATTATTGATGTGTTTGGTGTGATTCATTTCAAACTTAAAGATGCACATGGTTTTTTTCACCTTGGTCAGTCTTATGAGTGTGGTTCTGTCGTCTGCTAGCGTGCAGAAGATCAGGTGCTGGAGCGGGAGATGTCTCGGCAGCGTGAGCTGGAGGCGGAGAGGCGGCGTGTGGCGGACATGCAGAGGAGGCAGCTGGAGCAGGAGCAGTTCAGCATGTTTGAGGAGATGATCCGGCAGCAGGACCGTCAGCACCGCGTCAATGAGTTCAACACACCAGCGCCCCACCAAGACGACACACTGCTCATCCCTGGGATCCAGGGTCCCCCTCTGCCCTACCTAGAGTCCCCCACTCCCCCTCAGAGTCCACAGTACCCCTCGGCCAATCACAACGCTCCGTCAGCTCCCGGTACGGCTGCACCCCCGACCTTTGACCGCTCCCTTAAACCGGGTCACCTCAGTAACAACAGTACGGCTTTGCCTTCAATCCTCAGCAAACATAGAGCAGCCTCTAGTTCTGTGTTTTCAGGTTGTTACGGTGTTTCTCTTTGTGTTTCAGCTACATTGGTCGATGGTTTACGGCAGATCGCTGTTCCTGCTGAGCTTTGCGGCAAATTTCTGCGATTGGCCAATAACAACACCATAAGAGCAGTGGAAACCTGTGGGATACTCTGTGGGAGACTGGTATGACTTTGTGACATGATTTATCATTCCTTTATTATGATTTTGTACCATAATTGAATGTTGCGAGTCACCTAAATTTTGCCTGTTACCAGGCTCAATGTGATTCGCTAAAGGCTTGTCAGACCAAGATGAATGTTTGCCTAAAAAATTTGCTGTGATAAACATTTAAACTTGAATAAACAGCTGTTAAAGGCATAGTTCATCCCAAAACGAAAATTTACTGGTAATTTACTCGCGCTCAGGCCATCCAGGTTGTTGGTGACTTTTTTTTCTTCTGTAGAACAGCAAAGAAAATGTTTGACCCAAACCATGGTCTTTGGTGATTTATAATATGTAGGTCAGCGGCTACCGGCGCTTTGAGACTCAAAAAAGCATATCAGGCAGCACAAAATTAATACCAGTGGCCCCTGATGATATATTGAGGTCTTATGAAGTGAAACGATCAGTCTGTGCAAGAAACTGCGCATTATTTACAACCTCAGGCTACAGGAAAATCCAGTTCTTTTCCTTGAACTGGATCTTTCGGACAGTTTGCTTCTGGTTCACATAATTGTTTCACCAGTTAATTTACATAATCATGCAATGTCACATATACCCAATGATGTCGTGTATACCCAATTATGTCTAAATATAAAATATGAACATATAAAATGAATGAACTAGTCTTAATAAACTCACCTTTTTACATAATGAGAAACCATAAAAACTGTCATTTCGCCACTTCATTCAAGTGCTCGGTTCATACATGCTCGTAACAGCAGCTTATCGGTTCTTCAGTCTAAACTTTTTCTTCAATTCAGTGACTTTTGGAGGAACTGGAGCACTGAATGAGTTGGCAAAACCCAGCATCACAGGATCATACGCCGGTATTTTGGCTCATTTCGAGTCGGAGTGACTGTCAGGCGTCCGAAAGTGAGTTTTGATTGAGTAACTTGTAGATCTGTGCTGCTCGAGCTGCAAACTGTTTCAGATGGTTCAGTCCGATTTGGTGAACTGGTTCATCCAATAAATTCTTAGTTTTCTCCTGTTTTCTTTTTAACGACATTCACTCTATATAGAATCTAAAGTGTAACTATAGAAAGTAGCATAGAGAAGATGCATAGCAGTTTAGTACTCAGAGCTGGGTAGTAACTGATTACATGTAATCTGGATTACGTAATCAGATTCCAAAAATTAAGTACTTGTAATTAGAGTAAGTTACATTTTAAAATACTCGTAATCAGACTACAGTTACTTTTTTTTGGATTACATATTATTCAAACAATAGCAATAGATTATTCATCATTCATTGATTCTCCCTAATTTCTCTTTTTCATCGTTTAAATTTTCCTTTCTAAAATAGTCTACCGATTTATGTATGTGTGTATATATATATATATATATATATATATATATATAAGTCCAGTTTTGTGGACATTCACACATAGACTAGTCATTAGTCAGGTGGCGACAGCATTTGACCACTGGATTTACAAAAAATCATTTCAGGTTTAAGAAGGGTTTCAACATTGCATCAGCTACTGATGGACACATTCATTGTTATTTAAATTACTACTCTGTAGGTTTTTTTAACCATGTATTATTAATTATAACTAATTAAAATGCACATATTCATGTTATTTCTTGGTTACATGTAATCATCTAAACCTTATTCACCAAATATATTTGCTTTAAGTACCCCTGAGATTTTAAAATAAATATTTCAATAATTAATTATCACATTTGCATGTTCACGGTTTCTTTGATGTTGATCAATGACCTCATGGCATGCAGGTAAATAAAAATATTTAATCTTTTTTTAGTAAGTGTTTTATTTAAAACAACGACTATAGAAATACAAAGACAGTTCACTTAGGAATGGGAGAAACTGCAACGCGCAATATGGAGGAATAGTCCCACTTTCTAAATGAAAGAGCCACATTTCCCATAGAAACCTGACTAGACCAGCCAATGCACATGCGCTGTATAAGCACGTTATGACTCCGCATGCGCATTGCCTGGTCTAGACTGAAAAATAAGCTTTTTAAACACTATTTGAGCATAAGAAACAGCATTCATGGGGCAATTAATTTCAGCGAGCAGTTTTTGAGATTTCAGGATTCCCCTGTTCATTAAGATAGGTCTTGTACGAGCTGCCCGGGACGTTGCAAATATGGCCGCTGAGTGAAGAGACTTTGCTCGAAAGGGAGTTTGTTTTAAAATGATTTATTTTCATTTTAATTTTTATGATTTAATTAATTGTCAGCTTTTCATTAAACTCACAACCCCCCTGCAGTTCCTTTACGAACCCTAGTTTGGGAAACCTTGATATAATATAATGTTTAATGCACTTCATGTTGTTAATTACAGTGAATGGAACAAGTTTTCTTACTCTTTGCATTTTTTACATCATTATGGTACAAGATAATGCTATCTATGTTATGCTAAATCTATGTTATAAACGAGTTAAATCAGAAGTAATCCAAAAGTAATCTGATTATATTACCTAAAATGTGTAATATAACGGATTACGTTACTGACTACAATTTGTAATGTGGAATCAGTAACGGATTACAATTCAAGTAATCTACCCAGCACTGTTAGTACTTATGAGACCTTGTCACAGAAAGACTTGATATTTGCTACACTAATCAGACTGAGTCTGACAGACAGACAGACAGACAGACAGATAGACAGACAGACAGACAGACAGACAGACAGACAGACAGACAGACAGACAGACAGACAGACAGATAGATAGACAGACAGATAGACAGATAGACAGACAGACAGATAGACAGATAGATAGATAGATAGCTAGATAGACACTCAGACAGACAGACAGACAGATAGATAGATAGATAGATAGATAGATAGATAAAACCCTTTTAATACAGTTCTTGGATAAGCTTTTACCAATACAGTGCTTTAAGACATCTGACGAGAGTGTTTGTGTGCCTGTTGCAGAACAGGAACGCATTCACGGTGACACATGTGATTGTGCCGAAGCAGTGTGGAGGTCCAGATTACTGTGATACAGAGAATGAAGAGGAGCTGTTTCTGGTGCAGGACCAGTACAACCTCATCACACTGGGCTGGATACATGTGAGTCGCAACCTTGCATCACGCTTCTGCCTTCTCTTGCTATATAACTGATATGAACCACAAATATGTAATAGCATGTAATATTTTAAAATGATCAATGAGAAAATAATCATTTTGAAATGGAGTCTTACTGCAGTCATCATTCAGATGTCGCTCTGCTCCACAGACTCACCCCACTCAAACAGCCTTCCTGTCCAGCGTTGACCTGCATACTCACTGCTCATACCAGATGATGCTGCCGGAGTCCATTGCCATCGTCTGCTCTCCCAAATTCAATGAGTAAGTCCAGTCATGAGAAAGATGAAAGCAGTGGCAGCACAAGTGAGATGCAATGGCCCCAAAAACTATCTGGACACTTAAAAGGATAGTTCACCCAAAAATCAACATTCTGTCATTAATTACTCACCTTCATGCCATTTCAAAACAGTAAGACCTTCGTTCATCTTCAGAACACAAATTAAGATATTTTTGATGAAATCTGAGAGCTTTCTGACCCTCCATAGACAGCAATGAAACTGACACGTTCAAGTGGTGACCCATTCTCTGAATTTGTGCTCTGCATTTAACCCATCCTAAGTGCACACCTAAGTTCCAAATTTCTGGAAATTTCTCTATTTATAATATATATTTTTATACACTTGAAGCTCTAAAAATTTTATTTCTGAGAAATTGCTATTTGGGAGTAAACAAAACAAAAATGTTATCACAAATGACTAAAAAAACTATTTGATTGTCTGTTTTTTTTTAAGTTGGAAAAGTCATGGAAATTAATAATCCTAAAAAGCCATGGGAATTTCTGTATTGAGTATACATTTTAAGGGATGTCCATCTTTAAAATATTTGTTTGCTTAGAAATTCCTGAGGAAAAAAACTGAACATTTGTCAAAAACATGATCTCTTGATCGTAATATAAAAAGTTTGAAAATGAAAGTGAAATGAGGGCCTGGGAGTCAGAACTCTTGAGAAGCGCTGATGTAGTACTGATGTTGACATGTGCACCTCTCCAGGACGGGCTACTTCAGGCTGACAGACTACGGCATGGAGGAGATCTCAACCTGCACTCAGAAAGGCTTTCATCCGCACCCCAAAGAACCTCCTCTTTTTACTGTAAGTGACATCAACCTCTATTATTTACCTGTGTTTTAAAAGGGCATAAGCATTATGTTTCATGAATCATATATGATAAATAGTTTTTTTGTTTTTTTTCCTCAGGGTGGCAACCACATTAGAATCACAGAAGACACTGTATCAATGCTAGACCTGCGATGATCCGTCTCTGGTGTTCACACAGCGGTACCATGAAGCTTATTTTTTTAATCTGTCCTCGCTAACTCCTCTGATGGACTCGCTCTCGTATGGCACCAGCTTTCACTGGTGGTGGGTTTCCTACAGACAGACACTCATCTAAAACAAGCAATTTTTGGGAAATATGAAGACACTAACTGAAGCAGCGTCTTTTATGACATCCGTTGGGAGCTCAGGAACGCAAACACCTCCACAGGACTGCAGCCCATCCGTTTCGGTTTGCTTTGTCCTAATGATCTAGTGAGCCGTACGCAAATGTTTTGTTGCCCTCCAAGTTTATTTATGCTCTTAGTGACGTCTCACACACTAACATATCACATCTGCAGAAACAACATTAAAACAAAGGGTTTTATAAACTACTGAGTATTTTTGGTAAAAGCTGAACGGGTCACTCCTGCAGGGCTGCACCTGTCATGAACCCGATTATCAGCTTAATTTCTTATATATTTTCTAAAAGCAACTTCATTTTTGGTAACAATAATCAGTCCATGATGTTGAATTCTCGGTTCTGATTGGTTGACAATGTGATGGGCCGTTCACACAGAATACGTTTTTGCATTTAAAAATGTGAGACACATGACAGTAGAACAAAAGAATGCAAGGTTTTTGTATTTGTATTATGTATTTAAAACTGTGTTGAGCGAGACACTGAAAAAGACACGAGCACAACGGTAAAAGAGGCGTTACACGCATTTAAAAACATGAAACGGCTGTAAGGATGAAAAAAAAAAAAAGCAAAGTAGAGATTTTTTTTATTCATTTATTTGAACTACTTTTAACTTGAGCCATGCTTTTAGAACAGAATTGCTGTCAGAATTCTGAGTTTATATTTCAATAGTTTTTTTCCCTCAGAATTGAGTTTACACCTCGTGAGTTTGTCTCACAATTCTGAGGTTACATCTCACTGTTCTGTTTATATCACAATTCTAGAATAGAATAGAGTTTACATCTCGCAATTCTTTTTTTCCCTCAGAATTATGTTTACACCTTGTGTCTGTCTATCTCTATTCTGAGTTCATATCTCACAATTCTGACATTTTTTCCCTCAGAATTCTAAGTTTACACATCGCGAGTTTATATCTTACAATTTTGACTTATTTCCTAAGAATTCTGAGTTTGCAATCTCACAAGTTTATATCTCATAATTCTGAATTTTCTTCTCAGAATTGAGAAAAACAGAATTGTGAGATAGAAACACAGAACTGCAAGAAATAAAATGAGATAAAAGCAGCAATTAGGGTTTTTCTATCTCATGGTGGAAACAAGCTTCTATACTATACAGAGCTAGGTTTAACTTGAGCATTGTGAATGTAGAATGGCGTGTCATTTGCCATGTGTCTTGACAAGCGAGCGCCACCATCAAACGTCCATCTAGCACATATTTGCATAAAATATGGAAAAGCAGCGCATTGGAATGCAAAAACGTGTTCTTTGTGAACGGGTTTGTTTTGTATGCAAACAGTTGTACAGTTTCATATCAGGGAAAGGAGGAAGCAGTTAAATTAGCAAAAGCCTCTTCAGCTTGTGTTTTATGAATGAGACGAGTTATATAGATGTATTTGTGGTGAAGGTGATAAAGGCCGAATGATTGATGACGGGCCGCTGAATTATTAATACTTAACGCACACATTGTGTATTAATTAATTCAATAGTCTGTTCTTCCTTACTGTAACCCATATCATTACGTATTTGACTGGTAACTTTCCATGTCACATTGTTTATTACAGTTTTCCCTCTTTTAAAGTACGACCTGATATAGAAATCAGTCAAACACTAAAGAAACTGTGACAGACAGTCGGTCTCATTTCTTTATTAATATGCAACTAGTTGCAGTTAGTACAATGTATAAATATTAAGAACAGAGACAGCAAGCTGAATTACACATCAAAACCCTGTGTTAAAGATGGGAACATTACATTATAAATTAAGATAAAAAAAAAAAAAAATCAACCGTTTTTATGATTTACAGTATTTGTAGATTTAAAGATGATTTTTCTGAATGTGCAGTAAATCAGTTTATGAGCAGCAGTTGATCCATACTGCCAGAGAGATTTCATTTTAAATGTTTTTTAAGGTTTTGGGCAGGAAGTTACTCACTGTTCTTTGATCACAGAAAATACTGAAATGTTTCCAGAACCATCCCAACCCACTAAGTCTGTGTCCAATGTGGCCCAGCACACAAACATCATTTCCTCCTGCCAGAGATTGTCTGGCATTGTTGCCGGCAGTCGTCTGACGTCAGGCACTGGTTTTTTAACACTCGATGGAGGAAGTTCACATCAGCCCAGCCAGTCCAGGTCATCATCATCATCACTGCCATCACCAAACAGAGGGGCAGGAGGAGGGCGTCCTTTCAGACTCTGAGGAGATTCACACAACAGCATCAGTCAGTTCACCTGAACAAAAACACTGTATATGGCATATACTGACTAGTAATCTCTGCTATTAGCCAAACAAACAGAGTCCTGCCCCCAAACTCACACTATTGGTTCAATGTAAACAGTAAGAGTTTTTTTTTTAGGTTGAAAGAAATGAATACTCTTATTCAGCAACGATGCATTAAATTACAAAGGTTTTCAGTTTTAAATAAATGCTGTTCTTTTGAACTTTTATACTCCAAGGATCATGAAAAAAAAATTGTTTTTACAAAAATGTTTTAAAACTGTTTTCAACATTGATAATAATCAGAAATGTTTCATGAGCAGCAAATTCAATTCAGCTTTGATCACAGGAATAAATTACTTTATTAATTTTTAAATATATTAAAATAGAAAACCGTTCTATTCAGTTGTAATAATATTTCAAAATTTACTATAAATGTAAGTGTGTTCACTGTATTTTTGATCAAATAAATGCAGCCTTTGAGACTTTTAAAAAAAACTAAAAAACATTAAAGGTCATTTCCGTTTGCGTTTTTTCATATTACTTCATCCTTTCCTATCAAAATGCTTGCTATGGATGCGAAAACGCAGAAAATCTAACCTGATCCAAAAAATTTTTTATGATGGACGAAAGTTTCGGAGGCAGTGTGTAAACGTGATTGACACAACGTCAGGTCGTATTTATTTTTTACAGTGCAAAAATTTCGGACTCTGTGTGCAATGACCTTAAATCTTACATATCAAAAACTGGAGCAACAACTTGCGTTGTAGTAAAATAGTCAGACAAGCTCATAAAAATAATGATCTGAATAAGTAATTGTTTAATGTATTGGGAAAATTATAATAAAGTACTGCAGTAATATTAAATTATAGTGCTGTAATAGTATTCTAGTACTATAATGGATGCACTGAATTTTCATTATGGAATCAATGCATCACAATGTGCTTCAATTTTTTTATTACAATATATTGCATTTATTCATTTTATTTATAACGACTTTCATGTGATTATAGTCAGAAAGGAAACATGATTTACAGGAGAAGAGTTTTCTCCTAGTATTATAGATCTGTCTGGAGTCACATGTTCATGGTGGGCATCAAACCAACAACCTTCTGGTAACCAACTCTAAACCACTACACCGCATTCATTCACACCATATTGAGCAGCATACTGTGGAACTGTCAATATTGGAAGACAACTAGACCTTTAATGACACACAGTTAACAATCAGTAATTAGGTTATTTACACTTTTTTAAAACGACTGATTTGTCTACAAAGGACATTTTCAGTTTTAAATGGCAATCAAATAATTAGTTTGTGAGAATGAAGAGCAGAAGAGCAGCAGATGGATGTGGAGTGTGTGTGTGTGAGAGAGAGCCCTGCTCACCAGCTCCTCCTCCTCTTCATCGGCCGCTGCGACTGCGGGTGCAGGTGTGTGTGCAGGTGCAGATGGGGGCTGGGAAGGGGTGGGACTCTGGAAAAATGGTTCCTCTCCATTTTCCTCTTCTACCCTCTCAGACGGACTGAGAGAATAGCAGGATGAGCACAGATGAGACGAGAGACAGAGAGAAACAGGACAGAGCGTCTGGGTGACACACATGCTCACAGTGAGGGTTAAAGCAGGGCTCGTGTTAGTTGATATGCTTAAGTTAATTTACAGTGTTATACAGTAATGGGAAGATTTCTGAGGTTTACCAACAATCCTAAAAATGATTGAATTAGATGAACTGCAGTGCTGGGACGTCAACAAACAAATTCAATTACTAGCAAGTCTACTTGCTGTGAAATCTAATTACTGACTGTATCCTGTTTGTGCTGCCATGCACTTTCGTGGGAACGAGACTGTGCATCTTCTCTCACATATGAGAAGACGATCCTTTACATAAATGTAAGGCCTATTTGACGGTGAAATGAAAATCCAGTCCTCATTTACCCACCTTCATTTTAATCTAAAACTGTTTGACTTCCTTTCTTCCGTGAAACACAAAAAGGAGATATTCCGAAGAATGTTCCAGCTGCTCTTTCACACAATGATCGTGAATAAAAACATGACAAATAACAACATACCATAAAAGTGGTTTATAGGATTTGTGCACTATTTTTTTTTAAGTCTACTTAAGTAATGCAAAAGCAAGTTATTCACAACAACATTTTTTCCCGCCATCAAGGCTCTTAGATCTCCAGAAGACTTGGATTAAAGCATAA
Source organism: Onychostoma macrolepis (assembly GCF_012432095.1). Taxonomy (NCBI): domain Eukaryota; kingdom Metazoa; phylum Chordata; class Actinopteri; order Cypriniformes; family Cyprinidae; genus Onychostoma; species Onychostoma macrolepis. The sequence continues at coordinate 6,771,647 of NC_081162.1, forward strand.
AAAGTCAAATTAAGTACTTTTATGAAGCTTTTCTGTCTGTCCTGCTTGGAGCTTCACCTGGCCACTCTATGCTTCATTGTACAGAAAAGAACAGCTTGAACACTTTGCAAAATATCTAGGTCAAGAGGAAAATAACTAACTTTGTATTTATGCTGGTTTTATATGTTTTTGAATTGTATTTTTATTTAAATTTGTATTTAATAACTAAAAATGTCATGTGGTATAACCATCAATTAACAAATAATATTTTCCATCCACATTGAATACTGAGTGTAAACATCTAAATGAAAAAAGCTTTGAATAGTTTAAAATTATTTCTACATATATCATGAATTAATTATTTATAAATATGCAGATTCGCTTAGGCGAAGACAGTTTTGACATTAAAGCTCATAATTCCAAGTCCGAGTACAGCTCCGAGTACGTCGTCTTGTGTTATCTCGAAATTATGGTAATTACAACATGGCATGAACAGACTTGACCATAACGCACAGTTATGAGGGTCCTCTATGATATCATTTCCTGTTTTGATTCTTTTATACCTGACTGCTGGTTGTACCACATGACAGACAAAAGTTTTATTAAATTTAGTAAATTACTTTTTAGTACTTTTAGTACTAATTTAGTACTTTTTAAATCAAGAATTTCTCTTTTTTTTTTCTTCAGTCTTTTTCTTTATTATAACATTTATATTATGTCCCCGCCAAAATGAATTGTACTTCAGAAATGAAAACATGCTGATCACAGAAGAGGTCTTGTCATGTCCTTGACCCATTTCCTTTTGTATTCCACACAAGAAAGTCATGTTGGTGTAGCAGGGATGATATAGTTAAACAAAACTAAAAGCATAAAACATAAACCATAAAACAATCCAGTACTTGAAATAAAAGAAACATTTATTGAAATAAAATGTAAAAATAATAAATATAAATATATCGTTTACTGCATTTTCCTTTAATTTACAATAATGTACTAAAATAACTAAAACAGAAAACTTATTAAAAAAAAAACTATATAGACATAAAAAAAAAATATTTTATTTATATATATATATATATATATATATATATATATATATATATATATATATATATATATAGTTCATTTGCAAAAACAGATAACTCCGTTTTAACAATTCTCAAAAATTGTGTTTTTTCATTGTGCATTCCAATTAATCTCAATGAAACTGCAGTTGGTTTTTTTGACTAGGTAAAAAACAAAAAAAAAAAAACAACAGCTAACACAATAAGAACATAACATAATAAAAAACATGATTTTTGAAAAATATGATATTTGTTTTGCAAATAAACTCTTCATATTATATATATATATATATACACACACACACATATATATATACAGTCATGGCCAATAATATTGGCACCCTTGGTAAATATGATCAAAGGCGGCTGTGAAAATTAATCTGCATTGTTAATCCTTCTGATCTTTTATTTAAAAAAATCTAACCTTTTATTGGATAATAAGAATATCAAGGGGGAAATATCATTATGAAATACATTTTTTCTCAAATATTTCCATTCATATTCACAATTTTGAGCACTCCAGGGTGATTATGAACATGAAATTATCCAGCCATGGCTTCCTGGTCACAATCCATCACAATGAGAAAAACCAAAGAATATATTTCTGATGTGCAGCAAAAGATAATTGAGCTTCACAAATTAGTGAAGTGGCTTAAAGAAAAGTGAAAATTCCCATTTCCACCATCAGGGCAATAATTAAGAATTTCCAATCAACATAAAATGTTATGAAACTGCTTGGAAGAGGATGTGTGTCTATATCGTCCTAATGCATGGTGAGAAGGAGAGTTTGAGTGGCTAAAGACTCTCCAAGGACCACAGGTGGAGAATTGCCGAAAATAGTGGAGTCTCGGGGTCAGAAAGCCTTAAAAAACAAAAAAATTGTCAAGCAGCCCCTACATCACCACATGTTGTTTGGGAGGGTAAATTCTGGAAGAAGAAAAATTCTCCTTGCTCATCCAAAAACAAACTCCGGCATATTCAGTTATCAGACACGACTGGAACTTCAAATGGGACTGGCTTCTATGGTCAGATGAAACTAAAAAATGAGCTTTTAGCAGCAAACACTCAAGATGGGTTTGGTGAACACAGGGATAAAAAGTACCCCATGTGTACAATGAAATATACTGCTGTATTTTTGATGTTGTGGGCCTATATTTCTGCTGGAGGTCCTGGACATCTTGTTTAGACACATGGCATCATGGATTCTATCAAATACCAACAGATAAAAAAATCAACAAGTGACTGACTCTGTTAGAAATCTTATAATGGGCCATGTTTGGATCTTCCAACCGTACAATAATCCAAACACAAACCTCAAAAACAACACAAAAATGGGTCACTGAGCACAAAACCAAGCTTCTGCTCTGGCCATTCCAGTCCTCTGACCTGAACTCTATAGAAAATGAGTGAACTGAAGAGAAGAAGCACCGACATGGAGCACCGACATGGAGCTGGGAATCTAAAGGGTCTGGAGTGATTCTGGATGAAGGAATGGTCTCTGATCTCTTGTCAGGTGTTCTCTAACCTCATCAGACATTATAGGAGAACATTTAGGAGAGCTGTTAAACTGGCAAATGGAGGTTTCAAAAAGTATTGAATAAAAGGGTGCCGTTAATTGTGGCCAATGTGTATTAGAGAAAAACATTTGTTTCATAATGATATTTCCCCCCATTTTAAATTCTTATTATCCAATGAAAGATTAGATTTTTGTGATTTTTTTTAAATAAAAGATCAAAAGGATTAACAATGCAGTTTAGTTTTCACAGCCTCCTTTGATCATATTTACCAATGGTGCCGATATTTTTGGCCACGACTCTGTGTGTGTGTGTGTGTGTGTGTGTGTGTGTGTGTGTGTGTGTGTGTGTGTGTGTGTGTGTGTGTGTATGTATATATACACACATATACACAGTGGGGTAAAAAAGTATTTAGTCAGCCACCAATTGTGCAAGTTCTCCCACTTAAAAAGATGAGAGAGGCCTGTAATTTTCATCATAGGTATACCTCAACTATGAGAGACAAAATGAGAAGAAAAAAAATCCAGAAAAATCACATTGTACGATTTTTAAAGAATTGATTGGTAAATTCCTCTGTAAAATAAGTATTTGGTCACCTACAAACAAGCAAGATTTCTGGCTCTCACAGACCTGTAACAACTTCTTTAAGAGGCTCCTCTGTCCTCCACTCGTTACCTGTATTAATGGCATCTGTTTGAACTTGTTATCAGTATAAAAGACACCTGTCCACAACCTCAAACAGTCCAACTCCAAACTCCGCCATGGCCGAGACCAAAGAGCTGTCAATGGACACCAGAAACAAAACTGTAGACCTGCACCAGGCTGGGAAGACTGAATCTGCAAATAGGTAAGCAGCTTGGTGTGAAGAAATCAACTGTGGGAGCAATTATTAGAAAATGGAAGACATACAAGACCACTGATAATCTCCCTCGATCTGGGGCTCCACGCAAGATCTCACCCCGTGGGTCACAAGAACTGTGAGCGAAAATCCCAGAAACACACGGGGGGACCTAGTGAATGACCTGCAGAGAGCTGGGACCAAAGTAACAAAGGCTACCATCAGTAACACACTGCACCGCCAGGGACTCAAATCCTGCAGTGCCAGACGTATCCCCCTGCTTAAGCCAGTACATGTCCGGCCCGTCTGAAGTTTGCTAGAGAGCATTTGGATGATCCAGAAGAGGATTGGGAGAATGTCATATGGTCAGATGAAACCAAAATAGAACTTTTTGGTAAAAACTCAACTTGTCGTGTTTGGAGGAGAAAGAATGCTGAGTTGCATCCAAAGAACACCATACCTACTGTGAAGCATGGGGGTGGAAACATCATGCTTTGGGGCTGTTTTCCTGCAAAGGGACCAGGACGACTGATCCGTCTAAACGAAAGAATGAATGGGGCAATGTATAGTGAGATTTTGAGTGAAAACCTCCTTCCATCAGCAAGGGCATTGAAGATGAAACGTGGCTGGGTCTTTCAGCATGACAATGATCCCAGACACACCGCCCGGGCAACGAAGGAGTGGCTTCGTAAGAAGCATTTCAAGGTCCTGGAGTGGCCTAGCCAGTCTCCAGATCTCAACCCCATCGAAAATCTTTGGAGTCCGTGTTGCCCAGCGACAGCCCCAAAACATTACTGCTCTAGAGGAGATCTGCATGGAGGAATGGGCCAAAATACCAGCAACAGTGTGTGAAAACCTTGTGAAGACTTACAGAAAACGTTTGACCTCTGTCATTGCCAACAAAGGGTATATAACAAAGTATTGAGATGAAATTTTGTTACTGACCAAATAGTTATTTTCCACCATAATTTGCAAATAAATTCTTTAAATTCTTTTGTTTTTTCTCATTTTGTCTCTCATAGTTGAGGTATACCTATGATGAAAATTACAGGCCTCTCTCATCTTTTTAAGTGGGAGAACTTGCACAATTGGTGGCTGACTAAATACTTTTTTGCCCCACTGTGTATGTGTATATGTATATACACACATACATTAAAAAAAATTATAAAAATATATATATAAAAAAAATTCGAAATAACTAATATTATCTCAATACTAAAACAATGTGAAGGTGAGTAAATGCTGATTTTCATTTTTTGGGCAAATCCTCTTTAAACAACCTGAAACAAAATGAATCTATTGTCATGACAGTGAAGCACATTGATCATGTTAGCGGTAGAGTACTTACCTGGAGAGCAGTGCAGACGTATTGCTGGACTCCTCCTGGAGAGCAGGAGGAGGTGGTGGCGGGTTCTTGGGAGGTCCACCTAATGTCATGTGTGTGCTTTCTGGATCATCTAAAGGCCCTGAAACACTCTCATCAATTACCTTCACTTCCTGTGTGGGACTAATGTCCTCAGGCGGCTCTGTGGTCACTTCCTGTTTGGATGTGACGTCACTTTCAATCTCTTCTTTGTGTTTAGTTTCTGTGCCACTCTCACTGATCTCCTGATCTTGCACTTTGCGTTCTGTAACTTCCACTTCCTTCTCTTCCACAACTTTCTCTTCACGCTTTTCTTCTACAACTTCCTGTTCACTCCTGTCTACTTCTCTTTTGAGTTCCTCTGTTTCTTCTTTCTTCTCCTCTGCTGGTGAAATATCTTTCTTCTCCACTTGCTGCTGTCCATCTTCATCCTGCCCTGCAGAATCTGTCTCTCTCTGTTCCTCCTCCTCTCTCTGGCCGTTTATATGCACCTCACGTCTAGGCTGTGCGTCAGTCTCCCTCTCCTCCTCATTCTCCTCCTCTTCCTCTTCTTTTTCACTGTGTTCAGATGAAGATCTCTCCTTTTTGGTGAGCAGCTGCAGTGTGACATTCTGTGATTGGAGGAGAAAAACACACTTTGTGGCATGCTTTATCGGCAGAATGAAGTGTTTTCAGATTCTGAGCACAAAGCTCACATTGTGTTGGACAGAGATTTGCCAGACCTTGATAGTGCTGACCAGCACTCGGAGTACAGCACTTCCTGTGTAGGTCTCGCTCAGATCAAACTCCGCTCTGAGAGACTGAAACACTCCATTCATCACACGCTTCACCTGAAAATAAACACAGCTGCGCTTAGAAAGTGTGATCCATCCAGACTATGTTTACTATATAATGCAAATCAAAATTAAATGCTTAATAAAAACTAAATTTAAGAATTTAAAATAACTTTCTATTTTAAGGCATTGCAATTATTCCCAAAGTTGAATTTATTGCTATGATGTAAAGCTGAATTTTCAGCATCATTCCTCCAGTCTTCAGTGTCACATGATCCTTCAGAAATCGGTCTAATATGCTGATTTGCTGCTTTTTGCATTGGCCGATATGTAAATGAAATGTTGCGTCTGTGTTCTTTAATTTGCACGTTGTTAGTAAATCACCCGCAGAAATTTCCACACCCATCGGCGCTGTTTTGGAATTGCACTCTCGCACTAATTTGCCCTGTTTATTAAAACTGGCCCTAAATGTCTCAACTGTTACTTTTGGTCTTTGCTAAGTTACCGGTATATCATTAACTGTGTCTTTGCTAAATAACCAAATAAACAATGCAAAATAGTAATTTCTTAAAAAAATAAAAATAAAAAACTAGTACCAGCAATCAAAATTCATGTTACATTTATTTAAATTCTTTTTTTTTTTTTTAAATAAAATAATTTAAAATGTAATAAATTAACTGTCATACTTCCTTACAAGTTTGTTTAACTCATTAACGTTATTATCCACAAAATGTATGTATATGTTATTACAATAAGGCATCAAATTAATGTACAACATAACACCAGCACTAATCATATAGGAAAACAAGAGCCGGAAGTCTACAGCCGGAAGCCTACAGTTTAAGATAATGATTCAAAACTTACATAAAACCAGTTTACAGAGGCATAGCTTGTTTGAAGGTACTGATGGTAAAATTTACACTACACTTGGTAAATCTTGTGCAGATATATGACGTTTTTGCGAGGTTCTGATGCATTATATTGACACTGACAATACACAATATACCTTCTTATTATTATTCCCAATTATACCTTTTTAATTAGTTTGTTGATGTAATACAGTTGGAGTTAGAGTGGTAGAAGTCTCACCTCTTCTGCTGTGTCCGCCTGCGGCTGCTGCTCCGTCAGTTTCCTCTCCAGCTCTGAAACCCGCGTCTCCCCCTGCTGCTTCAGCAACACTGCTCTCTGCTCCAGTGCTGAGCACTGAAACACACGCAAGACCACTGTCAACATGTTACACAACCCAAACCCTTCCTGAAGACACTGTGAAGTGGTTAGCCCATTATTTACATATTGTTATTTATATACTATTTAGTTACACATTTTTATTATTTAGAAGTCATTTACATTTAGAAGTCTTGAAGATACAGTAGCAAAAGGGTCAGAGAGAGGGTAAAAAATAGTTGGGTAAAACTAAATAATGACTATTTTTGGTGCAAGAAAACTAGCATTACAAAACTAACAGACTAACATTGAAAGAATGAAAGAAATTCCATGAAAAATTGAAGAATTTAGTCCTTTAAACAAATTCACAGAGCGAAGAAGCTTGAGGCTCAACTTGATGTAAAAAAGTATCAGGTCTTTTTATGCTGACTGGAAAACTAGAAACCGGTGAATCTGGTTTTTTTTTTGTTTCACCTTTTCTCTCAAGGCTTGTAGCTCTTCTCTCTGGTCCTGCTGCTGTAGTAAAAGCTGTTCCTCTGATTCACGGGATTGTTTGAGTGTATTAAACTATGGACAGGAAATAAAAAGAAATTGTGTTACAGTACCTTGATTAGATAAGTGATTGTACGAGTACAAAATACGAGTTTAAGAAGACTTTCCTTGTCAAAGTATTATAAACAGGTGTGGACTTTCTTCTGTGTATGTGTGTGTTTGTCTTCATCTATAGCATAGCCCTGCATCATAAAAAAATAAGCTGATTTGCTAAAAAAAAAAAAAAAGGTCTAATATTAACTAATTTGATATGCTGAGATTAAAAATATCAGTACAGACTTTCCATCATGTAGTTTTTTTTCCACAAAATAAGATTATTTTTCAAATTATATATAATTTTTTATATATACTTTATTTCACTTATCAATAAAACAAAAGCAGTCAAATGTCAGAAGTTTCAAAATGTATTTCAAAATTTTAAGGATAAAAAAGTATAATTTAACTTAGAATCTGCAAATGGGTGAAAAATTTGTTGAAATACTCCATTTAAAATGTAAGACTGAAGAACTATGTAATTTTAATGTAATGTATTTTCTGTCGCCGTTTGTTTGTAGTAAAACACCCACAGATGCAGCAGAAAACATCTGGCTCATGCATTTTCTTCTATCACTGGCCATAATTCTAACAGTGAAATCAAAAATGAAAAACTAGTTGTAACCTGCTCAGAGGAAGACAGGAATCATGTTTTGTGGAGGTTTTTTTGGCTGATTAAGGGATAATTCAAGACTTCACCTTACTAATGGTTGTTGAAAGCAAAAATGCAACAAAACACACCATATTTTGTAAGAAAGTTTGATATGCTCAAGCAAAACAGCCTCTACTTTTGGAATCAGCTCCCCAAAATTAGTAAGAAAGAAGTGTAGTGTATGTGTACCTTGTCCTGCAGCTGTGTGAGTTTGATCTGCAGTGCGTCTCTGTGCTCTGTGAGTTCAGTCATCTCTCTCCTTTGCTGTTCACGTGCCGCTGCCAGAGCCTGACCACACTTCACCTGCCACTCCTGCTCCATATCAGCCTGCAGCTGAGACAGCTACACACGGGCACAAAAGTAAAACTACTAACTTAAAAAACATATATTGGTTGTCAACCTCTTTAAACACCCAGTTACTGTTAGGAACGGGTAAGGAGAGTTGCCATGAATTCAGCATGGATCTGTTCTTGTCATCATGTGCGAACACGTTTACCTGTTCAGCTGTGGCTTGGTCAGTGCTCGTTCTGGCTTTACGTAATTGGCTCCTGAGGTTGTCTAACTCCTGCTGGCCTGCCCTCCTCACCTCTTCCAGTTCCTCATCGCAGCGCTGTCTCTCCAACTGCCACTTCCTCTTCCTCTCAGAGAGAGTCTGAATCACACAGTTTAATGCACAAGATGAGCATTCAATCATTTGTTGTTTTCCCTTCACACATGTGCACACAGACAGAAGTGTGAATTACTCACTCGTTCCAGACTTTCTTTCTCTGTTTTCAAGTCCTGTAGCTCTTCCTCCATGTTGTTGAGTTTGTGCTCCAGTTCCTTTCGTTTCTGTTTTTCCATCTTGTATTGACTCTGCACTCTGTCTGCGGTCTCCTTCAGCTCTGAAACACACAGATACAGATATCTGAACCAGGTGTTTTCCACGCAATTTTCCACAGTCACTAATAGGGATGTTCATTTCGGTTATTTTTCCTAACCGACAACCGAGGCTCCTTAACCGATTATTTACCGTTAACCTACAAGATTATTTTAAATTAGAACTAAAATTAAATTAGAAGGAATAAGTGTCTGTGACCCGTTAAAAATACTAACATTTGTTTTCCGGGGATTAATTTTACATGCGCAAAAAGCAGCAAGCAACCCTAACCTTTTACAATTCCGATTATCTTCATGACTAAAAGGACGAGAGACCCAACATTGGTTTCAGTATCATTGAGCCTTAATTCGTTTTGGTTTGTCGCTATAGCTTCTTACATTTTTAATTCTTGTTCTTTTATAGGCTACTTTTAATTTAAAGGATTTGTTGTGGAGTGAGGGGAACTAAAATAGCATAGCTATGTTTACAGTGTTTATTATAATATTTGTAATTCGCGTCAGTCTATTTCTGAATGAAATAATAAGATGCGACTTATAGGCGACTTTTTTTTTTTCTCTCTCTCTAAAAAACTTTTATTTATTTATTTTATACGCGTAGCTTATTTTAACCATGCATTAAACCTGTTAAAATATCTTGATAAATTACAGAAATAAATAAATAAATAAGTGACTTTAAACCGTTTAACTGATTGTATTAATCGGTCAAAATTCTTATCGGTCGGTTAACGGTTAAACGGTTAAAATGAACATCCCTAGTCACTAATGTTTGACAACTTTTCCCTTACTGAAAGCAAAAATAGTTCCAAACAGAAAACAAAACAAAAAACAAAAAGATAAAAACAAAAATCATTTAAAAAGGCCAAAAACAAAACAGCAAAGCAAATGAAAACACAAGAATATTAACAAAATAAACAAAAAAACAAAAAGTAAACAAAATATACAACAAAAGAAAAAACAGAATATTAACAAAAACACGAAAACAAAACAAATTCTTTAAAACAAAATATAAAAAAGAAAAATTAAAACAAAAGAAGAGACCAAACAAAAAAGGAAAACAAAAAAATTAACCAGAAAACAAAACAAAATCAAAAACTGATTTAAAAAATACTAAACATGTCCTGATCATATTTCACCCCAAAATGAAAAAGAGAGAAGAATAAAAGCATATTTTAACTAGAGAAAATTAAGCCTTTTTTCATTATTTTAGTGATAATTTTCAGAAGATTTTACCCACAAATTCATTATTTATGCATCATGATAATACTTGTGATACTGCCTTTATTTATTTTCTTATATTTTAATTAGTGGTGGGCATAGATTAATTTTTTTAATCTAGATTAATCTCACTGTAATCTTGGAATTAATCTAGATTAATCTAGATTAAAATGGCTCATTTGAATTCTGCCAAGTAGATCAGAATAAGTTCACTACTAGTAGTAAACAACTAGCAGTCATCAAGAATTTAATATTGATAATAACATTGAAGACATTGTATGATTATTCCTTAAAGATAAGGTTTTAATAGTTTTAGTAGTAGTAGCCTATTACATTCTGCCCAATGTCTTCAAGTGAAACCGAACTTTTATTTTGACGGGTTACCGTGAGGATAGTTTTTCTCAAATGAAACGCCGAATGCTCATGAAGTGACTCTCAGAGCAGTTCTGGAGATGTTGTTCATGTATTTATGTCCTCATTTAGTGAGACGACAGGCGTTAATATCGCCGCAAGCGCCACGCGGTCTTCTGTATGAGTAGTGAACAAACCCGGCGTCTGTGCCATACATTAACACAGAGACACACAGAAGTCATATTTAAATAGACGTTTTGCGGCTTAATATTTACAAATAGGAGTGGGAGTGTGCTCACTTGTGTGTGCGCTTACGCTTGTGTGTGTGCCGCACCGCCAAACCTGATATTGCCAAGTGCACGTGTTCCTGGGTCAACATCTTTGTTGACCCTGGAACAACATTGTGATTAACCAATCAGATTTCAAGAACCAGTTTATAATTTTTGTGAAGTTTAGGATTATAATCAGTGTTTGGTGCTTGTACATCAGTGTAATTCATCTATCAGTTCCTCAGATTTTAGGGATTACTCATGGGTAAGGTTAGGTTTAGGTGTAGGAATATGGTTAAGATTATATTTTTGGATTAAAATGTTGTTCCAGGGTCAACAAAATATGTTGACCCAGGAACACGTTGCACTTGGCAATATCAGGTTATGCTTGCGCACCGGGCGGAACTCCGCTGTGTGCGCGATACAGAGAGCGACCATGTAACGTAGAGACAGAAATGACTTGCCGATTTCCATTGGGAAGCTTCTTAAAATAAATTTTCCTGAAGCAAACCCGGCTTCATAGCTGCATCCATGTTAGCACGCATACACACAGGTTCGAAGACTCGTTCTCGCCCCCTACAGTGCAATTCGCCAGGTATACATCCGCTAAAATATCAAGGTGAAAGTCATCATAGCTTGCGTAGTATAGACCCAGCTCCCAACCCAACTTTGAGAATAGATTAACGGCGATATTTTTTTTTATCGCCCGATAAGAGTCTCACGTTAACGCAGCACGTTAACGCCGATAACGGCCCACCACTAATTTTAATGCTGTTTAAAAATACAGTAATATAATAATAAATAAAAATAATTGAGAATACTGAAACTAAAACACCTAAAGGTAAAACATTTGCATTTATTATGGTAACGAGAATATGCTTAATTAAAAATAATGTAAAAATCTAAACGCAAATCATTTTTTTAAATTTTATTTTTTAGTGAAATGTGACCTGAACATGTTAATTGTGAAATTCACCCACATATTTATTGTTTAATACATATTTTTGCGGATTTCGATTTTGGACAGAGATTTCAGCGATCAACAGAATCACTTGTTACACTCAAGGTTAGCTAGTTGTCACACAGTGCCGCTCACCCAGTATCTGCGCCTCCAGTGTTGTGACGTGTGTGCTGCGCTGCTGACTGTCCTGCAGGGCCGAGTTGAGTTTGGTCTGCAGCGCTGCGGCCTTCTGCTGCTGAGAGCTCAACTCCAGCTGCAGCTCCGACATGCGCGCCGTGGACGACGCCAACTCCTCTGTCAAGCGTGCCTTCCGGAGAAACAGAGAGACGACATTAAACCAGCTCATCCTCAACTCATGTTACAACAGCACTACTCAGATGAAATGATGATGGGACTGTAATGGAAAGAAAAAAGATAAAAGGAAACAAAACCAGTGGCAAGAAGATACGTCAAATATGGTGGTAGAACTATCTATCTCTGCTGAGAGCTGAATGCTGATTGGTTAGTGAGTGGTGCCTGTTAAAACAAGGAGTGAAAACAGAAGGAGAAATGAAAAATGCCTCACTGAAATAAATGATGGGAAACAAGTGAGTGAAGACTATGAAGAAACGGATGAGGCAGGACAGCGCTTTTGCTCACCTGATCCCAACTCAATTCCTGTGGCAGTGCATGCTGGGAAAAGAGAGCAGTCACCACTAAAGGCTCTCAGCCAATCAGAGCAGTGTTAATTAACCAATCAGAGCAGAGATACATGGCTTAGCAGGAAATAAAGTATTAACAGTAGAGATATTTAAGAGTTTTTGCTGTGTTATGAACACCAGATTATTCTGTAATGTTAAAATGAGCGTGTAAAGAGTGATTTTTGTGGTATAAACAGGAATTCAGGAATTCACTTCTACATCTCTTTTAGAGAGACCATGATGGCTTTTCCAAATGGTTGGGCCTTATTTAGGTAAAAAAATAAGGCAGAATCACGCGTATCCTTCATAAAAAAAAAAGTATTTAAAAAATAATTCAATCAAAAAAAAAAAATATATATATATATTTTACTGAATGCTTTTTTGTCAGATTATTTTTGCACATTTGCTGATTTTTACAGCCTAAAGCGACTGAATTTGCTGCAGCTTTTCTCAAAAATGACTGTGATATTTGCAGCATTTTGGTTGTATTGCAGTGTAAACTCACCAATAACCATGATGTACTTATATAATTAGTGTTAGTGACAGTAAGAGAAATTATCTGTAAATATTTTTGTGCACAATTACAGAACTTCCAGTTCTGATCACCGATGCACATGGCAATGGTGACACCAGCAAAGAAATACTCATCATTTTGCACTGCTGAAATCACAGCTTGCACACTGACATTGAATCAGTAATCAGTCACATTGATTATATAGTACACGTTAAAAATTTATAATTTTATTTTTAATAATTAAAAAAATTATAATTTAATAGTGAATAATTATATATTAGTGCTGTCAAACGATTAATTGCGATTAATCGCATCCAAAATAAAAGTTTTTGTTTACATAATATATATGTGCACTGTGTATTTTTATTATGTATACATACACATAAAAAATATATTTTGAAAATATTTACATGTATACATTTATATTCATAGAATTTATATTTCTATTTCTAATTATTTATTATATTTCTAATTTAGATATAAATATATTTAATATATTAACATAACCTTAATTATATACATGTATGTGTGTATTTATATACAGTATACATAATAAATATACACAGCACACAAACATATATTATGTAACCAAAATTTTTATTTTTATTAATAGTTTGACAGCACTAATATATATTAAGTATTACATCTTTTTACTTATTTAATGAAGAAGTCAATACAACTATGAATTACATTTATATAAATTTACAACAGTAACATCAACATTATCAGTGAAATATTTAAAAAGTGCATAGCCAGTAAAATGATATATTTATTTAAATCTAATCTACTGGTGAAATCAGGCATTATTAAGACTAGCAAATATTCACCCCAATGTGTGTTATATTCATTATTACATATATACATATATTATTAAACAACCAGAAACTTTCATTTAATCCCAGATGCTTACATGTAAATATAGTGGATCACTTGCACAGAATCGAACATTTTGGAAATTGCAAGTTGTGAATGAATAATTTAGAGCAATCACTTGGAAATATTAAATATTACCCTCTCAAATGGGCATGTCTCATATCAGAATATTTCTTTCCTTTCAAAGACTTCAAACAAGTCCCAGAGCTATATAGTCAGTCCATTATATTGCTTCCCCACTCCTTAAAAATTTTGGAAATTTAGACAAACTTATACAAAAACCTGCTGCAAAAATGTAGTTTGTTGGATTTCGAGTTAAATTCCGCACTCCCAAATTCACACAATCCTGGAGCGACCGAGTATCACACCATTTTATTCACAACATGCTAACATCAAACTCTACTGAAACACACTGGGAGTTGAGTCTCCTGTGCACTTCACCTGAGGAGCGCTAACTGTATGCCATGTGAAGATGCTCCCCAAGAAGTGCACTTCAGATCAGGCACCTGATGTAGTTATCAGCCCATGTAGGAAGTATAAAGCATGGCAGCTCACTAACTTTTGAAACAGAGCTGTTCTGGTGTTATTGTGTTTGTGTGTGTGTGTGTAACGGATTGGACGGTTTAATAGAGCTACCTTGTCTTGCTCTGCCTGCAGTATTCTGGCCTGATTCTGTTCACTGCTGTTCTTCAGAGAGTCGTTTCTCTGCTCCATCAGCAGATTACTCTGCTCCACATACCTACACAAACACAAACACCCATGAGTCAAAACAGGAAAAGAAGTGACGGGGATAAGAGCAGGAAACAGGTAGACAGAAAATACAAAACACAGAAAGTCAAATATAAAGTGGGAGTGTTGAACTGAATCCTGCCTCTGGTTCTGATTGATGAGCTCGCCGATCTTGCGGTTCTGCTCCTCAATGCGGGAACTTTTCTCAAAAACCTCTTTCTTCAGACATTCATTCTCCTGAATGAATGAAGTCACATGACATGCAGGTCAACAAAATATTTCAGCTTTTTTAAGTATTTTATTTTGATTGATTGTTTTTATTTTACAATCATTTATTTATTTTCATTTTACATTTTTAGTAGCTTTTCATCGACTCATAAACCTGTCTGTAGTTCCCTTACAAACTCTGCAAGTACTGACAAATATGAATGAGGGTTTGATTGACCAATCACTGCTCACCTGCCAATTCACTGCCAATTACCTGTATGATTCTCTGAATGTTGTGCATGATCATTGCGGTTTCCATGGATACATTCGATAAGCCCAACGAAACGCTGCCTTGCTTTTGTAGGTCATCAATCTGAAAAAGAAGAGAGATTTCTCAAAAGGTTGTGCAAGTATATAATGTAGCAATTACTTAGAAATAGTGACTAATAATATACCAACCTTCGAAGACAAGTGGTCCAGTTTGTCTGCCACTTTACCAACAGCCAATCGGATTTCAGTGTTGTGTTGTCGAGCCTCTGTCATCAAGAAGGATGTGACTGAAGGATCACCAGTTCCTTAAAGAGACAGACAATCATTTACAATCCCAACCTTAAAACATTCACATCTGCAGCTGATAAACTACAAATAAATGCAATATTTATGTAAAAGCAGTAAGATTTTGTAGGTTGTACAGATTTTGTAGTGTACAGCTATGTTCTTTACCTTGGTAAGGCACAGTCTGTGTGGGGTACATCTGACTTACAGGCTGCAAAGAGGAAATCACAGTCAATTGATGTGACTATACTTGATGTCAAGGGTTTGTTCAGGATAGGGTTGCACCAGCCGTTTGTAAGTTTTTACTTAAATTGAAATAATAAAGTCCACACTAGAGGTAATTAATTTGGCTGCACCATTTGTTCTTAAGGCAGAATGTAGCTAGTAAGCACTTTACTAATGCATAGGTGCATCATATAACATAGCATTTGAAATTAATAGAAAAAAATAAATACTGAAACAAAAAAATAAGAAATTATATTATTTGTAAATTATTTTATTTGACTGTTGACTGCACTGTTTAAATCAAGTGTGTTGAAGAGCTGCTAATTTATAATTTATTTACATGTTCTCTCTCTTAAAAAGCAGATGAGTGTAAAAATGATCATCTGTCTAAAGAATTAAAGTTTGTCTGGTAAAACATGAGCTTTCTGATGCAGAGTTACATTTCAAGTTTTACAGTGCAATGCAAACATACATACTGCACAAGTTTTAACTTTGTGCCTCTTTAGGTTGCAATTAAGCTACTCTACACACAGCTGGTGCAACTGGCAGCAGATCACTAACTAACAGTAGGAGCAATAATAATAATAATAATAATAACAATCATCATTTACTCACCCTCAAGTTGTTCTAAACATGTATGAGTTTATTTCTTCTGTTGAACTCAAAAGAAGTTATTTTGAAGAATGTTCTTCAAAATATCTTATGTTCAACAGAAGAAAGAAACTCATACAGATTTGTATCAACTTGACGGTGAGTAAATGACGACAGAATGAATTTTAATTTTTGATATCAGTCTTAAGTTACACAGCACTAGTGAGTTAGCCACCTGAAAGGCATGTACTGCTCCCGGCATCATGGGCTGTGGATTGGCTGTTGCCATGGTAACCGGCAGAAGGGCCGAAGCTGGAATGAAGAGAGAGTGAATACAATGTCATAAAACTAAAATGAACTGAATAACAGTATATAGCCGAGCATTTGTGCGCTGGTTTTGTAGGTTTATGCTAAATTTCATTACAAACAATGAGTATATCTTATAAAAAGTGCATTATTTTACACTATGCTACACTCCTGGCCTTGATCAGAATATGATTTGATATAGGTGTTACCATGCACTGAAGGTGGGGGGCCGGAGGAGATGTGCACAGGCTGCGGTGATGGTGCACTGCTATGTTCCTTGAGTCTGGACACACTCGGGTCCTACAGCAATGATAACAGGATCAGAGCGCATGAGGATTATCTCTCATATTTACACTGCGCATCTTTATTAAAGGACAAAAACATAGATTACAGTGGCAGAGTTTTGTGCTGTGTCTGGTTAGGAGACTGCAATGAAGTTCTCAATGAATGTCTCACAAAAATAAACCTTGCCTCAAGTTCGGAGTCACTAGAGTCTGGCTGTGAGGGCGACGAGGCTGGGCCGGTGATGAAGGGCAGCATTGGCTGGCCCATTTTGGCCATGCGTGAAATCAGTTTAGCTTTAGTGGCATCAGGATTCTGAAGACATTGCAAAATATGTCAGAAAACACACAGACATATTTATTACACTGCAGAAGGTTTATTACTAGTGAAGCATTGATATTAAAATTCTAGTCGATAATTATTTTCATACTATGACTGATTACTAATAAAGTGCCTATAATAAAAGTCTACACTGTTTTGTGTAAAAAAAAAAGAAATACTACCACAACTACTACTAATAATAAAAATAATAAAAATTAATTTGGGCATCAAACATTATTATTAAAACTATTTCTGAGATTTGATAAACATTTAAGAGTGTAATTAAATTATTAATGTCATTAAATATTAATTAACTTAGACTACCATTCCATTCCAAAGTTTGATGTCTGTAAGATTTGCTTTTAAGTTTTTGAAAGTGTCCTATGCTCATCAATGTTACATTTATTTGATCAAAAATACAGTAAAATATTTCTAATTTAATTTATAATTTAAAATAACCGTTTTCTATTTGAATATATTACAATTAAAATTTTATTTATTCCTGTGATGCAAAGTTGAATGGTTAGCATCATTACTCCAGTCTTCAGTGTCACATGATCCTTCAGAAATCATTCTAATATGCTGATTTGCTGCTCAAGAAACATTTCTGATTATTATCAGTGTAATAAAACACAGTTGTGCTAATTTCCCCTCAACTTTTGAACAGTAGTGTAAGTCTAAAGCTAAAAGACAAAAAAAGAATAAAAATAGAAAATATCAGCCTGAATAATTAAAAATACAGTATATTTCCAATATCGAGAGATACTGATTTGACAGACTAAAATAATCTTTAATGTTGGCCAATAATCATTATGTTCCTGATATACTGTGCACACCTGTTAGTTATAAATACATATGTTCTGCATTAACCACTAAGCCACAGCTCCAGATATATTTATTTCTAATAAAAATCTGCATTAATAAAACAAAAATGCTAAAAATAAATGTGCGGTTAAACTGAAAAGAGCCAAATCTTACACTGAGCTGTTCACTGAGGGAGTTTGATTTTGCTCGAAGAGGCGGTTCACTGTAAACACAGAGGAAACAGCAAACCTAAATCAAATATTATTAATATAAACAATAATCTCTAGTCGGGCTACAACAGAAGGCCTGTAGGGCTCACCTGGGTTTGCTGGTTTGTGGGACAGTGCTGAGGGGCTGGTTGAGCTCGGAGGGGGTCAGACTCTCCACGCTGGGAGCAGGAGACGGAGCCGCCGAATCTCTTGAACTTCCATCCTTTGCAAACTTAACCTGAGCATGCATCAAGAGAGAATACAGATGAAGAGAGCAGGGCTGGATCTCAATTTGCATATTCTACAACACTATAAACTGAGTCGAGGATGTAAAAGCACATACTTTTGAGTATGTATTAACATTATACAGTCAAACATGAGGAAGTAAAGGGAAGCTCTGAATGTGAGAATGCTGTACCCGACGAATCTCGGCTTCAAAGACTAGCGTGCTGTCCGGTGGGACGCGGTTGGCAACGCCCTGCGACCCGTACGCGAGACTGGGGGGAATCACCATGAACCGTTTCCCACCTTTACGCATATTCAACATCCCCTCCTCCCAACCCTGAGAGAAGGACAGACAGAGAGAGCTTTAGACTGCCATATAAGTGATAATGACACAGGTAATCCAGCCCAGCCAACTTCCCCCTCACCTTAATGACTTTTCCAGCCCCGAGCTTCAGTCTCAGCAGTTTGTCTTTATTCAGATTTGAGTCAAACATCTGGAGGAGAATTTAAAAAAAAAAAAAATTATATATAAAAAGCTGGGTAGCAATAAATAAAACTATTTATCTAAAGATTACTTCAAATAAAATAATTTATCTATAGATATTTCATTATGCTCATAAACTACAGTCCAAAAGTTTTTTTTAATAAAATCTTACTTTTATTCTGCAAGGACACGTTAAAGTGATCAAAAGTGACAGCAAAGACATTTATAATATTCCAAAAAAATTATATTGCAAATAAACACTGTTCTTTTGAACTTTTATTCATCAAAGAATCCTGAAAAAAAGTGTTTCCACACACACACACAAAAAACGTGTTTTTAACATTGATAAAAAAAAAAAAAGTTTATTGAGCAGCAAATCAACACATTAGAATGATTTCTGAAGGATCATGTGACACTGAAGACTGGAGTAATGATGCTGAAAATTCAGCTTTGATATCACAGGAATAAATTACATTTTAAAAATTAAATCAAATAGAACAGTTGTTTTAAATTTTAATAATATTTCACAGTATTAATGTTTTTACTTTATTTCTTAAATAAATGCAGTCTTGGTGAGCACAAGATACTGAACTTCCTGAACCTTAGTGTTGTTCTACAATTCTCATAAAAAACCATGTTTCACAAGAATTTTAATCAGAATTCAGCCATATTCTCATAATGTATGCATCATGCAAATTCATTAACTTGCTTAGCACATAGTACATTGTGGATCATAACAGCATCTTATTTACTCACCAAAGCCATTTTTATTTACACTGTCCATTTTGGACACTGTGCACACGTAAATGTGGTCATTGACAACACATCTTTACCTGTCCAACGGTGTGGTTTTGCAGTAGCCAGCCAGAGTAGGCCACTTCTAAAGAGTCTCCGTTCTCCACAGACTGACCCTCTCCGAGAGCAAGATCCTGGATCAGGACCGAGTCTAACGCACTGCTGCAGTTTACTTTGGCAAGACAGACCTGAAACAATATTATTATTGCGTAAGAAGCTCCTCA
Organism: Onychostoma macrolepis; assembly: GCF_012432095.1. Lineage (NCBI taxonomy): Eukaryota > Metazoa > Chordata > Actinopteri > Cypriniformes > Cyprinidae > Onychostoma > Onychostoma macrolepis. Next base: position 6,791,278 of record NC_081162.1, read on the forward strand.
TGCAACACCACACGACGAAGAACCCATAAAATACAAACCTCTTTACAAAAGTCTGTAGCTGCTTTCTCAGATTCGAACATCAGCGACCAATTCTGTCTCTGGTCATCATAAAATGTGCAGTAGCTACTGGGCTGGACCTGAATGTGGGAGAGACCGTTAGAAAAAAAACATATAGAAAACAAACTTGTTGTCTGACTTGAATTATGTGAATAAGAGCTCACGGTGAAGACGAAACTGCTGTGGATCCTGGCGGCCGTCACCTGCTTCTGTTGACTGACATACAGCAGGATCTTGTACTGAAATAGGTGCAGACATGCAAATGTGTAAAAAAAAAAAAAATCAATTCCATTTAAGATTCAGCCAAAAGACGACAAATGTGATCATTCTAACCTCTTTAGTTGAATGATTTCCAAGGACCGCTGCTCCAAGCTTGCCTTGTTTCACATACTGTCCGTTAACACTGCACAGAAAAAACAGCGACCGCTGCATTTCTCTATTCATAACATCAGTCTGCAAACTTTGCATTACCACAGACAACCAGTACTCAAGATAAATACTTGTAAACGGCACTTTGCTTTGGAAGACAGGTTTAAAATGTGCAGCACTATCTGTAAATTTATTATGCTTTATTCATTACACTTAAAATTAAATAAATAATACACAAAATTAAAAAAGCTTCTGCATCTTTTCCAACTTACTATTTGTATGCATGTACTGCAGTAGCAATGAGAACAGCAGGAGAGTTTGGAGGAGGTGCACCCTTTTGGGTTGGGGGTCCTGTAAAAAAAAAAAAAAAGAAAAGAAAAAATCTGAATTAAAAAAAGTATTATCGTATTTCATATTCAGTTTTTTCTCCCCCATGAGGTCCTCTTAACTCTACAGTTCTCTTACAATTAAAATGATCAAAAGTGATAGTAAAGATACATTGTTTATAATTCTTTAAATAAATGCTGTTCTTTTGAACTTTCCATTCATCAAAGAATTCTGAAAAAATTCTTTACGGTTTCCACAAAAATATTAAGCAGCACAACTGTTTTCAACGATGATAATAATATAAAATTTTTATTGAGCAGCAAATCATCATAAGAATGATTTCTGAAGGATCATGTGACACTGAAGACTGGAGTAATGAAGCTGAAAATTCAGCTTTGATCACTGTAATAAATTAATTTTAAATACACTAAAATAAAAAAACAGTTCATTTAAATTGTAATAATATTTCACAATATTACTGTATTTTTAATCACATTATTATAGCCTTTGTAAGCAAAAAAAAAAACAATCTTATCAACCCAAAAATGTTGAGCCTACGCTATACAAATATATAAATGCGACGTTTGAGTTTACTTTCACAGTTTTAGCTGCATTTCATTCTTAGAATATTGTGGCTTCATTCCTATCAAACAAGAACATTATTGTTTCAGAGACTATTGATATGTACGTTTGTGTCAATGTTTTTTGCCCGATGCAAACTGGCATCAGTGCTAAATTCACAGGTGTGTTTGTGCCATTGGCTGATTTACATTGTTCCTTTAGCAAGTCAGGCACTAAACTAGCACATTCAGCATCTGCAAAAGAAGAAAGCATTTTTTCTCTCCTGGATCCTTGCAATTAAATGTCAGTTTTTTGCTGTTGAACCTTTAGAAACACCCCTTTCGTATTGAAGGTTTTGGGTGCTGTGCTTGCAGTTTGCTGTTGTGTTAGATATAGTTTGTAATTATAAATGCCGTTTTTATGCAGTTTCTAACTCCTCACCAATTAATTTTGCTTAAAAAAACAAAATAGAAAAATTTGATTCCTCATGATATGACCACTTTTAAGTGTCAGTTCACACTCGCAGAGGCTCCTGCAGTCTTACCTGAGTTGGCAGAGCTCTTGCGGGGCTGTTTGGGTGCCGTGTACTGGAAAGACTCGTTCCCCTGGCTTGCTGCCTGATCCAGTCCAAACAGAGAAGCTAACTTTGCTCTGAAATCACAAAACAGCAGCAAGTAAGCCCGCTATTACACTGCTCCACTTGTGTAAGATCACATGAGAGTCTGAACGACGCTCAATTCTCAAATTAAAGCTGACCTAATTTTGACTTTGAATGACTTTTAGATTAAACTTTAAACTGAGAACATCAGTGAACACCTGCAACAACAAATGAAACCAAAAAAGTATGACTTCTACAATATCATCAGGAAGCTATAATGCATACAGCACTGACCCATGGATCTGTCTCCACTTGTAGTCATTGTCCTGCTGTCCTGCCATGCTCAGCTGACCTGTTTCTGACCTGCTGCCTGAGCTGGAAGCTATGCAATGTTAACCAGTGAATCACTCCTCATGTGCATATTAGCTTCATGCCACATTTCCAATTCCACGTAATTTCAGATCTCTTTAGCAGGTCTGGCAGGGACTACAACCACACAGCAGCTCCGCGTGACTGTGGGCGCCCTGTTCCCAGACTGAGGCCCTGCTCTGATCCGGTACGTGTAACTACCAGCATGTGAGCAGCATTAACATGCTGACTCTCCACCTCTCTACAATCCCTCTCAACAGCTTCATATTCCCCATTAGCACATGTGGATGCCAGCGCAGAATTGAATTTATGGATATAACTTCAGATAACACCAGAGAGAAGAAATGTAGTGGCTCCAAAATTCAGTGACACTTAGGGGGATGGGGTGTTAGAGTCTGTGTAAATGTGTAGAGAAAAACATAAAAACAATGGGTATATTTGAATGTAATTTGCTATCATTAAAGGGATAGTTCATCCAAAAATGAAAATTCTGTCATTATTTACTCACCCTCAAGTAGTTCCAAACCTGTATGACTGTCTTTGTTCTGCTGAACACAAAGGAAGATATTCTGAAGAATGTGGGAAACAGAGCAGTTCTGGGGCACCACTGACTTCCATAGTATTTTTTTTCCTACTATGGAAGTCAATGGTGCCCCAAAACAGCCTGGTTACAAACTTTCTTCAAAATATCTTCCTTGTCTTGAGCAGAACAAAGAAATTCATGCAGGTTTGAAACTACTTGAGGGTGAGTAAATGATGGCAGAATTTTCATTTTTGGGTGAACTATCCCTTTAAGCTACTTAATTAAGATGTCATTAAAAATAATGATAGCTTATCATTAAGAGTAATAAAAATATAAAAATAAAATAAATATATTAAAATAAGCAAATAAATGAATAAATAACACCCCTATTAGTAGAGCACTATAAAAAGTAGAAAAAAATATCATAATGTAATGTAATCCTGTAAAGCCTGACATTTGAAATAACAGACATTTAAAAAAATAATAATTTTTATACAAAGTATTTAAAAAATGGTTGAAAAATTTGTTTAAAAAAAAAAAAAAGTTGATCAGGCTTTTATGGCTTCTATAGTATGATACAGGTGAATATGGAGCTCATACTCAAGGAAGAAAAAACATTATCCCAAACTGAGCAAAAATATGAAATATGGTGCAGTTGCTAATACTTATTTAGCCAAAAAGTAAAATTAAATATTGATAGTCAGTAATGTAATTTTTTTTTACAGTATAACAGACTGCAAAGTTTTGATCATGTTGATCATTTAGAAGCCTTAGAAATTTGCGTATCAAATATGATACAGTAGGATATCATATAAATCATATATAGAAACTAAATATTTTCCAAATAATATTTTGACAAATTTATAATATTAATTTAAATTTTTAGGACGAGGATCTCATGTATGAGAACCATAATATTTGAGAATCATAATATCTAAAAAAAAAAAAAAAGAAAACCCTGACTTAAACAACACTTAAAAATGTCTGATAGTCTTACATTACACAAATCAGAGTTACTTCTGCAATTGAGACTTTAATGCTTTTTAATGTTCTAAAGTTTTGGGGCCACTGGTGGTCCTTAAGTGGGCTGTGACATTTTGGAGTTTTTAGTTTAGAGAAAAAAAGCTATCTGTCATTAAAATACTTCATAGACTGAGATGAGTTTAGTGGAATTGACAACACCTCAAGCAAGAGGACTGTTAAAGATCAGACATCACATGATCATGGACGTCGTGAGAGGGACACATGTAACGTTCAAGTGTTGAATGTTGAAAACAACTCGATGTTATTCAACGCATCAAACGACTCACTTGCCTGTTCAAGTACTTTGTCGCAACAAAAGTTTCAAAAGCTTCAAGTTGACCTGTCAGCCATTAGAAAGCTTCAATATATCTGCTACATTACTGTCCGTTTTTAGCCAATGAGTGACACTTCTCTTCTCTCTGGCACCAGAATTGTTTTTTTCTTCCCCAAACCGTCGCTGCATTTTAGTTTCGGCGTTACACATCCACCCAAACTTTATTTAAACAGTGAATGTCGTTTGTTTGATGACTTTTGCCTGCAAGATAGTGTCTTTGTCCGTCAGGAACTCACCCTCCAGTGGGAGACAGAAAGTCTCCGTCCTCGTCGTCTGTTGCAAACATGGCCCTGACTGATCTTCACACCGCGAGGCGAACTGAGGCGCAAGAATTACTTATATTCCAGATATGAAGTAATGATCGCCTGCATGCGGTGAGTAAATATTAACGTGTAATAATTCTCTCCAGGCGCTTCCTGGTTCTGCTGGTGTCAGCTGACCCGCCACCTGACCACGCGCGCTTACGTCACGCGGCACTGGCGCGAGAAGGAAAAAAACAAAACTAGTAATTAAAACACATTTGGAAAATCTAAAATATGTTTTAATGTGCTTATAGTTAATGTGCTGAGTTGTTTAAATTTATGAATAATACGAAAATAATTTAAAATAAATTATTAAATATAATGGATTTCCTTTATTTATTCCTCGTGTACTACGTATGTTTCATTTTTCTTGTTAAAAACACATAACTAATTATTATTTATGTTATCATATTTCATATTATTATTTATATTTATTTCATGATGCATCAACCGTTGTAAAATTATTTTTATTATTATTATTATTATGAAAATGTTTCATAATATTAATTTGAGAATCTATTTTATTTGTATTACAAATCTAACAGTTTGATTTGCATAACAAATACCACAGCAGCATCGCGTCCGATTTGCGTGAGCGCTTACAGTGAAAGTAGGCCAGTGAACTTCTGCTGCTGCTAAGCAACCAAACTTTACACAAGCAAAGGCACAAGTTAGTTAACGCTTGCGAGGATGTACTCTGATGTTTGTTTTAACAAATGAGGTAAGCTTATATAAGTGTTATAGTGCTATTACACCAAATCCAGTCCAAATAAAACGTTAGCTAAGCGCTTTTCTTAAATCCTAGGAAATAAATGATTATCACAATAATAGGACGTTAAAGGGTTGTTCTATTTTTATTGTCACCTTGCATTTTATTCAGTAAATGAATAAAAGACTGTGAGGTTATTTTGAACGTTTCTCACTAATATTTGATATGCTAGAATATTAATAGGCTTAAAAATAATTTTTAAAGGAATATTTCGCTCAAAAATGAAAATTTGCTGAAGATTTACTCACACTCGGGGCATCCGAGATGTAGATGAGTTTCTTCATTTGAACAGATCTGGAGAAATTTAGCATTTCATCACTTGCTCACCAATGGATCCTCTGCAGTGAATGGGTGCCGTCAGAATGAGAGTCCAAACAGCTGATAAAAACATCACAAGTAATCCACACCACTCCAGTCCATCTGAGTCCTCTATCCATAATATTGTTTTCTCCAGTGAAAAAGTAGTCTAGTCTGAATCAGGAGGGAAATATGCCCAGATCAGGCTCTGTTTATAAGTGAAAACAGTCTAAAACAGTAGTGAACGTATATGGATTTTTCTGTGGATTTTGATGTAAGAAGACAAAAACAGACGGACGTTTTGGATGTTAGACGTTCATGGATTTGTCTTTTCACTTCACGAGACATTAATTGATGGACTGGAGTGGTGTGGATTATTGTGATGTTTTTATCAGCTGTTTGGACTCTCATTCTGACGGCACCCATTCACTGCAGAGGATCCATTGGTGAGCAAGTGATGATGCTACACTTCTCCAAATCTGTTACGATGTAGAAACAAATCCATTTTAGACGGCCTGAGGATGAGTAAAGTATTTTTTCATTTTTGGGTGAACTATTGCTTTAAGTCTTTCCACTCACAAGTCTGATCAGGTTCACTGTAGTTCTTTGAAAACTTTCCCTCATTTTTCAGGGACTTTGAGGCCAGTGTGGATGGAGCTCATTGTTTCAGGGCACTGTGTTCGCACCCATGCTGCTGGGACACTGAGCGCCGCTGCACCAGAGGAATCAAACGCCACACTCCAGCACGCCTGAGGAAACACGCTCTCAAAAATGGTGTGTTTCCATTCCAGATTTCTGGATATTGCATCATTTCTTTGTGTCATTTACATCCAGTCCCTTATTCATTTGATTTCTGTCTGTATAATGCAATATTGTTATTCTGGTCTTGTAATACGAGCAGAAGACTTTCCATCTCTGAGTATAGTTAATGTCTCTGAATGGGCTGGACGGGGGAGACCGATTGAAGAAAGACCACTGTACGGTGCTGACACAGAGGCGTCTTTGAATGATGTCTCTTGCGTTTCTCTCAGCAAACAGACAAAAGACACTCAGAAATTTAAGAGGTAAGTCTAATACATCACTGCATTAATACAAAAGTGATCAGAACTATTATTTTTCTATCCCACCACTACTCACAGTCTCTGGTTATTGTTTGGCAGGGCAAATCTTTCCTTCCCAGACATCATGTTGCCCAGCGATAAACTAAACAATACGGTCAAGGTATGTAGAAGTTACACTTGACTTCCAAAATATCAATAATCATATCTGAATTAAATAAATTGTGACTTGTGATTGCAGTTAAATACAGTTGACATCAGTCCTCTGATGGGCCGCTCTGAGTTGCCACAGTGTCCAGTGGTTATGTGGATTCCCAACCCGCACCATGAGCCTCAGTGGCTCCGCCGAAACAAGTAGGCCTGACCTTACAATAATTGCTTCCCATTGTATCAACATTGTTTTATAAATCATATAAGTAGTACTGCATATTATTGTATTTTTAAACCACCTTTTATGAGTTATTGATATCAAGTATGTGATGACCATATGTCCTATTTTTCCTGGACATGTCTTGGCCTGTCCGGGGTTTCTAGATTGCTTTGTTTTCCTATTGATGTTCTCTCTACAATCCTCATACGTTACATGTATGAAAAATTTAAGTGTTGTAAATGCACATACATTTAAAAAAAAAAATTAAATTATAAAAAGCTTTGCAGAATTTGCGATGCTGAAGACCGTTAAAACGCGTCATCACAGTCTGTGAAAAGGGTCCATAGGAGTACAAATTCAAAACCTGGACATTTTAGCCCATTTAAAAAAGTCCTGACCAGGACACGTCTGGGAAAAAGAGAACGTATGGCTACTTGAAAAATAAATTCCATACTTGTTCATTAGTCACATGTACAATGCTTTTTTTATACTTGCATTTATCTGATGTTTGGCATCTGTTTTTCACTATAAAGGTCTAAATCTCCAAACATCACTATAAAAGAGTTAGTCTGCCTTCCATCTTGTCCAATGACCAAGCCGTCCATAGTGGTGAGTAACCAGGCACAGTGTCTGCTATAATTATGCAGCCATAATAATGTGAGGGCATCATTAGAGTTTAGAAAAATAAAAGTAATTGGTAGATGCCAAAACTTTATATATATTTACAAAAAAAAAGATTTTATATGTCATTTAAAAATATGTATTATTAGTATTAATACAGTTTGGATATATTCAACTCTTTAATAATAAATACATAAATTTGTCTCTCTGTATAATTATTACTTTTATTTAAAATGCCTATTTAAAAAAAATACAGTCAAACCAAAAATTATTCAGACACCAGATATCATTTTTGATATTATTTTACTAGTGGGTGCAAGACACTATAGTTCATTTATGTAGGCTAAGTGAGGATAGCAAAATAAAGAAAACTGACATATTATACCCAAAAATGATTCACACACTTTGACCTGACCATGTTTTGCTTAAGTGTTTTTTATTTAATAGCTAATGCGACCTTTTCACACCACAGACTGAACAAAATGAAGCATTGCTTGGTAATTGGTTGAGCTAAATTGGTATTATCTAATCGTGTACTTAAATTTAACAGCTGATAGCTATTCAACCTAATTCATCATTACATACCTTTCTATCAAAGTTATCTGACATTATCAAGATGAATTTGTTCTGACACAGTTTAACTCTGAGTTCTTGTATTATTTTATTACCATTTTCTAAACTTTAGTGAATAAACTCTGAAAATGTGAGAAATGTTGAAGGTGTCTGAATAAATTAATAATCATTTTTTATTAATTATATGGAACTCTTAGTCTTTCAAAGCAGGGGCTTGTACCATGAAGCCGGATTAGCTGGCTAGCCAGGTAAGTTTCAGTTTAGTTTGCACCAATCCTGGGTTTTAGGTACCATAAAAGTGGCTTGGCTTTTAGCTGCGTTCATTACCATAGTAACTTACACTGCACAACTAACCTGCTCCGGGGTAGGTTATGTTCTGAGTTAGAGATCGCAAACTGAAATTGGACCAATCGGATGTGAGCAAAGTGACACACGTCTGACACAAACAAAAGTCACTCCCCCAGTTTCTCTTCCTACAAATTAAAGGTCACAATTTTAATATGATTTATATTATTATTACTCCATTACACAAGCACTTTTAGTTTAACAATTATTATAAAGCATTTATTTTAAATGAATATTAATATATACAGATCATATGTAATATAAATAAGTGGTAGAATTAATAGATAACACTTTAAAAATGGCTACATGTGACCTTACATGTTTGAGTCTCTATCGTTATATATTATCAACTATATAAACTAACTTTACAAGTTTCACTTGTGACTGCACTGATAGAGCAAGATAATTTCCTTTATTTGTCCTCTTTCATGGACAAGTAATTCAGTGGAAATGCGTTTAAATTCCTCATATTCTTTAATCTCTTAACCTTTAACAAAAGAGTTTTGTATCTCGCTGACTCTCTCGCGAGAAGTGAATCACGCTTGATCTGTGTTGTGATTGGCTGTTCGCCGCTGATGTCACACGTTCATGTGCACGTGCTCCATTAACTCAGGATCAAGCCTGAGTTGACAGAGAAAGTTGACAGAGAAAGTTGATGATCAGCTTCATGGTACCAACAAAGCCAGATTGGAGTGGTTTGCATTTGTCAAGTCAAAACTTATCCTATAACTCTGAATTTGTTCATCTGCCATCATGGTACAGGCCCCAGAAGTGCTTCTGTCCAGCATAATTCTGCTGTTTTTGTTTGTTTATATTCAGGCCAACCAGTGGAAGAAGTGTAATGGTCATAAAAGGAGAGGGAAGAAAGGAATTAACTGTACACAAGAGGGCGCTGGCAGCCCACGGTGGGTGGGCATTGGCTTTAATCCCATTCCCAAAACCACCCCACATCACCTCTCCCACAGCCTAGCGTTCAAAGGTGAGCATACATGTGTTTTGGGATAAAGCTACACTTTGCCTAACTGACCCATATTAAATGAAATAATTTCTCAGTTCTTTAATTGGAGTATTAGAGTACTTCCAATTTATAAAGGGATAGTTTACCCAAAAATGATGGACTGTTCCGCATGTCGTTCCAAACCTGTATGACTTTCTTTCTTCTGCTGAACACAAATGAAGATATTTTGAAAAGTGGTTACCGAACAGTTTTGGTCCCACTGACTATTTTTGTCCATATTGGATAATGGAAGTCAATGGGACCCGAAACGCTTTGGTTTCCAACATTCTTCAAAATATCTTCTTTTGTGTTCAGCAGAAAGTCATACAGGTTTGGAACGACATGAGCGTGAGTATAATATTTCACATATAATATAATATAGCATATTCTGTTTCAGTGTGTCTATGTCTTTCTTCCTTTTCTTTTCTTCACTCCCACTCATCTGTCCACAGAAAGTGGGTGGGGATCATTGGATCAAAAACTGCCAAGCCTAACCACACCACACCCAAACCCAAAGAGCAGTAGTGTCAGTCCAGCCTTGAGCCTGAGTTTAGGATCAGTAAAGTGCTGGAGAGACCACTGAAACAGACCTAAACAGATCTCATACTTATTTACGCCACACTAAGAAGACAAAGGTTTTTAACTGTAAATGGAAAGCCTGTTCCATAAGTAGTTAGTCGTGTCCAATGATTCAGTGCACTTTGTCTTGAAAGTCTATTCCTATTTTAAAACATAGACTAGTTTCAACAAATAATTCAAATGTAGCCTACATAGTTTGTTTTTCACTGCCTGAACAATTAATTTATTCACGAAAGTGCATTATGATAATAAACAGCAGGTGGCAGAGGAGATCAGAGAGATTCAAATCCTAACTGAACTGAACTTGCAAAGTGATTACATCAAATTTAGTGTGAGTTCAGTTGATGTATGCTATATGAATAGAACTGCAGTTGACAATTATCAACAAACAAAACATGCACTACTGTTGAAATGTATTTTTATGTTTTAAAAGGAAATCAATACTTATGAACAACTAGTATGTAGTTTACTTGTGATCACAGTTTGGATCACTGCTTTTTAGACTTTCAAAAAATAGGGCTTTGCCAACACAGATAGTTTATATTGTATATCAATACAGACTTAAAATACCTCTATAAAAATAGAAAATAGCTTTTTTAAAACCGTAAACAGTAAAACAGTCTCTCTTTTTTTTTTGCACCAACAAAAACTAAGGTTAAATCTAGATTAAATCAAGGTATTCCAATAATTCTGTTGCATCAAATTTTAAACTTTGTTTAAAAATAAGCAGACTTGCATTTAAACCATCATTCTGATACGTTTAATATACATTTAATATATATGAATTTTAATCCTGTTTCTCCTTTACGTTAAACATTGTTTTAAATCTCTGTTAGAATTAATGTTTAACTTACATGTGAGGAGGTTTAAATAATAATAATAATTAAAAAACACCTACAATTAAAATTAAACACAGATGAAGATTTTAATCACAAAAAAGAACTAAAACTAGATCAACCAATCTTTTATTATCTTTAAACTTTGCTTCAATTAATCCTTAATGGTGCAACCCCCTTTGTGTTTTAAAAATTTTGAATAGTAGTATATGAAAAAAAATGAAAATAAAAAAATAATAATCTGGTGAAACATCTGCTACAGAATAACCAAGGGTCATAAGTAACTTTGCAAATAAATGTCAGCTAACTCTCATTAGAGTTGCAGTAGCCTGTTAGGACCATCAACATAAAGTGTTAGCAGAAATTATGCAGACAGTCTACTACTCTAATGGCTGCTAGTTTACATGTAGTTGCGAAATTACTTATAGTTAGTAAAATGTGGAATATCAAAAATAAAATGTTGTAATGCATTTAACTACTTTTCACTGGCAACCAATGGAAAAATAAGCTTTCTGGGTCCATATGATGTACGTATTTACTACGTCTACTGGCAGAGGTTAACAAGGCCACGCTAACAAGCCAAACCTTGACCCTTTGGTACAAGCACACACACAGCTGCGGTGTCCACCCTGGGTCGGTTCTCACACCCAGCGTCTGTCTCTGTTCCAGGTAACCTCCCGTCTCACCGCACTCTCATGTCCACACACCCATTGCACTTGTTTTTCCATTAGCACAGAGACTTTGAACGAGTTTATGTAGGAGAGAATGGGCAAAAACACAGAGAGAGTGAGTTCTGTGCATTGGGATTTCCACAGCTGACGTCCAGGAGAGGATACGGTTGGTTCCTCACCGCTCACAGATGCTGGGACGCTATAAACATAACATTTGTGACATGCCAGGTGTGACCCAAAAACTATACACTGAATACAACTCTGGGTGACATGCCATATCCACCCAAATGAATAGGTCATTTACTGCATGGTTAGCATGAAATTTGTTTGTCACTGAGGTTCCTCCCAAGTGTGCAGGTGCTTCCTTTAATCTGAATCATATAATTTATTATGGCTGTGTTTGGAATGGAATATTAGTTTGCTACTTTGTATAATCTACATCTAATATAGCATTTAAAAATACTTTCGGAAGAGAATGTGTTATGCACTAATAACATAATCAGTAGTATGGTCATTTAATTGTAATATTTAAGAATTATGGCAGAAACAGTTCATCATGAGTTGAAATTGTAAATAAAACAACATCTAATACACACATTTTGCTCATTTTAAAAACTCTGTATTACGTTAGTGTTGAAATACCTTTGTCGGAAAGTGAAAAACAACAGAATTAAATGTGAAATTTCACAGCGAATCCATAGAATGCCAATCAAAATACACGTCTAAACTTGTAATAGGAATTTCTACACTAAATTGTTGTCACATGATCTTACTCCATTCATCACATGACCTCAGCACTGTGTTTTATTCAGTAAGTGGAATCCAGTTGTCATCTTGCATTTTAATTACATTTTGTATAAATGTCTTGACAATTTGCAGACCAATCAGATAATGAGTCAAGAAAAATAATGCAAAAATCATTTTTGATAATTCAGTTTATTCATTACACTTGAAATTGGACGGTCAAGTTGAACGCATTGCATTGGGTGATAAAACAGTGAGTTCACATTTTAGCAAATGTATTATCGGGGTATTTCATGCATACAAGACATTTGCATGAAGTGCACTGTATACGTATACTGCAAAAATAGTATGTGTGGTAGTACAATATGCTTGTCCAAATATAGTCTGTCTTCTAATTTAGTCAGGTGGTAAAGCATGACTGGAACAAACACAACTCACAAAGACAAATTGAGCCAGTGCTGAATAGAACTGCAGTAAAGCTTTACGCACACAACGGGCCCAGACACGTCATTGACTGCCAGTGTTTGTTCAGAACAGACAAGAGAAATGTGATAGAATGACAATACCAGACAGATTTGTGTGGTTGCTTGGAAGAGGACCTGACAACTGTGGTTATGTATAAAGTGTATACTATCCTCCTTACTATTTCTGAAGTGGGGCCTACACTTCTTTTTTTTTTTCGGTATACGCTTGTCATCCAGGTGACTATACTAGTGTAAATTTGCCATTTCCAATGTGATGAATACACCAGTGTCATGAACAATTGGGTTCTTCTGTTGAATCGAGTCCACCAAGGACCCCTGCAGGGAAGCTATTTATATATATATAACACATAAAGAAATGTGTAAATTACAATTTGCATAGACTAAACCCAAAGTATACTTTGGTTTTTACACATACTCTATGGTATGTGTACAGTGTGTGGCATGAATTTCTTCATCAGCATAGTGCAAGTATACCATATGCACGCTGTTGATATGCCAGCAGTATGCTAAACTAGTATGCACTCAGCAAATAACTTCTGGAGAGAAATAGTGCAGACAACGGACAAGGCTGAAACCTTTTAGTATGCATGTGTTTGTGCACACTATTAAATGGAGTATACTTTGAAAGGCTATGTGTTCGGCTGTGCACATATGCTAAAGTTGTGTCCCAAACTTAGTTGTGTCCCAAATGACACACTATACAATATGGACTTATTCTATGCACTGTGTACTCAACTGTCTAGTGTATGAATTATATAAGGTTATTTTGTTGTCCAGTATCCTAATTAAAGCTGTGACAGTTGAGTGTATATTGTGTCACATCCTGACATTTGAAGTACATTTTTACTTTTTGGAATTTTCAGTGTGAACACACTGATCACACTATTTATACTTAAACGGCTTGGAGTAGTGCATAAGTATGCAAATAGAGATGCATCATTTAAAGGGATAGTTCACCAAAAAATGACATTTATGTCACTAATTTCTCACCCTCATGTCATTCCAAACCCGTAAGACCTTCGTTCATCTTCGGAACCCAAATTAAGATATTTTTGATGAAATCCGAGAGCTTTCTGATCCTGCATATACAGCAAGGGTCCTACCACGATCAAGGCACAGAAACATAGTAAGGACATCGTTAAAATGGTCCATGTGACATCAGTGGTTCAACTGTATTTTACAAAGCTACGAGAATACTTTTTGTGCGCAAAGAAAACTAAAATAACTTTATTTAACAATTCTCTGCGTCATCCTACCGCAATTGTGGAGAGTATCACGATGCATGCGTCGTAAACTCCTACAAATAAGATTAAATGCAAAAATAACTGTGTTGACCATTTCATTGTTAATGTTTCACTGTGTGTCTTTAGTAAATCCATATAGTTTTTATTTTTACAGCAAAAGAGGTTTATCGCTGGTGCGATCAGTTAGTAAATCTAGCACCAAGTTTTTGCATCAAAACTGAAGTTTAGTTTGCTAGCGGTGTGTTAAGCTAGTACACTCTTGCAAAACCTAAACTAACTAAAAAAATGATCCATGCCACAAATTAAAGCTTTGGTTATAAATGGTATTTTGTAATATATGACATAAAAAACATGAGTAGTCGTAATAGATTCTAAAGTGGTTATATAGTATTCTAATCTGGCACTGAATATACCATTTAAAAGTTCTTTCAGCTTGTGCAATCATTTTGAAGTCCTAGGCAATGCCAGTTTTAATGGGCGGACCAAATTTTTAAGGACACCAAAAGCAATAGCAACCTTTTTTGTTTTGGTTTGTTTGTTTGTTTGTTTTTTGACACATTTATTTGATCTGACTCCCAAAGTTGAAGACATTCTTACACAAAATTATAAATGACCATTTTTATTTCCAACTCTTTTGAAATAATTATCGTTTCATACTGCATACTGTTTCAATTTAGTAGGCAATATTCAGTGTATACTGCATTTCAGCAGCACACTGGTGTTCCATTACAAATTCAAGTGAGGTGAAGCTCCTTCATTAAGCTTTTTAAAATGTGAGTGAGCGTGTGCGTGTGTATGATTATATGTGTTGACCTAATTGCAGCAGGTTAGCTCTGACTTTGCGGAGGATAAAGGCATCTTTTGATGGCCGGTGACTCAGGGAAAGTCTGAGAGCCTCCGCAGGCAAACAGATTTCATTCAGTTAAATTAGCGTAAGCACCAAGCCGTTTGAGCAAATAGATGATCTGATGGGTCAAGCAGGAACGCGAGTCATTAAAGTGAAATAAATAACTGCTTGTGGGATTGTGGCTTGTAAAAGTGCCATAGCGGTGATGTGAATCAGTTTTCTTGCATTTTTTTTTTTTTTGCATGTTTTCTCCTGTAGTCATAATTATTAAGCAGGACCATTGCTAGGGGTAATTGGGGACATTGTACTTGTCCCACTACGGTCCTCTACGAAACAGACTACACATTAGGCCTGGAGGGGGAAGGTGGCCACCCATAAAAATGTTGTCCCAGGCCCTGTGAATTGGGATAATTTGATAAAGATATAGCCATAAGGTCAACCTTCACAGGCAGGCTTTCAGCGTATCCTGTGTGAGGATGTGTGCTTGGCAATGTTTGTTTGCAGGTAGTTCTGGAACGCTCTGTGATAACATTTTTCCTCATGAAATCAACAGGCTGGGCTCTGTAAGAGAAACCGGCAGAGTGGTTTTCCCCGCTCCGCTCCTCTGCAAACAGCCAAGCCTGTGTGAGAGCACATTGCCTCACAAACCCCGACACTTTACCCGCTTTGAAAACACTGTTTACCTTGTTTTCTGTGTGCTCAGCACTGCATAAGAAGTCACCTCAGATTCACCAGCAGAATGATGAACTGTTTTTGGACACTGGCTTCTCATAGTAATCAACTTGTAATCAACTTGTGAGATAGATAGCTAAGGTCTGACAAAACCATGGACTATTTACAGATCATTCTTTGGCAACAAAATGGCAAGACATGACAAACTATCAAGTTGTAGTCTGATTGGCTGGCTTCTATGTTTTTTTCTGCAACAATTAGCATTTCACACATCACACATGCCAAGGCCCCTCCAACGATTGTTGATTGACACTGGCGTTTTACCTTAGACCCGTCCTGAGTGAGCTGTCATCAGTACGCCATTGTTTTGGTGCCGGAGCAGATGTAGACAAGAATGTCTCCTAACTGATTGAGGTGTTCTGTTGTTGGATGTAATAATGAACATAGCAGTCATCATTTACTCACGACATCTGAGCTGCTGAAAACGCAGTGGATTACGTTTGTTTTTGAAGGGAAAGCGTCCCCCGATCTACCTAAATGCGTCTATGTTTACGCGAATCATTCGTGATCCAGCTTCACCTCCAGAAGAAGTGAGTATAAGGTTCTTTTATGAATCTTTGCAAATCGTCTTTCCTAATAACGTACTAGTTAGCCAGTTCTGCGGCTAAATGCAGCTAAAGTAAACAGTACAGCTCGCGTCCCACGGAAGAGAGGGACGGGGTGAGCAGACCTCATTAGCATTTAAAGAAACTTGCACTAAAATGGGTTGCTGTGTGCAGAGCTGTTTTTGACAGGTTAAAAGGGTGTTGTTTTACACGACCATTGAGAAATTTTAACTAAAGTATGTTACAGACTTTTCATTAACGGTGGAGTATGAAAACAAAACAAACTTGTAGCCAATCAGCAGTAAGGGGCGTGTCTCTAGACACGGTGTAACATTGGTTTTGCTTTGTTTCACAGAACTAATTGTTGCCTGGGTTGCGTACGTATGTGTGGGGTGGAGCTATCAAAATAGGGGCGAGACCTTTATGGGGTAGGGGCGTGTTTGTTTTGGTGATTTCAAATATCAACATTGGCTACCAGAAATTGCTTAGCCTGCCTTTAAGACCCTAAAGAATCATATCAACTTGTGGAAAATGGGCATCCGTTTACATGCTTCACCGCCTGCATCATTAATGACAGTCCTATTGTTTAACCAGCATGGTTCAAATAATGAAGGTGTGACCTTGTTACTATGGTTTTGGGAAACAGTTGTGCCTAGTTGGTTTCACATAGTACCTGACAAAATTAGCAATGCATTATAGACAGAGTCTGATGCTTGTGTATGTTTCCTAGTCATCATGGCAGGAGAAATTCGTCAGGTGATGGAGTAGAGCGTACTGTAAGAACCTGGCACATATCCAGGCATGCGGTGTTGTCAAGAACACTTTTGCATTTTTAAAAGTCAAACTAGTCAAACACTAGTTCATAGTCAAACACTGTTTGCCAGCACTCTGGCTCTGTGCTACTAGCTAAAATAATGTTAATACTCATAGCAAAGGAGGGAATGGACCTCAGCTTGCCAAAAAGATGCACACTCATACTCATGAAGTGCTTTGCATTTTTGTCCACTGACACAGCTCTTAGCACACCTGTTCGGCTGGCTGAAAGAAAGGTGAGTTATTGCTGGGCATCAGCAGTGATGAAGGAGGTGATCTCAGGGGAGCTTTCATCACTGCTATTAGATGGAGAGAGCCACGCAGTGATTCACGCATCTGTCAAGCCAACACAAAGCCACATTAAAACTCTATGTATGATCATAAGAACTATTTATATAAAACTGAGATTATTGAAATATTAGGATATTTGATACTTTCACTCTATCACACCTTTGGAATTATATGTTCATAATCTATTTAGAGACTTAGTTTTGATAATGTTTTGTTATCATTCCAAGGAACAGTGTGAAATCATCCATCATGCTATCTTTCGCCACAGAGATTACAACTCTGTTCCAAAACCAAGTGTGCTGCCTTGCTGTCAAATGCCTACACAGACAGCTGCCTTCTAAGGGGCCATTCATACAGGAGGATGCATACTTCAATTCCACTAAAAGCTAAATGCAGGAATAGAACAGAATGCAGTTATCAAATGCATTTTTTATTATTATTTTTTTTTTTACGTCTTTTAATTGGACATATTTAAAAATGTGACACAAAAACTGCTTTCTTTACATAGATTTTTTTTTACCTGCATTTTTAACATAACAGTGAACATGTTATGCAAGAATGCTGTGCGCTAAATTAGCATCCTGACTGAACTAGAACTCATCAAAATGCCTTTCTTGAATGCTTTGAAAAAAAAAATCTTCTAAATGAATAAATGTAATAGCTTAGCTGATTTCAGTAGTTTGCCATTAGCATGCTAAGATATCAACCTGATAAGTAAAAAAAGAAACAAAAGATACATTCCCGCGACAAGCAATAGCTGTGTGACAATGCTTCAAAGGCTGAATTTCAAAACTGAATGTGTCACAGCGGCTCAGTGAAGGCTGTCCTGTTTTGAAGCTTTCTTCAAATGCAGCCTCGAAATGCGTCCTTTGTTTCCCGGATCATGAAAGATACAACGAATGGATCAATAGCAGTCCAGGCTATGCCAAGATTTATTGCACATCGATGATGACAGGATTTTTTGGAGAGAAAATGTCGGATTACATTTTTAAGTTTCAGTTTACTCAAATGTCTAACATTTCAAATGTTGACTTACATCTTACAAAGATGTGATTTCATAGATATATATTTTTATTATATACATAAATGGACCAAAGTGGACAAGTTTACACAGGTTATGAACCCTTTTTTGTTTTCAGACAGTTGAATATAAATTTCAGAAAAGTCCATTACAAATGTCACTGCCGCTCTTCAACAGTTGCTGGGTGACGAGATCAATCCTCTGTAGGCTGGACTGTCCCATTCAACAACACTCGGTTCAACTTTTGCAGACTCAAACGTGTGGTGAGGCATCCTTCTTAGGATGCAGCCCCTGAATTGGGAAAGCTAATTTTATGTCCACAAAAGATGCAACAAAATCAATCACAAATCACAACCAATCAGAAGAGCTTGTGGGCAGAGCTGTCTCTGCAAGTGCACTGCTGTCTCACATACAGTACATAAAATTAATGATTTTAACATCATTCAAAATGCAAACTCAGTGACTGATAAAATATTTGTCATGAAATACTTTCTTCAAGACAGAGTTCACATTTTGAACATTGTTGCTTCCTTTAAGTTATTGTTAAAGGGGCCATATAATTTTTTGACTGTACTAATGCATAAAATATAATAAAGTTTGCAGATATTTAGGAAACATGTTAAGTTCACATACTTTTTTCTCCAAAAAACAATGCTACAGCCAATTATTCTACTCTGAAATGTGTGTTCTGTGTTGGAATGTCTGTTTTTGTTTTGGTCTGTGTGGTTCCGCCCACTGCCAATTTACCCAATAGTATTTTGACACCCCAGGCTGCCAGTTAGCGGAAAACACAGCATACTGCATCCATGGAAGCCAGTAAACAAACTGGGTCAGAGATTGCACATTGTACCCAATCTAAAAAGCCTCTGCATCCATCTAATAAGCTCTATGACCAGAGGCATAATAAAACACAAATAAATAAACTCATCAATTTACAGTGCAAGGCCTCGTCACCTTCCATTGTCAGTTGCTCTTGTTCCTGTTGCGTCTCCCCAATCTGGCAACCATCATCGAGTCTGAGGAGGAGTAGGCAGGAGAAACGACTCTCTCCAGTGTTTTGAATTTAGACTGCAGTACCCATTTCAACCGCTAGCTGTTTAAAGTCACACAAAAATGGTATTCCATCTCAAACCATTTTGATATTGTACACAGAAAACAAAGATCTACATAATATCGGAGCGGTACCTTTTTAAAAGGTACATGTTTGTACCTAAAGGGTCCATTTTGGTACCTTAAAGGTACATATTAGTACTTAATAGGTACATATTAGTACTTAATAGGTACAAAAGTGTACCTTTTGAAAAGGTACCGCCACAGTGACAGCTTTTGTAACTTTATTTCTGAGAGTGTACAAAACACACAAGAACCTGAAATTCATGAGCTGGTTAGGACAAAATCCGATTAACATGATATCATGCTTGGTTTGGATGCACAAAATCAGAGGGTAAAACTGTTACTTTCCTGTACTGAATAAATTCTAATTCTAATCATATATTTATTTTTGTCTTTCCTTATTGACTATCTTGGATGAATTTTGTCACTAAGCTTATCACAATGCATTCTGGCATTGCATTTTTCTTTATGAATCTACAATTTGGCTCAAATTCGGTAGTTGGAAATGTAATTTCTGTTGGGAGAGTGTCTTAAAATGCTGTCTCTGTAGCTCACTAGGTTTTGGGACAAAGCCTACAAGTCTTATGATGCAGTATGTAGATGAACAGTGGTCCTTGCCGTTTCAAAGTGCAAGTGCAGTGTGTTTTCTAACATGTGTGATGACGCAGGAAGCCATGCTCTCAGGAGATCTTCAGGACGTCCTCATGAGGAATGCGTGTGACCTTTGACCCATATAGGGAGTGTCAGCTGCAGATCGAGGGCTCTGTGAAGCGCAGCTGATTCCACACATCCTGACTATTGACACCAGCATGTGCAAGAAGAAGACTTGCATTGCCTCAACTTAATAGATTGCCCATGTCTTTGGAAATTTTGAATTGGAACATTTCAAAATTTTTCCAAGTGAGACTTTTTTATTTAAATTACTTAATTGTATAAATGGTTCTTTTAAGAGTTTATGTGTCAGTGTTGCTATAATATCTTTTTCTGTAAACATATCCTCACACTCTGTTTTGCTTGTCCCGATGAGTCAGTCATTGAAGCACAAATTCCATTACAGTGCTGTGGAAAAAACAACCCTTCCATCACACACTTCACACACCCAACGTCCTGCTGACTCACTGCACCCTCTTATCCATCTTTGGCATTATATCATGTGTTTACAAGCGCACTGGTCTGAACACAGGTCATTGGACTGACATATATAGACAAACATATAAAGCGTTTAATGAGGTTTCTTTATTAAAAACTGTGGAACACTCGTTTTTAATTGATACATTAATTGATTTTGACATTTCTGAAGAAAGTGAGTGATGCATGCTGTGCAAAAGTAGCATTTGTGGGTGACCTTCCATTAATGGATGTCTAAGGTTTTTTTTAAATTATATTATCTAATATAATATTTTATATTGTATTATCTACAGCTGTTGTTTTTTTAACATACGTACAAGATATGTACATTACAAGTGCACATTAAGTACAATTAAATACACTTCTGAGAGGTTCTCTTCAAAATAAAGATTCTTCAATGTTCTTGGGTTCAGTAAAGACTCATTTTTACTGCATAGGGTTCTTGAGGTTATTATGTAGATCTTTGTTTTCTCATATTATTAGTTTGGCTTCTGGGCTTTTTAAAGGATTAGTTCACTTCCAGAAGAAAACTTTCCTGAAAATGTACTCATCCCCATGTCATCCAAGATGTTAATGTCTTTCTTTCTTCAGTCGAAAAGAAATTAAGGTTTTTGAGGAAAACAGTCCAGGATTTTTCTCTATATAGTGGAATTAAATTGCTGCCAATGGGTTGAAGGTCCAAATTGCAGGTTCAATGCAGCTTCAAAGGGCTCTACAAGATCCAGGCTGAGGAAAAAGGGTATTCCCTATCGAAATGACTGGTCATGTTCTAAACAAAAAATAAAAATCTATATACTTTTTAACCACAAATGCTCGTCTTGCACTAGTTCGACCTCTCTATGGAGTTAGATCTCTGCCACAATTCTGATCACGAAAGATCACAGTTTGAACGTGCAAAAATGCATTTTGCACGCGCGAACTGAGTTTTGTGGAGAAATGTTCGTCTTGCAAAGAAGAAAGTATTTTAAGAGTACAAATAAATTTAGCATTTAAAATAAGTTTTTGGATTGGTGCAGACAATCTCTTTTGTGCATGCAACATTTTACTAGCTTGCTCCCCTGATGCCCGCCCTCAGTGCTCTCTAAATGCTGAAGGCTCGCTTGCTCAACACAACCCAGCATGTTACAATATGCTATAATTCCAGCCAATCAGAGACGAGGCTTCTAATTTCTAATTGGCTGCCTTGACAACCAATCACAACATTCCCTGCATTACCTACGACAGCAGAAGAGGAAAAATAAAAAATAAAATACAGTGCGCGCATAATTATTGTGCAAGTTGATATTCTGATCATATTTTTTTCAAAGCACATTTTACCAATTCCAAACATATCAATCTTTAACCACTTCTATTAATCTTGCATTTAATCATTTATAACTGGTATATAATTGTTCATGAACGCTAGAAGTGAAAAACACCTTATATTCAGGTGTGCATAATTATTATGCAAGTTTTCTTTTACAAATAAAATAAGCCAAAAAAGAGATTTAACTCAGACTGAAAGTCAAAAATTATTAAATGCCCATGAGAAATATTCAAAATGGTGGAACTGGAGACTAAAAGGTTCCTGGTAATTTCACAGATAATTCTTCACCTTAATTCCAAATTCTTTTGTGGTGAACATGCATCTTTTCTTCTCTGCAGACCCACTCAGCATTTTGCTGTCCTATGGTCATGCCTTAACTTTGCAATTTCTAGTATTGCGTTAGTATTGCAGCCGTCTCATGGGCATTTAATAATTTAAATAAGTTAAAAATCTTTTTTTGGCTCATATTATCTGTAAAAGAAAACCTGCTTAATAATTATGCATACCTGAATATAAGGTGTTTTTCACTTCCAGCCTTCATGGACAATTATATTTCAGTTATAAATGATTAAATACAAGATTAATAGTAGTTATTAGGATTGATGTGTTTGGAATTGGTCAAATGTGCCTGTGCCTGGCCGTTCTAGTGCTCAGAGCTCTGTAGCGTCGACCAGATGGCAACAGCTCAAAGAGGGAGTGTGCTGGGTGTGAGGGTCCAGAGTGATTTTCTTAGCCCTTTTGCTAACTCTGGAGGGTTGTACCAATGATTCGCTCAGCAGTCCGGACTACCCTCTGTAGTCTTCTGAGGTCAGATTTGGTAGCTGAGCTGAACCAGACAGTTATTGACGTGCAGAGGACAGATTCAATGATGGCGGAGTAGAACTGTTTCAGCAGCTAATGTGGCAAGTTGAACTTCCTCAGCTGATGAAGGAAGTACAACCTCTGCTGGGCCTTTTTCACAATGGACTCAATGTGATTATCCCACTTCAGGTCCTGAGAAATTGTGGTGCCCAGGAATCTGAATGACTCCACTGCAGTTTCAGTGCTGTTCATGGTGGTGAGTGGGGGGAGTGCAGGGGGTTTCTCCTGAAGTCCACGATCATCTCCACAGTTTTGAGTGTGTTGAGCTCCAGGTTGTTAAGACTGCACCAGACAGCCAGCTCCTTAACCTCTTGTCTGAAGGCAGACTCGTCACCGTCCTGAATGAGGCCGATCAGTGTGGTGTCGTCTGCAAACTTCAGGAGATTGACAGAGGGGTCTTTTGATGTGCAGTCGTAGAGGGAGAAGAGCAGTGGGGCGAGGACGCAACCCTTTTGGGTTTCTTTGGGATGGGGATGATGGAGGAACATTTGAAGCATGAGGGGACTTTGCACAACTCCAGTTATCTGCTGAAGATCTGCGTAAAGATGGGGGCCAGCAGGTCAGCACAGGTTTTCAGACAGGCTGGTGTCATTCCGTCTGGGCCTGGTGCCTTCCTTCTCTTGTTCTTTTTGAAGACCTGACACACATCATCTTCACTGATCTGCAGTTTTTTTCAAACCTGCAATAAAACTCATTCAGATCCTCTGCCAGTTTTTGATTCTCCACAGTGCTGGGGCATGGTGTCTTGTAATTGGTGACCTTTCAGACTTTTCCACACTGAAGCAGGATCACTGGAAGAGAATTGGTTCCTTAGCATTCCAGAATAATTCCTCTTTGCCACTCTGATCTCCCTTTCCAGTGTGTATTTGCCCTGTTTATACAAGAATCTGTCCCCATTCCTGCGAGCATCTTCTTTAGCCTGACGGAGCTGTCTGAGTTTTGCAGTGAACCATGGTTTGTCATTGTTATAAGTTAAATGAGACCTGGTAGGAATGCACATATTCTCACAGAAACTGATATATGACATTACAGTATCTGTGAGCTCGTCCAGATCGGTGGCAGCAGCTTCAAAAACACTCCAATTAGTGAGAAAGAAACAGGCTTGTAAATCCCGCTCTGCTTCATTGGTCCATCTTTTTACAATCCTTAATACAGGTTTAGCTGATTTCAGTTTCTGCCTGTAGGTTGGCATGAGATGAACTAAACAGTGATCAGAGAGCCCCAAAGCTGCCCGTGGGACAGAGTGAAATGCATACTTTATTGCTGTGTAACAGTGGTCCAGTATATTACTGTCTCTGGTGGGACATGTGATGTGCTGTCTGTATTTTGGCAGTTCACGGGAGAGATTTACTTTATTAAAGTCACCTAGAACTATTAAAACAGTGTCCGGGTGTTGTTGCTCAGTCTCTGTGATCAGATCAGATCACAATTTCCCCGTTGATTCTGCGTCGCGATCCGCTCTTAACAGCTGAAAGCCTGGCAGATGAAGCGCGCTGTCCGGAATGGCGTCGTTCAGGCAGGTTTCCGTGAAACACAGAGCAGCAGAGTTTGAAAAATCCTTATTTGTCTGGGAGAGCAGAAGGAGTTCGTCCGTTTTGTTGGGTAGAGAGCAGAGATACGCCAGATGGATGCTAGGCAACGGCATCCGAATTACGTGCTGTCTGAGCTTCACAAGCGCGCTGGCTCGCTTCCCCTGTCTGTGCGTCCTAAAGCGTTTGATCAGCGCTGCTGCTCCGCCAACTACAACGTTCAGCAAAACATCCGAATAATCGAAATCCGGTAAAAGACTCTGTGGTGTGTTCTGCCGAATGTTCAGCAGTTCATCCCTGGTAAAACTGATCGTGTTTGAGAAATAAAAAACAGGAAAAACTAACAAAAACTGTACAAACACTGGAGAGCTAAGCACTGTGGCTGCCATGTGCGGCGCCATCTTAGCGAAGAGTCATGTTCAATTTTGTGCGCTCAAAATACTTTATTCTATGCGAGACAAACATTTTCTCCACAAAACTCAGTTTGCGTGCATGCAAAATGCACTTTTGCACACTCAAAATATGATCTTTCGCACGCAGAATTGTGGCAGAGATCTAACCCCATAGACCTCGCGCATTATGTAATCATGCACGTGTGACGTAGGCAAAAGTACCGACTCAGTGTTTACAAAGCAAACAGGTAAAGAAAGTCAAACGCCCTTTACAGATGATTTTGAAGTTGGGGGAGAAAATGTGATGAATTTTTCGCCCTACCCTACCTTTTTGAACCAAAGTAGGCTACACAGACTTAACCATGCGTCACTTTTCCAACATGACTACGCAATGCGTGAAGTCGCACATTCGTGCATCGCAGAGCTAGTGCAAGACGAGTATTTGTGGTTAAAAAGTATTTAAATGGTTTTTTTTAGAAAATGATCAATGGTTTTGCTAGATAAGGCCCTTATTCCTCGGCTGGAATCATGTAGAGCCCTTTGAAGCTGCACTGAAACTGCAATTTGGCCACCATTGAAGTCCACTATATGGAGAAAAATCCTGTAATGTTTTCCTCAAAAACCTTAATTTCTTTTCGACTGAAGACATGAGCATCTTGAATGACTTGGGGGTGAGTAAATTATCAGGAAATTTTTCTTCTGGAAGTAAACTAATCCTTTAATGCTCTGGTACGTAGATGTTTTCTTAAGAACTTGACAACGAAGACAATGCATTATTTGGTGTATATAACCTTGCCCACTCGACCTCTGCTTTGGAAATGTTTGTCTGGTCCAGTAACAATGGCTGGGATTGGGCCAGACTGTCTAATAGCAAGTGTTCATAACACCCTCCCTCTCTCACCCTGGTTTTAATGACCTCTTCTCTCCGTCATCATTCAGCGTGAGAGGGCCAGTGCACATATCCTGCTTTTGTGGGACAGGAATCTCTGGAATTCTGGCCACCTCCTTCGCTTTCCCTTCTTGCTGCTTCTTCTTCTTCTTCTCTCCGGGTTGATATGTGGCTCTCCCAAATAGTGCAATAATTACTACTGAGCCGACCCTCCTTCTTGTGATTCCTATGTCTGGGTATTTGCCTAAAGGGCTGCGTGTGAGGTGCATACCACACACACACACACACACACATACACACAGATGCACACTTACACTGTCAGTGCTGAAATCCTCCTGCTCTGTAATGTCTTTATGCATTCTCTCCCTCTCTCTCTCTCTCTCACACACACACACCTGTTGCCCTCCTACCAGCAGATCATGTTTGGCTTCACTCCTCACTTGTCTGTCAAAGTTACTCGCTCACATTTCTCACCCTCTCATATGAGTCATTCCACAGAATCCAAACTCCCATATGCACCACACTGAATTCAGGAGGAGATTTGTGTGTACAATTTAATCAGTTTTAGTAACATCTGATGCAAAACACCTGTTCAGTGTTGCACTGCAAGGTGAAATTTTGCTTCTATAACAAAATAGTGGATAGAAAACATACAAAATTGACATTTAGTTATTTATTTTTATTACATTTTATCAATTTGCATCTATAGATTTTAATTATAAAGCATAGCTTTATCAGCCGTTTTCTCAAAATTAGTTAGAAATCTCCAGAAGCACTTACATACACAAAACTTTTTTTATTCCTATCTATATTCTGTTTTTTAATATATATATATATATATATATAGAGAGAGAGAGAGAGAGAGAGAGAGAGAGAGAGAGAGAAAGGTTTGTTCATATAACATTTGCCTGATTTATATAACTTTTTTTCCTAAAAATTGTTATTTCTTTTTCTAATTCTGTTTTCTATATGGAGTGATAAAAAGAGATATTTAAATATGTAAAGCCCTTTAAACTATCCCAACAAAATCAAACAAAAATATTGAACCTGGCTTTATTCCATGTTCAGATTTCTATTCTGGAAATATATGCAAATTAGTGAATTTTTAATGAGAGGATGCCTCATTTGCATGTTTAAACATTACATTTCTGAAAACATCATCTTGTCTGTTCTGTGATTAATCAACCAGGGAAGTATGGTTTGTCTGTTGGTTAAAATTTTACCCTATTCACCTGTGGTGTCATTTTTAGTTAGTACTAAAAATTTTTAAAAACAATAATGTCAGTATTTGTCAGTATTTTTGGTATTCCTCAGATTTGATTGTCTGAGTGGCCTGCATCTGAAATCGAATACATTCCTACTTTATAGTATGCGACAAACAGTATGCCAAAAGAGTAGTATGTACGAATTTATAGTATTCGAACAGTCGTCAAAAAGTACCTAGATGACCCTCCGGCGAGATTCTGAAGTGTGCATTCAGTGGACACTTTACTATCTCATGAGGCCACAGCACAGGGTTTATGAATGGTAGTGAAGTAACACAGTTGTTGCTGGTAGGTCACGTGATAGTTACAACATGGTGAATGTAGTGCATCTGAATATCAATTTAAAACATTGATTTGTTTAGAAATAAAAAATACTGAATGAGTCATTGTATCATTCACTCAACCAATTCATTCAAAAATGAGAATTTGTTCAGTTAGGAACTCCATTACTGTGTTGCACGGCAATGTTAAAGTCTGCTTCTGCCTTGACATTGTTTGGAAATATGTGAAGGAAACATTTCAGAGTAAAAATATAAGTAACTGGCCATTCTGTGTCCAAAATGCAAGTTACTTAATATTAACTGTTGCATAAAAACAGTATCACTGTCTAAAGCTATATCAGCGCCATCATCTCAGGGGTGGTATTCAGCGGGATTTTGCTGTTACTCTTGATTAAATATCACAGCTTCTCAGATTTATTGGATAAATCATCTATTCATCTACAGTATATTAAAATGTGATTACATCAAATAGACTGCTGTGACAGTACAAAGGACAGAACTGTATAATTTATTCATTTGCATTTATTGCATTATGATATATTGCGCATATTTACAGCTACTTTTATATTTGAAATTGATTTGATAGGTAACAGCCATAACTGTTAAAACTGTGTTATTTGTAAAATTATGTATGGTTAGAGAAAAAGAAAGATAATAAAGATATACTTGCGTACAAATAAAGGTTCCAAAAGGGGGTTTCATGACATTCGGTTCTCCAAAGAACCTTTCAGTGAACAGTTCTTAAAAGAACCATATTTTCTCTTAGTGTGAAGAACATTTTGGAAAGAAACTGGAAAAGAAAGAAACTTTGGAAAGAAACTTTCTGCAAAAGAATCTTTTGTGCAATGGAAATCCAAATTCATATGGATTGCTTAGATAATGCATTCTTGGAAAAATCTGAAAGTTCATTTTGAAAACGTTGAGTTTTTTTAATGGTATAGACGTTAATATCTTTAACTATATCTGTTAATATCTGTAATCTGAGCCCAGTTTGAGACATTGTTGAGATGTCTTCTTAAACTCCGTTGAACACATGTGAGATTACTAGGATATTTTTCTCAGGAGAAAAGACTGAAAAGCACAAAACTTTCTTTGTTCTCTGTTTAACCTTATTGTTTTGGAGGCTATTCCTAACACTTTTGATTTAAAAAAAAAGCATATATTATTATATTTTTAAAAAATCATAATAAAATTTGAATCAGGTGTCAAATCAGGTGTGTCATTCCAAGAAAAATCAGTAGAAGCAGTGCTGAAGTGACTGCTTGAAAGCTGTTATATGAGTTATATGAAAGCAGTCTCTGGAGGTCAGACACTGGAGATCTTACTCCCTTCCCATGTTTCTCTTCCTGGGTTTCATAACACAAACCTGAGGCCCAGTGGAGAGCTCTTCCTGCAACTGAATAGAAAACACTTTTCATGTCCTTACAAGATGACAATGAGAATGTTTCGATTTTCCTACAAAAACACGGGAACTTCGTGAACGGCCGGAGTTTCCTGAATGTGGCCACTGGTAGGAAACGGTTAGAGGAAGTGAGAAAGCGCAACAGGAAGCACTCGGTGTGCGAGGATAGTAGAAAGTGTTTCGTGTGTTCGCGTATGAGTGGGAAGTGTGTGTGAGAGCTGAGTTGTTTATGGGGATTTTCCTTTGCATCTGCATCAGGACTTCCCATCCAAACGGAAAACGGCTGGAGTTCCCTTCTCAATTGTTCCACAATTATGACAATGTTTTTATGCACTCCAGGGCGGCTTTCATAACACACAACAAACGGCCAATTAAACCATGTGGTCAGGTGAACACCCTGCTTGAGCGCGTTTGTTAGCTCTTTATTAAGTGTCTCTGTGGTTTTGTTTCATATAACTGTCCTTTGTAATCCACACTACTGAGATGGGCAGTCTCATTTTGCAGTTTTGCATTTACACCCTGCTCCCTAGAGCTCCAGCAACACAAATAATAAGGGATCCCCTCATTATGAAGACACACTCCCACTGCTCCGATCCATGCTGATGTCAGAGACGAGCTCTCTCTCTCTCTCTCTCTCGCGCTCTATAAGGTGACCTGCCTCTTTGGAAATGCTCTGACAAGGCATCTGCATTTGAGTCTTGCTATAGCTTTAGTTTAGTAACTAGTCTGACTGATGCACTTTGTAACTGGACTAGCTTTGGAACATTTGCCCTCTGAGGTCTTTGGAGTCATTTAGAATAAAAGTGGATAAACCTGCTTTTGCACCGGGGATTTTTACTTGTTTTTACATTGGGATTCATTTTTTGAAAACCTTGGAAATGTGTTCTGGAAGGAATCAGAGGACTCTGGCTGCTATTTGCACCATCTTGATGTTTGTTGTATGTTCAGCTGAAGGAGAGGTGAGTAGATTTGAGCCAGTGTGTTGCACACATGTAACAGACATTGCTCTTCATGTTTGAAGGCTGTGCAGGACTACATTTTTCTCCTTCCTTACAAACATTCTAATGTTGTTGAACTCTGATGCTAATTTCTCTTTATTGAGCATAACACATTTTGAAATAATGGAACCAGATATTTGTTTGATTTCAGCTCAAGTCATCTGATTTATTCTATACTCATAACTGTTAATGAAGCAAACTGATATTGTTTTCTTGACATGTGAAGATAAAACAAAAATTCGTTTTAAAAATGTGTTTAATGTGGTAACAGCTAAATGTTGTGTGATTAAATGTATTTTTAATAAATGTTAAAGATCAAAATATGCACTACTGTTAAAAACGTTTGTGTCAGAAAGGCAAGAAATTAATACTTTTATTCAGCAAGGATGCATTAAATTGATCAAAAGTGACAGTAAAGACATTTATAATGTTACAAAATATTTCTATTTTAAATAAATGCTGCTCTTTTGAGCGTTCCATGTATTAGAGAATATTGAAAAAATGCATCACAGTTTAAACAAAAATATTAAGCAGCATAACTGTTTTCAGAAATGTTTCTAGAGCAGCACATCAGCATATTAGAATGATTTCTGAAGGATCACTGAAGATTGTGGATTAATGATGCTGAAAATTCAGCTTTACATTTTTAAATATATTAAAATAGACACCAATTATTTTAATTGATTATTTTTATTTATTTTTTTTTTACTGTATTTTGGAGCAATTAAATGCAACCTTGGTGAGAACAAGAGACTTTTTTCAATAAAACATTTATTAAAAAATATTTATTTTTATGAGTTTTTAGTTTAACATTTTACTTGAATATTTTAATTTTATAAACATG
The DNA here is from genome assembly GCF_012432095.1 of Onychostoma macrolepis. Taxonomy (NCBI): domain Eukaryota; kingdom Metazoa; phylum Chordata; class Actinopteri; order Cypriniformes; family Cyprinidae; genus Onychostoma; species Onychostoma macrolepis. The sequence goes on from NC_081162.1 coordinate 6,821,587, forward strand.
ACCTTTTGACCATAGGTTGCATCAAGAAAGTATTTGTTTATGGAGATCACATCAGGTAGAAATAGCTCCTAATGGTAACAACGGCACAGTTTATCTTACAGTGTATATTTATGATTCAATTCTACAGTCACATTTCAAACACAGACACCTAAGTGAGTGTATTATATAAACACAGCCGAACCCACTCATACAAACTTACAAAAACATTGGCCTGACAACTCCTACGCTGTCATCTCAGTGAAAGCCTTTCATTTCTGACTGCTGGCCTTATGTAATGAAGCTGTGTGCTCGTCTCTCATCTGCTGTTCCTGCAGGCGTCCAGAGGCTGTTCCCGTCCCTGCTCCTGCCCCCCGTCTCCACCCTCCTGTCCGCTCGGCGTGAGCTGGGTGCTGGATGAGTGCGGCTGCTGTAAGGTGTGCGCCCAACAGTTCAACCAGGACTGCGGCCCTGACCGACCCTGTGACCACATCAAGGGCCTGCGCTGCCACCTAGGGGCCGGAGGGGACCCTCGACGTGGTCTCTGCAGAGGTAAAAAAAAAAAACACACTGCTGAGACAGATCTGCTCTAACAATAATGAGTGTTTATGGGAGAACTTTTCTGTTCTGTATATATATACACACACAGTGGTGGCCAAAAATTTTTTTTTTTGCCTCCAAAACATGATTTCATTTCTCTGAGCTCTGAGCACAACAAGTATCAGATGAAGTGAGTTGTACTGTTTTTATCCACTTTTAACTTTAATATTTGGTATGTCCACCTTTTGCAGCAATTACAGCAGCACATCTCTCTGGCATAGTGTCAATATATTTCCTGAGAAGTTCAACACTAATGTTATCCCATGACTTCTGCAACTCAAGCCAAAGGCTTTCCTTTGAATGTACAATAGATCTGTCCAGTTTATTTTCCAACTCGCCCCAAATTTGCTCGATGGGGTTGAGGTCTGGATTTTGAGGAGGCCAGTCCATCATTTTCAATATTTCAGCAGATTCCTTCAGTCACAGGTAGTTCCTGCAATAGTTCATTTTATGGGTATTGTAATGGCCAATTCAACCAAAATAACTGAAACCTCTTAAATATGCCAAATGGCCACCACTGAATATATTTAGTCTATACTTACACTTACTTGTATATACTTAGTCTCTTAATTTACTTCTTCCTCATTTATAAAATAGAAGGATAAAATATAGGGCAACTTCTGCTCTATAACAGATGAATAAGAAATTCTGTAATATGTGTTAAAATGCGGGAATTTCTACTGCAAACTGACCTAAGAAGATTAAAAAATTGCTGGTGTTTGTTTTAAAAATGTAACATAAACAAATAAATAGATAGATAGTCAGATAGACAGAAAGACAGACAGACAGGCAGATAGATAGATAGATAGATAGATAGATAGATAGATAGATAGATAGATAGATAGATAGATAGATAGATAGATAGATAGATAGATAGATAGATAGATAGATGATTGATGGATGTCAAAAATTGTGGAGAAAAATGTTTCTAAAAATATAAAAATATTTATAAATATATAATCTGTAGTTGTATTTGTCAGAGTTGCAGTTGAAAATGACCAAATTTATGAATTAAATTTGTTTTTTGAAGAATTTAAAATATGAAACAGTTTTATTTTTATTTGTATAACCTTAGTTAATTATCTGTCAGCCATAGGGTAACTCTATAATACATTTAAGAAATTATATAAAAATGTTATGTTATATTATTAAATTACCATAATCAAATAAACTTTATAAATGTATAATATATTTACAAAATATGTTATAATCAGACCTGTTTGATTGTAAAATTTGTAATGAATGAATAAATAAATTAATTAATAAAAAAAAGAAGTAATGAATCACTGTCCCCAATACTTATGTCATTACATTAATGCCAAACATTGTAAATAAAAACTTTTCTAAACATATAAATATATAATCTGTATATGGTTGCCAAACAGTAATTTATTTATTTATTTATTTGTTTAAAATAAGATACAATGTATTTATTTTTATTTGTATGAATCCAAAGGTAATTTTTAGTCCAAGGACTTTTCAAGTTTTACTCCAAAAATGGGTAACAATTTATTTGATGTGTGTCCTTGTTACATGTATTTGTATTTACTACAGTAATAAGAGTAAATAATGCTTTGGTACAAGAACTAGCACTAAACCAAACCCTAATCCTAACCTTAAATAGTAATATTACTTATTCGTGTTGTTACACTGTAACAAGGACACATTCAAATAAAGTGTGACTCAAAAGTGATTTGATTATTAGAATTGTTATTAGTTAAATAGTCACTTTAGTGCTGCATCTCTGGCTCTTGACGGAATGATGTTTGTTGTGTGTCTCAGCTGAGGCTCAGGGCCGTCCGTGTGAGTTTGCTGGTCGTGTGTATCAGCACGGAGAGGATTTCCAGCCCAGCTGTCAGCACCAGTGCAGCTGTATGGATGGTGTGGTGGGCTGTATGCCGCTGTGTCCACACAACATCCCTCTGCCCCGCAGACACTGCACCAACCCGCGTCTGGAGACGCTGCCGGGACGCTGCTGTGAGGAGTGGCTGTGTGACGATGATAACAGCATCAGGGAAGACCCACCGGACCCTCGTCCCCAGCACACCCCATCCAACCACATCAGCAAACTCATACAGAGCGCTAACAGCGTCCTGTCCCAGAGGGGCTCCTTTCAAGGTATTCTTATTATATATTTTACACTGTAAAAATGATAAGTTGACTTAACTTAAAAAAATTGAGGAAACCCGTTGCCTTAAATTATTCATTAAATTATAATTAAAAAAAAAAAGTTAAGTGAACTTGACAATTCACTTAACTTATTTTTTAAATTATTATTTACTTAATTAAGTCAACTTATCACTTTTTACAGTGTATATACTGCATTATATATTGTGACAGTGTTAGTTTAGTATCTATTGTTGTTATTAATATTTTAAATTTGTTTTTATTTTTAGATTTTCTGTTTTAATTTTAGTTAAAGTTTTAGTAAACCAAAAACTATAGTTTTTATTCATTTTTATTTTTAGTTATTTTATTACATCAAGTTAAACAAGATTAAAGAAATGCTGATAAAAAAAAAAAAGGTTTTCCTTTTCTAAAATATTTTATTTTAATTTTATTGTAGTTAACATTTATTTTATTTCAAATAACAAAAGAGTTTTTTATCATCATGGTCTGTTGAGATTGAGTTAACTGTTTTCATATTTATTCCCAAGGAATAAATTCAAACAACATACATAATAAAATAAATAAATAAAGAGATAAATAATGATAAATAATAAATAAATATTATATATTCTAAATAATATAAATAATCTATAAAATAAATACTTCACAAAATTAATAATTTTTCTAACCTAAATGAAACTTTTTTAATATGGGTTTTATATATGGGTTCTGTATTGTAGCAATTTTATGGAAGATGTTTAAAGGCTGTTAAGATGAACATTTGTTTATAATCAGTTATTATATTAACTTGTACATTTTAAAAAAATATAATTTTAAATGAGACTTGGGGTTGGGTTCTTTTGACTTAGACCAATATGCAACTGCCTAACAACCACCCAGAACACCCTAGTAACCACCATGGTGAAATGTGTTCTTCATGGCTTCTCGTTCTCATTTACCCTGCAGAGTGGGCGTCCTTGCCAGTGTCTCGGGTTCCCTTCCCATCATCCGAATGTTTCCCACAGACCACAGGCTGGTCCGGATGTTCTGCATCCTGCGGGTTTGGCATCTCGAGTCGTGTGACCAATAGTAATGCCCAGTGCAAGCTTGTTAGAGAGACTCGTCTTTGCCAGATCAGAGAGTGTGACATTACTCCAGCTATGAAGGTCAGATTCTACTTTTTTATGGTGTAATGCAATATTTTAATGCATATTAAGCAGACAGTCTACTAATACTCTAATGACTGCTAGTTGATATTTAGTTGCAGAGTTACTTATAGCTAATGGAATGTCTAAGTGGACTATTAAAATAAAATGTTAGCACTGAGTATACATACATTCATATATACAAATATATAAATGCCCATACTGTAAGCTCATTCATATGCTAGAGTGCAAAAATGAAATAAAATAAAGTAAAACATTACTTTTAAATCTACAATGAAATATCTGTTACTTTTTCAAATAAGTAACGCAAGTTACTTTGTTTTCCCATTTATTAACTGACAGCTCTCCTCTCTCCCTCTAAAGAGAAATTGAGTTTTTATTAATTACACTTATGGTGTGAAAGGGCCTTTACGGTTTGTGTTTTTTTTTTTTTTGCTTTTTGTTATTAAAAAATAAATAAGCAAGCCCAGCCCAGGTGATAAAAAAGTAACGCTAAAGTAACGTAATGCATTACTTTCCATAAAAAGTAACTAAGTAACACAATTAGTTACGGTTACACTTTATTTTAAGGTGTCCTTGTTACAGTGTAATTATACATTTAAGTACTGAGGAATATTAATTAACTACATGTACTTACTATATGGTTAGGGTCAGGATTACTTGCATGTAATTATGCATAATTTATTGTTATTATAATAGTAAGTGTAACATGTTTAACAAGGACGCCTTAAAATAAAGTCTTACCTTAGTTACAATTAGCTACTTTTTTAGTAACGCAATATTGTAACACGTTACTTTTAAAAGTAACTTTCCCCAACACTGGTTGTTTTTATGCAACAGTTCAATAAACAAGAAGTTAATATTGAGTAGCTTCTAGCTTGTGTTTCAGCAAAATTTGGCCAGTTGCTTCATATATTTTAATTCACATATTTCCAGGAGAAGCCAAAGGCTCAAGCTTATCAATCACATTAATGGTTTCTCGTTGCTTTTATGTCATGTAGAAAGGAAAGATGTGCAGGCAAACGTTGAGGTCTCGGGAACCGGAGCAGATCACGTTCGCCGGCTGCTCTACGGCTCGCCGCTACCGGCCTCGTACCTGTGGCTCGTGTGTGGACGGCAGGTGCTGTCAGCCGTCCTCATCCCGCACGGTGCACCTGCGCTTCCGCTGCCCGGACGGCGAGAACATCACACGTAACGTCATGTGGATCCAGCACTGCCACTGCAGCAAGAGCTTCTGCGGGGTTCAGAGAGAGCGATCCTCACCCACCGTCAGCCTTCACAACGACATACACACCTTCTCTCACTGAACACATACTCACACACAACGCGCCATCACTCCATAATGGCTAAAACTCGCATTTCACTCACAAAGGACGCTCCAAAGGAGTTTCCTGAACTATAGAATAGTAAACTGTACTAGATTGTATATAGTTTTTGCACTTTATGTGTTCCTCCTTTGCTTTGACCTACAGGCCCTGATTCTCATGAAAACATGTCCAGGTCACTTTTCTTGAGGATTTGTCAGAAGGCATTGTTAACTGTTGTTAGCCCATCTTTCTGCTTTTATTTATTCTGTTATTTTTTAATCTGAAGTGTTTATTGTATCTTGAAGGATAAGTGATTTATTTGGCATCAGATGAATGACTTCCTGTCACTCGATGGGTAAGAGAATGCACTAGTAGTGAGGGCAGTGAGATATTACCTGATTAAGAGATCAAATTTAAACTTTTTAAAATATTATTTCTATCCATTCTTCACACTGCAGAGTTTTTGCTCGTATATTAAAGGGATAGTTCATCCAAAAATGAAAATTTGATGTTTATCTGCTTACCCCAGGGCATCCAAGATGTAGGTGACTTTGTTTCGTCAGTAGAACACAAACAAAGATTTTTAACTCAAACCGCTGCAGTCTGTCAGTCATATAATGGCAGTCAATGGGACTCGTGACTTTGAAAGAAAAAAAAAACATACACAGACAAAACCAAATGAACCCCTGCGGCTCGTGACGATACATTGAGGTCTAAAGACACGAAACAATCGGTCTGTGCAAGAAACTGAACAGTATTTATATCGTTTTTTACCTCTGATCCACCGCAATGTCCAACTGTCCTGAGCGCGTTCACAGCATCCGGCGCGTGACGCGTCAATGTGCTCTGGCATAGTAGATGCATGCGCGGAAGTGGTCTAAACAATGAGTGACGTATACGCACGGTGGATCAGAGGTAAAAAAACAATATAAATGCTGTTCAGTTTCTTGCACAGACCGATTGTTTCGTGTCTTTAGAAATCAATGTATCGTCACGAGCCGCAGGGTTTAATTTGGTTTTGTCTGTGTATGTTTTTTTTACTCTCAAAGCTGTGGGTCCCATTGACTGCCATTATATGACTGACAGACTGCAATGGTTTGAGTTAAAAATCTTCATTTGTGTTCTACAGACGAAACAAAGTCACCTACATTTTGGATGCCCTGGGGGTAAGCAGATAAACATCAAATTTTCATTTTTGGGTGAACTATCCCTTTAAGGTGTACAGATGTCTTTCGCAATTTTCATGAGTTAATGTGTGGAGGAAAGCAGGATAGAGATGTGTTTTTAGCACAGATGAGTGTGAACGGATGACTGGAGACTTGCTTTGTCTTTTGTACAGTGTACAGGCTTCACTATAGGTGGAGTGACTCTTTGAAACTGCTTCATTTTTCGGGGCATGCTTTAAATTCTAGACGCTCTCTTGTATAGGAGTAAACGACTATTTGTATAGTTAAGATATTGACTATAAATGACTTTGCTGATGAGTTTGTTACAAAAAATAAAACATTTTCAAATGCTTGTTTGTGTTGTTTGTAACTGACTAATTCCTGCTTTGTTCTCAAGAAAAACTTCTAAGGGGGCCGCATGATGACTTATATTATGTTAAATTGAATTAACTTAATTAAAATGTAAAAGCAAAACATAAAATGACATATATTTTTAAAAATTGCACTGCTGAAAAACTGTTGTTTTATTAAAGAACATACTAAGTGAAGTTTGATGACAAACTTTGATGTTGAGTTTTAGGTTTTATTACCAGATAGACAGAAAGAAAGTCAAATGAAGACAGGAAAACAAATTAAATCTCAGGTTGGCATTAGATTGTATTAAACCCTCCAGAAACCATATCAAACAGGCTACCTCTTCAGACACAATTAGACTTCATAAAATCGCTAAGAAATTGCACATTTCTAGCACGTTTCCAACAGTATTTCTTAACAAGTGTTGTTAGGCAATGTTAGCATGTTATTTGGTGTTATTAGCATGAGTTAATGTGTTTTACAACATGTCTAATGAAATTGGCTAAGAAAGCTCTATCTACTTTTAATAGTGTAGTGATTCATAGAACAGCGCACACAAGTCATTTTCAAGTCAATCCGCACGACCACCTTGAACTTGTTCTGAAATCTGCATTGGAATCTTTCACCCTCATGTGTAATTCATGATTACGTGGATTCCTATTGAAATGACTGGATTTTGCCAGTGAAAATTAGCCAAAAACATAAGTCACATTAGCAAAATACCATGGATAAATTATGATTAGTGTGGAAAAATTATGGTTAATTTGTAGTTGGCTAACCATTTTTTTGTAGTAAAACCATGGTTAATTTTCATAGGGGATTTAACTTTAACTTTAACAGTTAACTTTATGCTTCTAGCAAGTTGTTAGCACACTGCTAGCATGTTCTTCACATATCTTAGCATGTCGCTAGCATATTTTAGCCAATTTTTAAACACACTGCTAATTTTAATATGCTTTTAGCGTGTTCCAGCATGTTGTTAGCACACTGTTAGCATGTACAGTGCAGAGCAAAGTTTTCAGTTTATTTTATTTTTATTTTTTATTCAACAATGTGAACATTTTTTCAGACTAACTCGTCTGGAGTAAATAAAAACAGGACTTTCATTTTTTTTGGACTATCCCTTTAAACTTGTACTTTATGTGTGCATCCGAGCGAAAGAGACAAAGAGAGAATGACTGTCAGTTGAGGTCTCAGCACAATTTCTTGGCTTTGCCGTACAAATATTACAGTCGGCTTTCAAATTCCACACTCTTCTCTGCCCAATCTGTTCTTCCTCCATATATACATATAACACTTGATGAGCTCTTTATGCGGTTTAGAAGATCACTAAAACCCAAACCTCAACCACAGTAGGTCTGAAAATGCTTGCTTAATTAGAAGTCAGTGTATACTGTAATGAGGCAGCCACATCAGTCATGTAACATACTTGAAACATCAGTAGCCTATCACTGCTCTTAAAAATTTAAGGTTGCCTTCAAGGATATGGACAATGATTTTTGTTAAGTATATGTTATAAAATTAAAGTTAAAGAAGGCTTATAGAACTGCTTGCCATTGCCAGGGACAAGCTAACGTCATCACTGATGTAAAATGTGCCAGTTTCTGAGATGTTTGCTCTATAAGGGCCTCACAGATCTCCAAAAGACTGTTTGACTTGTTTGCCAAGTCAGAGTAACTGTTCTAGTTCAATTGTGTGCAGGCTGTCTTTGTTAACTTTAAGACATGTCCCTTGGCAACAACAATCACCCAACAAAGAGAAAAGACTAGTACAATAGTACAAAATAGCAGTGTATGGAGCTTTGGGTTTAAACTCAAGTGTCATGTGATACAGTAATGGATTCATGCATTAGCAGACAATTTCCATAGGTAACAAAATAGCAGTTGAATCTTTTAAAAATCCAGAGAAAAGAGGGGCTTAACCTTCAGAAAGTTTTGTTTGTTCACCCCAGGTGGTCAAATTACATGGTTTATGAGCCGTTTTATTTTCTCTTCATGTTATATTTATTTTATATTTACAACAGGGTGTCACCGTTTAAAGAATGTTCCATTTAAAACATAAAAATGTTTAAATGGCAAAATATAGGACACACCAAACTTGGGCCAGTGTAGTTATTAATAACTAAAAGTGTTGAAATAAAGCTGCATTAAAATCTGAATATAAATATTACACGAAAAACTCAAACTTAAAAAAACTTGTGATTGGCAGAGCTGCTGAATAAACTAGGCTAAATAAAATTATGTTGAAGAACTACAAATACTAAAACTAAAGCTGGGAAAAATTTAAGCTAAATAGAAATGTAAAAAAAAAAAAAAAGTAAGAAACTTACTTAAAATTGAAATAAAATTTGAAATTAAAAATAAAAGCTTATTCAAAATATTAATAAATATTTTATAAATGATAAATATATACATTACATATGATTCATATATTATAAATATAATAGTATATAAATAATGCTTTAAAAAACAGTGCTTGGGTACACACTTAAATATTACATTTTTGGTCACTGAAATAACAGGAGAATCTGTGGTGCATAATTTCTGTTCAGTCCAGTGGGAAGCTCCAAAGAGGAAGGCCAGGATGATCCAGGTCTGCTGCAGGCTAACAGCGAGATGTGAGGTTCAACACGGATCTGACAGAGGAACTGGAAGTATGTCCGAACACAGAGCAGAAGGCCACAGGGTTAAAGGCTAGCACACATACATCTAACTTTCACAACAATAAATAAAACCTGCATCTTCAGGTTAGTTAGCAACAATGAGCATATTGATACTTAAATAGGAAAAACATAATTAATATCATATCAAATCCGGATAAAATAAGTCTTGGTGGAGCAGTGGGGAGAAAAAAAATAGGAAAAATGCTCAAATGAAAAAAAAAAAAAAAAATCAAGTGGCAGATGATGGCTGCATCTACAGTCTTCCTCTGTTTGTCTGCTATAGATTACTCTACAACACTGACCTCTAGTGTCACCAACAAGACCTTAAGATGATTTTACAGAGGAGAATGCTACAAATCCGACACTCTCTAGTTAAGATTATGAATTCAGATTATGTGGCTCTATCTGTTTGTGAATCGTTCTTTTGAATCTTATCAGAGAATCGAAACTGTTGAGTGAGATGATTGACGGGCGTCCGGTCAGCAACTTTAATAGCAGAAATATTACAAATAAAACATCCTGGAAATACATTGTATTATATTATATTATATTTGGGTGACCGTTTTTATGAGCTGAATCATGACTGCAATTAAGACACATAAAATTACAGTAAACACCCTTATTAATAAATACCCTTAGTAGCCTAATAAAGATGAATCTCAGCGACCATCCAAGGTGGCACCTGGATTATTTAAATTATTATTATAGCCAAATAGCATTATATGTAAAGAATATAAATATTAATATATAATTAAACAATCTATCTTAATTTTAAAAACATGAAAACAAAACCTTTACCTTTTTATTTATTTTTTACATTTTTATTGAAGAAAATAGTTTTTGAAACTATTGTTTTATATATATATATATATATATATATATATATATATATATATATATATATATATTATTATTTATAGTTATGTTAATATTATATTATTATAGGCCTTCTAAATAATATAGTTTTGGAAAGAGAGGGTCAGAAAGCATAAATGTCAAGGACTACGCAATGAAGTAACGCGTCTTGATGTAAAATAATCACTGGATTGGATTTTTGACCCAATTCTTGAAACAAACTGTTCAAAAGAATTTTTCAAAATGAGGTCTTCAACTTTAGTTGCATGTGAGTTTGTCCTTAACCTCTTAAGACCCTGCGGCCTCAGATGAGGACATTATAGTTTAGTGAATTTCTCTGAGACTATACATGCCACAGTTTTAAGTCTGGATGTCCTGTACAGAGCACATTCAGGGCTTTTCAGAGATACTAAATGATTGTTCATCATGACCACTCCCTCTCCTTGGTCTTCAGAAATGTCTAATATTAATTTAATGACACTCTTATGGAAATATGATAATATTTTGTAATTATCATTTAAATCTGACAAATTTTTAAACTGTGTGCCATAAATCAACATCTCAGGAAAATGTTATGAAACAGGATGTTGATTTCATACATGTCCTCATATGAGGACACCGGGTCTAGAAGCATGTTTGTCACATTTGGGAGACATAACAAATGAATAGGGAAAGAAAATATATTTCAATATTCCTATGAAATATTATATATTATTATGAAAATCTTGTCAATTATTGCTCCCGTTTTTACACTTTTTTTTCATTAGGGTAGAGTGGGGGGAAACGCCCCCCTACTGTTTTTCCCAAAATAACCACAAGATAAAGTCAAGATAAATTTTTATTGTAACTATGGACTACGTTGACGAGAGTGAAGGGGAAGTTTTCACCGTGAAGCTTACACTGGTGATGTACCAGAGAGAAAACAGATTTCACAGTAAATGTTAGTTTCCAGCAGTAAGAAAAAAAAGTGTTTGAAAGCTTGTTGATTTTGCTGTAAATGTTTAAAGCAAATTGCTTTGTCAGACTGGGGGGCATTTTACCCCACCCATGGGGGTGTTTTGCCCCATAGGTGGGGTAAAATGCCCCACTTGGCACAAATTTAATTTTTGTTAAAAATCAAATAACATGAAAACTCTGGACATTTTTCATACTTGGTTTATAGTTTATGCCATTTTCACAAAAATTATGATAACTTTTCTGAACACATTTAACTTTTGTTTCACTGAAGAAAAAAAAGACACAATCCTTAAGGGGTGCGTTGTCCCCCCACTCTACCTTACATGTTGCCCCAAGAACACATTAATATGCAAATTAGATTTAGTTTATAGATACATTGTATATAATGAGAAAACCCCTTTATGGCCATTTTAAACACATTTTGCATAAAGTAAAATGGCATATCAAATCATTCTGTTATAACATAATGTAGTTGAGGCTCATCTTTATACAAAGTTTGGTAAAAAAAAAAATCCTGAAAACTAAAAATGTATTGGTGATTTTAAAAAATCAATAGTTTTTGCCTATGCATGTTCATTCATGTCTTTTTATTAAAAAAATAAATAAATAAAAATTGAGTCCCGATGTCCTCTTTCTCTCTCTTTTTAAAAAAAATGCTCTAAACAATGTAATGACATCTATCTATCTATCTCTCTCTCTCTCTCTCTCTCTCTCTCTCTATATATATATATATAACAATCCTAAATTTACTTTAGTGTAACGTTTACTTACCGGTAATTACAGTGAATTTTCATAAGGGTTACTTTATAAATACCCATGCTATCTGTTTTGTTTGAGAATAAAAATTGATTATCCGGTTTATATTTTTATAAAGAAATTTAATATGCAATATGTCTAATTTGAGTGATTTAATATTCGTGACGGACAAATATTTATTAGGCTTATATTGATTATGTTATAAGCCACGCCCCGAAATGATTAAACCTATCAAGGTGAAGTGTACAGCTCTGTTACGTCACGCCTCTGATATTAAATAGACCCGCGACGCCTCTGTAAGTCAGTGTCAGTGAGCTTCACTCGGTGCCCGTCTGCTTCAAACATCTCACGGAATAAAGTCCACACTCTCGAGCTCTTCTTTTGGAGCGCTGCGCAATGCAACGGAACCAGTAACTATTCACTGTCCAGCAAAGCGACGTTAATTAAACCGTGTTGCCGGTTATTGTACAATGTGGGCGTGAAGAGGAGGACAGTCATAAGAGCGCGAGTCTCGAGGTGGATAACTTCAACTTTATACAGTGTAAGAACTCACTGGAGCATCGACGCTCTTCAAGGTCAGTCGCATTCTGTACACTCACATAATGAGACATTTTTAATGATATAAATTCAGATGGACTACATTTCAATGTATGAGCTGAGAATTTAAAGTTTAGAATGCACTGTGGTTTCATCAAGACATGTTCTGTATTGTAATGCTGCTTCTGTGCTAGATGCAATTGATGTCAAATATTCATGCAGGTTATGGCTATTTGAGATAGATAAACAAATAAAAGAATATATATATATATATATATATATATATAGATCAGATCAATCAACTGACAAAGCCAAAAGAAAATAAAAGTGATCGAGTCAGAAATTTGAGTTGTCCTTGTGTCCTTTGGATGGTGAACAAGAGTTGGACTGCACATATATATATATATATATATGTATAAAAGTGAATTTTATATACATAGAAAAATGCATTAAATGCAATTAACCTAGTGGTTTAAAGGGTAAAGATGTAAGAATTACAATTAATTAGTTTTTTTTTTTGAAGGCTGCACTGTGATCCTTAAATAGAGTCTTTTTTTAATGATTCTTCTTCTATGCCTGATTTTTTGGTATTCTTACACCAAGTGCATAGAAAAACATGATGAATCATTAACTTTTTTAGTGTTTAGTCTTCACTTTGGCACTATTACTTTATATCTTATATAAATTTGTCATCTCAATGTTGACCAATATATTTGCATCACTGTGTAGTTTAGGATGCATTTGATGACTTGTTCATTTGATTTCACAGCCAACAAATATTCATTTATCCGAGGTACTGAAGAGTTTAAGAATTTATATTTAGGAAAAAGAAAAACATTGTTTAACCACTGTTTTAAATTGGGAGAGCCATGTCCTCTTCATTGCACTGCTGTATTGTTACATCTAAAGATTTGTATGTGATCCTGCGCCACAAAACCAGTCATAAGGGTCAATTTTTTTTTAATTGAGATTTATACATATTCTGAAAGCTGAATAAATAAGCTTTCCATTGATGTATGGTTTGGTAGGACAATATTTGGCCGAGATACAACTATTTGAAAATCTGGAATCTGAGGGTGCAAAAAAAAAAAAAAAATCAAAATATTGAGGAAATTCGCCTTTAAAGTTGTCCAAATGAGGTCCAACTTTATGAAGTCCATATTTATGGTAGGAATTTTACTAAATATCTTCACGGAACATGATCTTTTCTTAATATCCTAATGATTTTTGGCATAAAAGAAAAATAGATTATTTTGACCCATACAATGTATTGTTGGCTATTGCTACAAATATGCCCATGTGACTTATGACTGGTTTTGTGGTCCAGGGTCACATATGGTTTGTTAATAATCATACATGGTTAGATTAAGTTCATAAAAGCTGGTTTTCTCATTTGCCTCCTTGCAGCTGTAGCTATGGTGAACAGCCAGGTTACAGGCGGCGCGTGTGCGTCCAGGTCGTGCGCGGGCTGTGGGGGTCGTATCGCTGACCGTTTCCTGCTCTTCTCCATGGAGCGCTACTGGCACACGCGCTGCCTCAAGTGCTCGTGCTGTCAGGCTCAGCTGGGAGAGATCGGGACCACCTGCTACAGCAAAGGAGGCATGATCCTCTGCAGGACAGACTACATCAGGTCAGACGCAAGCTCCAACACCAAAGAACCTGAGACATTTAGATTCGTTGTGAGAAGTGTTACAGTAGATGTATTTGATCAACTGATATTAGATGACCAAATTAATTGGGCATGATAAGTAGCTTGTTTTAAAACAGTATTTCTGTATGACCCCTCTTAGCTCAGAGGTCATGACCTTCTCAACCACATCTAGCAATTTATTATATTAACATAATCTGTTGAGCTCATTGTAGTAAAACTCTTTAACTAATTTTAATAACTAAAAAAGAAAGAAGTCTAAACCCTGTTACTCTCATTTTCTTCCCTTTTACAAATAATAATAATTCCTAAAATGGTGTCACCCAGGGAGTAACATCATTTGGATCTTTTCTAAAGTATTGTATTGTATTGAGCATAACCCTTCCACTCTGTTACCCACATTTTTGTGAACAAACATGTTTTTTGTGATTCGTGTAAATGTGATTTATAGGTTTATCATTTACTACAAACCAGCATTTGGTCCCAGACTAGCTGTTCCTGCTGAGTTATGGCTTGATTCTACCTAAAATTTCAACCCTGTTACCGTTTACATTTGACCAATTTTTTTAAAATTGGATACGTCTGTTTGATTGTATTATCTACTAAAATTTGATGCGTTTTAACGTTTATTTAGCTGAAAACACACAAAAAGTAAGATTTTCTATCTTATTTTAGTAACAGGGTTAAAATATAGAAAACCACATATAAAATAATCAGAACATACAAACATTTTTGTATATTTCGTTTGACCTCTTAATTTGTACTGCACTAATATAACTTCTACGCACTTAATTTCACTAATCAAGTGCTGTATGGTGTTACTTACATATTTTAAGAAATCGTTAATTGCTACAAAATGTGGGAGCAAATTACAAATGGAAAAACTAATCTTACGCTCTTAAAATACCATGCATGACGTGAGTTAGATTTAACAACTAATAATGAGTGTGAAAAAGGCTTTTAACTCATAGTGCCATGTTTTTTCACCTCCACATTTAGTAGTGACCACATCCGAAATCTTAATTATTATAACAAAGACGCGAGTCGATAATGAGACTGTTTGAGGCAAGAGTCTCCACAGTCATTTGCAATTCAAATAGCCTAGCCAAAGTTGTCTGAAGCTGTAGTTGTCATGCTATGCTGACAAGCATTTTGTTCTTGTGTTGATTTGCATTGGACTCATTTGCATCCACCGGGTGCTGATGATCTCTGCAGATGCATTCTCACATGCTCCCACAGAGAACATCAGAGACGCTGCATGCTGTCTTAGATGCATCACACGGCATCATTTAATGTTAAGCCTGTTGTGTCAACTCTGTGGGAGATTACACTGCTGAAGTCATAACTGTTCTCCTGCAATAAAGCAAAACATGGTTCTACGTGTTTCTTCTACTTCATTTGTGTTTTCTGTGCTTTCCAGGTTGTTTGGGCACACGGGGGCTTGTAGTGCATGTGG
The DNA here is from genome assembly GCF_012432095.1 of Onychostoma macrolepis. Classification (NCBI taxonomy): domain Eukaryota; kingdom Metazoa; phylum Chordata; class Actinopteri; order Cypriniformes; family Cyprinidae; genus Onychostoma; species Onychostoma macrolepis. The sequence goes on from NC_081162.1 coordinate 6,837,136, forward strand.
TCAGTCCATTCCAGCCAGTGAAATGGTCATGCGGGCACAGGGCAACGTCTACCACCTCAAGGTTGGTTATGTGAAGCACAATTATGACAGCATTGTAAAAGTTCACCCAAAAATAAAAAATACTCTCCGTCATGTCTTTCTAAACCTGTATTAAAAAAAGCAGTTTGCTTACCTTTGTGTCTTTTCAAACCTGTTTGACTGACTTCTTGAAACACAAAAAAATTTGTATGGACAACGAGAGAATTTTTTCAAAACATCATCTTTACAGTCTACAGAAGAAAGAAAGTCATACAGGTTTGGACGACATGAGGCAAATGAGGTAAATGGCAGATTTTTCATTTTTTGGCTGTGCTTCCCTTTAACTTGAGTTCTATATTTAATGGGTTTCTAAATAGCAGATGTTCATTAGAGCTGAATTAAACACGTGAATCTTTATTTATTTATTTGTCATATTACAGTATGGTACATTTATTTCTCTGGGCCAAGCCTAGATATCTTACAGCTTCTCATAATAATGTTCCCCTAATGCTAACCTCGTTCAGTCTCGTTCTATTACAATGAAACTGACCTTGGTTGCATGAGGATTAACTCATTAAAAAATAATTTTAAGCACTTAGATGAGGCAGTTAGTTCAGGCTAACCCTGACTAGCAGCTCTGCATACTTTAATAAAACACATGGCTAATAATTAAGCACTTATAACACACCGCAGGGTCAAATTTACTTGATTCTGTCTTTTCTGTTCTAGTGCTTCTCCTGTGCAACGTGCAGAAACCAGTTGGTCCCCGGTGACCGATTCCACTATGTAAACGGCACCATATTTTGTGAGCATGACCGGCCAGGAGCTGCGCTCCTTAATACTCACCTGCAGAGCAACCCAGTGCTACCGGACCAGAAAGTGAGTTTTACTCTTTAAGGTCATATTACAATATGAGTTTGGTCTTTGTCTGCAGTCCATAACTAAAGTGTTTTCAAAGAGCATAAACATGCAGTTTAACTAATCTTATGTCTTGTAGGTTTGCTGAAGGACTCCCCGTCTTCTTCGTCCCTTCCTATTCTCCTCTCTCGGTTTACCCTCCAGTGTCCTTCTCATCACAGCTCTTCACTGACATCCTCCAGACACTCCTCCTTTGATGCACTTATGTTTTCACAGACTTAAATGAAAAAGTATCTTTGAGTGGGAGAACGAGTTTGGGCTGAGAGCGATGGAAGCATTTCTTTATATCTGACTTCATATCAAACTGTGTGGGGGATTCTGCAGTATCTCTCATTGTGGCTTTCTCGCCCCCTGAAAACAGAAGTGACTTCTGTTTTCTCACAGGATATCCTGCCTTTCTCACATCTAACCTCAGAGAGAAGGCTTCAGCTGAAAGCAATGTGTGCTTTTTCGAGTCAAGATGAAACTGCCTTCACAACCCGTTTTTGACATATATCCGATTTAAAAAGGATATTTAATCATGAACAAATGCATCAAGAATTGTTTGGAACTTGAAAAGTGGCATTACATAAGAGAGACTGGTGATGTCAGCCTAAAAGGGTGAAAGTTATTACATTTTGTTGAATTTTTCTGTTGCCTTTTTTTAATTTGAAAAGATGTGTACTGATAAACCATGCACACTAAAGGTGTGGTCACATCGGTTTTGCTGTAAAAATATCTGTTGTCAATACTGTAGCAGTGTATTAAGCACAGCTCACACTTGAATCACTTTCAAACCATTTCCAATTGTGGTGAATTTGCGTGACCAATTCGAACATGAGCGAAGTCTGTGTAGAAACTATTTCAACCTCATGCAAAATTGTAACCTACTGATCCTTCGCAAAGAGCTTGTTTCACAGGCGATCTGACCAATCATAACACTGAATCTGCCATCTTGTCTGACAAACATATCAGACAGGGCTGCATTTCCCAAAAGCATCGTAAGCTTCGGTATATCGTAGACCCATTGAAACCAGTGGAGCTACGATCAACTTAGGCTTATGATACTTTTGGGAAACGCAGCCCAGGAGAGTAGATTAACTTCAGTAGACTCAAATTTGAGAAATGGTGTGTATTGACGTCTTTCCGCGGTTTAAATAAAATACGTTCTGATGTTCATTCATGTTTATTTCATGCTTTAAATAAATATGAAAAGACGATCACTTCACGTGCCGCTTGAACTGAGGCAATCTCTCGCGACACATTAAAGAGCCACAAAATGGTATTTATTGTTTTAATTTCTTTAAAAAATTATTCAATTTGAAAGCTGAGACCTTGTTTCATACCAGAAGTAACCTGCTCTGTCTTGTCTGTCAGTGCGATGTCAGTTTTCTCTTTGTCTCTTGAGTGGGTTGGACATAGCAACAGTAACCAAGGTGGGCGGGTTTTTGTGAAGGGTCAAATGCCAAACAACTGGATTTCGCCCACAAATTTGCAACAAGAAGTAAATGTGACACACTTTAACATCAGAAAAGTGCATTTAGAAAGTAAATGGGGTCGGTTTTGAATTCATGTTGACTAACGTCAAAAACAGAATATCTTCGTACATCGTTTGGGGTGTAGAATTGTAAATATGTTTTTATACCAGTACTCTCTGTAACGGTTGAATTATCTGCTCAACATGTGATGTCTATTTAAGGAGCAATTATCCAATAAATGGGAAAACAACAAAACCCAGCCGCCAAGAATGAATTTGTTGTCCCTTTTTACCATCCAGATTTCACTGTTCATTGTTTATTACTGTTTTTCTGCTAGTTATTAGCTTTACTCTCAGCGGTGCAAACCTGATTACCCAGAGGGTTAGTATGAATAGGGCTTGAGCTCGGACCATTACAGAAGCAATTAAATGTGAGCGTGGAGTGTGTAAGTTCATTGTGAGTGTCGTATCTGTGCTGCTATTGCACTGGGGAGGCTGAACTCTGCTCTGATCCCGTGTTTGAATTTAATAAGGACTAATCTGCCGCCTAGTTAATTAAGAGGCAGTCGCTCCTTTCCATTCGCTGCCTCAAAACAATCACACACGTTAAATGTTTACCATGTCGCAATTAAAGTACACAGCACAACTTTTTCACCCCCTCTCCTTTCCCACAACCTCCTGCCCTTGAGTAAGCCACCTCTAAACTAGTGGGAAATTGCTCTTCTTTTAAATTTAGAGACAAGTAATTGACACACACACACACACATATATATATATATATATTTCCCCAAGGATTTGTTTTTTCAATAGTAATTCTACAGGTTTTTGCAATTAAAGGACAAAAAGTTGATAACCAATAAATTACTAACCAAATTTTTGTAGTTATCTTATTATTTTGTATGTATATTTGTTTTAAGAGAAAACCTACTCTGCATTAATTTCTTGTTTTATATGCATTAATTTAATGTCTCATGCATGGCAACAAAAAGCACCATGAAATTCATAAGGACTTGTAGGAAAGATGCAGCGATACGGTCTTTAAATTAGCTCCAAAAATGGCACCTTAATGCGCTTAGTTATAAAAAAGCATCCCTGATGTCAGTGTAGGTGCTGATACTGCATCAATTATTTATTTCACATTCGATTGAAAAGCATCAGGCAAATTCATTAACGTATGCAAATGATCACAATTGCAATTATCTTCATATCTTGATAAGTAAGGAAATCAAAACCTCGGCACAATTTGAATCCCACCGTGCCTCAACTTACACTCTGCATTCAAACCAATCAAGCTTCATCTGCATATTCCTAATTAACCACGCATATTCACATGCCAATTAGAGGGTCTGAGGAAGAAAAAAAAGCCTCTTAGTCAACAGGCATTATCCTCTATCAGAAAAGTTTGCAGGTGTATGAATTGCTATGCTGCTTCTGTCATGGAAAAAGTGTTTATACTCACTAATTAATCATATTAACACATGCAAATGAGTGTAATTGCCTGAGTTTCCATGCCTCACGCTGTGAAAAAGTGGGAAAGAGAAGAGTGTGGATATTTGTACTAGCTAACAACTTAGAACATTTAGAAACGCTTTGTTTTCCTCTCACAATTTCTGTATCTAAATGTCACACGGCCGGTGTCTTCAATTTCAAAACATTCACTTATTCAGCCTTTTCACCACTTTCCGATGCTTCCTGTCATTTCGCCAAGTGCAACATGCTCTCAAAAATGTTTTTGTTGGTCCTAGAACAACATTCTATCAACCAATCAGATTTTGAGGTTAGGGTTAGGGAATGAGGTAAAATGCTTTTTATATATCACATTCATATCATCAATATATGTCCCTTTCATTTTAGTTAAGGGTTTTGGATAGAGTTAAGAACAAGTATTTTGAACAATTGTAGGTTTATAAAATTGCTTCAGGAACAACAAAGAGAACAGGCATAATCATGGTATAATAATAACCATCAGTGCTGGATAGTAACTGATTACATGTAATCTGGATTATGTAATCAGATTGCAAAAATTAAGTACTTGTAATTAAATTATATTGCATTTTTAAATACTTGTAATCAGACTACAGTTATGTTTTTGATTACATGATTACACATTATTAACACAATAGCATTACTCATAATTTATTGATTCTCCTTATCCTTTTTCATCTTATACATTTCCTCTCTAAAGTAGCCCATGGCTTATATATTTGCTTTCTCTTTGTATTTTTATATCAGTATGGTGTAAGATTATCCTATTTAAATCAATGTGATAAACGAGTTAGGTCAAAAGTGATCTAAAAGAAAGTCTGATTACATTACCAAAAATCTGTAATGTAATGGATTACGTTATGGGATTTCGGCTGCAACCATAGAGAGGACAGGAAATGACACCATCTGCACGAGCACCATGATTCAACTTGGGAAATCAATTGAAATTCACTTCAGTTGACAGAATTTATTTATTTGGAACACCCTGTAACATCATCAAACAGATGAAACTTGAGTCAGACCTATTAGAGAAGTTTAAGTATGATGACACAAAACTTCTGTAAATTAATAATACATGATCTGTAATATGTTTGAGCAATATATGTGTGTATATAATACATCCATGTGTATTCATATAATAGTATTAATTCACTATAAATTGTCTTATTTGAAAGTGCTTTTGAAAAAGTCTTTTGCAATGTCTGATGTGTTTTTGCTTATTTATCAATAATTGTGGTAGTTTCAATGTAATCACATTTCTCCCCTGCTGAAAAAAACAATAGAACCCTGCCCAAAACACAATAGAAAATGTAATGGATTTAATGGGAATTGTATTGGTTTTAATGGAAACTATAATGGTGTCTACTGGTATGTGATGGATTCTATTGGTGGGATGTTAAATCCTATGGAAAAATGCCCAAAACACACTACAAAGAGGAATTTTGTAAGGGTTTTACTGGAAAAAGCTAATGGTTTATAATGGTATTTTGATGGAAATCATTAGAATTTCTGTGATGGTTTCTATTGTGCTTCTATTGTTTTTTTCTATTGTATTGTTTTTTGTTGTTTTTTAAAGGGTCACACACTTTATACCGGCAAACATCCATGTGCAAAACACACCTAATATTAATTAAACTCATTTTCCCTCCTTTCTTTTACTCTGACTTATTTCTTATATTAAATACTGGAGTGATGTGCAATGAGTAGTTAAATTTCCCTATAGGCTACAATTCCTGTGAAGTAATGTATCAGTGTTCCCTTATTCTCTTTTTCCTTTTTCTCTTCTTTTGGCTACACAGGACATTAGCTGAGTCAGATTGTACATGCTAACCACTAACACACATCGCCAACAAATCTTTTAGCATTCATCTTTTGACCCTTTGACCTTGATTTGTTATTAATAGTATGTAGAGGGTGAGAAATAATGCAGAAATCGGAATTGATGTGAAAATTCACATCCACTGCATAAATAAGTGCTGCAAGGATGACATACTGTAGGACAACCTGTAATTTAGCATCACTCTGTTCCCTTGACTAAAACCCATTAAGATTTTTCCACTGGCTTTTGGATTTATTGCAGAAAATAAGCTCTAAGATTCTTACTCATTTTTTTCATCATGTTAATCAAGAACACAACTTATATGAGTTCTGAAGCCTAAATAAATCTGAGGTAAAAATCTAAAGTTATTACAGTATGTATTAGCATGCATGCTAACTGCTTAGCTCTGCATTTTCTTTTTTTAAGCAGTGTGTGAGCAGGAAGTTATGCGAGCTAAACTCACACCGCATGAGCCTCATAGCACGATGTTCAGCCACAGCCTTGCCAAACCTCAGCGCATTCTCTTTTTTGGTCTTTCTGCCACTTTTATTGATATTGATAGTATAGACAGGACAGATTATGATGCAGAAATGCAAACTAACATGAGCAGCACTCAAACTTACGTCATTAGCCTCATAGCATTGTTGGAGCATGCATGCTAACCCCTAAGCCTCAGAGTAGAGGTCTGTATGATTTTTTATTAAAATTAGTCCCCCTCCTGCTAAAAATAAGTTATATTTCTTTCTGCCCTATCTTTTACATGTTGACAGAGTCTCACAAATTCTCTCGCTTTTCCTGCGCACACACATTGGAACATGCATGCTAACCGCTAGTATTTTGTTTTTGGCATGTTTATTGCTATTGATAGTTAAAACCAGGGAACAGGAATGGAGGTGAGCTGAACTCAAAGCACACCACAGCTCGCTGAACGCGATAGGCCGCGGCTCTGGCAGATATCAGAGCACTCAATAGACTTGTGGTTTTGGTCTCCATCTCTCTGAGTCTCAACGTTTTGACAAAACAACGCTCACATCAGACTCTCTGCTTCGTGATCCTACACGTAATATCAACTCATTAGACTTTCATATAACAGGAGGGTGCGGTCGGTTGTCGCGAGCTCCCTCAGGTCTCCATCAGATCGCTTTCTAGAACATGTCTCTTCAGTGTTAGCTAGTAATGAGCCACTTGTGCAGTGAATCAGTAGGGCCTCTGCGACAGAGAGACAGACTTGACAACTGTGAACTTCCTAGAGCAGAGAATGTCAGAGAAGGAGAGAGGCAGGGTGAAAAAAAGCAGGCTCCTCGGCCAATCAGAGCGCTTTGAATAATTAAGGCGATCGGCTTAATTAGCTCAATTACGTTAATTTGACCACGGAACATGGCCATATGGTGAAAGGAAACAAAAGAGGGGGGAACTAATTAAAAGTAAAATAATGAGGATTTTAATTAAGCTTTTCCCCAGACGTCAGTGAGAGGGGATCTGGTGCAGGAGAGAGTAATTAAAGTAGTGTAGCGCTGGCAACATTTCTCTCTCTCTCTTTCTCCTACTTCTCTTTCTCTCCCTCACTTTTTCACTCACTCTCTCAGAACTGTGAGGGCTCAATCGGTCTAATTAAATCTGTAAATAAATTAGCTACATGGAAGCCTGCTTGAGTTGACACCCCACCCCCAACACAAACACTCACCCACACGCCTCTCCTATCTTTATCTCCATAGCATGACTTGCGGCTGGGGCGGAGGTCTACCTCAGATTAGTTTCTGACTAAATATTGCTCGCCAAAGTTGTGGAAGCTTTGTGCGTTGTGTATTTTACGTGAAGAGCTCCACTACCGTTGTTCTCACCTCTTTAGTTTCCATCAAAACACCAGTAAAACCATGGAAACTTGCTGTTAATGACCACTGTTGTCAAAAAAACTAAATTGAAATGGCTTTTTGAAAGAGATGCCATACTCATTTACTATGGTTTTACAGCATTACCTGTGGTAATTTGGAGTAAAGAAGGGTTAATATGGTACATTTTCTTAGGATGTGATTACACAAGGAAATATGTATTTTTCCTTTTCCTCATAACTATGTCAGCTTTCTTTTCTCAAATATGTTTGTATTTCCTGCCCCTAATTTGCAATCCAGGTTCACTGAGAAAAACGTGCCTGTGGCAATATTTCTGAAAAATGCTATTTTGCGAAACTTTCAAAGCGAATTGTCCAGTGAGTGGCTGCAAAAGCATGTTCAGTTTTATCTGAAACAGATGAATGTGAATGTGGCAATGTTTTATTATATTTGTTGATGTATGTATCACAGTAGTTCGTAACTGAAATGTCCGGTTATTGGAATTAAAAGGCTACTGATAGTATTAACAAAAGCAATGCGAGATAAAAACACATTAGCTTGAAGCAACCATGTAGTTTTAGCTTGCTTCTATAAGTCTTTAAACATTTTTATCCTAACTTGTGTTTCACAGGATTCGTACATTGTAAATGCAATGCTGTACCAGGTGCACTACCGAGCAATTTTACCACATCAGAAAAACCATATATGGAGCTGGTTTTGTGTTATAAATGTCAAAATACAAATCATGCACTATTGTAAAAGTGTTTTGAGGTCATAATATAGTATTGTGCAAGGAAATGCATAAAAATAAATCTTTATTAATTAACAAAATCTGTCTGGTAAACGTGAAATCTTTCACCCTTACACAAAATTTCGTAGAGCTTCCTATTGAAATGACCGGATTTACTTTAAGTTTACTGCTCCTGTATTGTTGTTTGGATAATTTTCACATGTGAAATCCAAGCATTTCAATAGAAATCCACAAGATCTGAATTTTTGCTTAATTGTGAAAGATTTCCCCACAAACATTTTGCAACAAGTTCATGCTGATTATGTAGATTTGTCACATTGACCAAAGAAAGCTGTCTGGTTTGAAAGCAACTTGTGTGAGCTGTGCTTCATACATTACTATGCTATTGGCAATGTACCTTTGTGGCCAGCAAAAGTTCACTAATGTGACCATACCTTAAGCCTTGAACCCGTGACACACAAATATCCAATGATTGTCGTTCATCTGCTTTTATATCTGAGCTCATTTGAACCAGAGCCACAGGCTTCCACAGGCACAACATCAGACACAACACAAAGCCCTTAATATTGCCCATGCTGCTCTGCTCATCGGTTTCTGTTCCTGTTAAAAGAGTCCACCCGCAGGTCCGCTCGCCATGTCGGACTGAACCGTTCCTTTAAGGGCTGATTTGCCTGTAATATCTCATTACACCAGACCTTGATCACGTCCTCTCTTCTTCTGCGTGCCCCCAGCCCCCAATCTTTTTTACTCACATTGATGGCACATTTTTAATTAGAAAATGCATTCAGACTGACAACAAAGTGATTTGCATATTAAATTAACAGCTACTTACATTCCATGGTGCCTGGCAGAGGAGCCAGTTACAAAGAGTGTGCGAAAAAATTGTGTACCCAGACTGCTATATAACAACCTTTCATGTACCTTTCATTTGCATGCATCCCCAAATATAAATTTAAATCCATACACTGGTGTGACAACTGAATCAACCCATACAGAAAGGTAATATATTCACATATATGTGAAGCACTGTTAAATATATTGAAATATATTTTGAAAATATATTGAAAAAATACATATAATGCTCATGTTGCGTGTGTGTGTGTGTGTGTGTTTACATAGGCTATTTGTGAAACTATATTCATGCCTCATATGAATTTTTAATCAATGTGTTTTTGCAATGCAGCAATGCATTTTGTTTCTACACTACGTTTACCATTTTTAAAGCTATTATATTATATTATATTATATTATAGATCCCATATTCTCATTCAATTTAGGCCTACTGTCCACTTAAACAATGTTATCAAGTTTCAGGACAATTTCCTAATTTTATGTACTATTATGTAAATGCTGCGTAACTTTCATGTGTTTGATGGGCGCGCGCGTTGAACATTCAAGGCGCATTTAAACTGGAGTGGAGGGAGTTACCATGGAAACGGGGCGGCAGCTCAGCTGACAAGTAGCATAAAAACTCCGTCTCACTGTTGTTTTTACTGCTTTCAGGTAAGTTAAATTAAATTACTAAAATTACACAAATAATACATACAACTGTTCCTGACACTTTCTTACATGTAATTGACATGCTTCTGTTGAATATTTACTTTACAGAAATGGTTCAGTGTCATCGGAAAAAGTCTGTTAGCATCACAACCGTCAGCTAACTATAGAGGCTAACAATAAGAGCTAAGCTAGCTATATATTTGAGCCCTTATTTATGAAAGTTTGGGATTTTAATGACATATTATGTGTAGATGAGTAATTTTTATAGCTTTGTAAATGTTTTGCTGTCGATTTGTTAATGGATGAATTGAAATAAGCTAATTAATTTCACCTAAAAGTATGCACTGTACTGTTAATCCACTTACATGAACTAAAATGGGCGGAAACTATTCCAAAGAAATATTGATAAGAATTGTACCGTGATTTCAGGAGTGTCAGAAAAAAAAAAACCTCTAACAGAGATATATGAAACACCGGTGATCTGAGAAAGCTTGTAGAGAATGGGAACCTACATCACGCCGCGTCGGATTCCGCCATGTTTTAGGTCACGCTCAGGAGCACACAGCATAAACAAATGCAAATCACCCCAGAAAAAGCCGACCGTTTTACATGAATATTTTTTGAAAAACATCTTACATACGCTTAGAATAAAATGGACTAATATGTAAATCTCTTTAAATAATAATAATTAAAAAAAAAAAAATCGCTCTTTTGTTTGTCTGAGAGGCTGCAAATATTCATTACTATTCAATCTCCTTCACTACAGTGGCTATATAGGCTAACTGATAAAACACTTATGACAATTAGCCATGGTTTTACTATAGTAAACGTGTAGCGACCGTGTTTTTGGTGTATGTATTACCATTCATATAACCACAATCTTATTAAATACCATGGATAATAGTTAGAGTAGCAAAACCATGGCTAATTTTGTAAGGGGAGAATACACTATATCTCAAACTAAACTAGCTAGATCTCAAACAGTGGATCATTGTTATCGTCATATTGCCCGGTAAAACTGCTCAGTGTTAAGAGTTAAGCCATTATAGACGTAACAGAACTTGAAGCTGCTTTGAAACAATGTGTATTGTGGATGCTATGCAAATAAATACATTGACTTGACCGAACCAAGTTGAAGACTCCTACTAGCGATGCCGAACAACGATGCGAGCGCTCAAATAAATCAATGATCGAAACTTAATCTGTACAAAAAGTGGCCGGGTATTAACGAGCTGCCGCAAATAACATTTCTATATATGAAATGTCTTCTATTTGTGGTGTGTGAGGGCTTACAGTTTAATGCAAATCACTGTATCTATAATATATTAAATCTACAGAGATGAATTATAAAGCCACATTTTATTTTAGATGTTAACCATACCGAGTTTCAGTTTAATTTTCATCCGAGTTCCATAGTGAATGTTGACATATTTAATGTTTATATGATTCAACTTAGATCGCGTTGGAATGATCAATTGCCATAGCCCTTATCATCAATGTCTGCAGGTAAAACTCTGCTTTTTCGGCTTTCTAACGTTTTTCACAACGGCCGTGCAAAGGGATATGGCAATTGATGATACAGTAAGCCTTAACCACTGCAACGCAATCTTAAGTAGAATAATATAAACATTAAATAATATAAAACGTCTACATTCACTACCACTCAGTCTCCGCTGTAGCTCCCGTGACCTAAATTCCCAGAATGCATTGCCGCTGTGACGACACATTCCCAGACTCAAATAAGTTCATATGCATTTTTCACAATATATAACATCATGCATCTTTAAAACCTAAAAACGTAAATTCTCTTTTCTTAAGATTTTTTTGTATCTTCCTCTGCTGTAGTTTATTTCTAATAAATATGACATTGTATATTACATAATGTTGGCTCTGTGACAGATTGTTTATGTTCCTATATTTTTCCATGCTGATGGCTGTGCAGCAGAGTTGGAGGGGACCTCTTATCAAAGAACATCTCCAAGGCACTATGAACCATCTGACTAGTAAGTAAAACCCTCAAACATTCAAAAGTTTATCATATATTTAAAAAAAAAAATCAAATAAATATCAAATATTTTTTTAGTCCTGTATGTCTTAGAAAGCCATCCTGTTTAACACTGCATGAGGACACTGCAACCTACAGAGGGGTACAACATAATTCAAAACGAGACACAGATGATAATAAAAAAGTGCTTTGAAATGAAAATTAATAATGGTAAGACAGAACCGAGAACCGTGAGTGCCTCACTTCAAAGTGAAACAGTCTGTAATGGTCATCATCTGCCATACCAGATGGACAGTGAAGGTGGGAATTAGAAGTAAGATTTTCTAAACTTTAAATGTAGTAAAGTGTTTGTTCAAGTAGACTTTGTTGCTTGTGGAAACCTCACACAAGCCTGAAAGGTGCTTAAAACTTAAAATCTTAATTGCACTCTTGAAAACTGTTCACCAAAACTGAATTTCAGTCCGGCAGAATTTTCTGCACACTTCACCACCAAGATCAAAATGAGTGTTGTGAATGTAAAAGCTTCACATCACGTTTATAACAATCATTGTTAATATTTGAATTGTATTTCAGGGCTGTTCGTGAAGACAGACAATCAAGAGATGTTGTGACAAGCTGGACAGAATTCAGCTCCAGATCTACCCTCCACACCAGACTTCTCACTCGCAAGGATTGCTTTCTAATAGCATATTATTTGTTCTCTTCAGGGTTAGGTGCATGCAGATGTTACTTGATTTTAGATATAATGAAAACTATATATATATATAACAGTCACGGCCAAAAATATCAGCACGCTTGGTAAATATGATCAAAGAAGGCTGTGAAAATTAATCTGCATTGTTAATCCTTTTGATCTTTTATTAAAAAAAATCACAAAAATCTAACCTTTCACTGGAGAATAAGAATTTAAAATGGGGGGAAATAAATGTTTTTCCTCTAATACACATGGGCCACAATTAACGGCACCCTTTTATTCAATACTTTTTGAAACCTCCATTTGCCAGTTTAACAGCTCTAAATGTTCTCCTATAATGGCTGATGAGGTTAGAGAACACCTGACAAGAGATCAGAGACCATTCCTTCATCCAGAATCACTCCAGACCCTTTAGATTCCCAGCTCCATGTCGGTGCTTCTTCTCTTCAGTTCACTCATTATCTACAGGGTTCAGGTCAGAGGACTGGAATGGCCAGCAGAAGCTTGGTTTTGTGCTCAGTGACCCATTTTTGTGTTGTTTTTGAGGTTTGTGTTTGGATTATTGTACGGTTGGAAGAAACATGGCCCATTATAAGATTTCTAACAGAGTCAGTCACTTATTGATTTTTTATCTGTTGGTATTTGATAGAATCCATGATGCCATGTGTCTAAACAAGATGTCCAGGACCTCCAGCAGAAATATAGACCCACAACATCAAAAATACAGCAGTATATTTCAGCAGTGTTTGCTACTAAAAAGCTGACCATAGAAGCCAGTCCCATTTGAAGTTCCAGTCGTGTCTGATAACTGAATATGCTGGAGTTTGTTTTTGGATGAGCGAGGAGAATTTTTCTTGAAACCCTCCCAAACAACATGTGGTGATGTAGGTGCTGTTTGACAATTTTTTTTTAAGGCTTTCTGACCCCGAGACTATTTTCTATTAGACTCAATTAACTATTTTCTGCAATTCTCCAGCTGTGGTCCTTGAAGAGTCTTTAGCCGCTCAAACTCTCCTTCTCACTGTGCATTAGGACGATATAGACACACGTCCTCTTCCAGGCAGTTTCGTAACATTTTATGTTGATTGGAAATTCTTAATTATTGCCCTGATGGTGGAAATGGGAATTTTCACTGCTCTAGCTCCTTTCTTAAAGCCACTTCACTAATTTGTGAAGCTCAATTATCTTTTGCTGCTCATCAGAAATATATTCTTTGATTTTTCTCATTGTGATGGATGATTGGGAATTTGTTTTCCCTCCTATTTATATTTCATAAGCTTTCAGAATTTTGTTAAATATATTTTTAATATATATTTAAAAATATATTTACATATATTGTATAATATATATTTTTGTGTACAGAAATGTAATATGTTAACAAATATTATAAATTAATATATGGACATATATTGCAAATTAATATATTTACATAGTCTGGTATCTAAATGTATTTACATATAAAGGAAATAAATATATGTAAATATCTCCGATAAAAATATATTTAATATATGTGAAAAATATTAAAAGCGGCCAAAATCAAATATTTAAATATATTTTAATATATATTTCAAAATATATTTACATATATTGTATAAAATATATTTTCTTCTATTTTAATTTAAGATATTTGAATATATCAAATATATATTTATTAAAATATATTTCAATCTATGTGACTTCTGTATGGGAATATTCAAGTATTCCAAATTAAACGTAAAATCGAAGAAAATTGAAATTTTAGCCCTTAATGGTTACATCCCTGATTTTATGTGAATGAAATCTGCAATGGAAATGCCCCTCTCTTCATCTATCTTCACAAATTTTCCCAAGTTACATCAACTTATCAAGCCCAGTATTTTTATATCGCCCATATTTTTCTCCCACTTCCCTCCTGATTCCAGATAGGACAGTTTACAGTGATAGTGGCAGTGTTGTGTCGGTTTGAGGGCTCAGGAGAGCCCTGTTCTGGTCTCGTTCCCCTCAGGGAAGCCAGATGCTGCTATTTGCCCCAGAGACTGCAATGTAACAGAGGACCCTGACTAAATAAAAAACATTAACAGCGACTACACGGCGAACAAAGATTGGCTGCTTCAAAATGCTCCCCAGTATCACGTCTTGATTAGGATGTTGTTGATGCAGACTCAAGACTGTCAGGAGAGCTTGACACAGAGCGACATCCCCTACCCTCTCCCCTGTGAGGGAAGTAAACAAGAAAAATAATTAGACATGCTGGCATTAATAAACAATTATATATGGTATATTAAAGCAGTAAGTCATTTAAGGGTGCTTTACAGTGATTTTACCACAAGTAAGGGGTGTGCTTGGGAATAAACTTGAACCATGGTACAATCACTGTATTACATGCTGTTGAGTTGCTTTTATAAATTCCCAGCTGACCACTGATAAAAGATTAATTGATATGTTCAATTAATGCCATATTTTTATTATATTATATTATGGTTTTCAATTATTTTAAATATATATATTATTAATATTATAGATATTTAATAGTATTTTACACAAATACATGTGTATGTGTGTGTAAATTACTATTAGATATCTATAATATAATATTAATATAATATTATTAAGATTTAATTATTAGTGCATGTGCAAATTACTATTAAATAGCTGTAATATTATTATTATTATTATATTAATAAGAATTAATTATTGGTGTGTGTGTGTGTGTGTGTGTGTGTATGTGCACACACACACACACACACACACACACACACTAATAATGAATTCTTATTAATGTAATAATAATAATACGATTATATTAATATATTAGAATGAAACACACTTTCATTCTCTCTCTTCATGTTATTACAATTAAACATTTTAATAATAAAAATATAACATATAATTTTTCATATTATTATTATTTATTTTTTATGTATTTTTAATGTAGTTTTTTTTCTGGTTTAATTTCAATTCATTACAACTTTATCATCCTAACAATTTGAGTTTGAAGCTGTATTGATTTATGTGCTATTTAACGTATTCACTTTAATGAAATTTAATCAGATTCTGTAATTCTGTTTTATTAAGGAAGGCATATCTTTTGTGTTCACATGTTAATGACCAAAGTATTACAGTCATTCTTCGTCTTGGTTCATGACAGATCCAGTCGGTCAGATGTTACTGAGGTCCTCATGTATCTAGGGCATGTGAAAGTGGATACTTTGATTGTAAAGGACTCTAATTTCTGTCCTCTTGCATGCATTGCACTTTTTCGCTTTCATTCTCTCTCTCTCCATCTATCTATATCCCCCCACAGCCCAGGTGGGTTTGACTGTTCATTAGCACCCTGTGAAGAGGAACAGATGCAGATAGAAACACCTTCACACAAACACATGCAGACTGACATCAGTAGCAGAGCACACAATTAAAGTTTCAAGACACTGAATATCCCCAGGATTTAGATCACAATTAGAAGACATTTCTTTTAGTGTCTTTTTTTCTTTCTCTCACTCTTTGTCTGAGCTCTCAGAGTTCTGTGATTAATCCAGATGTAGTTCATAAGAAAAGTCAACCCATGTATGATATTCCTTCATACGTGAAACACATAAGGAGATATTATGGTGGATGTTCATGCTGCTCTTTTCCAAACAATGAATGAATTTTGTGCTATAATACTATTTTTTACAGTTGACATTTTGTATACAAGACTAATACAAGTTCTGAAGCCACAAGAATGGCAATTTCACTTCATAAACTAATTATTTAGTCATTATTAATTATCTATAATAATGAATAATGATTTTCAGTTTGTTCTTCACCACACAGGTGATTTATGAGTTTTCTCAACTTATTTTTGTGGGAGATTCTCAAATTTTTGTTGTATAAACTTAAAACGACAAGTTGAGAAAACTCAAAAATCTGCTGAAGCTGGTTGCCTCAAAATTTTAAGTTGGCTCAACTTTTTTTTTTTACAGTTTAGGCTATACGTAATACATTTATTTAAAATTTCCAATTTTAGTTCTTGCAATTTAGTGCTTCAAATGCATTTAGGATGATTTCAATGCTTTCAAAATGGAAAAAAAGGCAGTGTGAACATTCTTCAAAATATCTTCTGTTTTTAGAAGGAAGGAAGAAAAAGAGGGGAATAAAACAAAGGTGAAAAAGGGAAAGAGAAAGAAAGAAAAGGGAAAAATAAAAGAAGAAAATGAAAGAAAAAACAAAGAAAGAAAAGAAAAGAAACAAAGAGGTTTGGAAGGACAGAGTGAGTAAATGATGACCGCATCTCCATTTCTGGGTGAACTGTCCCTTTAAGAGCTTTAGTGCTTTTGTATTGCTCACTTTGGTAAGTTTTGTTAGATGCTCTGCTGTCAATGTGAATCAATATCTGGTAGTTAAATGTCAGTTGGTTTGGCATTTGAGAGACTGATATCTTTCACAAAAAGGGGAAAAGATGAGCGAGGCCTTCCTGTGGCCTCTGAACTCTCAGTCACGGCTCTTGCTGAGGTGTTCACAGGTGCGTCTGACACAGACGGGGTGTATCTGAAACAGACAGGAGTAAAAAGCCAAGAGGCAAGGGGTGCTGCGAGAAAGCGGACAGACTCAGATGAGATAAGCCTGAGCTACAGCCTTACACTCGCTACGGCTAACCTGGAAATGGCAGGGCTGGAGTGAGTCCTGAAAACTGTGTGTGTGTGTGTGTGTGTGCGCGTGAAATGTGTGTATGTAAATGCCAGTACAGCTCCTCTGAGGGAGCCCCACCTTACTGAACCACAGCGCATCTCTCTCGTTATCATCCTTCACACACCTGCTCACACAGACAATAGTGGCAGTGTGTGTGTGTGTTGATGGAAGAAACAAGAAGTGATCAAGCAAGGTCAGGAGAATCTCCATCCTAAGTGCGTTGGGCTCACCTGCTCTTCATCTTTCTAAACAGTCAAACTGTGGTTTGTTTATTCATTCAGTGTGTGTGTGTGCAATTGATAAACAGTAACTTCGGTATCTCTGTTCTTGATCTTTTTGGTTTTCAGCTTTCGGTATGCATCTGACCTCAGCGATTGTGCTCGTGAACGTGCGTGTTTGTGCAGCCTGTGTCGATTATTTCAGTAAAGTGCTGTTGAAGACCTGAAACATGCTCCCTTGCAGTCTGTGAGGGCCCATAAAGGACAAATAATAGATATAAATAAAGGGATAAAAAAAATTGAGATTTGAGTAAAAATAATATTTTCAATGCTTTGCTTTCTCTCACACGTTTTGTGAAATGAAAATTTTGAAAAGGAACACACATTTTTGAGTTCTTTTTAAGGAAATGCAAATTTGTCAGTGAAACACAAAACGCTTGTGAGTGAGCGGGAAGTTTCTCAGTGGAACCCAAAAGTTTGGAGTTCTTTATAAGTGAATGCAAAGTTTTTTTCTGGGAAATGCAAAGATTTTGCAAGAGAACGCAACATTTGTGGCGGAACGCAAAACTTTTAAGCACTAAACTGAAAATGTTTCTTTTTCCTCCCATCTCATAGTTTTCCATCAGCGTGTTACTTTAGGGGCTCCGTAGAATGTAAATAATTTGGGATGGAAATTTATAATACACAGACAAACTACTTTACTAAAAGTAATCTGTCTTCACTGACTATGACAATTCAAACAATCTACAGTTGTCAATACAGTATACTACACTTCATTAACCTCCAGGTTAACCTGTGACATTTTTATCAGCTGTTTGGACTCATTCTGACGGCACCCATTCACTGCACTGACGTA
The DNA here is from genome assembly GCF_012432095.1 of Onychostoma macrolepis. Lineage (NCBI taxonomy): Eukaryota > Metazoa > Chordata > Actinopteri > Cypriniformes > Cyprinidae > Onychostoma > Onychostoma macrolepis. Next base: position 6,855,332 of record NC_081162.1, read on the forward strand.
ATGTTAAATTCCTCTGAATCTGTTCCCATTAAGAAACAAACTCATATACATCTTGGATGGCCTGAGTGTGAGGAAATGTTTGGATGAACTATTCCTTTAATCATATGACTGTGTGTCCACCAAAGTGTTTTTTAGCCAGCTGAAAACACCTAGCTGTGAGAGCGCTTCTGCAGTGCAGTGCTTTCAGTTGAGATGCTGAGGTTGCTATGATATGGAATATCTTTCGAAATAATATGGCAGACGCATCGCAAATAAAATGTTTCACTAAGCATTATTTTTCATAACAATATTGTAGTAGTCGGGGAATTCCAAATGTTAAAGACATGAATATTCAGAGACAAGCAATATTAACTTATCCATTGTTTTCAGTCAAAGTACAAGCAGGGTGTGACAGTCGGTGAGGTATTAGTCCCGCCCCTCCTCTACTGTGATTGGACGGCTGGGTAAAAAGTGACAGTGATCAGCGCTGCGTTTTACCCAAAGTTGAACATTCCGCTGAGACACGCTCCGCATGCTCCTGCCGTTTTAAAAACCATTTCAACTTGCTACTCAAAATATCCTTTGGACCCTTTCTTGACCATGTGCAGGCCATTGCAAAAACTTGCCCCCCTTAGTTACTGGTGCTATGTCCGACATGCCGCTTTCACTCCACACGTCATGTTCTCACGCAGTGAAAAATACATCGCGGAGCAAAGAGGAAACTGACAACGTGCCGACAGACAAGACGGACCAGGTTACTTCTATGTAAGGTATGAAACAAGGTCTCAGCTTTCAAATTTTGTCATTTTTTGAGAAATTCAAACAATAAATACCATTTTGAGGCTCTTTAATGCGTCGTGACAGATGATCATCTCTTCCTCTTTCCTAGTTATAGCACAAAATAAACATGAAGGAACATCAGAAGGTATCTTGTTTCAACTGCTGAAAGACGTTCACTGATGTTAATCTACTCTCCTGTCTGGTTTATTTGTCGGACAAAAATGGCAGATTCTGTGTTATGATTGGTCAGATCAACTGTCAATCAAACTCTCTGCGAAGGGTCAATTCAACAAAACATTTCCTTTGCACTCTCAGAATAAGCATCCATCTCCTTCAAGAAAAATTCCATCACAGCTACCAAAACTATATTTCATATGTCGTTGAGTTGTGAAATTGTCAAAGTGCAATTAATAATGCACAGCAAGCACACATGCGTTCACTGAATGGGTGCTATAGCAGGCATTAATGTAAACTGTTTTTACAAGGGTTTGGGTTTAGCTAAAGTAGTTAGCATTGCCCAGTGAGCCTCTGCTTGTAGATGCTATGCAATCTCAGGGAAAACAACACTCTCCATTGACAGCCATCAAAAAGTATTCGATTTCATAGATGTTTTTTTTTCAAGCTTTTTGATTAGCCAGTTAGCCATTTAGCATTGTCATTTTCCTGTGGGTTCAGAGTGATTAATTGGCATTTTTGGATCAGGTATCAGATTTCAGACTGCATACTCACTGGTTCTTGCACTAGCTAAGCAGTTGCCATGACTGGGATGCAAACGTGTAGCTTTCTCCATATATTATAAACTGCCTTGTATTCTACAAAAAGTTTTCTATTTTCAGTGAGCAACTCTCATGGTGGAGAAAATGTTAAAACCGTTAAAGTTCAAAATGTTTCTTACTTTTGTACTGCCACAGTAACACACAGAAACACGTGAAGTAAGTACAGTTTGCAGTGCACTGGCCAAGCATTTGTAGGCTATATGAATTTGTGAACTTGCATATTCATTTTTTTTTTTTCAGGTGTAACATCTGATGTACACTGCTCTGTAGTTTTAAGTTCATCAGATACATTGATGCATTAGAATTTAACTAACTTGTCAAATGCATTGCAACTGACGAAATCAGTGCAATGTTCATGCATCTGTGCTTGTGTGTGTGTGTGTGTGTGTGTGAGGTTATTGTATAAGTCTCAAAGGAATTCTGATAAGACTTTTGGAGCCAGACTGTAGACACTGTGCAGCAGACAAACCGATGACTGGGCAGATATCGCTCTCTCTCTCTCTCTCACACACACACACACACACGTTTGTTTTTGTGAAAAGTGGGGACATGGGGTAATCTCCTGAAAAGTCACCTTCTCCTTGTAATACCCATGTCATACCCTTGTCATTATACAAATTTATGTCCCCATTTGTCACAAAACACACACACACACACACACACACACAAACACACTCTCTCTCTCACTCTGTTTCTTTCTCACTTTTAGTTCTTTTCAAATCAGACATCCCTTTAGAACTCAAGCCTGGGGAGACTGGGGCAAGTTGTCACACTACACTTTTTACTCCAGTAAATATTTTATTAAGGAATGTTTACTTTTACATACACTTTCATATACATTTAAAAAGTTTGTGGGTTTTATTCAGTAAGGATGCATTAAATTTTACATTGTTACAAATAAATAAATGCCGTTCCTCTGAATTTTATATTAATCAGAGAATCCTTATCAAAACTATCACGGCTTTCACAACATATGAAGCAGCACAACTGCTTTCAACATTGATAATAATAAGAAATGTTTCTTGAGCATCAAATCAGCATATTAAAATGATTTCTGAAGGATCGTTTGACACTGAAGACTGGAGTAATGATGCTGGAAATTCAGCTTTGATCACAGCATAAATTACACTTTACAAAATATTACAATAGAAAACAGTTATTTTAAATTGTAATAATATTTTAAAATAATAGGCCTACTATTTTTTACAGTATTTTTGATCAAATAAAGAACCTGAACCTGTTAGAATCAAAGATACAGGTTATAAAACATTTAAGACAAGGTGAACAAGGTGTTTTAAACCAATATAAAACCACACACACAGAAAACATTTGTGTAATTCAACTTTGGACCTTGTAATTTTTGAGATACAGCCCGGTGACAACTAGCCCCAGAACACAACTACCTGCTTAAAGTGCATTTTTCAGCACTACCAAAAAGTGCTGCTTGCTTTTATAAACAAGCAGCAGATTGAAACGCTCACACCAGATGAGCAGTTTAAGTAACAGAGCATTCAGTGAAGATGTCAGCAACGATGGTGTCAACAATTACAATAAGAGATGACGGTGAGGATGATCTAATGATGATAATAATCAGTCATATTTCATTTCAGCTCAGTAATTATTCACAGCCTCAGTTCCTCTTAAGTGTCTGTTTATAGAAGAACCACCCCGTTACTTCCCTGCTTATACTGATTGCTATCAAACCAGCAGGAATTTAACCCGCAGATCTACACACCATAGCTGACAGTGTGGAAAGAGAAGATTGATTATAGATGTCACACTGAGGTAATGAACGCAGTTCCACAAATGCCCACTTAAAAGAGATCGTTCACCTAAAAGTGATAATTCTATCATCATTTATTCACCTTGTGTCATTTCAAACCCGTATGACTTTCCATTGTGCATCAAACACATATAGAGATTTTGCATTGCTTTTCCCCCATACAATAAAAAGGTGACAGACTGATTTTGGGGTGAACTATACACATAGTTGTGTTCAAGTTTTACTGAAAGTCCGGGAAGTTTAGTCTAGTTTTAATCAGAGAAAATTTGTCATGCTTTACAAAGTTGTATTGCTCAAAACGCTAACTGTGATTACTGATCATGTATTCAGTAATCATTTTTACCTGAATGTCAACTCATATGGTTTATTATAATCTAGTTTCCTGATTTATTACATCATCATAAATATAAACAGTCTCTACATTATGAAAACTTTGTCTCTACAAAAAAAATGTGTAGATTGCATAAGTGCTTTCAACAAACACAATCACAAATTAAAATAAACAAAAGCAAAATAAACATCTGCTTGAACAGATAATTTCCATAATTTCTGTATATTAAAGCTTCAGTTGCTAGAGTTTAATGCAATGGTCATGTGAAAGGACCTTACTTGGGTTTAAATCACAAGAAATATATAAACTGATCAAATGTTTAACTTTGATGCTATGTAAGCATCTGCCAAATGCAAAAACAGTAAGTCACATTGCAACTTCCAAACATACCCGTCTGTAAATTATTATGACTGCAGTGCTTTGAATTTAAATCATGCTATTAAAGTGCCTAAAAATGTAAAAAGTCAATTACCAAAAACTAATTGATTAGTGGGTTGTTGTGCAACTAGTTGACCATCTGGTCACTCTGCTTTGTTAACAGGCTAATAATATTCAGCTAATTCAAAGTAATCTCTCTAAAACAGGAGTGAACAGATGAAAGTGCAGAGGACAAGGAGGTGAGAGAGGGAATAAGGGTGAAAGAGTAAAAGATTGGTGTAGATCACGGCAATTTGGGGGCTTTGTTTATAACCGAGATGAAGTGGACCATCACAAAAGGAGTCTAGCAGAGGCTGGAGGAGTGATAGAAAGACTGATTAGAGGAGAGAAAAACAGTGAGAATGAGGACAAAGAGCCACAGTTACATTCCTGTACTGAGCTTAGACTAATACAAAAATGCTGAAGAAGTCTGTGTTGTCTGTGTACTGAAACATATCTCACTGTTTGCATAGCAAGGAGTCTGAGCATAACTTCAATATCAGTCCATTTGAGGCCAGGACAATCTGTTGGGGATAAAAAAAAGAGTATTGAAACAACGCTATCGGTGCCGCCATCTCAATAACATGTGCTACACTTTGCACTGAGTGATGCTATGAGTGATGCAAAAGATGAGTAGTTGGCAAGGTGATGAAACAACAAACAAAACTAACACGATGACTACAATCTACAGTCAATAAACAGAAGCAGCACCGATCATAACTGAGAGAGGCTGAACTTCTCTGTGATACATTATATTTACCATGAAACCTGATTTAAAAAGTAGATAAAGCTAATTTTTTCATTAGTAAATTGTGGTTCTGTTCGCACACAATTCAGTTATAAACCGATCCGCCCTTAGGAGTCGCACTGAACTTTTGCATTAAATCAAGAAGCCGGCTTTTTTTTTTTTATTTTTGCTGTTAACTTATACATCACACAAAACAAGACAGAAATAAAAAAATAAAAAAATAAATTCAAGAAGAAAAAATTTAAATTAAATAAAAATAAATATAACATTCATCCACACAATGAGACAACACAGGGTTATAAAGAAATATAATACAAAAAAATAAAAATTCATTGCCATTTCTATATATTGTAATATCTCAGTCAGGGGAAATTTCCATCTGGTCTATTGGTGTATATTTTCCATATAAACAAGGAAAGGTTGCCAAACTCTCTTTTCAAACAAAATGTTTTAGTTTTATTTCTTAACCATGTTAACTTTTCTAAAGATAGTACAATTATTAACCTCAGATAATTGCAAACTTATTGGAATAACCGCATCAGATTTACACTTCATTGCAACTTCTAAGCAATCAGTAATTACATTTTTATAAGCTTTATTCTATTGGCTTTGCTTGAGGTTTGAGTTGGTAAAGTTACCCATCAAACATATCTCTATGTCTGCTGGAGAGGAGATTCCATGTATAATAGATAGCCTATAATACAGCAATATATTATATATAATTATTATTATTTATTTATTTTTTCGCCAAAATCAGTAGGTCTATTGTATCTGGTTTGAAGAGCCAATTTTTAATTTTACGCAAAATGCGATATCCGCCGAGTTATTCTGTCATGTTTTCTGCCTTTCTTCTTTCCAAACAGCGACAAAAGCCAGTTTCTCTGCAGAATGCGAGAAATCCGATCAACCAATCACAGCGCACCATTCCACGCACTGTAGACAGTAATAGAGTGGGGGAACTATGACGTCACTTTGTAGGCGGATCGGCGGTTAGCATGAAACTGGTTCCTTCGACAAAAAACCAATAGGATTTTCCCATAGGCTTTTGGATTATCGCAAAAAATAAGCTCTGTGTTCAACCATAGTTCATGAAACTTACACGTTTTGTCCATCAAGATAATCTTGACAAGATAATATAACTTTGACGAATTTTGAAGCCGAAATAAAAGCGCCAGAACTGAAAAGCTAAACTTAGGCTATAAACGAACTACAGCACCACCGTCGCTCGCCTTCAGCGTCACCACCAGCGCGCTCCCGACAACTGTTTCAACTTATTTTTAACATGTTCAGTGAAGGATTTACTCTGTATATGAATTTTAATCCACGCTACAGTAACCGTTTCATGAATAAATACAAAACTAGAGACAAACTAAAACTGAAATGAGACATTAGTAATAAATAGTATAGTGAATAAATGAAATAATCATAACTAAAGGACATTTAAAGCACGTATTTCTGTACATTTTGTAATAAGGTGCATTAAAAGTCAATAAATCCTTTTTTTATTAATTTTTTTTTTTTTTTAATTAAAAACGTATCCCCGTGTATTTAAATAACAGCAGAGTGAGCGAGTTTTTGGATATGGTAAGATTAAACTTATTTAGTGAACAAAGTACAACATTTCAGCTATCATTTTGTTAGGATTGGTACACAAAATGTTATTTTATCCATGCTTCAAGGAAATCCTATGTTTTCTAACCGCTTCATGTGGCCGCAAACATTTAATTTTTACATGCCTTTAAGCAATATGCATCATTAAAGTTTAACTTTCAACACGTTAAGCCGGCAAATGTGGTGTTTACATGTAATAATCGTAATATGCGTTTACCTTATGGTGCAGAGAGTCTCCGTGTCAGTGAAGCCATAAAACAAGCATCTTCCCTCTGAAAACATGTCGCATTTCGGGGCAAAGCAAAAACATCGAACAACAATATAAAATGCTGTAAACTATTCATTGGTTATCCTAAAATTAATTGAATTACAAATTATACTACAATTGGAAAATACTGCATATTGATAAACTGTTCGGCGTGATGACGTTTAATGTCTCTGACAGCGCCTGTAGTCCCATTTAGCAACTTGTTAGCAACCGTCTTTTTTAAGAAACATAAAAGCTTAAAAAAATCACGAGTGGGGTGTAACTGGTGTGTTTTATGTCGTAGAATAAAACGTGAAAGTATCTTGAGCCTGTGTGAACCACGGACCTTATTTTAGGGATTTAACCAAAATCCCATTCAAAAAACCCATTGACTCTGGGACGATGGAACCGGAAGTGCTAAAATGCACTCGCTTCCGGGTTTTCGCCTACAAAGTGACATCATAGTTCCCCCACTCTATGGCGGCGCTTTGAATTCACCCGGCATCCGAGTTTTCCTCATCTACTTTGTACTTTGTGATCAACAAACAAGCGTAGGGCTGCATGATAAATCGCATGTGATTGTCATGCGCATCTCGTCAGTAAAGCCAGTTCTGTGATTAATAGTAAATCTCCATCACGTGCTTTCAGATGGATACACAGAGCCGTAGATCACTGACAAGCCACATCGCGGTCATAATCACAGATGAGTCGCATTCGATTATGAACGCGATATTGCGTAGCCTGTCAGTATGAGTGTTTTTATTAATGCCATTTTGTTAATACAGCGTATAGCATTAGTCAACTAAATGAATGTAACATGGCAAAGATGAATGCACTTTTGGAAGCTGCAAGGGAAATGTCATTTTGGAATTTCTGTGGTCTAATGTGATATTGTTGTTCATGTTCTTGTTCATGATGAAATTTTATTTTATTGTTGTAATTAATTTATAGCATTAACAAGATGACCCGTTGAATTCATTTTGGGAGTGATGACTGATTGAATGTATTTTTAGTCCAGTGCCTGTATTAGTATTGACCAAGTTCAGAGGCTGTCATATGTGGATCAACTTACTATGTTGTGTATTTTCAACAGTTTCAATATGAAAAATAACTTTTATATTGATTCAATGGATTTATTGCATTTAAAAAAATAAAAAAAACGTGTCATGGATTTATTGCATTTTGGGGAAAAAATAAAATAGAATTTTATAATAAATCTTTGAAAATCAAAATCTGGATTTGAATTTTTAATGTTATTATAACATAAAGATGCTATATGTGAAAGTTTGAAACAGAAAATAGTGGTTTTCATCTTGCCACTTTCTTGGTAAAGAAAACACATTTTTACTCAAATTAATCAAAATGGATTTATAGCGTTTTGGAACCAAACTTTTCATGCGTATGAATATCTACTGTATATCTGCAATAGACTTCATCAGATTATTTTGCTAAAGTATATAATAATAAAATAAGATTAAGTTGTTAGCTAGTATGACATTAAAAATTTGCTATAGTTTAAAAAACCTATAATATTGAGTTTATTCATTTAAAAACACAAACCAACACATTCTCACTGTTCAAAATTTTTCCCATTTCTTCAGGAATTTAAATATAGGTGGTTTTTAAACCCAGAGGCTGCACAATGTTGTGGTGACATGATGGTGGATGCACTGATGTGTCAGAAGCTGTTGAACGTGGCTATGCATATACATATCTATGATTCTGGCAGTGTCATCCAAGTCATTCATTAAAAAGTCTGTTTAAAGTAGTTATTTAGTGTTGGTTCATATGCTAGCCAGCTTTGGAAATGTGCAAATGTGACCGCACCTTTAACCTTTCGTTTATTCACCATAGAGAAATTAATGAATGAATGAACAAATGAATATCCGCACAGGATCACAACTAGGATGAAAAGGGTTTCCAGTGTTTATCAACTTAAATTATTTAATAATTATGAATTCATTAGTTCAGACTTAATTACTCATAATTTATAACAAAATGGAAAAATATGGAACATTATCTCCTCAATCCCACACTTTTGAATGGAATACACTGGAATCACAAACAGTCTAGCTGCGGAAATCTTTATATTTCACAGCGTTTAAAGTTCAAATTGCATCTGGAAATTCAGAACTTAAAAAGTTTAGAATCCTAAAATATTCTTGCTATAGTAAAAGGGATTGATGCTTGTCTTATATGAAGAACCACTGTTTAGATGTGTTTAGAAGTGTTTTAGTGTTTCTAATACTTGAAAAATAAAGTAAACTGCATGTTTATGTGCGGCTGCAACGTGATCTCATGATAATTCGTATGTATTTTACGTAAAATGTGGTTCTATAAAACGTACATTTACTTACGTTTTACAGGCACTAAAACGTACAATACTTACGTATTTTCAGCATTTAAACGTACAAAACTGACGTATTGACGACATCTACAAATTTATCCTTATGAATATTGAAATTGCGCCATTAATTTTATTATTAGTTGTTTTTAGTTGTCATATCAATTACCTTGTTTTCAATTGCATCATTAAATAGTTTACTCGTTTACTTAATACGAAATGATAACATTTAGTTTTGTTGTGTGATTTCTGCTGCCAGCTCGTTTCCAATAATAGACCTACATAACATTAAACAAGACTTCACTTTAAACCTTAAAATAAATAACATTTTAAATCGTTTAACCTTTACTTGTCATGTACTTTGTTTGCCATGGGCCACAAAAGGCATTTTCTCCGACATGCTGTGACTGACAACAGAACTATAAAAAAAACACCAAAACCGCAACATAATTACGAAATGAAACGATTTTATTCGTGCGCTGTAATCCAGATCTTCAGAATCCATACGACTGCGAGGAACAGACCCAAATCCAAGCCTTTATTCGACGATATTCATCTCCATCTCGAGCAGCAAGTCCAGCGACCGTAAACAGCAAAGCCGGCGCTGACTGACGCGTTCGTTACAAATTCAAATGTTGCCGCTTCAAATGACAGGTTTTACTGCAGGATAATCGAATGCTCATTGGCTCTCGCCTGCATTCGTCACAGATTGCGACATGCCGTGTTTCTGGTGAGGTGTGTATTTGAATGATGCTAGTAGCACACGCGCCTTCATGAGTTCAGAGAGAACGAGAGGATCAGGAGAATCTGGATCATACAGGTGCTGGTCATATAATTAGAATATCATCAAAAAGTTGATTTATTTCACTAATTACATTCAAAAAGTGAAACTTGTATATTATATTCATTCATTACACACAGACTGATATATTTCAAATGTTTATTTCTTTTCATTTTGATGATTATAACTGACAACTAAGGAAAATCCCAAATTCAGTATCTCAGAAAATTAGAATATTACTTAAGACCAATACAAAGAAAGGATTTTTAGAAATCTTGGCCAACTGAAAAGTATGAACATGAAAAGTATGAGCATGTACAGCACTCAATACTAAGTTGGGGCTCCTTTTGCCTGAATTACTGCAGCAATGCGTTGTGGCATGGAGTCGATCAGTCTGTGGCGCTGCTCAGGTGTTATGAGAGCCCAGGTTGCTCTGATAGTGGCCTTCAGCTCTTCTGCATTGTTGGGTCTGGCATATCGCATCTTCCTCTTCACAATACCCCATAGATTTTCTATGGGGTTAAGGTCAGGCGAGTTTCCTGGCCAATTAAGAACAGGGATACCATGGTCCTTAAAGCAGATACTGGTTGCTTTGGCACTGTGTGCAGGTGCCAAGTCCTGTTGGAAAATGAAATCTGCATCTGCATAAAGTTGGTCAGCAGCAGGAAGCATGAAGTGCTCTAAAACTTCCTGGTATACGGCTGCGTTGACCTTGGACCTCAGAAAACACAGTGGACCAACACCAGCATGGCACCCCAAACCATCACTGACTGTGGAAACTTTACACTGGACCTCAAACAACGTGGATTGTGTGCCTCTCCTCTCTTCCTCCAGACTCTGGGACCCTGATTTCCAAAGGAAATGCAAAATTTACTTTCATCAGAGAACATAACTTTGGATCACTCAGCAGCAGTCCAGTCCTTTTTGTCTTTAGCCCAGGCGAGACGCTTCTGACGCTGTCTGCTGTTCAAGAGTGGCTTGACACAAGGAATGCGACAGCTGAAACCCATGTCTTGCATACGTCTGTGCGTAGTGGTTCTTGAAGCACTGACTCCAGCTGCAGTCCACTCTTTGTGAATCTCCCCCACATTTTTGAATGGGTTTTGTTTCACAATCCTCTCCAGGGTGCGGTTATCCCTATTGCTTTTTTCTACCACATCTTTTCCTTCCCTTCGCCTCTCTATTAATGTGCTTGGACACAGAGCTCTGTGAACAGCCAGCCTCTTTTGCAATGACCTTTTGTGTCTTGCCCTCCTTGTGCAACGTGTCAATGGTCGTATTTTGGACAACTGTCAAGTCAGCAGTCTTCCCCATGATTGTGTAGCCTACAGAACTAGACTGAGAGACCATTTAAAGGCCTTTGCAGGTGTTTTGAGTTAATTAGCTGATTAGAGTGTGGCACCAGGTGTCTTCAATATTGAACCTTTTCAAAATATTGTAATTTTCTGAGATACTGAATTTGGGATTTTCCTTAGTTGTCAGTTATAACCATCAAAATTAAAAGAAATAAACATTTGAAATATATCAGTCTGTGTGTAATGAATGAATATAATATACAAGTTTCACTTTTTGAATGGAATTAGTGAAATAAATCAACTTTTTGATGATATTCTAATTATATGACCAGCACCTGTATTTTCAGCGATTAACAACATAAATTCTGCTCTGCACCTCACACAAACCTACTGTATTCCGCCAGAGAGGACTGCGGCTGCAACGCATCGTCATTTGGATTACTTTTGGTAGTGCTTTTGACATTTTTGCAATAAATAAATTATTGTAATTGTATTTACCTGTCTGTCATGTCTTTCTTATACTGTACAGAAATAACTTAACTTTACAATAAGGTTCATTAGTTAAGATTAGTTAACAACATTAGTAAACATGAACTAAGAATGAACAATACTTCTACAGCATTTATTAATCGTAGTTAATGTTAATTTCATGCATTATTAAAATCACAAGTTGTGTTTGTTAACATTAGTTAATGCACTGTGAACTAACATGAATAAACACTGAACAACTGTATTTTCATTAACTAACATTAACAAAGATTAATAAATAGTGTAATGAATGCATTGTTCATTGTTTGTTCATGTTAGTTAATACATTAACTAATGTTAACAAATGACACCTTATTGTAAAGTGTTACCGAAATATCTATGTTTAGGTTTAGATGCAGGAGTGGGATTAGCGACTATAAAAACATTTTTAATGCTATATTGTTACTAAAATGGTTATTTTCCTGCATGTAAACAGTAAATTGCGTTTTATATCCTTTTATATTCGCTATAAAATGGGTAGGTTTAGGTTTGGGGGTAGGTTAAGGGGTCTAAAATCTAAATTGCTTATTAATAAAATGATAAAAATGCATATTCGCTGTAAAATGGGTAGGTTTAGGTTTGGGGGTAGGTTAAGGGGTCTAAAAGTCTAAATTGCTTATAGATAAAATGATAAAAATGCATTGATTCGAATATCTTAATGATATAAAAGATACGTAAATATTTTTTTAGTTTTTTAGCTAAAAATATGTATCGAGTTGTACATTTTAAACGTTGAAATACGTCTAAATTGTACGTTTTAGCTTCAATAAAAACGTACAAAAATGTATGTTTTGTGTTTGTAAATGTTACGTATTAATACCTACGTATGAACATGAGACCAGGCTGGCATATGTGAGTGTTTCTGAGAATTAGGGAGAGAGAGAGAGAAATAAATTCATACCAATTGAATCTATGGCAGATGTTAGACTGGCACACACACACACACACACACACACACACAATACCACCCAGTTTGTGTTTCTAAAGCTGAATTCACACATAATCCCAAATTTCCTGCAACATTCCAGCATGATTTCCATTCTCTCTGTGAAGCAATCTGTCCACCCTCCCTAACTAACTACACTACACAATTGTGCTTCCCATTTTAGCGGCACGGCCTTATTCTCTAATCTCTGGAACATTCTTTTGGTTAATTTAAGCTGTAACAAATAAACTAGTCCACACAAGTAATATACCATACACCCAATCTCAAAACGCAGAGGTTTACATTCCTCATAGTGTAAGCACTGATGTTTAGAGATCAAACTGAATTAAGAGAATTATAGAAGCTTTCATAAACAGGGAGGATCTCACATTCCTACACGATTTATAAGAACCAGGATAGGCCAATAAAATATCTTGAACTCCATCGTGTGAAACACTTTGGTGTTGTGTGAATCACACCCTGAGATCAGGTTGCGTTGCATGTTTTTTTCTCTTGTCTGCTGTGTTTTTGTGCTCCAGCCCTCTGGCCAAGACTGTGGGCCTCTCCTCCATTGTTGCCCTACTGTGAGCGCCACTTTTCCAGCCTCCCATCTGGGCTCTGGGGGTGGGGATGCTTTCCTTAAGCTGTGGGGAGGTTCTTTGAAACGACTTTAATTGTGTAGGTGAGGCCGCTCTTAAAGTGCAGCAGCTAATTGGCTGTAAATGAGTCCATCTGCTTTGATTTGGAGTTGCAATGAGTCTGCAGTTCTCATGCTCTTTCATTCTTTCCAGTCTCTATATCGACACTTTGCTCTTCCTGCCAAATCGGGATGGGCATTAGATTCTATACGAAATCAAAATCTACCCTATTTACCATCAGAATTCAAAACAATACAAAGAATGTTATGTAGCAAATCAGCTCAAAAGGGGAATGTATATAAATAATTACAATTAATTACAATTTTGTACTGTCGGCTGACAGTAATAACTGTAGCAGAATTAAATTGCCATCAACTGATCTGTTCGTCCAGCAAACATTCAGTACAAGTTCATATCAACTCTAAGAAAGGATATTTTCGTGGCCACAGAAAATACTTTCCTATTAATGCATTAGAGCATGTAGTGAGGGTCAAAATCGTAAAGAGACATTAATTTGCAAGGCAGAACCACAAACTCATGTAATTTGTGCGCACGACTTCTATTAACAAAACGCTAACACACATATCTAATCTAAACAAACAAACGAATAAACATACACTCCCGCGTACATACAAAGGGGAGCTAAAGTGGATGAATGAAGCCATTAGAGAAACCAGAGAATGCAGTTATGGACAGAGTCATTTAACCACCTGAGTAAAAACCATCAGCGCCGTTTATAACGGGGTCTATAACTTATACTAAACCTCTGTTTCATTTAGTTAAATGTACGATACTTGCATTGCCTTGGTCGTTGAACGAGTGTCCGGATGCAGTGTCGGATGAAAGTCTTGATGGTTTCAAGGTTTTGGACTCGTGATCACGTTCTTCCGGGTTGAAGAGTGATGAATTCCAAAGATGTCCTGACTCGATGGTGATTGGGAGTTTCTTCCCAGGTAGAAAGTGAAAAAGAGCTAAGAAAGAGATCTGCTGAGATCCGATGATCTTTGGTTGAATGGAAAGTCAAGGCCGAAGCCTGGCTCAAACTTAAGGTAGAGAAGACTTCTAGCTCACATCCTCATCTTCTCAGTATCTGAAAGAACCGCAGACTGGAGGCGGGTCACTGATGTGATAGCTTTATCTGCTATAGAGGTCACTCCTTTCAGGTGTCAAAGAGCCAATGGTGTCTTGAACTTTTGGAGGGAAAGTTTACAACTCTTTGTCTCAGAGCATGGTAATTTGCATATGTAACTGGATCAGAAGTTGATATACAAACTAGAAAAGATTCTTAGAATACTAATATGTTGCATAGGTATCAACATATAATATACCCTCTCAATTAGATCATCCGAAGACGAATTGATAGAGACCAAACTATAAGTGCATAAAACAGTATACAATACACAAGAACATATACAAGAACAGTAATAATATACACAATGACCTGAAGGATATGTGTGTTCATTCAAAGAAAGGTTTTTCTATGAATTAATTAGAGAAAAGTCCATTTTTATGGCATAAAAGATGGTGAGAGGGAGAGCTCTCAACATGCCATTAGGTCATAAAGTTTATCTGGTCTGGCCGAAGTGTCCTGGTTGTCATGGTAACCGGGGGCCTGGAGTCATTCACAGACATTCTGGCACCCAGTATGTGTATTGGGTGAGGGGTCTGTGACTATTTGTCAATCTAATGACTGACTGATTTTGTCTGATTGGTCCAAATGTTATTTAGAAGGAAAAAAAATGTTTGTCTTTAATAACATTAATAGAATTTAAAGAAATTAGCCATTGCATTGGATGAACTAATTGACATATAGTTATTTTGTCATTGTTTTAGCAAAGTTGGCTTGACTAAATTTTTTCACCACCCAGTTAATTTTTTTCTCATTGAAATTCAAGTTTTGCTCTGAAATGCATATTGCGGAAGTAAAATGAGTTGCAAACACCACTTTGACTTTAGGCTCATTTTAGACTACATTTTAAAAGACCTTGTCACATCTAGTTTATGGTTTCTGTTCAAGGACTCATTTTGATTTTCATTTCATTCTATGGTTCCTGTGTAATAGGTTTTGTGTTTAGTTCCTGTTTCCTGTGTAGACTGTGTTCAAAATCGCCCCTAAATCCTCATTCACTATTCCCTACATTAGTCCACTAATATAGTCCAATACAGACACTGAGTGTTCTAGAAGTGCTACCGCTTTTTACACAGTGATTGCTGTTTAATAATCATTAGAAAACTTGCAGCTCCAATAGTACTGAAAATCTCATTAAAGGAGTCATATGATGATGATAAAAAAATACAATTATTTTGTTTATTTGGTGTAATGCAATGTTTATGCAGTTTAGGGTTCAAAAAACCCATTATTTTCCACATGCCGTACATTATTGTTGCTCCTCTCTGCCCTGCCTTTCTGAAATGCATCAATTTTTACAAAGCTCATCGTTCTGAAAAGCGCAGTGTGCTCTGATTGGCCAGCTATCCAGTGTGTTGTGATTGGCCAAATACCTTAAGTGTGTGATGGAAATGTTATGACCCTTACCATATTTGGAAACACACAGCGTCTCCACAACATGGCAGCGACGGCAACAATACTACAGCGAGAACAGACGCCTTCTTTCTTTGCTTGTACCTTTGGGTGGTGTTATGCAAATCTTCCCACACAGTGACGTAGATATGTGGGAGCATGTTTAAATGAGGCGTTTTAGGAAGGCGTGGATGAGTCTTAACTTTTATGAAAAAAAAAACATTAGTCTCAAAATCGCATCATATGACCCCTTTAAACTATTTAATAATTAATTAAAAAGAGATGTACCACTGTATATTAATGGTGTACCCACACTGGACAATAGGTGGATTGATGATTCAGCTGCTCTGGCAAGACGTAGAAATTCATTCGGCATGTCCCTCACAGTGCATTATGGGTATTCTCTAGCCACTGAATGTACATCAGTTGTATATTTGTTATTGCAGTACATTATGGGATTGAATGAGTGCACTCAATAACGTCCAATGCATTGGAAACAAATGGGAAACCAATTTTAACTACTAGAAATGTTTGGAACTGCAAAACAAAATCTTTCTGAAATCCCTTTTTATCATCCTCAAATTTGGAACACAGCCACACAAGATTTGTGGCTTTGATTTTCTCAGTTTTAGAGTAAAACATTTCTTGGAAAATGTATGTTTCATATAAAGTTTGAAATCGTGGGTTTTTTATGCATTTTTCACAATATATAATGTATTTCTATAACTTTTTTTTGAAAACATTAAATACTAATGGACAATAAATATCACAGTATTATAGGACTTTAATGAATCAGACAGCGGCTGGTATTTATTGCACTATATTGTGGTCTTCAAACCATGTTTAAATTATTTCAACCTTTACTACTCAACTACACAAATATCAACCCCACTGTGCTTTAAGATAGTGACAAAAAAAGAAACAAATTACACAAAATAAATTAAAAATGTTCCTCAAAATAATTTAGCTGGCTTTAAAATCTGAATCACATTTGAAGCCATTATATATAACACTGCACCAAGTTTCTGAAAGCCATTAAAATAATAAAAGCTTACAGTACAGAGAATTGTTTATTGCGATTACTGTAATTAATAAATGTATTAAACTGTTGTCTTTTAGGATTATATGACAGATTTTCAAGTGGAACTCTTAATGGAGTCCTCATTGCTGGCTGTAAGACTGAGTGATATTCAGTTTGCTGTCATCTTATCACCATCTAACAACCAGTGTGAGTTTCCTGTTTGCCTCTCTAGTTCTTATCACTCCATCATGATAACAATAGACAGCTAGTGCAGCTTCTGTTTCACATGTGAAACATGTTGAGAGTTGGGTTTGGCCTAAGCACGCAATACCTGAAGAACCGTTAGCATACCCATTCATCTCATTCAGCAAGGTACTTGCTCACTACTGGGGCAAGACTCCCCTTGGATGTACATGATTTGCTCATGAGAGATAACTTAATGACATTATCATACTTTAACAACAATATATGGAAAGAATTTATAAAGGGAGGGTGAAATACTGTGTCAATGTGATGCAAAACACGTCTAGAAGTGTATGTAACTGACTGAGAGCACACACTTATTGTGAACTGCTGTCTATTAAAAATAAACCAGCATAAAGCCCACTGGCATGTGTTTGTAGGAGTTAACAGCTTTAAGCGCTGATTATTAAATTAACTCTTCTCACAGAAGCACTCAGAATCACTAATGGGGTTCATCATTAGTTGAACATGTACTAATTCTGGTGTATTTGCTAAGATAAGCATTATTATTTTTCAAAACCCCTGACCTTTAGTTATATTTTATCCAACAGATATGAATTATGTCTTAAATTGTGAAAATTGATGAGGTGAGATGAGCTTTTACTAGGGCCAGAACATCATAGAGACCTGAAGCTGGCTCTTTTGACTCTTTGGACCAAGAAAGCACCCAAAACACCCTAGCATTGAGTTTCAGGAACACACACCACTTTTAATTTTTTAAATGTACTATAATTGGGTGTTTTCAAGTTCAGATTTATTATATTAGTCAGTGTGAATCGCGCAACTTTTTTGTCGTACATTCCTTAGCAATTCCACATAATCAAGTGGCAAGCAACTTGTGCAAGCAAATGATTCTTCTAGAAATGTCTCTAGATTCTGTAAAACCTGGTGCCATAATAAAATAAAGGGTTTGGAGATCAATAAAAGCTTTTTCCACCTAAGGATCCCCGATTTCCCCTTAACTACCCAAACTGCTTGTCCTGCTGCGCCCACAGATACAAAGATACAGCATCAATACATGCAATCTACCACGGCAGGCTCTTTGTGTGTGTGTGTATGTGTGTGTGGCAGTAGAGCATGAGTGTGTTATCCTGCAAGGAGACAGTAATTGGGATGCCACCAGTTTGCATCAATTCTGTGCAGTTGGGGACAAAACAGGGGACCATTTAATGTGCTTCAGAATAATCAAAGAGAAAAGCTTGTCCTTTGTTTGGGCCGGCGTATGTGAGTGAATGGCACAGAGAGATAGTTGGCGACCAAGAAAGAGCCCTGTCTTTTCATGCTTGGAGGGGATCGGACCATAAGGTGCGATCGGCATTTTAAATGATTGGAAGATTCAGTGTAATTTCTTCCATTCAGTGGCCTGGCTTCACACTGCGAGAGTAATGGAGGCCTGAGAGAGCGTCTGGATGACCGCTACTGTCCTGCTGCTACGGTGAAGAGGAGAGGGACACTGGGTAATCGCACACACCAATCCTCTGTTAGCTCTCCTGCAGTCACCTTCAACTCGCTGTCAACACCAGAGTAAAAAAAGGAAGGATCCAGTTTTACAGAAGTTTTACATTTGCAAATCTACACTGAATAGTGATGGTCTTCCAACAAACATTCACACTGTGTCTGAAAGCCTTGAAACTTAACTTTATTTTTGCTAAAATTATGCACGTTCAACAAACAGCATTTTCACTGTCAGATGATTGATTACATAAGTCTTCCAAGATACCATGCTGGGTGATGTGCTCATAGGTGATGTAAATATTGTTAATTACTTTCTAACAAGGCCACATGCAAATGTCTGGGTAATTTGTAGAGTTGGGGTACTTGGACTCAGACTCAGACTGCAATTATGAATGTACTTGGATTTAGACAGATTCGGGTGGACTTGGACTGCAATTGACCTATCGGTAAGCCCCTCCCCTTGAACTCAGACTAGCCAATGGCAGTCGAGTATCAGTTGCACAGGGAGCGGAATTCGGACCTCTTTAGGCTTCAGCGCCATAGAGAAACATTGGAAGATCCGAAGCTCACATTGGTTTTATGGGGTTTATGCTTCAAAAATGGAAAAACGATGTGTCTGGGGTACTTGATTCACTGATTCCAGGTATCCTGAGAGGATGGGCAATATAATTTATTTTATTACATTTCCTGAATCCAAACAAAACAGAGCAAAATGTCCCTAAGTATTCACCCCAATACAAATGAAGACAAAAACGTTCATTTTCTGGTTGTCATACACTCATTAAGTTACAGTTTTCATCTGCTCAAGCAGAACGTTAATGTTATCTTGTGCTTTAGCAAGGTATCTCTGGCTAAAACTAGCTAACGTTAAAGTTAGTGAATCCATGCTAACGTACAAACTTAAATAGCTAACTGTTCTCGCGTCTTGTACAGTATAGGTCAAAAACACATAAACGAAGGTCTACATTTCAGTGCCTCTCCATATTAAACTGGTTAAATGTACATTAATTTAATAGTACCCTGCGATACATGAACAGTGTTGATCCTGCATGTTGTTATCCGCGATCGTGATGACCATAATATGAGACTTCTCCCGCTTGCATTGTGATCTGTAAACCCTCGCTTCCAGTTACCCACCGTATTTATTTTTAAATATTTTATAAATCCCTCCATGGAATATTTCATTCCGTTTGGTGGCCTTCTGTGTCCAGAATTGTGCCAAAACATTGTGGGACAAGGTTTTCACACTGCAGCTGTCATTGAAAGACAGTGAGCAACTCAGTTTGTTTGTCCGAGGGAACAACAGTAACTAAGGGGGGCGGGCCTTACCGATAAGTCAATTATGAATGAACTTGCACCTTGGCAGACTTAGGTGGACTTGAACTCAGACTCAGACTGTAATTATGAATGAACTTGTACTCAGACTTGGACTACAATTATGAATGAGCTTGGACTTGGATGGACTCAGGTTGACTTGAACCCGGACTCAGACTGCAGTTACAAATGAACTCAGACTTAGACTGCAATTATAACTGAACTTGGACTCTGGTGGACTTGGACTCGAGAAATGCAGGAGAAATGGGCAGTTATAAAGATCTAAATGACTTTGACATGGGCCATATTGTTTTGGCCAGGCAACTGTGTCAGAGCATCTCTGAAACAGCGAGGCTTGTAGGGTGCTACTGGTCAGCAATTGTGAGAACCTAGCAACAGTGGTCCAAGAAGGGACAAACCACAAATTAGTGACAGCATGTAGGGCGTCCAAGGCTCATCGATTGTAGAAGGTCTATGTGGTGACAATTTTAATGATGGGCCTTTGTCAGACTGGTCAAAGTCTCCATGATGGCCCCTGTCCACAGCTGAAAGCCCCTAGAATGGGCACATGAGCAACGGGACTGGATTTTGGGGCAGTGGAAGAAGGTTGTCTGGTCTAATGAATCCTGTTTTCTTATACATCATGTTTTCTTGGATGTAGTGGCACGGGGATACACTGTGGAAAGATGACAAGCTGGTTGAGGGACTGTGAAGCTCTGGACAATGTTCTGCTGGGGAACCCTGTTTCCGGCCATTCATGTGTACGTCAATCTGACACACGCCACCTACATAAACCTCATTGCAGACCAGGTACACCCTTCATGGCAATGGAATTCCCTGATGGCATTGGTAGGATATTTCACCTTGCTACATGAAGTGTACTGTATGTTTGAAGTAGTCAAGTGCACATTCATTTTTACAAAGGGTTTCAAAGTAGCTTCTCCAAGACCAGCTTTAATGCCCTCCTACCATTGCTAGAGCTGTTCTTCTGTCAGGTTCTATGTGTGTTTCACAGATATTTGGGCTGAAACAGTACATTTAAACCTGTGCCTAGCCCTTATCCTAACTCCCCGTGTCGCTTCTCATCCTTTAAACATTCAGCCTCTCTTTCATTCTCTTTATCCTGCTCTTAATGTGTCAGTGGGAAGACTTAGCTATTGTTTGAGCTTAGTGCTGGAGACCTAGCGAGGCCATTAGCCTAGCAGCAAGTCTCAAACAGCTAAATTACCCTCTTTCTCTTCCCGTCTCATCTCTATTTTTAAAGTAATAACACAGGGAAAATGTCCCCTCTTTTCTTCTGTTCGATGCCATCCTCCACTTTGGGAAGGGAGCGATTCAGAGATGAACTGTGAGAGGCAGGGGTTTAAAATAAGTGATAGGTGTACGGGGAGGAGGGAAATTGGAAGGCGCCCTTGGCACAATACAATAAAAACATCCTGCAATTTGCAGTGACTCCCTACTCTTCTCTCTATCAAATCAGACATGCTCAGCCGGTGAGGTGTACTCACTCGTTCTTTTATACCTTCCTCTCTTTCCCTCCCTCTGTGTCACAAAAAAGATTATTGATGTCTTGTAACCCATTTCAGAAATCACAGTAAATGGAAAAAGGTTACACACAATAAAACCATTATAGATGTGCAAGGAACTAAACAAAAAGGCTTGTCAAAGTTGCCTCAAAGAACGTGTCGTTTTGGTGTTTTTACATTTTTACAGACAATATGAAACAGTAGTGTCAAGGTTGTCGTGTTTACTAAACTCACAGGTAAAACTAAGTAAAATATGAAAAGCCTCATTTTCAATACAGTAATCTTCAATAACCTTACCAATAATCGGTGCATCAAGGTACTATACCCTTAAGGCATTACTATGAACCTTTTAGTGCAATAAGGTCCAAAGTTGACCCTTTATTGGTACTGCATGACTGGTTGTTGTACCCAAAAAGGTAAAATTTTGGACATTTTTTGAGTGACTTATTTTCCCAATTATGGTTCATATTTTGCTCCAATAGCCTCTACAGCAATTTGAATATTCCAGAATTTATTTCCATTTGGAAAAACCTGGAAAGTCCACTCTTGTGATGTTAAAATGTATTTTTAGACATGTTTGACTATTTTAATCCTCATTCATGTCTTTTCAATATAACACACGGGTGATGGAGTGATAGTTTCTTACATCTGGATTTCTGCATTGATTACTTATAAAAGGTGGTATTATGTTTAGATAAACACAATCTGACCAATGAACACACTATATATCATTGTAATTGTGACATTTCCTGGAATTCTGAAGGAAAAAGTCAGAATTGTGAGATATAGAAAGAAATTATTATCAAAGAAAGATTATCAAAAATCGCAAATTTTTCTTATTCCATTGCAGGAAAAAAGACAGAAAGATGTAAACTCAGAATTCTAAAAAATAATAATAATAAATTCTGAGTAAACATCTTGCAATTCCAAGTTTATTTATAGGCCTGCACAGTTAAGTTTCAGTCAGATCCTGTGGTGTTTACATGACAACTATTACGCCATTGCCCTATTCAGAATATTGCCATAATCTGGTTATAGAAAATGTAAAGCATCCCAGTGTTGCTATGTAAAATACAATCAGTTATACAATCTGTAATGAGAGGAAAATATGTTCTGCAGTCAGTGCGCTGAGCCAGAGACCATCTAATAAAGGACGGACATGCCAGTACGGTTGTGTCATTCAGTCCCAAAACTGAATTATCCTGATTTAGAGCAGAGAGAGTACTAACATGAGGTAAAACAATGAACGATATGAGCCCAGAGAAAGCTGATGATACAAGAGCTATGGGGAGCAAGGTTTAAACGTGCAGCAGACCCACACACCTCCCAGACTATCCCACACTAAGCAATGAGAGCAAGCAACGGCTTTGATCTCTATCTTAGCTGCTCCAGGAAATGAGCTCCGTATTAAAATCCTACATGACACACGACCCCAGAGCTGAGCACAGCACGCTGTAAAAACAAAAACACAAATCCCTCGCGCGCACACACGGACACATCTGAGCACTCCGCACTCGACAGGAAATTAAAAACCTTTTAAAATTACCCATAAACCACAGAGGCTCCGAAATGAGAAAATAATCACCGATTATTCGCGGCGTTTTAAAGTGGACCGGTGAAGAATTTGACGACGGCCCTCAATCTTTCGCGCTTGATAACTTCTTTTAATGGAGTCGTCGTGCACGCGCACACTCTCGCGCTCTCCACAGTATTTTCCGAAACTGCATGCACATAAATGTAAGCCCCTTTGCAAATCGAGGTCAATCATTTAAATACGGAGGGTAATCGTTTTAATTAATACACACAATTAAGAGAGGCCAACATAGCGCAGAAAGGAGCCTTCAGAACAATGCATTGCATTTTAAAATTTCCCAACATCAACAATTCATTTGAAACGTTTAATAAATAACTAGATATTTTGTAATTCTCATATAAAGCTGTTTGTATCCCTTAAAAACAGTGTAGAATATCACATTGTGTTTCAAACTGAATTAGCGCACTTGGAATCATTAAGTCTAATCTTGTTAAAATCATTTAGGCTACCTACTCTGTATGAGCAAAGTAGCCTATACCTGAAAAGTTATGTGGGTGATGTACATATTCAGAATATTATTCATTATATTCAATATTCATTCATTATCACAGTTTATGCATTCAGTGAATCATTCACACACATGGTAGCAACCCATCTGATGTGAGGCTATTTCTGACAAGAGAATGCAATCAGATAAAGATATTGGACTGGTTTTGCAGGGCACTGTGAGCTTATTTATAAGTATAACAATGCCCCCTAGTGCTCGGTAAATGTCTGGCTAGAGGAGTTTATTTTAGGGGTTTATTTTTCTTTTAAAACATCCAATCACACCATGCACTTTAGGTACCAATGTGTTTAATCATAATGGTTATGATTAATGGACTTCTGTATTATCAATTATTTTGATGGTAGGTATATGAGTAGTCTAGTTAATGATTATAAACCTTCAGGATATCCTTCAGTCAGGATAGCGTAATATTTATTTTTTGTAAAATGTAAAACGAGTAGCCTATGTGAGTGATAAACTATAGGCCTACATGCGTTCAATGGACTGCAGTTTAACAACATAGCGATTGTTCAGCTGGCGAAACCTAAAAAGCTTGTCTTTCCTAAAAAGGCACGATTCAGTAGACAAAACCCTCATAAAATTTTTGAAAGTTGTGAGTTGTGATAATTACATGATCTAGGACCTTTATGTCATTGTCTATCCCCCACGGCCTCGTTTTCATTTGCATTAATTTCAATATAACGTGATTAAGGTCTATAGACATACAGTAGCAGGTAATTTCGTTTGATACAAAATATCAAAGCCAGTGGCAACTGCAAACAAATGCTGTGAACTTATCTTGATTTTGTTCATTTTAGTGGATGTATGAAGCCTATCAATCTTAAATTGTTTTTCATGCTATAGGATTTGTTTATGGAAAATGCACTTGCATTCATATTTTATGTAATGCAAAGACATTCAAACATTGTGTGCAGAACCTTTAAAAATAAAATAAAACAAAAAATAAAAACAGTGACTTCATTGCAGTTCATAATTGTATGAACAGCTTATTATTCATTGCTGTTCATAATAAAATAATTTTAAAAAAAAACTAATTTCTTTTAAATAATTTATGAATCATAACTGGCAAACTGGCTAGCCACTATGGACTTTGGTATATTTTCACTTGTAAAAACAATTTTCGTCTCTCCCAAATATATAGCTCAATTACAATGCAAAGTAGCCTGATATTACTCTGGAACTTCAAGTTATAGACAAACACAGCAGATAGTGAAAGGCACAGCGGGTTATAGCCGCCTCTTGTCTGAACGCTTCTACATGTGGAGTATTTATAGCTGTCGTCATGCAGGACAGAGTCCTGGTGTCATTTCCCAAATGACTGAGCATGCAAACAGCTTCTGTATCTGTTACAGACAAGGGAACTAAATATAGTCTGAGCCGGACAACAACATGCACAAGTAAATCTCACAGACATTGGCTCACTCTAGAGAATCTCCAGTTGTACTTTGTACTTCTGTCAGCTGTTAACTAATCCTGATTGTTTGGTTGTGGCATGATTCACTTCTGCGCAAGAAAGGTGAGTCACCGGGCCTTCACTGCGGGTGTGAATTTGATATTTCTGTATATTTCCTTGATTATTGTAATGCAATAATCTGGACATTTAAATGAGAGACTTCTGCTTTTGAATAATTTGATAGTTAACTTTTTTGCCAGGTTAACTGATTTAATTTCCTTGAATGCTGCTTAACACTGAGGTCAAAGACAAATAAGAGTGCCCATGATAAAGAAAAGTGTAAAATCGTTTTCAAGTTCTTTCTATTCATGTTGGTTTTATATGGTTTTCTACAATGCAAGTGCGTATATACATCTCATTATTTTCAAAAAGGTTTTAAATGTACTTTTTGAGGTATTTTTACAAACATCATGAATTATTAATTCATGACTATCACTTTATTTTTACACCACCATATCACAACCTGAACAAACCCTGTCATATAAAGGTCCGGTGATCTGATATTTTAAGAGACTTATCAACCTTTATCTGCATGTGTCCTGTGTGTGTATATGTTTAAATTATTAAGCAGTTTGAAAAGAAAAGAAATAATAATAAATGCCAATAAGGTCAAACTACTTTATAATGATGTTTTCAAAAATGTAATAAATAAATAAAAAAATCAAGATGTATTTTAATACATAAATTAAATATATCTTTGACCCAGAGAAATAAGGCAATGGTTCTTTCAACATTCTTAAGAATTAAGGTTCCAAAAAGCAGTTTTCGCAGCAATGCCATTAAAGAATAATTTTTGGTTTCCCAATGAACCTTTCAGTGAACAATTCTTAAAACAACTTTTTTCGTAGTTGATGTTTTAATTATCTGAAAAACCATCTTCCACTATAAAGAACCTTTTGTGCAATGGAAATATTCAATAGATGTTAAAAGTGCTTCATTAAACCATCAATGCCAATAAGAAGTATTTATTTTTAAGAGTGACCCATTGAGCTAGAGCCCACTAGGGGGCCCCAGTAAGTTTAATATGAATTTAATATGATCCAAATTGAAATGCCTAAAAAACACTTAAATAAAGATGTAAGCAAATATTTAATTACTTCGATACTAATTTAGTGCAACAAATGTCATCAAAAGTGGAAAAAGTTTTACTCACAGACCAATGACCACCAACCGCACCTTGCAGATGGAATCATAAGATTGTGGTATCATCAGATCAGTCAGATGAATTTATCTCAGCAGACATGATGTGATTGAATTTGATGTGCCTTGTTGCCAATGTCTTGGACAAAGGAGGGGACATCTTTTATTAACAGAAGTATCTGATCTTGAATTTTCTTTTTATTCCCAAGGACCTGGACCAGCAATCACTGAGTGCAGATTACTAATGACAGTTTATGTATGCACCATGGCATGGAATGTGACCTAAACATCTAAAATGAGTGGGTACTAAAGAGAGACAAAGTTTGGACATTGACACTGTCGGCCCATTGAGGGCAGATTGTTGTAATTTAAGGCCATGGGACTGTCAGATAAAGCTGTGATTGGCCGAGGCCTCAACAGTCCTGATCCATTGGTGCGTGAGGCCTACCTGATGGCATATGACTATATCAACTATGTGACGGCCAAACCAGGCATCCCGGTGGGTCCAGCACCATCCCGTGCCACGGCCGCCCTGCGTTATGCTGGAGATGAGCTACTCACTCGCTTCCCCATCTTCTTTCGCCGCTGGCCGCGTGTTTTCCAGGACGTGACGGACCGAACGGCCTGCTCGACCCTCGTTTCCATTCTGGATGAGCACTTTGCACCCACACGACGTAGAGATCTCGCCTGGAGCGCCGTGCTGTCTGTGTTTGTTCTCTCTGGACAGCTGGCACTGCACTGCCAGGAGAGGGGCATGTCTGATATCCTGCCCCAGATTCAGGAGTGCGTAGGCAGCTACGTAGAGAGGGTCATCTGCCCCGAGATCAAGGACAGAGGAGGATGGGTAAGTGTCAAGGGTCAAAGCAGGTCTCTTCTCGTTAAGCCTCAGGACCCATTTGGCTCCACTCTGAATCATTATGATGATTCATTATTGTCGCCATCTGGATTTGCAAGATGTTTTCAGCAGAATTGGAACTGCACATTTAAATATTTTGGAACATTAGATTGAGCCATTTGTGCAATGCACTGTAACAAGTATATTTTCCTACAAAATAAGCACAGAAAATGCACAAAGAAAGAAAGAAAAACATTGTTTAATATGGAGGATATTGGTAAAGGCATTTCACAGTCCTTTTCTGTAGAGAATGCACATTAGGTGAACTAATACTGCCATGATTTGAGCAAAAGAAGCACAATTTATGATACCACAAGGACTCTTGTCTTTCATCTTCATGGGACATATTTTATCTTTATTATTGTAATCAAACGCACTGGTTTGTAACGCATAGGCCTATAGTTTTACCGTTTAGTAATTATTCTAGTTATATATCTGGCGGTTAACTCTGCTGAAAAAAACAATAGAAAATGTAATGGTTTGTTATAATGGGAATTGTATTGGTTTTAATGGAAACTATAATGGTGTCTACTGGTATGTGATGGATTCTGTTGGTGGGATGTTAAATCCTATGGAAAAATGCCCAAAACACACTACAAAGAGGAATTTTGTAATGGTTTTACTGGAAAAA
Organism: Onychostoma macrolepis; assembly: GCF_012432095.1. Classification (NCBI taxonomy): domain Eukaryota; kingdom Metazoa; phylum Chordata; class Actinopteri; order Cypriniformes; family Cyprinidae; genus Onychostoma; species Onychostoma macrolepis. Next base: position 6,882,816 of record NC_081162.1, read on the forward strand.
GCTAATGGTTTATAATGGTATTTTAATTGAAACCACTGGAATTTCTGTGATGGTTTCTATTGTGCTTCTATTGTTTGTTTGTTTTTTTAGCAGGGAATTAATCGTAAGTCTCGCACATTCACAGGAAATAGCTTACTTTTGCGTTGAGAAATAGGGTGGATACTTATATTAATAATTATTTTATAATATCTAATATTGTGCATTGCTCTCAGTCAGGTTTTATCAGTCGTTTTGGCGAGAAGCAGAATCTTGAAGACCAGGTGATGAAGGTGTGCTGCTGGTCTCTGCTCTTGCTGAGTGTTGGGATCTTATCCTACTTTGTATGGAGAAGAAAAACTTAGACAACAGCGCCATCTGCTGAGAAAATGTAATAAGGACACTCATGATTCACTTGGTTTGTGGTAAGATTAAGATTACGCATTTCAGTATTGCTTGTTTTGAAACTATAAACACAAATTGTTATATAATAACTGTGAAAAATAAACCATCCCTTGTTAATAAATACCATGTTATCAACATTTGTTTCATTAAAACACCTCTAATTATGCGGTGCTGGCCAAATATATAATTATGACTTAATTTTACTGAAGCTAATACTCAATTTCAGTTGAAACATTTTGACCGCACATGATTGATATGTTTCTCATTATCTCAGAGACCCTTTGATATTATTTGACATAGTCCTAAAATTAATATTCTGTCATTTACTCACTCTCGTGTCGTTCCAAACCTGCAAGACCATATTTCTTTTGTTAAACATAAAACTAGTTAATTTAAGAAATGTCTCAGTGTTTCTGACCATACAGTGGATACTTTTTTAAATGATCATCTTTTGTGTTTTACAGGTTTGGAAAGACATGAGATTGAGTAAATGCTTAAAATTGGTTTTGTATACAAATAAATCAGTTTTTAGTTGTGTGTGTGTATATGTATACGTATATATATATATATAGCTTGTTTTTACTCAATTTTATTGTTAAAGCTATTAAAATTATTACAATTTTATATATATTAAAGTATTTAGGATGAATGATCTCCATCACGTGAATGAAAAACTGCCAAGCAGCCAACATGTTTAAGATTGTTAACTATAATACATGAAAATACAAGATCAAATTTAATTGAACATTTCTGGGCACTATATAACTCCCATGTACGTCATTAGATTTGATAACTTCTAAATTAAACATTAAAAATTGACATCAATTTATAAAATACATTTTAAAAGCCAAAACGTGTTCATGGTTCATTTCATACTCATAGAAGATAAATGTACACTGTGTGAAAAGTTAAAATGCATAAACCAATATTTATGAATGTCATAATTTGTCTTATTTTATCAATTATTAGTATTATTTGCATATATGGGTGTAATTGGTGACAGTTGAAACTTATGGCTGGTAACCTTAGTAAGCGTTCTGCATGAGATCAGATGTTAATTCATGTGAGGTCTAGGAACAATCCCAACAGGTTTGACAAGGATGTGTCAGTGTATGTGACCAGTGAAAAATGAGGATGGGTTCAAATTGGTTCATTCATATTTGCAAATTAAGGAAATGAAGAGCGAGACATTTCAACAGAAGAAAAAGCCTTTAATGACATCTGTACAAACAAGAGACAAGAACAGAAAAAGAAAATTGAGCTTTGGAAAAATTTGTTTCCTTGTACATGAGCAAAATGATACAGCCTGGAAAAACGACACACTTATATTAAGAGACTTAAGCCAGCTCTTCCTCTCCTTCCTCCTCAAACTCGCCCTCCTCCTCTGCGGTGGCATCCTGGTACTGCTGGTACTCGGACACCAGGTCGTTCATGTTGCTCTCGGCCTCAGTGAACTCCATCTCATCCATACCTTCTCCGGTGTACCAATGCAGGAAAGCCTTGCGCCTGAACATAGCAGTGAACTGCTCTGAGATCCTCTTGAACAGCTCCTGGATGGCAGTGCTGTTGCCGATGAAGGTGGCAGCCATCTTGAGTCCCCTGGGTGGGATGTCGCAGACAGCGGTCTTGACGTTGTTGGGGATCCATTCGACGAAGTAGCTGCTGTTCTTGTTCTGAACATTGAGCATCTGCTCGTCCACCTCCTTCATGGACATGCGGCCACGGAAGATGGCGGCAACTGTGAGGTAGCGGCCGTGACGCGGGTCGCAGGCGGCCATCATGTTCTTGGAGTCGAACATCTGCTGCGTGAGTTCAGGAACGGTCAGTGCACGGTACTGCTGGCTCCCCCTGCTGGTGAGAGGAGCGAAGCCAGGCATGAAGAAGTGGAGACGAGGGAAGGGCACCATGTTTACGGCCAGCTTGCGCAGATCTGCGTTGAGCTGGCCAGGGAATCTGAGGCAGGTGGTGACTCCGCTCATGGTGGCGGAGACCAGATGGTTGAGGTCACCGTATGAAGGTGTGGTGAGTTTGAGGGTGCGGAAGCAAATATCGTACAGAGCTTCGTTGTCGATGCAGTAGGTCTCATCTGTGTTTTCCACCAGCTGGTGGACAGACAGCGTAGCATTGTATGGCTCTACTACAGTATCGGACACTTTGGGTGAGGGCACCACGCTGAAGGTGTTCATGATGCGGTCGGGATACTCTTCGCGGATCTTGCTGATGAGGAGGGTGCCCATCCCTGAGCCAGTGCCTCCACCGAGAGAGTGGGTGAGCTGGAAGCCCTGCAGGCAATCGCAGCTCTCGGCCTCTTTACGAACCACGTCCAGGACAGAGTCCACCAGCTCTGCTCCCTCGGTGTAGTGACCTTTAGCCCAGTTGTTTCCAGCACCACTCTGACCTGTTGCAATAGGCAAAGTATTTAATTTTCACACCTGCATTTTTTTAACATAAATGTGACCACAAAACCAGGAAAATGAATAAATAACCCCATTGATGTATGGTTTGTTATGATAGGACAATATTTGGCTGAGATACAACTATTTGAAAATCTGGAATCTCTGAAATATTGAGAAAATTGCCTTTAAAATGGTCCAAATGAAGTTCTTAGCAATGCATATTACTAATTAAAAATTAAGTTTTGATATTTACAAAATATCTTCATGGAACATGATCTTTACTTAATATCCTAATGATTTTTGGAATTATAAAAAAAAAAAAAAAAAAAAAAAACGGGTCAGGGTCACAAATGCCATTTCTTTAATTTAATAACAATACTCACCAAAAACAAAGTTGTCTGGCCTGAAGACCTGACCAAAAGGTCCGGATCTCACGGAGTCCATGGTACCAGGCTCCAGATCCACCAACACAGCACGGGGCACGTATTTGCCTCCTAAAAGATTACAAAACAGGGTTAGAAAGACAAAATGGTTTACTCTAATAACACATGCGCTCTCACTTAACGTTAGTAGTATTGATGTGGTCATACCTGATGCCTCATTGTAATAGACATTGATCCTATCGAGCTGGAGGTCGCTGTCGCCATGATATGTGCCGGTGGGATCAATACCGTGTTCATCACTGATAACCTCCCAGAACTAAAGAATATAGTAGATAATATTAGAGGACTGGAATTCAGAGGATTGAATATAAAACTACAGGCAACAATTCATGACAATGTTATTCCTGCATGTCAGATTTAAAAGCAACAATTTATTCGTTTATTATTGTGGCCCGAAATATTTCACTAAAACTGTGCTATTCAAATATTCACCGCGTGGGTTTCACAAAAGGCGCCAACTGTTCACAAACGCCCATGCGTACTTCACATCAACATGCGGTTTGCCTCCATGCGACGGATAAAAATTCCTTTGTTCATCTAATGCACGTTTATACACTTTAATATCGTTTACAAATTGTTACAAAGTTGCAGACAATTGGTGTTCTTGAAACTCCTCCCGCTCAAAACTCGCGCGCGCGCCACGCACGCCGGTTGGCTGAGATCCATTTCCGGTGGCTTTACGAATTAATCGATTTATTGAGCACCTTTTTTTTTTTTTTTTTTTAATATTTAAATATATTTCAACTAGCAAATGTAAATTATTTGATCCTTATCTGGTAATATTTAATGCAATTACTTAATTTAAAAAATAGCTTTGGCTGTAGACTGGGCTAGGCTTTTACTTCCTTTTGTCGCACTGCAGTGAATCTCACAAAGGGGAGTTCCAGACAGACCACGGCGAGAACAAACAGTCGGAGATAACGTATACAGATTTCTTGAGCAACTATTAAATTTCGTCGTCTTTTTGATTTTTCCAAGCGTTTCACGATGTAACAAAATAAAACTCGAATGAGGACGCACATGGTTGACCTAGATTTCATTCAAACCAGATAAGAACATCCGCTTTAGGCGGCTCATAATGGAGTGCGAACAATGAGATGCATAACAGAAAATATAACGAATAGATTAGTTTTGCTTTTTTTTTTTTTTTTTCACAAATATCTAAAAGAAAATGCAATATCTTATTTTCTATATAGTCTATATTATAAACCAACAACTGCAAATTTTAAAGAAACAAACAGACCTTGGCTCCGATCTGGTTACCGCATTGTCCAGCTTGAAGATGCACGATTTCCCTCATTTTTACTCTTAAGTTAGAAGATTTGACAAAGTGGTAACCCTTTTTCTTTCTTCAACTGGCTGAGAAGAAGACTGCCCCCATATAAATAGACTCCCCGCCCCGCCCTGGACACAAGGTTAGTATGTATCAGCACGCCATTAGCTGTCTTTCAAGAGCCCGCCCATATGTGTCCTTCTGCCCAATCACAGTAGAGACAGGGAATGCTGATTTGCCCTCCTCGACTGTCAGTCAAATTTGTTGTCAACGTATGATTTTCTACGACAGTACTTTGTTTTATAAAAAAAGGAAAGAAAGTAGTTGACATACCACAGAAGCAAAATCCTGTAATGAAGCTGTAAATCGCACACAAACGCTTGGTTGTTCATGGCTCTGAAATGTTCTGCGAGCCGAGGCTCAAGCTAAACAGCGCGGAATAATAACAGGAACTAAAATGTAAAATCATATTTACAGGGCGCGGTATGGCTAAATATCATAACATTAATACAAAACTGTGTAAGGTACTATTGAATAGAATGTTTAACAAAAAAAAAAAAAAAAACCCCACATAACTCAGTGAACCCATAGTGTTAAATCAAAGCGATTATATATGTTGCTGCTCTTTTTTCTTCTTCTCCTGCATTACACACTGTACTTACTGTTTATTGGCCTCCTCCATTGACTTTTCCCTCTACTTTCCGGCGATGGTATGTGATTAAATTCTGCCCACTTGACATAAAAAAAAAAAAAAAAAGAGTGAGCAGAAAATTTCCTTGTGAAAAAGAAGTACAGTTTAGCACACTCTTAAAAAGAGTAGCTACTTATTAAGTAAATAATATACCTAATTGTGAACTGAATGTAATGTTTTTTGCTAATGCTAATTGCAATTAAATGGTAAAAGGGTATTATAGTTTAAAAATTAAAAATATATGTAATTAGTGGGGGTTTTTTTTGTTGCACTTAAGTAGGACGTAAGTACATCTTTATATGTAATTTCATAATTATTTCTGTTGTCTTTGAAATAAGGTTTAAGTATAACTGCCGAATGTACTGACAATATACTTCAATGTCATTGAAAACGTTCCATTTGTTTAAATATATTTGTAATTTGCATGTATTAGCCTAGTCAACACATCAAAATAAGTGTACTTGTTTAAAGTCAAAATATTTTTGAATGAATAAATTAAAATGATTTAAATTGTACTTTGTGTTTAATTTGAAAATATTACACATATAAAAAGTGCACTTTTTTATTATTTTTTTTATTATTATTATTATTTTTTTACAAAGTGTACATAGGCTAAGTGTGTGTTAAAGGGATATTCCACCCAAAAAAAATTTTGTCATTAATCACTTACCCCCATGTCGTTCCAAACCCGTAAAAGCTTTGTTCGTCCTCTGAACACAATTTAAGATATTTTGGATGAAAACCGGAAGGCTTGTGACTGTCCCATTGACTGCCAAGTAAATTACACTGTCAAGGCACAGAAAATTTCAATCTGAATTTTATGAAGCGACAAGAATACTTTTTGTACACAAAGAAAACAAAAATAACGACATTTATTCAACAATTCGTCTCCTCTCTTCTCTCTGTGTCAGCGTAGCACCATTTTGGAGAATATCAGATGGATGCAAAGTGCGTACACTATTCTTTCATCAGTAACGCATGGATACGTATTGTACGTTTATTTACACTTTGATTTGAACGGAAACAGTGTTACTGATGACAGAGAATAGCATATGCACTTTGCGTCCATCGGATGCTTTTCAAAATGGTGCTACGCTGACACACAGAGACAGAGAGGAGACGAATTGTTGAATAAATGTTGTTATTGTTGTTTTCTTTGTGTACAAAAAGTATTCTCGTCACTTCATAAAATTCAGATTGAACCACCGATGGCAGATGGACTATTTTGACGATGATTTTTTATACTTTTCCTTGACAGTGTTATTTACTTGGCAGTCAATGGGACAGTCACAAGCCTCCCGCTTTTCATCCAAAATATTTTAAATTGTGTTCCGAGGACGAACAAAGCTTTTACGGGTTTGGAACGACATGGGGGTAAGTGATTAATGACAAAATTTTCATTTTGGGGTGGAATATCCCTTTAAGCCATGAAGGTGAACTCTCAAGTATACTTCAGTGCATGGCTTTTTATTTCATTTATATTATTTTAGATGATATTATATTCATCATTAATATTATATGCTATTATATTAATATTATATTATTTCATTAATATTGCTTTAGGTTTGAAGTACACTACAAGTTTATAATTCAAAAGAATTAAAGGGATAGTTCTCAGGACCAGAAACGTAGCAAGGACATCTGTAAAATAGTTCATGTGAAATCAGTGGTACAACCGTAATTTTACAAAGCTACGAGAATACTTTTCTGTGCGCAGAGAAAACAAAAAATAACAATTTTAAGTTGTGCTTCTGTCTATGGAGGGCCAGAGAGCTTTCGTATTTCATAAAAATATTGTTACTACTGAAAATTTGTGTTCCGAAGATGAACGAAGGTCTTACAGGCTTGGAACAACATGAGGGTGAGTAATTAATGACAGAACTTTGACAGAATCACAACATTTTTGGGTGAACTATCCCTTGAAGCACACTTCTTTTTCACGTAGATAAAGCAGCATACATTGGCTTATGATGTTTATTAATATTGTGACAAAATGAAGCCCTTTTGCAGTTATTCTCAAAAAGAAATGATGAAAAGTTTTTGTGCTTTTTGTGTATGTGTGAAAGTGAAGAAGAGATTCTTGTAAATATATTAAGGTTTCATGTTACAGGCAGACACAATTCTGGTTTGGGTGCAGTTGTATTATTAAAAAGCAATCTGACTGTAGGAAAGGGAATGCATGGTAATATAATCCGCATTGGCACAGTTGCTGTGACTTAGACTGAGAGAATGAGGGTTTGCCCCAGTCCTCCTGCTGTATCATGGGCAAAGTCCTCAGGGGGTTTTACAGGCCTGACCAGATAAGATTGCAGATACTATTACAGAAGCAGATGGCACTCTGATGCCTTTCTGATTTAAATAATCCAAAATGAGGCTACTTATATACAGTTCTCCTATTGTTTCACTACAATGCACAGGTTGCTCAGTACGCTTAATCGTGAATATAAAAATAGGTTAATTACAGTGAGTAACTTACAGAACAGAATCACTTAGGTGAGTCATGGCAGTTTGGTGAAGTTCTTTCAGTATTAATGGGTTCAACTTTCCAGTTAGGATTATATAAAGAGAGAAAAAAAAATGATATTGAAGTTATGCTTGCAATTCTGTCAAAATTTATTCCCCCTCTTGTTGTTCCAAACCCATATGACCCTTAATAGTCTTATATCCAACACAAAGAAATATAAGAAATTGAAATGCTTTTTGCGCCCTGACAAGAGAATAATAAAGAATGGGCCTCATAGGGCCTAACTCTTCTTTGATTTTGAAAGTAAGAAATCTGATGGGCCAATTTCCCAGGGAACGTGTGAGTAAAAGAGGGTGGAGTGGGTCAGAAAAGTGAGAATTAGGTGAGAGTCAAACAAAGACGTCATTCTAATAGCTTAGGGTGCAGGAGAAGTCAAAGGATGCATACATATTTGTAAATAGATATTTACGTTTTTATGATGTCTGTCATATCTGTGAGATCTAATATATCATTTTAATGCTCTGTTTTGTCAGTTTCCCTCATACTGAATTCCCTTTGAAGTCAAGATGACATGTATGCTCTTAGTTATGCATGTTATAGATTTTATTGTAAAAAAAAAAAAGAAAAAGAAAAAATTATTCATAAAACGATGCAATTTTGTAAAATAGTATGTCACCTCATATTGTTTGATCACAATTTCATAACTCATCTTTTGGAGAAACGTCTTTTCTCTGGTGAAGTATGCTGGACTTCTCTAATCATTTATTTTACTTAAACCACAATCAACTGTAAGCTTTTGTTCATTTTCTAATGCAGGGCTGACATCTCAAAATCCATTTAACAGCTGATGCATAGAACAAAGTCCCCGCCCTACATTATTTTCTTTTTCAATAATCCTTTTTATTCAGATGTGCGTAACAATATGGAAGAAAAGATCTGTCCACTTCATCACAACTTTAATCAAACTTTAAAACTTATTCCTCTGAAATTACTTTTTTTTGCCCCACACAGGCTATTCGATAATGTTAACCAATAGTCAGATAGCTACAATCCAATCAATTCACCATGGATAAAATCATGTACTGCACTACATTTTATACAATATACTGTATCTTCTATCACTTGGAAATATTTGCAATTTCAGAAGTAAAATGGGTTTCAAATGGAGATACACATTGACTTTCACTCAGCAGAATGACAGATTCAATTCTGATACATTAACTGGACACACTCTGTCTCTCTCTCTCTCTTCACTCTTCTCTAATATAGACAAACACATCCTGTGATGTGTAATCCTTTCCATTTGCATAAAAATGAAACATTCATTTATGAAATCCTATAGTGACCCTTGAGAAAAAGAAGTAGACTTTATCATACTTTTAAAATAAGTGCTTATTATGGAAACATAAAATACTTTAAGTTAATAAATTTAAAGATGTACCTACTTGCAACTTCATCATTACAAATGTGTTTGTTTAAATACATGACATAATGTTTCAACAGAAACATTGAAATATATTTTAATTCACCAAATGCAGTACAATAGAATTATGACATTACATATAAATAAGTACTTAAGTCATATTTAAGTGGTTCAAAAAAGCACAGTTAAGTTCAACTAACTGCATATTCCCTCACTTGCAAATAACATGCAATTAAGTGTCAAAATATAACTTTCAGTTCACACTTACTGTATGTAATATCAAATAACACACTACAGTTAATGTTAATCAAGTACCTTACATGTGCTTTAAAAGTTTAGTCAGCACATAAAAGTAAGTGTCCATCTTTAAAGCGCTTTAAACGATTAATTAAACATAATGACTTAAACTACATTTAAGTAAAACGTTTAATGTGACATTAAAGTGCAGTTTCTAAAATGAAACATGAAAATCATGAGAGTGTACTCTCTCTGTACAAGTGGCCTTTTATTTCAGTAATAATAAAATCTTTCCCCCCCCCCCTCCAAAAACATACTTTTAAGGTTCCCTATCGAAAGGTAACTTCCGTTGCGTCGTCATTGACAGAAACTCCTGTTTACTCTGTTACTGAAGCCAGATTGGTTAACGTTTGTGTAACTGCACAAACCAATGGCGCTTGAGCCCACCAAAGGGTCTTGCTATATAAGTCGGCCCAGAGCGCCATTTCATCAGAATCTTCTCCTTCATCGACGAGATCATCTCTTTGCTGACTCTGCAAGAAGCCGAAGAAAAAAGAAGCTTACCTGCTCTACGCTGCTCTTCACCGCTCCCACCGTTGAATCCAGCCCCGGCAGTGGACGATTTCCCGGCCATCTAGTGAGGTGAAAGAACACATTTCTGAGCAAATTTCCAAGCACGTTGTTTCAAATGTCGCTTTGCAAGTGTAACTCATGCAGGGACCCCCTGCACGAGTCGGGGCACGACAAGAAATAGAACGCATAAAATGCGCATAAAAATAGAACCTCTCGCCTCCCGGCTGCCGGCTTGGGAAGCCATCCCAGGAGTGTCAAGGGGGTTCTAAAAACCATAGAACGAGGTTACTCACTCCAGTTCGCTCACAGGCCGCCTCCATTCAGAGGCGTGGTGCAGACCTTCGTGCAGGGCAATGAATCCCACGTTCTCCGAGCCGAAGTGCACACACTGCTTGCAAAGGGTGCCGTGGAAGTAGTCCCCTTAGCAGACAGCGAGTCAGGCTTTTACAGCCGCTACTTCTTCGTTCCCAAAAAAGACGGTGGGCTCAGACCGATTCTCGATCTCAGACTTCTGAATCGAGCCCTCATGTGACGGCCGTTCAGGATGTTAACATTGAATCAGATCCTCGCGCAAATTCGGCCCGAGGACTGGTTCATGTCTGTGGATCTGAAAGATGCTTACTTTCACATCCGAATAGCGCCCCGTCACAGACCGTTCTTGAGATTCGTGTTCGAGGGAATGGCCTATCAGTACACCGTCCTTCTGTTTGGACTGTCCCTGGCCCCCCGCACTTTTACGAAGTGCGTGGACGCGGCTCTTTCCTCTCTGAGGCAGATGGGAATCCGCATATTGAACTACCTCGACGACTGGCTGATGCTAGCCAACTCAGAGTGGCAATTGAACGCTCACAGGTCATTGTTGCTCAACCACCTAGAGCGCTTAGGGTTGAAAATCAACCCATCCAAGAGTTTTCTGTTTCCCAGACAACGAGCGTACTTTCTGGGAACAGTCATAGACTCTGTGAAAATGCGGGCTTGGGTTACGCCGGAAGGCTCCCTGACTATCCAGCGAGCAGCGGCATCTTTCAAACTGGGGACCTCGCGTCCCCTCAAAGCATTTCAGAGGATGCTCGGCCTCATGGCTGCTGTCTCCTCAGTCATTCCTCTGGGCCTGCTACATATGCGGCCCCTCCAATATTGGCTAAAAGCCTGCGTTCCGTCCCACACCTGGTGCCTGGGCCACACTCATGTCAAGGTAATAATAATAATAATAATTCCTTACATTTATATAGCGCTTTTCTAGGCACTCAAAGCGCTTTACATTGTGAGGGGTGGGGGGGTCTCCTCATCCACCACCAGTGTGCAGCATCCACCTGGCAGCCATAGAACGCCCACCACACACCAGCTACAGGTGGAGAGGAGACAGAGTGATGAAGCCAATCAGCAGATATGGGGATTGTTAGGAGGCCATGATGGTCAGAGGCCAATGGGCGAATTTGGCCAGGATGCCGAGGTCACACCTCTACTCTTTTCGAAAGACATCCTGGGATTTTTAATGACCACAGAGAGTCAGGACCTCGGTTTAACATCTCTTCTGAAGGACGATGCTTTTTACAGCATAGTGTCCCCATCACTATACTGGGGCGCTAGGACCCACACAGACCACAGGGTGAGCACCCCCTACTGTTCTCACTAGCACCTCTTCCAGCAGCAACCTAGTTTTCCCAGGAGGTCTCCCATCCAGATACTAACCAGGCTCAACCCTGCTTAGCTTCAGTGAGTAACCAGTCTTGGGCTACAGGGTGACATGGCTGCCGACCAACCGACCAAGGTAACCCGCCACTGCCTCAAAGCTGTGGCCCCTTCGACAACTTCTCGCCTGTTTCAGTCAGGCATTCAGCTGGGGACGACCTCCAGGAGGAAGGTGGTCACGACAGACGCTCACAGGTCAGGTTGGAGCGCTCTGCACGAGGGAAATCCGGCGTACGGCTCCTGGACGACCCATGAGCGACGCCTGCATATGAATGGCCTCGAAATGATGGCTGTTTGTCTGGCCCTGAAGACCTTCCTGCCAGCCTTAAAGGGACATCACGTCCTAGTCCGGTCGGACAACACAACGGTGGTGGCCTACATCAACCACCAAGGCGGCCTCAGGTCACGTCCCCTTCACATGATGACTCGACGTCTCCTACTGTGGGCACAGAAAGAATTCCTCTCACTACGAGTGGTTCATGTGCTGGGCAGACTGAACCAAGGAGCGGATATGTTGCGCACCCCTTCCACGCTCAAGGTCTATATGGCACCCATCGCGGTGAATCATTCTCCCGAGGCTGGCCGGACTATTGGCAGAAATGAGCTGGTTGTTAAGTTCCTTAGAGGTGCTCGGCGGTTAAATCCTCCTCTAAGACTGTACCAACCTGGGATTTATCTATAGTCCTCGGGGCCCTCAAGGGTCCTCCCTTTGAGCCGCTTCAAACAGCTGGCTTAAGGGTCATGACACTCAAAACCGCTCTGCTTTTGGCCTTAGCATCCGTCCAGCAAGTGGGTGACTTGCAAGCCCTGTCTGTCAGTGCTTCCTGTCTTGAGTTCGGACTCAACGACGGTAAGGTCGTTCTTCAGCCTCGCAGCAGCTATGTACCGAAGGTGCTCACAACTCCGTTCAGAGCCCAGGTTATCTCCCTTCTAGCCCTCCCTGCAACGGATGGTGATCAGGGGCCTAACTTGCTATGCCCAGTTCGAGCAATGCGAGTATACTTTAAGTGTTCTAAGTCGTTTAGACAGTCAGAACAGCTCTTTGTGTGTTTGGAGGCCGCTCTAAAGGGCTGCCGGTCACAAAGCAAAGGCTATCTCATTGGATAGTAGAGGCTATCACCCTAGCCTATGCCTCAGCGGGCGTACAGTGCCCTATAGGTGTGAGGGCCCACTCCACAAGAGGAATGGCCTCCTCCTGGGCCTGGTCCAGCGTAATCTCTATTTGGGAGATCTGTGCGGCTGCCGGCTGGTCGTCGCCGTCTAACTTTATTAGATTCTACAGTTTGGACGTCCCTGCCCTGTCTGTCTGTCTGTCATCTGCTTAATGCTACTTTCAGTAATAATAAAATCTGAAAAAAAACAAAAAAAACATACTTTTAAGATTCCCTATCGGAATAGGTGGGAAAGGCTTATGACAAGCAGACCCCAGATTCCACTCGGGTCTCTTATAGCTCGGACTCATGGGGCCCACACTGAGTGTGCCTGAACTGGGCTTGCGGAGCAGGCTTAGTTCTTCTTCTGCTTATAGCACGGCATTACTGGATGCGTTCCCCAAAGCAGTCGTCAATGACGACGCAACGGGAGTTACCTTTCGATAGGGAACGCTCCGGTTACTCATGTAACCTCGGTTCCCTGAGATAAGGGTAACTGGCCGTGCTGTTGCTGCACGTGAATCGATGGCTGTCGCTTCATTCTGATGAAATGGCGCTCTGGGCCGACTTATATAGCAAGATGATTTAGGCAGCGAGGCAGCTTAACCTGGAACATTTAAGTCGTTACACTGATTCTAGTTCTGTTTGTATTTTTTAACTGGTGCTGGATAGATAACATCAGTACAGAGCCATGTGAGGACACTATAGCATATGTTACAGTGGTTTGGTTTGGTTTTATTGAATTGTCTGCAATGTCCTTTCCTTCTGTTGGCTGACCGTCTGATTAGAGATCCCCCGAGGTGACACAATAAATGTCTCTCGTCCCTGACTCAGCATATGTTCTGCCAGTGAACCATGCTAGTGCTGGCTAAGGCAAGCGTCACTATTGCTATTCTACATAATAAGCTATTAGACTTATAATTCATATAATTCATTGGGTATGGGGGTTGGCACCTTAGCAGTGCATTGTCTCTAATATTTGGCAGTGAGTTCTCTACAGACAAGCACCACTCACATTTCCTCTGAAATTCTATATTAAATAAATAAATAATTAAAGGGTTATTAGAGGTCAAAATTGTACACAATACCATATCAGGAAGAGAGTAGCAGTCATTACTTTTTTAGTATTAGTGTTAGCATTGGTAAATCAGACCTTTGTGAAAAATAAGTATACTGTAGCATACTTTTAAAAAGAGTACTTTATATTAAGTATATTATAGAAATAATATACTTTAAAAGAATATACTTAACTGAATATAATGTTTTTGGACGCTTAATTGCATATTAATTACAATTAAATAAAATATATTATAGTTTAAATTGATATTAAATGCAGCTGGTTGAACTTAGAGTGCTTTTTTGAACCATAAGTAATTACTTCTATTGTCTTTGAAATATGGTCAAATAAGTCAAGTGTACTGCTGAATGTACTGACAAGCATTTAAGCTAAAATACACTATAGTGACATTTCTATTGAGACTTGTATGTTATATATTTAAATATATTTGCAGTTACACATTTGTAATGAAGTTTCAATTTAGTACAAAGTACATTTAAAACTAACTTAAAATCAAATAGAATAACACAATACAATTCAAATTATAATCAATACATGTGCTTCAGTATTTTATTTAACGCATCAAAATAAGTTTACTTATAAAGCACAACCAAAGATTAAAACATAACTAAAATATACTTTAAAGTAAAACTTTCCATTTTACATAATCACGAGGTGCACTGTTTAAAAGTGTACTTAAGCATGTTAAGAAACAGTCATGAAAGTGCCTCTACACACTTAAGTGGCCTTTTATTTCAGTATTATTATATTATCTGCAAGCACAGTGTTTTATACGTTTAAGATTTGAAGCACACTACAAGTACACATTCAATACAATTAAGCTCACTTCTTTTTCACAAAAGTAATCTTACAAAAATGTCCTAAATCATAATAAGTAGATTAGTGTTTTGTTACAGAGTCTGTCTGTGTGTGTGTGTGTGTTTATTGGGTAAAACAGATGTAATGCTCAGCTATAGCACTTCATTATTAGTCGTGGGTGAGATGTTGCATATCCTGCATACGAACAGCTGTTTCTCACTGAGGATCGACTGTAGATGGGAAATTCTCCCAGATCGCACAGGATATCAGATTCCACTGTGCACACGATCAATATGTCATGATCAGTAATTCACCACTGTACATAAAACATTACAACAGCAGTGTAGCATAAACAGCTGCGTCAGATGCTCTTATATACTGTTGTTTATTACTCAGGAACTGTTCGTTGAACGCGCTGGTGTCTGGCTGTTGTACAGTGAATCTGCCCATCCCCCCTCAGCAGTCAGAGCCTGAGTCATGGTCCATCCCCTCAGAGCACTTCCCACAGTCAGCTGTTCTAGACGCCACTGCTTGGGCCTCACAAGTGCATTTGACCACAACATTAGGCTCTTTTTATACAGTGCTAGCTGGAGGTCTCAAACTCTGTAAATCAGTTTTAGAGCCCCTGCATGAGAAACAGGCTTATAATCATCTCTCTCTTTTGCCCTATTATTTGAGGTCAGACTGAGGCTGAGCTGTACATTTAGCAGCTCCACAGATTTAAAGGGAAAAGGTTCCTGCACTGTATGCATGTATGAAAGATAACAAGTTTGATTGAATGTGATAAATGAGATTATAGCTAGGTTTCAAAACCTAGGGTTTTATGTTAGCATGCTAGGCTAACATTGATTGTAGTGTTATAATAAGCATAAAATACATCACACAAATATCAGGAAAAACAATTTTATAGATAGTTTTCAGTGTTTCGGTATCATTGACCATTCTGCTTGTTATTTTAGTATCATTGAGATACTATTCTATTTTTTTGTATATTTTGTTTAATTAGTTTTTATATTTTCTGTTTTAATTTTAGTTAAAATTCTAGTAATATTGTTGTTTTTTTTATCAATTTTTATTCATTTTTTAACCCATAAGAACCCAGACCAATTTCTCCTTATAGGAAAATTATGGGGCATATAAAACAGACAAAATGGACCACTTATAACATGTTTCTGCAGTTGTTTTTGAAACACAACCCCTCCTTGTGAAATATCTGTAATGTTACATATATACGACATTGGACGTTTATGATAATTTTTCATGTTATATATATATGTTACATTTGGCGTTTATTTCTCAATTGAAATAAATAAATAAATAATAACTTACCGATTTTTTTCTGTTTATTTGCTTTTCCACAACATATATCAAAATGATTACTTTTCTGGGAAGATCAAACAAAAACCTTTTTCAGAAGTAATATAGTTTTTGCATTTTATTTGCTTTGCCGCAACATATTTGTAACAAAACCACATAACTATGACCATTAAATTTTACAACAACTCTTTTGTAACATATCAAAATTCTACCTTTTCAGGTATATGGTTTAACCAGAAATAAATTTTTAGATTTTTAGATTATTATTTTTTTCACAACTCAAAAATGTGCAAACTGAATAAAAATAAATAACTACCTCACACTGGAGGTCAACATGTTAAACATGCACATAGATTTGTTAAAATATGCTTTGAAATGAGCAGCAGAATATATATAACACTAAAATAATTGAATCAGCTAAATTAATTGAGCAGCTCATTACCATTTTTATCATTTTTCTTAATGTGACGAATACGTCACATAAAAATTCCACCTACTTTAATAAGGTTAATAGCCCGATGTGACATATGTGTCACCACAATATCTTTGTAACTTGTTTTATATCAATTTGCTGAAGAAATGTATTCAAATCAGGTTAAGAGTAATCTAGGATATGTTATTAAAACATTAAAATTGTCGCATGGGTTGAAACAGTCTTTTGTAACAAAAACAAGCGTTTTTAATAATTGCTGACACTGTAACATGTGCTAACCAGACAGGAAACCATTTTGGAAATGTTGCCATGGCAACAAAAAATGCACACATTGTCACATGACTGAACCTGGTTGTTCATTATATGTCACTTAGAGACTTCCTGAGTTGAAAGTGAGGGATAATGCTTTAAAAATACCTTTCCAGATAATCACCAGTGTTTGTGACACCCGTTTATGATAATTTTTTCATGTTACATATATATGTTACATTTGGCGTTTATTTCTCAATTGAAAATAAATAAATAAATAAATAACTTACCGATTTTTTTCTGTTTATTTTCCACAACATATATCAAAATAATTACTTTTCTGGGATTATATGTTAACCTAGATTTTAATTATTATTATTATTATTATTTTAAATTTTAGTTTTAGTTATTATTTTACATCAGGTTATTTAGTTACATCAATCTAACTAGATGAATATATACGTGTATATGTGTATGTATGTAAGCATCTGGTGTTGGTAAAATAAGCTTTTTTAATGTTTTTGAAAGTTATGCTCACAAAGGCTGCATTTATTTGATAAAAGTACAATGTAATTTTGTATTTTTGCAATGTCAAATTAGTGAACGCACACACACGTTTTGTAATTTTGCTATGTAAAATTAGTGAACACACACACACACACACACACACACACACATATATATATATATATATATATATACACACACACACACACACATACAGTAAATATATATGTTTTTTGGAATCTATATTACATTATTTTTCAGGATTGTTTGATGAATAGAAAGTTGGAAGAGCAACATTTAGTTGAAACAGATTTTTGTTTTTATAGCATTGTAAATGTCTTTACTTTTTGATCAATTTAATGTGTCCTTGCTGAAAAAATAAATTTCATTAATTTATTTTTATATTATATTATATTGTGTTTATTATATTATATTATATTATATTATATTATATTATATTATATTATATTATATTATATTGTATTGTATTGTATTGTATTGTATTTTATTGTATTGCATTGCATTGTATTGTATTGTATTGTATTATATTATATTACACTTACATTGTTTTATCCATACCTTAAAATTTCAGAAGGCATCATAATTCCGCCTACCTTTTTAAGTAACTTTTGCTTTAGCAGCATGCCTATGATGCCTCAAAATGCTGTTTATGTAGGCAGTGTACTAGGCAGGGAAACAGTGCTAATGTTAGCTATTTAGGCTTTGGATTCCTCAAACAGTACACCAGCAGAGCAGATGGAGATTAGCAGGCTTTGCTCAACAGCTGTAGAGAGGCTCAAAATGGCAGGAGGCTGATTTGCATATGTATGAGCAGTGCACCACTATTGTAGTGAATCATTGACATGTAAGTCAATCATCCACAGCATCACCTTTCATATTTAACTTTCTTTTGATGTGCTCGAATGAATGTTATAGAGTATAGACTTTAAAGAAGGAGCCTTTTTCATGTTGTTTAAACTGGCAGCTCTCTTCTCTTTTGCAGTGGTCAGTGTGCATTATATGGTATTGAGTTATGCAGACACACAGCTGTGGGGGTTGGGACTCATTTAAAGCTGCCCACATCTGATTGAGTCTTGCTCTTGCAGTCTCTCTAGGGAATTGCTGGCAGGATATGAGCTCTGACGGTAATGCAAGTGGACTGTCCCACCCCCTCTGCTCTTCCCCGCAGTCAATGCTGATGAGGCCCTGGAGACGTGGACAGAAGAACACAGATGCACGCAGATATAGATGATCCACTGATACAGTGATCCACAACACTGGAGATAAACAGCATGCTTGTGAAACTGGTTTGTCTTACTGTAAGGTGTAATGGTAAGGCACATTTTACTTTTAGTGCTTGAGCAATTCCTGTTCTAAAGGCCTTGTGGAGATTTGTCGAGGGATCCTTTATTGGTTTTCGGGGGAAGGTTTTGCATCTTCACAATCAATAACAAGTCATTAGTGTGCCATGAGCCGTTCCCTAATTTAAGGAAGGAAGTCATTTGAGATAGGCTGCCAACGCAACATCTGCTGTACACGCTATATGGTGGTTATTTGTTTTATATATTTATAGCAAGATTATCTTTGTTAATCATTACCAGCTATGTTTGTTGGTCCACCAGCTACCAGCATAAAGCACATTTACCATTTAATACAAATTATTGATTTAAACCTAGGTCAAACCTGTAAAAGTTAAATAGAAATGTGCTGGTTTTTCATTTGGATTCAGCTGATGTCTTGTGTTGTATGAATACAGCTGTAGGACTTGAATGGAAGGCATTTTAAAGCATTTGTTTAAAGCAAATGCCTTGTCTGCTATGAAGGGCCTCGCCCAGGTTTACCTTACAAATAACTGGAGCTCCCTCTAGTGTTATTGTTATGTTATTGCCAAGCAAGCCAAGACAACATATCACAGCCACCGGAAACACCAGAGCCAGAGCCCATCCCACCAGACACATTATCCCTCTCTCCAGCATCTCCACTTTTACAGAACAAGCAGGAACCCAGTGTTTCTGTAGCTGTCTCTTTCTCTGTTTTATCACGTGATAGAAAGTCTAAGGCCTTCTCAAGCCGTACGGCTGACCCATCTAATCTGCGGCCTGTAATGCACCAATCTAAGATTGCTGTAGAGACAAAATGTAATTCCATCAAGTTAGCATTTTTAAACATTCGCTCACTAAAAAATAAATCATTTCTGATCAATGATTTAATAACAACAAACAACCTGGATTTTATGTTTCTAAATGAAACATGGCTAGAAGACAGATGCAGTGCAACAGTCCTCAATGAAACAGCCCCTCCTAACTTTAATTTTACAAGTGTCTGCAGGACTGTTAGGAGAGGTGGAGGTGTAGCTGCTCTATTTAAAGATGTTTATCAATGCAAGCAAGTGTCATTTGGTCAGTATTTGTCTTTTGAATACCTAGGTATTGTGCTGAAAGTTGCTCCACGCATTCTGTTTATCATTATTTACAGGCCTCCAAAATACTCTCCAGCCTTTGTTGAAGAGTTCACAGAACTGTTATCAATGATTTCCTCAGAGTTTGACTGTTTTGCTATTGCAGGGGATTTTAATATTCACATAGATAATGCAGAAATCAAAACTGCAAAAGAAATTATAACTGTTTTAAACACTTTTGATCTGATCCAGCATGTGCATGGACCAATACACAATCATGGACACACTCTAGATTTACTCATCAGTAGAGGTCTAAATATTTCATCCATTGTTATTAATGATGTATCTGATCACTTCTGTATTTTTATTTTTTTTGATATATTGATCTCTGTTACCACTGAATCTAGATCTGTCTCTGTCAGAAAGAGATGCATTAACGAGAACACTAGAAGGCTATTTATGAAGGCTATGTCTTTAACACCAAGCATTTCTGCAGACTCTGTGGATCTTCTCCTGGATTCTTTTAACTCAAAAGTTAAGAATGTTATTGATGATATTGCTCCGGTAAAAGTCAGCAAGAAGACTGGCAGACAAATATCATCTTGGAGAAAATCAACAGCAGTTCAGAGTATGAAAAGACAATGCAGAAAAGCTGAGCGGATGTGGCGGGAGACGAAACTCGAAATTCACTATAGCATCTATAAAGACAGCCTTCATGCTTTCAATGTGAAACTAGCCACAGCTAGACAGATCTTCTTATCAAACCTTATAAACAGTAACTTAAACAACACTGAGAAGATCAATAATATCAGAAAGAAGATTGGCACATCTTCTAGTTATGCAGAGGTCACACAGATTCGACCGCAATTTCAAAAATAAATTGTATGTCTGTTTTTGAAGCAATTGATAGCAAAATTTTGGAAGAAACAGTACAGCACCTTAAATCTTGACACACTTCCCACATCTTTTTTCCAAAGTGTGCTTAACTGTTTAGAAGCAGATCTCTTAGAAGTGGTGAACGCCTCACTTCTTCCTGGGACTTTTCCAAACTCCCTGAAAACTGCAGTTGTTAAGCCCCTTCTGAAAAAGCGCAATCTTGATAACACAATGTTGAACAACTATAGACCAATATCAAATCTTCCTTTCATAGGTAAGATTATTGAAAAGGTGGTTTTTAATCAGCTGAACAACTACTTAAACTCAAATGGATACCTGGACAATTTTCAATCTGGTTTCCGAGCGCATCACAGTACAGAAACCGCGCTTATTAAGATAATAAATGATATTCGCTTCAATTCTGATTTTGGCAAAATATCAGTGCTAGTACTACTAGATCTTAGTGCTGTGTTTGACACTGTCGATCATAACACTTCTAGAGAGACTGGAAAACTGGGTCGGGCTTTCTGGGATGGTACTCAGATGGTTCAGGTCATACTTAGAAGGGAGTTTATTATGTGAGTATAGGAGAGCATAAGTCTAAGTGGACATCCATGGCATGCCGAGTCCCATAAGGCTCAATTCTTGCACCACTCTTGTTTAGCCTGTATATGCTCCCACTAAGTCAAATAATGAGAAAGAACCAAATTGCCTATCACAGCTATGCTGATGATACCCAGATTTACCTAGCCTTATCTCCAAATGACTACAGCCCCATTGACTCCCTCTGCCAATGCATTGATGAAATTAACAGTTGGATGTGCCAGAACTTTCTTCAGTTAAACAAGGAGAAAACTGAAGTCATTGCATTTGGAAACAAAGGTGAAGTTCTCAAGGTGAATGTATACCTTGAGTCTAGGGGTCAAACAACAAAAAATCAAGTAAAAAATCTTGGGGTGATTCTGGAGACAGATCTTAGTTTTAGTAGTCATGTCAAAGCAGTAACTAAATCAGCATACTGCCATCTCAAAAACATTGCAAGAATTAGATGTTTTGTTTCCAGTCAAGACTTGGAGAAACTTGTTCATGCCTTTATCACCAGCAGGGTGGATTATTGTAATGGTCTCCTCACCGGCCTTCGAAAGAAAACCATTAGACAGCTGCAGCTCATCCAGAACGCTGCTGCCAGGATTCTGACTAGAACCAGAAAATCTGAGCATATCACACCAGTCCCCAGGTCCTTACACTGGCTTCCAGTTACATTTAGGATTGATTTTAAAGTACTTTTACTAATTTACAAATCACTCAATGGCCTAGAACCTAAATACATTGGAGATATGCTCACTGAATATAAACCTAACAGACCACTCAGATCATTAGGATCGAGTCAGTTAGAAATACCAAGGGTTCACACAAAACAAGGGGAGTCCGCTTTTAGCTATTATGCCGCCCGCAGTTGGAACCAGCTTCCAGATGAGATCAGATGTGCTAAAACATTAGCCACATTTAAATCCAGACTCAAAACTCATCTGTTTAGCTGTGCATTTGTTAAATGAGCCCTGTGCTATGTCCGAACTGATTGCACTATGTATAATCATTTTCTATACTTAACTGTTTTAAATTATTTTTAAATCAATTTTTATATAATTTTGTTTTATTTGTTTTAAATTCCTTGTTTTTATTGTTGTGATTATTATTATTTTTAATGACTACTTCACGTCCTTTTATGTAAAGCACTTTGAATTACCACTGTGTATGAAATGTGCTATATAAATAAACTTGCCTTGCCTATTGTGACATTTATTGGGAGTAGGACTTACACTTCTGGCCAAAAGTTTGGAACAATTACGATTTATTTACATTTTTTTAAAAGAAGTCTCTTATGCTCACTGCGTTTATTTGATTAAAAATACAGTATTATTATATTCTGTTAAATTATATTGTAACAATGTATTGCAATTTAAAATAAAATAATAAATAAATTATATTATATTATAAAAATGTATTACAATTTAAAATAACTATTTTCTAAGTCTAATATATAATATATGATGGCAAAGCATGTAAATAATAGTTTCTTCAAAAATATTAAACGGCATAAACTGTTTTCAGCTTTGATAAGAATTAAAAACTATTTTTAATAATTGAGGACCAATAGTAACTGACAATAACTGAGCAGCAAATCAGCATATTAGAATGATTTCTGAAGGATCATGTGATGCTGAAGACTGGAGTAATGATGCTGAAAATTCAGCTTTGCATCACAGAAATAAATTACATTTTTAAAATATATTAAAATAGAAAACAGTCCTTTTAAATTGTAATACTATTTCACAATATTACTGAAATTTTTGGCATTGGTGAGCATGTTTCTTTCAAAAACATTGGCTCCATCTAGTGTTGTAAAAGTGATATTTTGACATACATAGGCAGATTATAAAACAGCAAACATGTTTTTTGGAAAATACTTAATTTCCTCTTCAGGCTAAATGTCATGTGCTGTAGGATAGCATTCAAACAATCAGTTTCATCATGTTACATTTGTAACAAGGCAAGTCTATTTAAATAGCAGATTTCACAGTCATAATTTAGTGTGCCTTACAAAAAAAAAAAAAAAAAAAGGATTCTTTTTCAGTAGTTGTGCCATTTAGAGAGATATTTATGATATTTTTGAAACTAGCGTAGCCTAACAAAGCTAATACATTAAAAGCACCTCCCTAATACCATGTAGTTCCCCCTTGTGCTGCCAAAACATCTCTGATGCATTGAGGCAAAGACTCCACAAAACCTCTGAACGTGTCCTGTGGTATCTGAGACCAAGACATTAGCAGATGCTTGAAGTCCTGTAAATTGAGGTGGGGCCTCCATGGATCAGATTTGTTGGTCCAGCACAACCCATTGTTGCTCAATTGTTTGTCATGTTCCTCAAATCATTCCTGAAAGAGGCCACAGGAAACACCGCTGCCATGAAGGGTGTATGTGGTCTGCAGCAATCTTTAGGTATGTGTATTCAAATGAAAGGCAGTCTGATTTTACTGTAAACAAATTAGGGTCACTGAACTTACCATGTTGATTTACTGTTGTGTCATGACCCACATTTACCACTGCAGCTCAAACAGTGCCATGTAGATGTAGAGAATCATGCACAACATGGAACAGAGAAGGCTGGTACTAGAATCATTTGTTTTGACAATAACTGCACACAAAATACAAAGACCACAAAACTAAAATAGTAGATTATTCAGGTACAAATAAATGAGCATACATGTAACTGCAGCTCAATGTGTTCATGATAACATCATTAAACGTCCTGCACATTGTGCACAATGTTAATGAAATGCCATTCAGTACTCCATTTTACAATATAAATACAATAAATACAATATAAATCTCGATGATGACATTTTTTGAGGTTATATATTGTAGAAACCACATGTAAATATTACATATACTGTTGGCTCTGTGACATAGTTCTTATGAACCTCTATTGTACCTCACCTAAAAGAGCATGGAAGGTTTCTGTAATTTTTCACGTCATCTTTTACTTTATACAGTCATGGCCAAAAATATCGGCACCCTTGGTAAATATGATCAAATATAAATCTGCATTGTTAATCCTTTTGATATTTTATTTAAAAAATTCATAAAAATCTAACCTTTCATTGGATAATAAGAATTTAAAAGGGGGGAAATATCATTATGAAATAAATGTTTTTCTCTAATACACATTGGCCACAATTAACGGCACCCTTTTAGTCAATACTTTTTGAAACCTCCATTTGCCAGTTTAACAGCTCTGAATTTTCTCCTATAATGTCTGATGAGGTTAGAAAACACCTGACAAGAGATCAGAGACCATTCCTTCATCCAGAATCACTCCAGACCCTTTAGATTCCCAGCTCCATGTTGGTGCTTCTTCTCTTCAGTTCACTCATTTTCTACAGGGTTCAGGTCAGAGGACTGGAATGGCCAGCAGAAGCTTGGTTTTGTGCTCAGTGACCTATTTTTGTGTTGTTTTTGAGGTTTGTGTTTGGATTATTGTACGTTTGGAAGATCCAAACATGGCCCATTATAAGATTTCTAACAGAGTCAGTCACTTATTGATTTTTTATCCATTGGTATTTGATAGAATCCATGATGCCATGTGTCTAGAAATATAGGCCCACAACATCATAAATACAGCAGTATATTTCATTGTACACATGGGGTACTTTTTATGTTTGCTGCTAAAAAGCTCATTTTTTAGTTTCATCTGACCATAGAAGCCAGTCCCATTGGAAGTTCCAGTCGTGTCTGATAACTGAATATGCCGGAGTTTGTTTTTGGATGAGCGAGGAGAATTTTTCTTGAAACCCTCCCAAACAACATGTGGTGATGTAGGTGCTGTTTGGCAATTTTTTTATTTTTACAGATTTTCTGACCCCGAGACTCAACTATTTTTTGCAATTCTCCAGCTGTGGTCCTTGGAGAGTCTTTAGCCATTCAAACTCTTCTCACCGTGCATTAGGACAATATAGACACACGTCCTCTTCCAGACAGTTTCGTAACATTTTATGTTGATTGGAAATTCTTAATTATTGCCCTGATGGTGGAAATGGGAATTTTCACTGCTCTAGCTCTTTTCTTAAAGCCACTTCACTAATTTGTGAAGCTCAATTATCTTTTGCTGCACATCAGAAATATATTCTTTGTTTTTTCTCATTGTGATGGGTGATTAAGGGAATTTGGACTTTGTTTTCCCTCCTATTTATATTTTGGTGATGGATAATGGCTGGATAATTTCATATTCATAATCACCCTGGAGTGCTCAAAATTGTGAATATGAATGGGAATATACTTCAGATATATTTTACTCAGAAGAATTTCTAGGGGTGCCAATAATTGTGTCCAACGTGTATTTGAGAAAAACATTTATTTCATAATGATATTTCCCCCCATTTTAAATTCGTATTATCCAATGAAAGGTTAGACTTTTGTGAATTTTTTTAATAAAAGATCAAAAGGATTATCAATGCAGATTAATTTTCACAGCCTTCTTTGATCATATTTACCAAGGGTGTCGATATTTTTGGCCATGACTGTATAAGGGCTGAATGTTTGGATCCAAACTCAAGAGGGCAGCAGAGAGTCACGTACTGCACTCATCACTGCAAAAAATAAAAAATAAAAAAATAAATAAAACAAATAAAAAAATAAATGAATAATAAATAAGTAAAATAAAATAGAGGACTATTTATTTATTTACTTACTTACAGATGTCAATGGGACAGTAACCTCCAAAAATGTACAATCTATGTAATCTACAATTGTGTATACAGTCTATGTCACGGGCCAGGGTGCCCTGGCTCCCTCTGCTGTCTGTGTTGTCATGTCTTTTTCGGCAGCTCGTGACAGGTGCAATCAGCACTGATCTGGCGGTGGGGCTGCGCATGTCACGAGCTGCTTCTATTCCGCCTGTTGCTCATTACCCTTTCCTTTATATTTCTCTTCTGACTAGTTCCTGTTGTGAGTAGATTGTTTTGTGTTCTGTGCTTTGGTATTACACTCACGTCTGTCTGTCTGTATCCCAGGAAGCATAGAGAGAAGGACTGCCACTCTCTGCCTCACTCCACTCTTAGGTGGTTGGTCCTGTGCGAGCGCTGGGTCTTGGGCAGTGATCCGCTCGTTGGGTCCGCATCTCACTGCCGACCGTAGCTGGATTACCCCAGAGACTTGCTTGCTGTGTTTTGTTACAGTTTTATTTGTTTTGTTCACTTTTGGTAAATAAACCTTGTGCTTGTATCTATCCTCTGCCTTTGAGTCCTCTGTTCTCCTCGTGCCATCACAGTCTATACACCTAACGGTTGCTTATTAGTGCCTTAAAGGTATATATTATTCAGTGGTGTAGTCTAGTTTTTATAGTGGGTACACTCTGATTTTTCCCTGCCAGTTTCATACTCACCGTCCTAAAGTGACAACCCCATAAGCACAACCACACTCACTAATTCATACAATAAGCATCTAACAGAGTTTTCTGAAAGACCGCTTATGTGATATCCACATGTCAATTTATTATAAGCAACAGAAGACTTAAACAGCCAATGACATTTACAGCTGGGGAGGCTGGACTGATTTTCTACTGTTTAGTGTTAATCATTTAACTCAGCCAGTTACATTTATCTCAAGAATATGGTGCCTGGAGCACGGGTTTTATCAGCTGGCAATTTTCAATGCACATTTAAGAGCACCTGTTTTTAAATTCCCTAGCTGAACTTTCAGTCCACAAGGCTGGTCAGGA
Source organism: Onychostoma macrolepis (assembly GCF_012432095.1). Classification (NCBI taxonomy): domain Eukaryota; kingdom Metazoa; phylum Chordata; class Actinopteri; order Cypriniformes; family Cyprinidae; genus Onychostoma; species Onychostoma macrolepis. Next base: position 6,909,473 of record NC_081162.1, read on the forward strand.
GTTCTCATCTCTCTCATCATCTGAAACAAGGAGATATAAACATTGTATTCGGTTTAACTGCTGTACACAGACACACATACACAGTATCTGTGTTATATTTCCCTTTCTACTGCATGCACCACACTAACGGAACGTAAGTTATTAGCTAGTTATGTTGACTTGAGAAATACTGTTATACTATTTAAACCAACCTGGCATAAACGTACCTGGGGGCACTTTTAAGCGAGACATTTTTTTTGCATACCTTACTGCACGTTTTGCCGCGGTTTCAAAGAGAAATGTCCACTGAATGGCACTAAAACAGGGGTTCAATAGGTAAACCCTGGCACGCTTTTATTACGTTGATATACATATTGCTATGTTTTTATTACGTTGCTTCAGGTACGTATTGTGGCGGTTCAGAATTCAAATATCCGGGGACCGTCGCTAAAAATTAATGCTCTGTCGTGTTGGAAATATATGCTCTACACCAAACCCAACCCTAAACATACCCGATAGTGTTGACAAATGCAAAACTGATATAAAAACGCATTTGTTGATGCAACCATGCTATTTGAACTTCTTTATATGCAGATTTGAACTGTTTTGTCTAACCGTAGTTATGGGATTCGAACCGGAGCTCCTCGCCTCTCAAGTCCGTTTCCGTAAGGAATAAAAGGCGTCTGAGTTTTACTGCCTCTAGTGTTCATTTCTTTTGGAAACTGCAGTGACATGTACTTATTGGTATGTATTCCACGTCTCACTAAAAAGTGCCCCCAGGTACGTTTATGCCATGAGACCAGGTAGATTTAAACTTATTATTCTTCTGAGACCAAGAATTTTCAATTGTACTGTATATCCTCCTAGGGCATTAAAGCGGTCATATGATGTGATTTCAAGTTTTCCTTTCTCTTTGGAGTGTTACAAGCTGTTTGTGCATAGATAAGATCCCTGAAGTTGCAAAGACTAAAGTCTCAAAACCAAAGAGATATTCTTTATAAAAGTTAAGACTCGACCACGCCCCCCTAAAACGGCTCATTCTAACATGCCCCCACATGTCTACGTCACGGTGTGGAGAGATTTGCAAAACACCTCCCAAATGTTCACGCAATGAAAGAGGGCGGGACTTATATTCTTGCTGTAGTAGTATTGTTGCTGCCGCCGGCGCAATGTCCTGGAGATGCTGTGTTTGTTTGTGAAAGCGAAACTTCTTTGTTTGGGCTTCCAATAAAGGACACAACTAGAAATCAGTGGTTAAGTTGTATTTACAACACTGTTCCAGAAAAGTTCAACCCAAATATTAGAGTGTGTGCAGCGTATTTTAACAGAGGACTATTTCCTGAACCTGGAAGAGTAGCCTACAATGCCTGCTGTGCTCAAAGACTGTTTCAATAAAGTGGGGCAATTCCAACTTTGCAAGGACAGTCTGGCGCTTCTGACTCACAGCCTGTAAGTATGTTTTAATATTTAAAGAATTTGCCACTGACTATTCAAACGTGAGTTTTGAGCTGTGTAGAGTAGCGCTTGTTGTTTGTCTTTCTCCGATCACAAATGCAGACATGGTAATGTTTTACTTTTACGTATAAAATCAGTAATTATGTCCCCACTGGCTGCAACAAATGCCTCATTTGTAATGGGTTTTATTGTTTTTGTGTCGTTACGCCGGGACACGGCATCACAATACGGTAAGGGGCGTAACATTTCCGTCTCACGCTTGAGGTATTCAGCCAATCACAACACACTGGATAACTGGCCAATCAGAAAAGATGAGCTTTGTAAAAATCGGCACGTTTCAGAAAGGCGAAGCATAGAGGAGCAACAATAATGTACAGTATGTGGAAAATAATGTGTTTTTTGAACCTTAAACCGCATAAACACATTGCATTACACCAAATACACAAAATAATAATAATGTTCTTTTTAGAAACGTCATATGACCCCTTTAATGCCATAGGCACCAAACTCATCAGAGATCTTGGACCTGATCTGTAGTTTGTTTCTATATCTTTTCTAACTGATGAGACTTAGTTTTCATATAAATAATGATCAAAAATCAAAGATTTCCCATAGACTTGCATTGGCTGAGCAAAAATGCCCTCTCTAGAGGACAACTGCAGTCCACTAGAGGGAGCCACAGGATAATAAATCTTTCAACTCCCCTCATTTACTTTCGTTTTCAGTCAGTTAAATTTACAAATAATTGCAGACATTTCCTTTATGCTGCCAAGCAAAGCTAACATATATTTGATCATGACCAGGTCAGGTAATGATTATCTGATGACCAGAGGCCAGCGTGAAAGATGCTAGGGACAACACGAGACAGTGCTGCCACGACTGACAGTGGCTCCACGCTGTTTAGTGTCCAGCAGCAGCAGCAGCAGTAGCGAGTACCGTCAGCACAGCTGAAGAGTTCTGCGTTCAAATACACGCAATAAAGATTGTCGTAAAGCCCCAGCAAAAGTAATTACCATGAATGTGTCCGGGGGTAAATAGTAAGGATATATTTGAATTATTTACTAATAAACTAGTGTTTTCTGTGTCAGTGTCGCAAAGATGAAGATGATGATCCTGATTCGCCATCTCCTCATTAGACGCGCCTTTAGAGAGAAGTGCATCTTCACGGATTATGATTATAATGAAAGAGTTTTTGTTTTTGATTTGATTTATTTCATTAAGTAGTAATTTAAAACTTTCCATAGATATATTTATCATATCTGTGATGCATATATTCGCTGACTTTCGGTTTATTTTTGTGAAGCGCTCCTGTTCAAGATGAAACGGCAGAAAGCGCATCGTTTATTTTATAAAAGCACAACGTTTTGTTGATATTGTGAGTGCACACAAATAAAAGTAGACCCTTTACAGTTCCGAATGATTTATTACTCTTACCTTTATAAACAAAAATTATTTTAAGTGCAATTGAGCTTCCACTCTCCGTACAAACTATTGGATGCAGCACACATTTATCTAGGTTTAACATTTAAACATTGTTATATGCTTGAACTGTTTCAGTATATAGATTTTATTTTAGGCAAGTCGTGATGATTTGAGAAGGCTAATGTTTCATCAAACATAAGCTATGATCAGCCTGCCGGTCTGCCGCTGGCTGCCTGGTCATTACTTTAAGAAAGAAAAAACTTATTTAATGAACAAAAAATTGCCCCAAAAGTTTTTCTAAATGAATAAAAAAACGAAATGAAATATAATCACTTTGCCATTACATACAAAACTGAACTATTTTAACAGCTGAAACATGAGCTGTTTTGGGAGAAGTGGGGGGGGAGACGGGCTCAGGTCGGACTCGGGCCAGTAATTCTGATAAGCTGTCGGACACGGGCCGGGCTAGGGCCTAAATTTGAGGCCCGTGCAGGGCTCTAATTCCACAGTCTGTTCGGAAATCTATAGGCTCTCAAATATGGTTCTTTCAGTGAGTGGGTCGACAGAAGGATAAAAAAAAAACCCCAAATAATATTTTAAACTTTTTTTCATCAATAATCAAAGCTAGTGTGTCGATTTAATTACAAATTCATATATTATATTTTAGAATAGGCCTGTTACATAATTCATCAATGCCAGTTTGTCATGTATAATAGGCTACACCAACCAATGATGATCTGGCACAAGTTAAAATTTCATTGGACAATAATGTGAAGTGGAGCGGTCATTTTCCATTCTTATTCATAAATCGGTTGAAAATTGCATGGGACAGACGAGCTTATTTCACCTTTACTCTTTCATGAAACTATCATAGTTAATGAAGCCCAAGTGCCACCTACAGGCCTATTATGTGAAGTGTAGGCTGGCGAAATGGTGACATGAAAGGATTTTATTATGTTACCAATTATGCAGCGTTATGAAAGTGGCTTATGCTGATCAAGCCTGCATTTATTGGATCAAAAATACAGAAAAAAACCCCAATATTATGAAATAATATTACAATTTAAAAGAATGTTTATCTATTTTAATATACAGTACTTAAAAATATAATTTATTTCTGTGATGCAAAGCTGAATTTTCAGCATCATTACTCCAGTCTTCAGTGCATGATCCTTCAGAAATCATTCTAATATGCTGATTTATTATCAATATAGGAAACAGTTGTTCTGCTTATTTTTATTTATTTATTATTATTTATTTATTTTTGGAACCCGTGATACTTTTCGGGGGTTCATTGATAAATAAATAAACAATAAAAAGAACAGAATTTATTCAAAATAGAGATGTTTTCTAACAATATAAATCTTTACTATCACTGTTTCTATCAATTTAGCAAAGCTTTGCTGAATGAAATTTCTTTAAAAATAAAATACTGACCTCAAGCTTTTCAACATATATTGTTACAAAAGTTATATTTTAAATAAATGCTGTGCTTTTTAAACTTTTTATTAAATCAAAGAATCCTGAAAAATGTATCACAGGTTTCCAACATTGATAATAAATCAGAATTGCATAAAATGTATTTTAAAGTATATTAAAAATTTGAGCAAATAAATGCAGGCTTGATGACCATTAGTGACTTATTGCAAAAATATAAAATAGTAATGTATCCAAACTTTTGACCTGTAATTTTTTATATACAGTATATATATATTTTTTTACATTGCCCCTATTTTACATTTGAGCCCCTGCCCCTGAGGAACGCTCTGCACGTCCCTGCTGCGTATCACGTAGACTACACCACTGATATTATTGAAATAGACCTTTTACCCTTCTACCCCAGTGACAGCTGTACTGTGTAGATTTAATTTAATTATTGATGAATTTTTGATTTGATGAAAGAAATAGTTTTATTCAAACCTACATATCAGAATTGAGGCTCAATAAAGTCTAAGTATGTTATATAATAAAATGCATTTGGATCAGTATTGCCCACATATATCAAAATATGTGTATGTGAGTATGAATACACACATACCTTTTTGGATAACTGGCATAATGATGCTGTAAATTCAGCTTAATATCACAGGAATAAATAACATTTTAAAATACTTTTCAAGATTAAACATAACATATCATTTAATATAATAAAAATGTACCTGCCCTAAACTTTTAAGCAGATAACTTTAAAACAAACAAAACCACAGGTTGTTTTCCTAGCCCAGAGAGGAATGCTATAAATGGCAAAATAAATAACATATTTTAATATAATGCTCATGTCTGCTTTTGTTGCCAAACCCATTACTAGGGATAATCTTACAATTATATTGGCTTTTCAGTGGATCAGCAGGCTTCAGGAATGATATCAGCTCTCAGCAGCTGTTGTGGTGATTTGAGGTTATGAATATGACAAGCCCGTTGAAATAAATTAGACAAGTGTGTTGATCTCATGTACATGTGTGCTATAGAAATAGCACAATCAGTCAGAAATCAGTGGATGCTGTGTGCTCTCATTTTTACGTAAAGCTCACATGATATTGTTAAAAATAGAAAATGCAGGATTACATGAATAAAAGTGCTATTAAGGAGAGATTTCACTGTGGGAAAGACAATGCCAAATAAATCTGCTGCAATGTTGCTTTTAGAGCAATTGTTGAGATATTCAGCATGTGATGAACATACTGAAAAAAAACTAGTCTTCATTTTAATGATAATGCAGATCAATTTAACAATAATGCAGAACGTACAACAAGAACAGAAGAAAGATGCCAAAATCACCCGTATACAGACAGCAGGGCGTGATATTATTTGAAAAAGCAGTCTGGCTTCCAGCATGATGTTAGTGATGCTGACAAACACTTCTTTAACATGTCAGCCTTCACTTTAACCTATAATAAAATCTATCCAACAGCAGAGAACAGGTATGACCTAAAAACCCCTCAGGCTGAATATTCAGTGTGAAATGTGCATGATATCTTTGCATCGTCTCCTTTAGCACTTGAATGTGTCTGCAGTGTCAGAATCAAGGCAGCAGGTGGCAGCAGAGAGCTGTTTCTCAATCTGTCCATCCACCCTTCACTCTTTGCCAAATATAAAAGCCCTTTCACACATTTCACAAAGCGAAATGAATAAGCCTGAGGCTGAAGGAAATGTACATTCACATCTGTACAGTAGAGGGCGCAGCTCAAACATTTCAGCTGCCATTCTTGAAGAAAGTTCAACACTTACTTCAGCAACAAAACACAAATTTGATGTTTAACATTCATTTAACAGTCATTTTTGCTTATTCGAATGGTTGAATTGGATCATTGAAGGTATATATATATGTATATTCGGTGTGCAGGTATATTCAGTGTGGAGGTATATATATATATATATATATATATATAAAATTAAAAAGTAAATTAAAAAGTAATGCGTTACTTTAGTTATTTAACTTGCGTTACTTGTGATGCTTTACCACCCGGTTAATGTATATTTATACGTATATTACTAGTGGGCGAATTGAGAAAAATTACTGGTCAAACATTTCTTGAAGTCTGGAGGTGTTGTTCCCTACTTGGAGATAAGAAAGGTACTTTTCAAAAGTTTGAGGTCAGTAGGCCTATATGTTTTTTTAGTTTTTTTTTTTTTTTTATTGTTTTTGAGAGAAAACTCTTCTGCTCACCAAGACTGCATTTTTTAAAATAAAAAATACAGTAAATTGTGAAATATTATTACAGTTTAAAATACATATATTTTTAATTGTAATATATTTTAAATGTAATTTATTCCTGTGATGAAAAGCTGAATTTTCAGCATCATTACTCCAGTCTTCAGGGTCACATGATCCTTCAGAAATCATTCTAATATGCTGATTTGCTGATCTTTGTCACTCTTGATCAATTTAATGCATCCTTGTTGAATAAAAGAAAAAAAAAATCTATGAAAAAACAAAATCATACTGACCCCCAATTTTTTGTTGTTGTTGTTAAAAGTACATTAACAGACAGCAAACAATCATTTGAAGACTCGTATTTATTTATTTCTATCCCAGACACATGAGGTAATGTCAAACATCTTCGGTGGAAACTGATGTTGATTTATATTTCATTTTACATTTATATTCCCCCCAAAGGGAACTTGCTTTTTTATGGTGTTTAATATTGAGCATATTGTCTTAAAGTCTTTAAAAAATGCTCACACAACACACATACAAATACCACCTTAATTAAATATATACATTCTCTTTGACTATCTTACCATATTTACAAGTCATCCCGATGAGCATCCATGCATTCAGTGTTGCTGGCTTTTTCAAGTCCATTAAGTATGAAAATATATAAAAAATAAAGCTGCCTCTTCTTCTTATTAACAGTCAGATGAGTTTGTGTGGCATGGTGTTAGGAAGCAGAGTGGGCTTTTCTGTTGCGTTTCGCCCGTCGGGTCGGTGGAAAGTTGATGAACTCAAAGTGTTTGGGTTGGTCCGAGTTTGGGAAGGGGAGTGGTCCTTTGTGGAGGCGCTTGATGAAGTGAACTTCCCGCTGGTTCTCCCTGGTTTTGGAGGCCTTGATGGGCCGACCCTTTCTGCTGAAGGCCACATACCAGCCCTCATATTTAGCGTTCTGGAAAGCAGTGTAGTTGTTCTCCAGGACGATCTCTGTGAAGATGCAGTCCCTTCCTCTGCCATTAGGCTGCGAGAAACAGAGAAGCAGCCACATGTTACTTCACTGAACTTTAAACTCAAAACAGGTGAATAACTGTGAAATGAAGGAGTTACTAAATAACTCTTTATTAATGATCAATTACTTTAATAATACATTTAATTTACATTATATATAATCCTGTAATTACTTATAAACAATGCTTTTTCCCCACACTGAAAATAAGTTTATAATGTACCATCTGAATCTGTCTGTTGCATTCTTACTTTTTTCTGTGCTGAACAATTAATTTTCATATAAAGGATATATAATTTTGTATATTTTTATTTTAAGATATAATTTCTTTTTTTTTTTTTTTTGATCTGTTATTGCTGTCTTTTAAAATATTTATCAAATAAATTAAGTAACAAAGCCAGGGTTTATTTTATGTTTGTGTCATTATTACATTATTCCACATACATATATTTAGAAATAATATATCGTAAAAGAATATACTTAAGCGTGAATTGAATGTAATGTTTTCAGACACTTTATTGCATGTTATTTGCAATTAAATGAAATTAGTTGAAATTAGAGTGCTATTTTGACCCACTTAAGTAGGACTTAAATACATCTTTATGTAATTACTTCTAATGTAATGCTAATGTGTTAAATTGTACTGCCGAATGCACTGACAAGCATTTATGATAAACTAAAATATACTTTTATGTCATTTCTGTTAAAACGTGTCATGTCATATTATAAAAAAATATATAAAATATATTTGTAATTTCACATTTGTAATAATGAAGTTGCAATTTACACTGTAAAAATGGCACAATGTACTGTATTAATATAAAATATTTTCCATATATATATATATATATATATATATATATAGGTGATTTACCTATGTATTTTTTATCTGTGTTTACTGATGTAATATTGTATAACACACTACAGTTAAAATTATAATCAAGTACTTTACATGTGCTTTATTATTTTAGTCAACACATAAAAATAAGTGTACTTATTTAAAGCATGACCAATTCAAAGTTATTATTATTAAAACTTAATGATTTAAAATATACTTTAAAATATATCAGTCATTATTATAAAGTATACTTTTTGAAAGCGTACTTAAGTGTGTTAAGAAACATAATGAAATATGGCTCACTTTGAGTGCACTTTTGTCACCTTTTATTTCATTAACATTATATTGTCGGCAAGTATTGTTTGTTTTAAGATTAGAAGTACACTACAAGTGCACACTCACTACAACAAAGCACACTTCTTTTTCAAAAGGGTTGGACTTCATACTGACACCTAGCTTTATAAAGTTTTATTTATAAACTGCAAGTAGCCGCTGGTCATGTGATCCCAACATGGCAGCCACCATGATGGGCCGCACCACCAGACTTTGTTTTAGATGTTTAGTAATTCCAAATTTCCAAAAGTAATTCAAAGTGCTTTCAAATGGCTTGGATCTTATACAAGCAGTGTTTTGACCTGTTTGGCCCATCATTATTTATTCTTCCTCACAGCCTGTGCCCTCATCTCTCAACACGGTTCACTTCATGCTCTCACTGTCTCCATCTAGTTGTCCCAGCGCTTTGTCTCATGGCCAATCCATAGCGCTGAAGACATTTTTTCCACTTCCGCGAAGGAAGAGGTGGATTAGCATCTGACTAAACACAGAATGGGTGTGAAAGCTGTTTCCTTCACAGGCCTGGCCGTCGAGTCTCAGTGATCTTCAATCTCCTGTAGAAGATGTCGTTCACACATCTAGCCGCTGATCTATATGTCCTGATAATACCTCACCAATCACAGCATTTGCACAGCCAGTGAGTTTAGTATTGAAAAGAGCTGCTTTGGCATTTTGATAACTCCTTTTGTTTTTAACAGTAAATGTTATGAGTTTATGAGATATAATATGAATTTGGAGTGAGATGAGGGTGGGTAGATGATAGAATTTTTATGTTTAAGTAAATCATTCAAGATGTGATTTGATTGATCTGATCAAATTTAGATTTCTGTCACCACGTTTTAGACCAGGAGCATTCAATCTTTTAGATGCCTCAGACCCCCAAATATGATCATCCTCATGCGAGGGACCCTCAAATATGTATTTTCATGCATAAAAACCCAATTTATACCGATTTAAATTGGTCTGCTATACACTATGCTAATTTAAAATATTATTCGAAAAATATAGTTTCTTTTACATTTTGTACTCACTACTGTTAGATGCCATTTTTATTATTTATTTTAAGCAGGTTTTTATTTTGTATTCATTAATTTATAAAATTAGTAAATAAATAATATTTTTTACTGTTTACTTATTGATGTGTGTATATATATCATTGTATTAATTATTTAATATAAATTTGTATTATTTAAGTATTAGTTTTGCTCATTTATTTATTTATATCTGTTTTTGTTTGCTTATTTTATACTTATTTAGACACTTTTATACACTTTTTAAATGGTTTTTCTCTAAACCTTTACACGGCCCCCCGGCACACCTTAATGGCTATATGTGTGTGTGTGTAATATATTTATATATTATTTTTTATACGTTTTTTTAATCAAATTGTGTATTATTTGTTTATTTTAATCTTTTTTTTATTACCATTTTTTTTTCTTTACACTTTTTAAACACTTTCAAACATTTTTACACTTTTTAAACTTTTTTCTGCAAACCATTGCAGCCCCCTGGGGGTCCTGGACCCCAATTTGAAAACCCTTGTTTTAGACAACACTTTTACCCTACTTTTACCCAATAACAGGCCTACAACTTAATTATCAAATGGCGTGCAAAATCTAGTTGGCTCAAAAATCTAATACACTTTCCCCAACAAAAATTAAAATACATTTCCTGCAAAATCTCCAAGTAAGATGGAGGTACATACCTTGCCGACTAGTTTCCCCCTGCGGTTCATGCACAGGTATCTGCCACTCTCTGCTCCTTTGATCCGGACACGACTTCCAAAGGTGTCCGTCTCCACATAAAGTCTGGCTGTATAATGCAGCAAAACTGTTAGCAACAAACAAAACACTGTAGCCTTGAATAGGCTCAGCCATTTATCAAAACCATAGAATATGCTACAGTCATAATGAAAACATACCCCATGTGCAGTGTAAAAGTAATTCTACCTGACCTGACCCTTGAAAAGTCACCTTTTTTGGCATAATCCAATGAAATCAGGCTGATTCAGTCATGTTTCACCAGTTAATTTAGATGTTGCCATGAAGCATCAGTAGTTTTTAAGATCTCAGTATATTTATGACATATAGAATATTGCAATATCAAGATTTTCAAGATGACTCCACACATGTCCCAGTGTGTTCCTAAACTCCCATAAGTCCTGGCTAGTCAAATCAGTCTCATTTCCCCTTGCTGTTTGAAGCAAATTAACACATCCTAATCAACACAAAGCGGAAACGATTAGGCAAAGAAAAGTCTTTTGAACTATCAGCGAGTCCCTTTTCAGCCAATAAAGCAATCAGACGCGAAACCAGCGCTATCTGCACCGAAACCTGCCGTGAGTTAATTACTGTAGATGAATGCGCGACTCACCGAAAGTGTTCCCGTCCTCGGCGGTGGCGCTCACTCTCTTGCCCTGGATCTGCACGTGTCTGCCGCTGGTTCTGCTGTACAGCTGATAGACGCGAACCTGCCGCCGGCTCAGCTGGTCCGTCAGAGAGCCCTGTTCCCTCACATACTGCTTAAAATTAGGAGAAGGGTGATTCTTCTCCCCCTTTTCGGTGCAAAGGGAAAATAAGATCACATATATTTCTCTCTCTGTTGCTGGAATAGAAAACCTTTTCGTTTTGTAAATGCCAGCAAGAGCACTGATCGAACTCTAGTGTAGAATCAGCAGACTGCTATGGAAAATGATTTAATTCTAATCTAGAGCAGTGGTTCTCAAACAGGGGCCCGCTAGAGGGCCTCAGCAAACTTAAAAGGAGCCGCGAATGATTTAAATTTATTTGAAATAAGTTACATTAAAGTAGCCTATAGATGTTGATTAGAAGAATGTTATAATCAGTCGACATGTAAACTGACTTCCTATTTTAATATGTCCAATCAACAAATGTTAATTGAATGAAGAACATACAGTGTTTTATATATATATATATATATATATATATATATAAACATTAATCGATTTTGAAGCTTTGACATGTAACAGACTGTAAAAGTATCAAAGGAAGAATACTGGAGTCAAAAAGGTTGAGAACCACTACAAAATTGACTAAATGCATTGCCGAAGCCGTGCAATAAATATGACACACTTTAACATGTTACAAAAAAAACACGAAATAAATAAATAAATAAATATTTACCTGCGCGTGACACCACACCACGAAGAAGTGAAAAGAGCTACAAAATAAAACAAAAGTAAGGAAGGTTAGTCAATATGCTAAATATAAACAATACATATATAATATTGTGTGAACTAAATCATAGCAGCACATTATGTTCTCTTCAGTTCAGCAAAGAATTTCTTACCAAAAAAGAAAATAAAAAAGAAACATTTAAGGTTCTTAGATAAGCCGTATGGTTCTTCTGAGATTAAAAACGCTTTGTTTGTTTTTGAAAAAAACAAAAAAAAAAAAGTGTAAAAAAGTATAGGAAATAAACGTTTATTGTAAGATTAAACGCCTATAAACATAGCTAAATATCAATATACTCACATGTACAAGCAGCGCTGATTTAGTCCATACATTGTGGGAACGCAAAGTATAATGTCGTATCCAGGGTTCTCCTGAATGATAATCCAGCTCTGTGATCTCTCGATTAAATGAGCTGAGTCAAGTAAAGAGTGCAGCAGCGCTAGATCTTCAGATGCGCGTCTCCGCAAACACACACGCGGATAAATCCGATTAGCAAAAAAACGATCCACATGTAGTCCAGAACATTATGGAGTTCCATCATATGTGTTCGTACAACGCAGGTCGCTGTCTAAATCATATTTTTGATGATAGTGGTGCAGTGGGTCCAGAGTGTTCTTGATGTTGTGTTGGCACTGTCACTTGTGGAGAGGCGCAGCGCGCTCTGCGCGTCTGGATCCCTCACTGCGCCAATGTGATAGACGTCAAGATCCCTCCCATGAGTGTTGCACCTTTCCCCCCCTCTTCAGAGACTCCTGAGCTGTGTTCTGCTAGATTAACATGTGGAGGTGTTTCCAACTTCTACAACATTCAAATGAACTGCATGACCATGTGACTATCCACAACCTGCATATTTCTGGAGTAGGTTGAGAGGTCTCCTAACTTGGTCCCATCTGATGGATGATTAATCTTTCCGAATGAACTCTGATGTCTTCAGATTATCCTCTGTATTTAAAGCTTTGAGTTTCAATGAGAAAGGGGTGTGCCGCCTGATGTTTGGTTTGCTGGGGCCCATCTCAGTGTTGGTCTGTCCCCGTGAAGGGGCCGCGGCTCACACCTTTTGCTAACCTGGCAGCTCTAATGAGAAAACAATGGTGGCTTTTAATCACAGGACTCCAGCGGGCTTTTGTTAGCTCATGCGGAATCAACATCAAGCACTAACGATATAACGTCAACAGGATGCTCTCTTTCCGACGCATAGTTAAGGTGCGTCACAGCAATTAGTGCTGTCTTACAAGTGTGACTATACCAGAGCCGCCACTTGGTCCCTTCAAATGAAAATTCATGTGAACTTTTCCACCCTAGGAGAGTGAAACTCAAGGATTATATACTGTCAATCAGTGTTTCTTAACTGGGTTTTGCTTCATAACACAGGTTGGTGATCAATTGGTTACCCAACACAACCAACCCATATTTAATGTAGTATGTAATTTAGTTTTGTGTATAATTTTTGAGAATCAGGACACGTCTCACGACCTGGCCATGTTGGAATCTAATTTGTCTAGTCAAAAATGACAAACTGTGTGACAAAATGCAAGTTTGATTGGATGAACCAAAATCCGTGTGTGGTCAAAATGCTTAAATATGTATTTTGTGAGTTTCACAAGTTGATTCATTATTTTGCTATCCTAAATGCAATTAATTGTAATTTCCCCATCTGCTATCTGCAACCTTTTACATTGTGGCATATTTTTTAATCAAGACCCACCAGTTGAGGACCACTGTTGAGAGGTTATTTATTGCTTTATTTATATAAATTTATAGATTTTATACCTCTATTTTATCACACCGAGGTCCTTTTATTCAGTTTATTAATGGTCTAATTTGCTGAATGAATTTAAATTCATACTGATTCTTTGGTAACTGTCCATCTGACTGGGCATGATGGCGACAGACATGAGCATGACTCTTGGTGTATATTGCAATGTGTTCTCCGCCCATCAGTTTGTATTTTGCTAACGATAGACAGATAGTCGGGAGGTGTGAATAGTCATTGCCGATAAAGGTGGGTGAGACAGGTGTGTGTCTGATTTGAATGTAACCGGGGGACTGAATAATAGCACAAGTCTTTATGTTCTAAATCTTGCAGGAGTCTATAACTGTACATGCTTTTTCACTGATATCTGCAACTTTATTTCTGCACAAATATTGTTTTGGAAGGATAAATCTGCTAAATGGATTTTATGATGCCAAAATGTGCTAAACTGATCTGAGAGTACTGTACTGTACTCCAATTGGTAGCTAAATGCATGATCAAAATAGCCAAAATATTGCCAAAATATATGAACAATCATGCAAGAGGTGAGAAAACATTATTATCGACAGGCATTCCAATGGACCTTTTCATGTTTTCAGGGTTCTCAGAAGCAGAAGTCATCATAAACTGTGAAAAAAATTGGTATAGAAACCATTTTCACTCAGAAATACAAAGAAACAACAAGTAACGTATTGAATTAAATGTAATTTTGAAGCAGAATGACTAAAATAGTATTTTCTTATTAAACACACTGAAAATTCATTTTTTTTACAGCATAGTTGGGTAATTTTATAGTGGTGAACAGAAAATACAGCAAAAATCATTTTTGCATTCCCATTTGACACAATAGCAAATGAAAAATCCATGATGGTGTTTCTATGACTATATATATTATTACATGGTCAGATATGAGGAAGATCACTCCCCAGTGGATGTATTAGAAACAGTCACATAGCAGCTTCAACTATGTTAAATATTTTATTAATTAATTATGTTAAATAATATATATATATATATATATATATATATATATATATATATAAAGGGTCCATTCAGCCAAAATCTGCTTTCAGTGAAATTTTGTGGGTGCAGGTTCCAGGTGGACCTGCCGAAGAGTTATAATATTTAAAGCAATGTCCTGCAAAACTTCTCTGCTGCTCTCATAGAGTTATGAGAAATGATGTGAATTCCTCACCTATTAAGAGACAATGTCCAGTGGTGGGAAATCAAAGGAAGACAGATGTGTATTAAACTGTGATCTGACCCTCAGAACTGTTTGACATACTGTACATTTAAACAGTCACACCCTGACAGACACATAGAGACAAAGCAGCTTTTGCGAAAGCTTGAACTGAAGACCCACATAGGCTCTTAATGTGTGTGTGTGTGAACGGCAAGCATCAGAGGGCTTAAGCAGTGGATCTTCTCACCAGACCGGAATTCCGTCGGCCCCAGCAGGATGCCAAGGGTGTCGGCCATGGTTTTTTAGGATCGGGCGGCTCAGAGCAAGAGGGATGTGATGTGTCCTAATGAAACACCACACGTCTAGCACCCCCCATGTCCCTCTCCCACTTTTTTTTTCCTCCCTTGCTTCACCCCCTTCAGTTTACGAAGCAGCGGTGAGATCTGAGGCCCTGAAACCTGATCTTATTTATTCACGTCTCGAGCTTTGCTGGTGCTACCTTAGCGATGGAAATAAACCAACACAGAGTCTCGATCAGACACCTAGCAACAGAAACCTAGGTAGCAGTTCCCCCAACCACAGCCCAGGCCCAGAATATACCCACGGGTATCCCGTTAAATAAAGACTGGGAGATGCTGTAAAAAAACACAGATGACAAGTGGACATGGGATCTTGTTTGGGTTCAGAGCTTCAATGTCAAAGTGTTGACATGTGATGACAGCGCACAGACGTGTTGAGCCATTCATTTCTACCACAAGTCAAGTCCCGAATGGCCCAGGTCCAACATAAGCAGCTCTAAAATGAACTAGTTATAAAGCATAACACATTAATCTATTTATTGAGTGATTGCTAATTGACAACGCATATGTTGTGTGTAAGAGCCACATGTTGTTTGGTCATCCTTGTATTCTTAGAGCATGCAGAGCAGTCACTTCTTTTAGTGTTCGTGATGATGCATCTCAGAATGAAAATTTGGTCATTGTTTATTAATATTCATTTCATTCTTAATTCTTTGTTCAGTGGAACACGCAATGAGGCTTTTTGAAGATTCTTAATGAAGATCTTTTCCATAAAAAAGAGCAACAGAATTCATCGTTGACATTGGTTCTCACATTGGTGTTTACAAAGAAAAATATTTTAAAATTCACGTTTAAAACACACAGGCAAAGTTCATAGAAATATATTTTTTGTATTCATGAAATCATGCTAGTTTTCAAAAAAATTTATACCACTTTCAAAAAGCGCGATGATATGTGGTGCAACCGTCTTTGAGACTTTTATGTAGGCCTATACATTTTAATCAATACTTTTCAGGTTTTAAAATGTATTTTTCAAGGTAAAAGTACAGTTTTTTTTCCAAATGATCATGAATTATTTATTCATGGGAGATTTTGGGAGTTGCACCACATGACATGAAGTAACCTTGACTTGTCATAAAATGGTCAAATTATCTGGTATTTTAAGAGGCTTACAGTATTCATAGATATGTATATTGATGAAAACTTCAGACATGTCTTGGAACGGTCAATGTGTCGTCACTCACAGTAAAAATCAATGAGTTCTCCAAGATGCCACAACTTTGTGCAGCTTCTGGTTGTAAAAACGGCCATGATTTAAATTCCCCAAAAAATGGGATAAACTTTCACAGGTGAGAGTGTTTTTGGTTTGTGTTTTTATATATTAACTTATATATTAACTTATATATTAACTTATAGCGGCCCATAGAAACAGCGGTTAAAGGGATAGTTCACCCAAAAATGAAAATTCTGTCATTAATTACTCACCCTCATGTCGTTCCAAACCTGTAAGACCTTTGTTTATCTTCAGAACACAAATTAAGATATTTTGAATGAAATCCGAGAGCTTTCTGTCCCTCCATAGATAGCAACGAAACTGACATGTTCAAGACCCAGAAAGGTAGTAAGGACATCGTTAAAATAGTCCATGTGGCATCAGTGGTTCAACCGTAATTTTATTAGACTGCAGCTTGTTTACAAGCAGAAGGCATACGCTATACATGCATGATGTATGTATGCATTTTTTAACTAATTTTTAAACTATCCCTTTAATGAAACATCTACAGGTATGTATACATATCTATGAAACTGTTGACCTTGAAACAGTCACGAGGGTCTTCGGGATCTCATTTTCAGCTTTTTTTCTGCATGTCGTTACACCACAAGACTTTGATTCGGCCTTTTTTTTTTTAAATATATGAATAAGCAATGAAGCAGTTGTTAAATATTTACTACCTGGACTAATACTAATATTTTCTACCTGGACTCTTTATCACACTTGGTCTCAGTTTTGTCTTTCATCAACATTAGCCTTTAGTTGTGTGCTAGTGTACTGTGAGCTGCAAGTGAAAGGTCGATTGGTGGTCTCCCTAACAGCTTAAACCACATCGTAAAAAAACTGGACCATAAAGAACAACTGGCTACTCGTTTCTGACCCCACAAAAATAGAGACAAAGCTTCAGAAAGTGGGTGGTCTGCTCTCTATGAAAAAAATTAGCGTTGTGTGAGGGTGAGGTTAAGTTCTTGTCTTCATAACGCCTCTAATGTGCGTCGATTAGAACACATTAGCATGCGATCAGAAAACTGAATCAGAAAACGCCTGAGACACAACAACAACAACAAGAATCTGTAACACACTGCTGAGCAGAAATGAAAACCTTTGGACGAACCAATAACCTACATTTCCCTCCTAATGAAGTGTTTAGGGTGGATTAATGGCTAATTATTACACTGTCCACTGACCCTTCGTTTTACCCCAGCCATTTGCAAGCTGACCATTTGAGCTTGCCAAATTTGACACAGCTGACACAGGCAATAAATTTGAACTAGTTCCACCTCCCCCTTGATCTGTGATGAGGCCTAGCCCCTCACCCTCACAACAAACACACTCCTTTAGTCACAAATCCACAGGTTAAGAGTCCTAGAAGCTCATCACATTTTCTGACTGTTGGAATTAAAGGGTAAATTGGAAATCAGGTGAAATGGAATCAAACAGTTGTCAGATTTTCCCAGAGTGATGGTCATGTGACATGAAGGGCGCTTTAGATGGCTGTCAGAGGGTCACATGACTAGTAGGTCTTCTAAGTGGTGACACTTATTTTTAATATATTTGATTATCAAATAACTGATTACACTAAAATATAGCATAAATATGTAATTACTCAAAGATTTAATTAAAATAGCACACTTATAGTAATACATTCTTTCTCTCCTAAATGTTTAGGTGTTATCATAGTTATTAGGACATGTTTTATCTATTTACAACAATTATTCTGTAAGCAATTGTCAATGACAGGAGTAGTCAGCATAAAATGAAGACACATTATATTATATTACATTTAGATATGTTGAATAATAAATAATATTAAAATATTTATATGTTCTAACATAAACATACAAATAGTGCTTGGGAATGGTTTGAAAAGTACATAATTTTTCCTCTCTCGTGTCGTACCAACTTTTTTTGATTTTGAATAAATATTGCACATAGTCATATGGATTAATTTTCTATTTTATTTTTGGAGTTCGGCAGCATAAACCCAACATTTCCTTAATGAAAAGCAGAGGCTTAGACATTCTGCCTAATATCTCCTTTTGGGTTTCCCAGAAGAAATTAATAATACAGGGTTAAAATAATACATACAGTAACAAAACCTTACAAGATTAAATTAATGCATAAAATAAATAAATGAATGAATAAATAAATAAATAAATAAACACATACATACAGACATACACCAGTAAATTTATTTATTTGTTTACAAGAAAACAAGGGGATCAAACTTTTTTAAATGTTTTAAAAAAAAACTTCACTTGATCCATTGGGTGAGGTGTTTTCTCTTTTAGATTGATTAGACACTGTGATGACAGAGTGACATATGCATGTATAAATATACTTGTATACCTCAGCATGCATGAGTTATAATTTTGCATGCCAGGTCCAAAGCAACTACCTATGATTAACAAATTATGATATGCTTGAATCTCTGGGACTCTCTAAGAGAGAAATACACAAATCCATAAGGGACCTGCTCTGAATGTCTACTCAAATGTGGAAAGTTGAGTTTGTGTTCCTCGATTAACACCCAATAGCTGCAGACAGCCGCTGACTGCTTCATTTGCCACCCGTCCCGCCGACATTTCAGAGCCCAAATCCAGTCATGTTACTCAGTCTCCAGTCATTCTCGCACGGGCAGTTAAAATAGCCGCCTGCTGGACAGTGAGGAGGGGGTTGACAGGCACGGCCTGGCCTGCTTTGTCCAAGAGCACTCAAACATCTGTGTTATTTTTAAGAGGCAAAATGTCAGCGTGCAGTGAACAGACGGAAAGAAGGACCATGTGTGGCAGAATCTGGGGCTCCGGTCACAGACTTATCACCGGATTGGTGTGACCATCACTGGGGAACTTAACAAGACAGAGAGCCAAAGCTGTGATTATCGCTGCTAAATATTAAATGATCAATTTAAAAACCTTATGAGTCAATTACAAATAAAGATGTCTACTGTGGTTTATTTGGGGTCTTCTAAATAAATAAAATATTTAATATATATATATATATATATTTTTTTAATAGAAATTAATATTTTTATTCATCAAGGGAATGCATTAAAATTAATCAAAAATGACAGTAAAGACTATGTATTCTATTGCAACAATAATATTTTATTGAATACTTTCTTTTAACTTTTTGTTCATAAAAAATGAGTCTCACAGTTTCTACTAAAATATTGATCAGCAAAAATGTTTTCAGCATTAATAATCAGAAATGTTTCTTGAGCATCAAATCAGCATATTAGAATGATTTCTGAAGGATCATGTGACACTGAAGACTGGAGTACACTGAAAAAAAATGATTCATTGAATTTACTAAATTTTTTTAAGGTAAGTGGTTGCAAACAATTTATTTTAGCTAAATTTAAATAAATTTAGTTGACTAACTTTCAACATTTTTTTTTATTTAAATGTAGCTCAAATAAATAGATTTTACCTTAAAAAAATGTAGTATAATTTTTTTCAGTGTAATGATGCTGAAAATTCAGGAATAAATTACATTTTAAAATATATGAAAATAGAAAACAGCATGAATTTATAAAAATATTATTTATTTAAATTATTACTTATTGTTTATTTGATTGTTTTTGAAATTTTGAATTTAAATAAAAAATATTCTGATGTTTTCTTTGTGTCACACATTGACGATTTGGACAAACTTATGATGAAAAAGGGGGGAAAAAATGCATTCAAAATACAAAATGGCTTGTTGGTTATGTCATACTGACTAAATTAATACAATTTTAAAACAAAGCAGTTTCACATCTTTAAAACAATAATAAAACATTATTATTACTTTTAAAAGGAGACCTGATTCCTAATTTGTTTCCTTTACATCTAGGGGAGAAAAAGCAAATCAGCATGTTTCTGATTAGCTTATCTTGATCAAACGGTAACAGCTTTTTAATAATCAACGGTTGGTTCTGTATACAGACTGATGTGACCTCCATGTCCCAGTGGAGACGTATGCGTCCATTAGATCAGCAGTCTAGTCTGTGGCTGCAGGGTCTCGTCAGCGGTCATATTGGGGACTCATGTTGTCATCAGCAAACACGAACACTTCAGCACATTCATATCACACATACACAGACACTCACAAACACACCGCAGGCTCCATTAACAGTTCTATTGAGTCCTACAGAGCCACTTAAAGTTCCTTATTGTCTGCTTTTGAAGAGCACTGGTACATTCACTCTGAGGGAGTTCATTTCTTTCTTCAGCAAGCGGCAAGTGGACCAATAGCTGTGCCTTTCATCTGGTAAAATTAGCCTGTGAAACATCTCATCGTATTGCTCACACATTAACACATTAGCAACTACGAAAACACTTTGACTCGCCCCAGCAGGAGAACATACCACATATAACGCCCAAAATTCAAACAGAACACAGGACGTGAGACCTACATTAACATCATGGTTGACAATCACTAATGATTTGCAAGGGTTTGCTGCAGGCTTTATGGTTGATATGCTTCCTCAAATCATGTAGCAGGTTAGGCAGATGTATACTCTTCTAAAGCACAAACATACAGTTTTTCACCTGGTGGATGATAAAAAAGCACAACAAATTCAATTGATTTTGACTGAAGGAAGAGCCAAATCAACTCCAGAGACCAAGAAGACATGGGCTCCTTTAAAGTGGGCCAGTAAGCAACAACTTGGAAACTACCTAGCAACGATGAAGCAATCACCCAGAATATCCCAGCAACACATCTTAGTATATATATTTAAACAGCCTCATAACCATTGGCAACACCTTGGCAACTGATACCCACATGTTAAAAACACTCAAAACATGTTAGCAACTGCATAGCAACACCTTGGCAATCACCCACAACTGCATGAGAACAAACTTACAAGAACGAGCAAAATCTTATATCACAATATTAATAATTTTATTTCATGATAACGATATATTGCAATGTAGTTATTTTTGCTTTAAATAAGGTTTTTATTATATCAACGTTTTTGATACCATGGAAATTTCATAATTCTTGTCACCGGTGTCAATATCACAAAAAACTAATACAGCCTAAATTTATACAAAACAAAACAAAACAAAAAAGTCAAGACAAGTAAGCAGTCAGCGATTAAATAAGAAACTAATTACAAGCAATAGGACAAAAAAACTACAGTAGAACAAATATATAAGAAATGCTACATACTTTTTTTTAAAGTAATCAAATATAAAAACACTTAATATTCTTCACTGTGTAAATTAAATATATATTTCTTCTTATTAAAGTTATAAAAGTGATTTAGTCAAGAGCAGTGAGAGATTTTCTCTCTTTTGTTGTTTGATTAACATGAACGACAGGGAGCTGGAACATTAGACTGCTGTCACTTTAAGAGCTACCCGGATCCACTGTTTACATGTGAGCTTTCTTTCTCAGCTGTTTTCTTTCACTTAAGACCTAAATTACTTTGTTTATGAGGATGATAGCCACATATTAAAACAACACCTTCTGCTGCCTTAGTAACTGCATAGCAACACACTTAAAATTGTTTAATACACGTTAGCAGCCACATTAACACTCTAGTAACATCCTGAATGCTTTAGATACTGATAGCCACACATTAAAAAACAACTTAATGACTGCTTTTTATAACATTCTCACAATATACTGCTTAGAAAAACCCTGGCAACGACCCACAACACTGTAATAACTGCATAGCAACTGTCTAAAAAAGTATTTACAACACTTTAACGCTTTAAATGTTGAAACACCATGGTAACCATCCTCAACACCTTAGAGACACTGAGAACACTCAATTTGAACATTCAGAATGCCTTAGAAAATGCTTAGCAACATTCTAGCAACCACATAACAACACACTTAAAATTGCTTAAAACATCTTACCAGCCCTAGTAACCATCCAGAACATAAAAAGCCACACATTAAAAAACCTTAGAACACCTTAATGACTGCTTTTTGTAAGCACCTTGGCAACACCCTAGCAACCACATGGCAACACACTAAAATCACTTAGCAGCCACATCAAAATGCCCTAGCAACCATCCTAAACATACTGATAGCTGCATGTTAAAAACACACCCAGAAAACCCTAGCAACCACATAGCAACACACTAAAATCACTTAGCAACCACATCAAAATGCCCAAGCAACCCTCCTGAATGTACTGATAGCTACACATTAAAAAACACAAAGAAAACCTTAACAACTGCATAGCAACACCATGGCAACCATCCACAACACCCAGCATCTTATCCAGGCAGCAGATACCTACTAGAAACTACAGGAGTGTCAGAATTGTTGACTTTTTAAAGTATGACTCTGAGCCGCACGTGTGTGTGTGTGTGTGTGTGTGTGTGTGTGTGTGTGTGTGTGCATGGGGGGCAGCTGTCTAGCCTTTGACTCCGCCCCTCCCCTTCCCCTCTCTCCAGACTGTGCGTCTGATCTCTCTGTAGTTCACACCTGATCCCAAACCACTGCACTTCACACAGGAATTTTCCATTTTCTATTTTCTCTAGCAGCCAGTCCGGCCCCTCCTTCCACCCCCAGCGGCCCTTACAACTGCCACACACACACACACACACACACACACACACACACGTCTGGTTTGCTATCCTTGTGGGGATGCTCCATAGGCATAATGCTTTTTCTACTGTACAGACCGTATATTCTATTGCCCTACACCAACCCTACACCTAGACCTACCCCTTACAGGAAACTTTCTGCATTTTTAGATTTTCAAAAAACTTAATTCTGTGTGATTTATTAGCTCGTTTACCTGTGGGGACCTCAATTTAGGTCCCCACCGTGACACGAGTTCCCATGAGTCTGTGTGTATTCAGGTTTAAGTCCCCACCTGAATAGAAAAACAGGTACACACTCACACACACACACACACCATATATGCTAGTCTAAGTCTGTACAAAAGTGTGCACACTAGATCACCACAACACACCACTGTGTACTCACACCTTCATCTGAAAGAGCAACAACCATTTATGCTTTGTAAATGGTTTTAAATTCTGAGTGTTGTTGCCTTAAATTTGGGAGGCTCTTTCAGTTAATAGGAGGCTGATGACAACATCCGGTTTTTAGAAGACATGCACCTCATAAAGTCAAGAAGAGATGCATTTGATTTAATATGCTTTGGTCAATCCATAATTCCTTTACTTTCTGTTCTTTCAAAGTTTTCATGACTTTACTATTATTCTAAAATGATTAAAATACTAATAATAATGAATTAAGTGTCCACATGCTTCACTGGTAGTGTAAGATGTCAGAATGTTGATGAGGGGAAATTTTAAGAAAATGTTTGATGTATTTTATTTATTCTTTTTATAAGATGATAAATATTTAATTTAATTTAATTTAATTTAATTTAATTTAATTTAATTTAATTTAATTTAATTTAATTTAATTTAATTTAATTTAATTTAATTTAATATTATCTTATCTTATCTTATCTTATCTTATCTTATCTTAATATTATTAATTATTAATATTATTTTTGCTGAATATTCCGGTCATTTTTGACAGTGAAGCTTCTTGTCCGTATAGGCGGTCATTTAGCGTGGGAATTGTGTGGTTTTATTCGGGTCAGCCGGCATGCCCTCTTACCTGTCCCTGACCCCTGAACTCCCAGTCAATCTCTCTTCACCTTCCTTTTCTCTCATTCCTTCTTCCTTCTCAATGATCTCCTCACCTCCATAATCTAAAGCCGCATCTCTCACTGCAGTGACCTCTCAATCACACCTGCTCCAAAGTAAAATGCAGAAAGACCTTTCAAATGTTTGATTGTTTTGTGTGTGTGTGTGTGTGTGTGTGTGTGTTTATGTGTGTGTTAGTCATTTTTGAAACCAGGTTTCCCTACTCAACTCAAGTGCACTGCATTTTAAGATGTACACATGCAGCTGAATTTGTAATGCTATTTAATGAATTTTTAGCAGGCACCTGAACTCAGCAGATGCCTTTGTAAAACACCTTTTAATTGGGTAAAAGTTAGACAAAGAACATGCTATCTTTGCCTTAGGCACGCTTCATCCCTGCAGAAAAGAAAGGAGAGTCACTTTCTCAGAGTTTAAATCTGAGCTTAGCATTATGTAAGCCGCATTGTTAGTACACAGAGCTGAAGACAAAGGTAAACCTGACACTGAGGATGCGCTGGTGAATACTGAGCAGGGATGTACAGTCCTTGTGAAAAATAAGTGCACTTTTAATTGTACTGCACTTGTAGTGTACTTCGATCCTTAATAGTATATGCTAAAATATTACATAAAAGGCTACTTAAGTGTATTTAAAGTCATACCCTAGTAAAAAAAGTAATATATTTAAAATACATTTATTTCATACTAAGTATAGTTCAAATCTATTAACATATTTATTGACATATCACTCGAGACTTACCGATAAAAACTTTATTTGGAGTACTACTTTTACACAATGCACATTTCTTAATATTAAGCTTAAAATGTGTTTTAATGTCACTATTGATGAGGATTGTATGATCTTTGAATAATATCAATCTTTAAATGCGAGATATTTAAAGTGTACATGAAGTATACTTGCAATAGTTCCACTTTAGCACAATCAAATATACTTCAGTATATCTATAGTTGGATCTCAGCACTACTTCTGCACAATTAAAGTGCATTTAGTACAAAATTAGTTGCTCCAATTTAGCATACTTTAAGTATACCAGATTAGTATATATCAAAAGTACAAATGCAGGGTATTTTTATTAAGCACAAAAATATGTAAATGTGTTTGTAGTATACTTAGCGTGAAATAAATGTATTTTTAATACATTTTAGTATATTTATTTTTCATTCTGTCACCTTCAAGTTGTTCCAAACCAGTATGAGTTTCTTTCTTCTGCTGAACACAAAAGAAGATATTTTGAAGAATGCTGGTAACCAAACAGTTGACGGTAGCCATTGACTTCCATAGTATTTTTCCCCTATAGATGTCTATAAGTTAATGGCTGAATGCAAAAAACAAAAAAACAAAAACAACAACAACAACAACAAAAAAAACAGTGTTCAAGTAGTTATTTAGTTATTGGTTATTCAGAAGTTTGTGCTGCTTTAGAAACATCAGTGAAAAAGGAAAGTGTTTTCAGAATGAAGATTACGAATGCCTTTTTAATTGTAAATATCATGTGCACCGATTAATTGCTCAAGGAATCGACTGGGAATGTGCATTAGGAAAGTAAACTGGGTGAATTTTTCATGTTGACTTTAAACTTTCTATTTGAAATGTGAGATCACTGGACACCTTAGCATTTGGCTTCTTGGAAATGCATTCGGTCACTTCAGATTCGTCTCTTTAAACACACCAAATCAAATGCACTGACATCAGCATACAGCGAGTGATGGAGCGAGGCTTTGATGCTGTGTGTGTGTGTGTGTTTGAGGTCGGGCAGAGAGCAGGGTAACAGAACACCGCTGCAGACAGCACTTAAACACTCAGTGAGAGACACTCTCTCAGCTCCTGTTTCCAGTCACCTGTGCGGATGTGTGCGCTGAGGAGAGCTCTGCAAGTTTCTACAGGACCCCCAACAGTGATGGCACAGGGGCCAAACTCATCCCAGCACTAGAGTAATGAGAGAGAAAAGTGAACGAGAGAAAGACAGTGGTTACCTCTCACTGCTGATTATCTGGGAAAAATAAAAAAATAGAGAAACTTAGAATTTCTGACTGAAGTTATGAGCTATTTTTGTTATGTGCATAATATAACAAAATTGTAGCAAATTACCATGTTTTCATGGTTACCACATTCAATGTACTCTTAAAAATATTGTGGGAATAATGTATATTTTAAAATAATTTTTGCAACTCAATAAAATGCAGTTTAAATTTATATTAAAAGCAATTTAAGAGTTTTTGACCCTCTATAAAGTACATCCTTATATGTAATTTAACTTGTATTGTCTTTGAAATATGGTTAAAGTGTTCTGAATATACTGACAATCATTTATTGTTAACTAAAATGTCATGTATTTAAATATATTTATAATTACACATTTATTATGATGAAGTTGCAATTTAGTACATTTAAAATATATTTTTATTACATTATCGCAAAGTGCTTTTTTAAAATAAACTTTTTAAGTCCACTTAACTTGCATTTTATTTCAGTTCTATCTGCAAGAACAGATTTTAAAAAATACTTTCAGGATTTAAAGTACATTGCAAATGTACATTCAATACAATTAAGCACGCATATTTAAAAAAAAAAAAAAAAGCATTATTAATAAAATAATTATGTTAGAATGAAATGGTAGACCATGATGACAGAATTATCATATTTGACATAACTTTTTCTTTAATGTGCTTAGCTGCACCTTCCATTGAATAATTTGTCAATATTATAAATAATGTTATATTGCTTGCCAACCATAAACAAACTATTTAGGCTAATAAACTAGGCTAAATAAAATAAAATAGGCTAATAAACTAATAAAATATTATGTGGCAGATAATTGTTTATAAAATTAAACATTTTATCAACACTGCTTAATTGTGGTACAATCACTGTAGTGTACTATATCTTTGTGTACATAGCTGTAAAAAATGGTCTGAAACATTTTTGCATCAGGACATGGCGTACAGCTGCCAGAGTGTGTAACGTGGTTAGCCGGATAACATAAACACAGGTGGAGAGCTAGACAGCATGAACATGCATGTACACACACACATCTCTGAATGGTCAATGGTTACGTGTCAGTCCTCTGTGACAAGAACATTCCAGAAAAATATCAGCCTCTCACAGTGTTTTTGTCTCCTCCCCTGTGTGTGTGTGTGTGTGTGTGTGTGTGTGTGGGAAGCGGTGAGATATGGGGAAAAGCCTAGCTGTCCATCATACAGTGGTGTGTATAGTGCTTCTGTCACACTCTGTTTCAAATACACAGAGACAGACTCTGTCAGACCGCGGCCTCTCATCATACTGTTCATTCCAGCTGCATATCTCTGATATTCCTGCATGCTAATATCACTAGGTATTAAACAAACTTCTCACTTTATTGTTTTCTGTTCATTTGGCATTGCTTTTTTAAGAAGTCATCCATAAAGTCTGACTGGAATGATTGCTATTTTGTATTTTCTTGTCTTACACTAACACAAGAGATTTGGCTTGAACTTTCCTGATAAATTGGCAGATGTCTTGTTTCATGTTTCTTGTTTCATTATTTTGTGTAATATAAATCACACAGTAAAAGCTTTGCAATGCCTAGTACCTTGCACCATCTACTGCTGTACATTATGCATGTTGTTTGTATATATTGTGTCTATAATGTTGTGTTTCTTTAAATTCTAGTATTTTATGTCCTGCAAATGAATTTTTATTAAAACTAACAGTTTTCAACTTTTTGTTGTCTTTTTGTTTTTTGAGTACCACATTAAAATTGTATTGGAAATATTTTATCATGCCTTCATGTTTTCATGTTTTTTTTTTTGTTGTTTTTTTCTTTTTACAGATTAATTTAATGTACAATTAAATCATTTAATTTATTTTTACCATTTAAAAATAATAATCATTAAAAAAAAATATATATATATATATATATATATATATATATATATATTTCTTTATTTTTATTTTTATTATTATATTATTTTTATTATTATCTCATACTTAGGCCAAAATTTCTACCATAACAAGTAATTTAAGCTGTAATAAGGTTTTTTATATCTATTTATTTTTTGTAACGTTTTATGAAATATATGAAATAAGAAATGTAAAAAATGTAAGGTAATTGTATCACTGTTTATTGTGTATAATTTTCATTTAAGCTGTAATTTTGTTAAATGATGCAGAAAAATGTAAAACATTATTTGTGTGCAATTACGACACATAATGCTAACCATGAAACTAATTTTAGCATCACAAATAATCCAGCCATTTTATCCAAAAAAATGTGTAAAATGTTGTTTCCACCACAGAACGTTCTTAATTAACACAATACAACATTTTGAGATGCTAGAAATGTGGAAATATTCCCAAGACTTAAAAGGCGTAAAAGATTCTGTCATGTAAATGTAATTAGATATTTTTAGTGGACAAATTAAATAAACTAGTTTATTTTCTAAACATAGAGGTAAAAAGTAATAAAATAAAATAATAAAATAAAATAACTCACTCTCGTATTCTGCTGCACATTATTCACACTATACTTTAGAAAACAGTTTTTCTTATAAAGGTTTTTAAATACATGTTTTTACAGATTATCAGTACAAAGAAATATTTTCGTGCATCTTTACAAATGCAGAGCTATTCAAATCATATTGAAAGATGGGTCAAATGCCACTATCATCTTGTGTGGCACCTTTCTTTTTGTCTTTCTGTTTTTGTATAACCTTCTATCCCTTGACTGTGTTTCAATACACAAACGCAGCTAGGCTTTGGAAGCAGGGCAGAAATGAGGTCTGGGGTGAGGGGCATCATTACAAGGGTTTGGTTTATCTCCATCTTAACTGAGCAGAACGAGGTATGCTTTCCCAATCTGACCCACGCTGAGCCAAAAAATCCACTCTGAATGGGCAACAGGGAAACAGCATGTCGTTTTGTACAAAAGCACGGTTAGAAACAATTAGTAAACCCAAGGCGGAGGTTTGATTTAGGTGGTTAATTGTGGGTGGGAGGCGGAGGCTCAGTCAGAGGTGGGCCGAGAGGCCCAGGCACGGGCGAGAGCTAAGCGATGGAGTCAGGGCTTCACAATGGCTGCCTTTCTTTCACATTCAGGTGCGACAAAGCAGGTATGCTAAAAGACTTAATCCCACATTCAGACCCCTGACAGGACAAGAGAGGCCTTTCACGCAGGAAGGTGGTGCGTTTGTGTTTCAGGTATGTCCTCCCCTCCCATTCTCGCTCTGCACCTAAAGTCCGATCTCACAAGACAGAAAAACAATTTGCAAAAGCATTTGCATTTCCTCAAGGAAATAGGCTAGTGGTTGCAAGGAAGCAATATAATGTAGTGTGGTTATGTGTATCGTGAGTTGTTGTCGTCACAAAACTTGCATGTGTCTTGTTTTCTGTCAGTCGTACAGAGGAATAAACACATAGGCCCGTCCCAAATGCCTACCTCAATGCTCCTACACTTTAGATGAAGCATTGGCACCCATGAGGCTTGAAGTGACAAATGAGACAACCAACACTATTAAAAATAGGTTCTTTAATGGCATCAATGGTTCTATCTGGAACATTTCCGTTGCACAAAAGGTTCTTTATAGTGCAAAAAGGTAAAAAAAAAAATGGTTCTTTTACTGTGAAAATCTTATTTTTACTCTTAAAATGAACACCGTAAATTATTTCCAGGATTTCACAAGATGTAACATTTCACAGTAAATTACATTATTATCACTTCACAGCTTTTAACTGTGATATTTAACAATGTAATAACGTATTCACAATTTTATTGTAAAAATATTGCAGGCAGGGAAGTTACAGGGAAAAAATACTGTAAATTCCGTCTTCTGCATGAGTTCTCTCATCTCCTCTGTGGTCTCATCCAGCGGATTCAGCGGTAAGTGTTGAAATTTTGTGAATTAAATGACTTTTTTCTATGATATAGTATTAACCAAATATCATTAGTTGTAGGTACTGTTGTCACATTGTTAGCCTACCCGATCTCATGAAAGTTTCTATTTATATTGTGACACGTGTCCCGAGCCGTCATCAGCGTCGCCCTGGCAACAAAGGAGGCACACCTGCACCCCGCACTACCGGCAGACCGGCCACACCTGAAGCTCGTCAGAGACCGGCTTTTAAAAGCCGCCCTACACGCACACTCCAGTGAGTACTGAGGAAGTCTCCACTGCTAATCTTGTTCTATCTCCTTTCTCCCAGAAGACACGGTGTGACCGGTCCTGCCGAACCACAAACGCACGACACAGAGCCACCACTTCAAGGACACGAAGGGATTGATTGGGACCACTGCACGGAGCACCTCACCACGGACTCGCACGTTTCTCTTTATCAATAAATCCACCCTCCGGGGTTTGTTTGACACTTTTAAAGCCTCGTTGTCGTGTGTGATTCCTCACCCCCGCCACACTGGTGGAGAATGCGGGCAGGACGGTGAGGAATCGCCGACAAAGGAGCTGGTGAAAACCCGGCCAATCTCTCCCGAGGAGGACGGGGACAGGCAGGTCTTTTAGGATCCCCGCTTCCACTGGCCAGGATCCTTGGGCCGAAGCAATATTGATCCTCCGCGTGGGCACCTGCCGTGTGTCCCCATGGACACAGGTGATGGACATGAGGGCTTTGGGCTCCGCTCGGGGGGGGAGAACGGCCGGTTGGATAAGGCTAACCGAGCTGCCAGAGTCGAGGAGAGCGGGGTATGGGCGTCCGTTTATCCTCACCTCAGCCTGTGGGGCGGCGAGGGGTGGCTCTCGATGTAGGGTGCAGCCTGTCAGCCAAGCTCGATTTGGAGAGCGAGGTGGCTCGGTGGGCATGGGCTCATCCTGGGGGCCGGGAACCGCTGGCCTGTTTACTGGTCGCGGGGTGCCCTCCGGCGTGCGTCGCTCCTGGACCACCCTCCGGGGAAAAGGCGGCACTCGCTCCCCCGCCTCTCGGTGTAGGGTGGCATCCGCCAGCTCGATGGCCTCGACGACTTCTCCGATGGAAAGGGGGTTGCGCATTCCAGCCGCTTGTCGGAGTGAGCGGGGCAGGGTCCGGAGAAGCCTGTCCACGACGACTTTCTCGGCGACTTGGCTGGCGGTGGGATCCCCGACGAGGAGCCAATGTCGGGCTAGGCGCGAGAGCTCAGCCGCCTGGGCACGGGCCGGCAATCGAGACTTATACTCCCAGTCGTGGAACATCTGGGCTGCACAGATAGGGGACAGACCGACTCGGGCGAGTATGTCCTTCCGTAATTCCTCATAGGAGTAATTTTTTTCCAGTGGGAGCGCGAAGTAGGCGCGTTGGGCTTCTCCGGTTAGAAGGGGAGCGATGATCCGGGCCCATTCCTCTCGCGGCCAGTCTTCACGGAGCGCGACGGCTTCAAACATCTGGAGGAAGTGTTCTATGTCGTCGTGGACAGTCATTTTGGGGAATAGTTGGGTAGCCCTCACTCGTGGGTCCGGCAGTGGGACACGCTGGGCAGTGGCGAAACGGAGCTCGGCGAGTTCCCGCTCCGTCTCGCTTTGCCGGGAGGCCACGTGCTCCATAATCTGTTGCTGGCGGATGCTCACTTCCGTGAGATGTTTAAGAAGTTCTTCCATGCTGGAGAGGGGAGGAGCGGCCGCCTAGGGAGCAACAAAACAGAAAAGAAAAGAAAAAAAAGAACCCCACTTAGTCCACGTGCTGAAAGGGTTAACTTTTTTTTTTTTCTGTTTTGTTTTGTCCCACCGCCAGCCAAGTCGCCGAGAAAGTCGTCGTGGACAGGCTTCTCCGGGCCCTGCCCCGCTCACTCCGACAAGCGGCTGGAATGCGCAACCCCCTTTCCATCGGGGAAGTCGTCGAGGCCATCGAGCTGGCGGATGCCACCCTACACCGAGAGGCGGGGGAGCGAGTGCCGCCTTTTCCCCGGAGGGTGGTCCAGGAGCGACGCACGCCGGAGGGCACCCCGCGACCAGTAAACAGGCCAGCGGTTCCCGGCCCCCAGGATGAGCCCATGCCCACCGAGCCACCTCGCTCTCCAAATCGAGCTTGGCTGACAGGCTGCACCCTACATCGAGAGCCACCCCTCGCCGCCCCACAGGCTGAGGTGAGGATAAACGGACGCCCATACCCCGCTCTCCTCGACTCTGGCAGCTCGGTTAGCCTTATCCAACCGGCCGTTCTCCCCCCCCGAGCGGAGCCCAAAGCCCTCATGTCCATCACCTGTGTCCATGGGGACACACGGCAGGTGCCCACGCGGAGGATCAATATTGCTTCGGCCCAAGGATCCTGGCCAGTGGAAGCGGGGATCCTAAAAGACCTGCCTGTCCCCGTCCTCCTCGGGAGAGATTGGCCGGGTTTTCACCAGCTCCTCACCACCGCTCATCAGCCTGTCAGCTCGGCCGGGAACCGCCGACGAAGACCATCGAGACGTAGGCCCCGCCGTCGCCCCGTGTTGCTGGCCTCCGACAGCGCCCGAGATGGTGAGTCCCCCTCTCAAAATTCTAACCTATTCTATGACGTGTTCCAACAGATTTCGGGAGGGGGCTCGTTCGCAAAAGAGCAACACGGGGACGCCCGCCTAAAACACTGCTGGGCGCAAGTACGGGTGATCGAGGGGAAGGAGGTCCTGCCAGCGCCTCACCCGATTCCACACTTCCGTATCCAAAATGGCCTGCTTTACTGTGTCGCACAGCGGAGGGGGGAGGAGAAGACGCTTTTGGTAGTTCCGAAGTCAAAGACGGAAGTGGTGATGGAGTTAGCCCATGCACACCCAATGGCCGGCCACCTCGGAGTACACAACACTACCCAACGCGTCCGGGATCGTTTCCATTGGCCTGGCCTAGAGGCCGACATAAAACGCTTCTGTCAAGCTTGCCCGACCTGCCAACGGACCTCGCCGAAGACTCCTCCCCCCAGCCCACTGATACCGCTGCCCATCATCGAGGTGCCCTTCGAGCGCATCAGGATGGACCTGATAGGGCCGCTGCCAAAGTCCGCCCGAGGCCATGAACACATCCTGGTGATTGTCGACTATGCCACCCGGTACCCAGAGGCAATTCCCCTTCGTAAGGCCACCTCCAAGGCCGTCGCCCAGGAGCTGTTCCTCTTGAGTAGCCGAGTCGGCATCCCAGCGGAGATACTGACTGACCAGGGCACGCCGTTCATGTCCCGGCTAATGGCGGATCTCTGTCGCCTCCTAAAGATCAAACAGCTCCGGACCACCGTCTACCATCCACAGACGGATGGCCTGGTAGAACGATTTAACCAGACCCTCAAGCAAATGCTTCGCCGCGTGGCTGCCGAGGATAAGCGCGACTGGGACCGGATGCTGCCCTACGTGCTCTTTGGGATCCGTGAGGTTCCCCAGGCCTCCACCGGATTTACCCCCTTCGAGTTGCTGTTCGGCCGCCAGCCTCGGGGACTCCTCGACATCGCTAGAGAGGCCTGGGAACAACAGCCGGCCGCCCTCCGGTCCATGATCGAACATGTACGGGACATGAGAGAGAGGATAGACAGAGTGATGCCGTTAGTCCGGGAACACCGCCAAGGCCCAGCAAGCCCAACAACGGCACTACAACCGGGCAGCCCAACCACGGGAGTTTCAGCCAGGAGACCGGGTAATGGTTCTGGTGCCAACCGCCGCCTGCAAGTTCCTGGCCACCTGGCAAGGGCCGTACACCGTGACCGAAAAAATTGGGCCGGTCACTTACAGAGTTCGCCAACCCGGCCGCCGACGAGAGGAGCAGCTCTATCACGTAAACCTCTTGAAACGGTGGGTCGGAACCAGGACCCAATTGACGGCCCTTGCCACCTCAGATCCCGTGGTTGTTGACGTCAACCCCCATCTTTCGGCTGCCCAGAAAACGGAGCTACAACATCTTGTCAGTCAGTTCTCCGATGTGTTCTCCCCTGTGCCCGGGCGGACCAACGTCCTCCACCACGACATCCGTGTTCCAGCCGGCACCATCGTGAGGCGGCGGCCCTACCGTGTCCCGGAGGCTCGGCGACACGCTATTGAGGATGAAATACAGGAGATGTTGAAGTTAGGGGTAATTGAACCATCCCGGAGCCCATGGTCCAGCCCGATCGTCATGGTCCCAAAACCCGACGGCACTCTCCGCTTCTGTAATGACTTCCGAGGTCTGAACGAGGTGTCGGAATTCGACAGTTACCCCATGCCCCGTGTAGATGAGCTGATCGACCGCCTGGGGAGAGCCCGGTTCATATCTACGCTCGACCTCACCAAGGGATACTGGCAAGTGCCACTAACCGAAGCCGCAAAACCCAAGACCGCCTTCTCGACCCCTAGCGGCCATTGGCAGTCCCCTTCGGCCTCCACGGGGCCCCAGCCACGTTCCAACGGCTTATGGATGTCCTACTGCGGCCTCACCAGGCCTACGCGGCGGCCTATTTGGACGATGTCATTATCCACGCGGAAACCTGGGAGGAACACCTCGAGCGGTTGCGGAGAGTGCTGATGGAGCTTCGCCGGGCTGGACTGACTGCCAACCCCCGGAAATGTCACCTGGCTCTCTTCGACGCCAAGTACCTGGGCTTCCAGGTGGGACGGGGTACTGTCCGACCCCAGGAGAAGAAAGTGGCCGCCATCCTCTCCACACCGGTCCCCACGACGAAGACTCAGGTACGAGCCTTTTTGGGGTTGGCAGGGTATTACCGCTGTTTTATCCCTAACTTCTCCTCCTTAGCTGCTCCCCTGACAGACCTGATCCGGAAGGGGCAGCCCGAGAAGATCGTGTGGAGCAGTGACACCGACCAAGCATTCCAGCGGGTGAAGGCGGCACTTACATCCGACCCCGTCTTATGAGCCCTGGATTTCGGCTGCCCCTTCCTGCTACAGACGGACGCATCCGACACCTGGTTGGGAGCCGTCCTCTCCCAAGTAGTAGACGGCGAGGAACACTCGGTGGTCTACATCAGTCGAAACCTGACCCCCGCAGAACGTCGCTACGCCACGGTTGAGAGAGAAGCGTTGGCCGTTAAGTGGGCGGTCCTGGAGCTCCGCTATTACCTCCTCGGAAGAAAATTCACCCTCGTCACAGATCACGCCCCTCTACAATGGATGGCCAGAGCAAAAGACACAAACGCCCGGGTGACTCGGTGGTTCCTGGCACTCCAGGACTTTCACTTTGACCTACAACATCGGGCGGGAACGGCCAATGCCAACGTGGACGGACTCTCCCGTGGCTGGGCAGCTTTCGCCGGTCTGTCAGGGTTCACCTCCCACCCACCCCCATCTTCCCCGTTGTGTAGGAGCACCAGGACAACGCTTGGGGGGTGACACGTGTCCCGAGCCGTCATCAGCGTCGCCCTGGCAACAAAGGAGGCACACCTGCACCCCGCACTACCGGCAGACCGGCCACACCTGAAGCTCGTCAGAGACCGGCTTTTAAAAGCCGCCCTACACGCACACTCCAGTGAGTACTGAGGAAGTCTCCTGCCGAACCACAAACGCACGACACAGAGCCACCACTTCAAGGACACGAAGGGATTGATTGGGACCACTGCACGGAGCACCTCACCACGGACTCGCACGTTTCTCTTTATCAATAAATCCACCCTCCGGGGTTTGTTTGACACTTTTAAAGCCTCGTTGTCGTGTGTGATTCCTCACCCCCGCCACAATATGCAGAAATTGACTTTGGCGTGTACATGATACGCAATTGTTAGGATTAAGGGTGTGGGGTAGGTGCGTATTACAGTATAGTACGCTAAAACTGCATATCATATCCACAACAAGACATTGCGTATGCAAGCGAAAATTGCTTGTAATATGCACGCCAATGTCAATTTCTGCATATAAAAACACGCCAAATAAAAAACTGAAAATCATGTTACTTATACGCATTTTCATGAGACCAGGCTTTTAAAAATTAAGGTGATAATTAAAAACAGTGTGTATATTATTAAAGAATAAAAGAAAATATTGAGAACATTTGGTTACACTTTATTTCGATAGTCCACTTTAGACATTCTACTAACTATAAGTAACTTTGTAACTACATGTCAACTAATTCTCAGTAGGGTAGGTTTAGGGTTAGTAGAATAAGTTGACATATACTTGCAAAGTTTCTCATAGTCAGTATGTTGTGGACCCATCAAAATAAAGTGTTAGAAATACTCTAATGACTGCTAATTGACATGTAGTTGCAAAGTTACTTGCTTTTAGCAGAATGTCTAAAGTGGTCTATCGAAATAAAGTGTTACCGAACATTCATTATTTTTTTACATTTATTTACACATATTCCTCATTTCTTTTAAGGAAACTTAAGCAGTTTTGAGGCTTGAATTGAGGAACTTATTAGGCTGGTAAAATTAAGGAAAGAAGGCTACCTATTTATTTTAAGAGAATTTGTTCAATTATGCAGTTTTATTTTGGCAGTGATTGTTAGTTCCTAGCATGCTTTTCATATGGCTGGATATGAGTAAATAAATATTGAAATTAAGTGCTATGTTTTTGAGTGTAGTGAAACACCTGTTAATGTTTAAAGTTCAGTTATGTTTGACATTTGAAAGAGTTTCTGTTATGTTGAAGTTTCTATTGTTACTATTGTGCAGAAGATGTTAGGTTGTGGATAACTGTACTAACACTATGAGGCATGATGCTTTGTTCAGTGAGCAGTAGCTTTGTGCAGTAACATGTTTTTTCCTCCTTGAGCTGTCTAGCTGCATGTATATAGTCTTTTAATTGTATGAGATAACTCAAAGTCAAATACAAAGGCCTTTCTCAAAATCACAGACTTTTGAGAACCAACTTAAAATACCACATTTCATGAGCACAAATGAGTACATTTCACTAATAAAATTAATTTTATTGTGCCATAGATTGCATAATTTGGGAGATTTTATTCGATTTATTCAGGTAGATTCCATTAAAGAAATCAAGCCTTAAAAACTACTAAAAAAATATTACATGTAATATTGTTACCATAATTTTTTAAGTAGAGCATTTTTTTTTTTTTAAAGTTGGTGCTTATGAAAAAGCTGAAATACAGCAGTACATAAGAACTTCTGTATAATATGCTGTTTATATCCTATTTTGTATTTTTTTTTAAATTAATATTCCAATGTTTGTCTCAGCATTTGATTTGTTCTTATATTTTTCATAATTGCCTTTAATTATGTGTTCATTGTTGCAATAACACACACACACACATCTGGTTTGCTATCCTTGTGGGGATGCTCCATAGGCATAATGCTTTTTCTACTGTACAGACCGTATATTCTATTGCCCTACACCAACCCTACACCTAAACCTACCCCTTACAGGAAACTTTCTGCATTTTTAGATTTTCAAAAAACTTAATTCTGTGTGATTTATTAGCTTGTTTGCCCGTGGGGACCTCAATTTAGGTCCCCACTGTGACACGAGTCCCCATGAGTCTGTGTGTATTCAGGTTTAAGTCCCCACCTGAATAGAAAAACAAGTACACACACACATGCGCACACACACACACACACACCCACACGCACACACATATTGGTATATAGGTGGTTAACGGGACTCTCCATA
This sequence comes from Onychostoma macrolepis, assembly GCF_012432095.1. Classification (NCBI taxonomy): domain Eukaryota; kingdom Metazoa; phylum Chordata; class Actinopteri; order Cypriniformes; family Cyprinidae; genus Onychostoma; species Onychostoma macrolepis. The sequence continues at coordinate 6,946,960 of NC_081162.1, forward strand.
TGCGTAATGTTTTTTATTTATATATATATATATATATATATATATATTTAATTTTTTTTTTTTTTTTGAAGATGTAAAAAAATAAAGATGACTTGGAGTGTTTTACATGGAACTACCACTACAATCTTTCTACTTGTTTACTTGTTCCTGTCATGTTTAATTCAATGTGTTACTTGCCTTTTCTTTGTAATTATTTGACGGGAAACCTGAGCTGGCTCTTTCAGACTTGGTCTTATCGTACTTTTTGAATGCTGGCTACATACCCAGTCATACAAAGCTGAACACAGAAAGATGTGAGTCTGTGTTGCACAGACCCTGATCTTATAGCTTTCCCTATAGCAGCAAATTCTCTCTCTCTCTCTCTCTCCACTTCTCTTTTTTCCTCCAGTCAGGCTTCACATACTAAGTACCCCTTACACTGAAATATCACCTGCTCTCTGCTCCTTTAATCACTTGACTTTGCATTCCTTCATGCAATTTAGGAAAGCCTTTCGTGTACAGGTAGAAGCAAAGAATTTCCAAAACAAAAAAGTGAAGCAATCCATGCAAGCCACAACTGACATCAGGTCCTCAGCAGAAACCTTTCTGCACTCAGTCATCATTTTGTCTCTAAACTCATGTGTGACAACTAGGATTATTTTACATTAGCCTCTGGAAATAATATTTTGAGAATGAGAGAGAATGAGAATGAGCTTTATTGCCAGGTATGTTTACACATACGAGGAATTTGTTATAGTGACAGAAGCTCCACAGTGCAACAGAATGACAGCGACAGGACAGGACACAGATAATAAAAATAATAATATACAAATAATTTTAAAAATGATTTATTATTATTATTTATTATTTTTGACAACAAATAATCAGTAATCTAAATAAGAACCAACATAAAAAAGAGCTGATCCATTTGGCAAATTTGTTCAGACGACGCGTCTCCACTTCCTTCCACTATAGAAAAGTAAAGCCAAAGCATCTCAGTATGGCCGTTGCCATCTTGAGAAAATGACGTCATTTGGAGCCAGAGTCTGCGCAGTAGAGATTTGTTTGGAGCCAGAGTCGTATAGTGTCGTGAGGTGCAGCCGCAGAATCAAACTCCCGCCCACACTCCCACAGATCCAATCAACCATAACCAGGGGCGTAAATTTCATCTGACAGTAGGGGTGGGACAATAAACGTAAAATTTCTCAAGAGCAATTTTTGAAGGGGACACAAATAATACAGCCAAAATTGTACTTGTAAGGATAGATATGTGTACACAGCATGTGTACATTGCATGGAGACCGTGTTTAAATATGAGTTCATGGTTCACCACGCAGTCATATTATAATTATTATTTTGCGTCATCCATAGTATTTTAGGTTTCGTCTGAAACCTAGTACGTCTCTTTCGCATTAATTCAACCGCATTAAACCCACTGATCTGCCACTTAACATTATATTGAACAAAACCCAACACGTAGGTCTACAATATTAGCCTAATATCAGTTCACACACAGTTGTAGTGGGTGACAAGCTACAGTATTAAGCTTGTTAACCTTATAATCGCTAATAGAAAATACATCGGATGTCATACTTTTTTTGTCATGACTAATTTATTAATGATCCAGCATCATCTGTATTAAAGAGAAAGAATCATTTCACCCGATGTTTAAAGAGAATAAAATAGCCTTGACAGCCTAAATTACTTACACATAACTGTTATTTGAGGAACTTGCTCTCTCTCACCGGACTCGTGTGTGTGTGTATCGGTAAAGAAGGAAAGCAGGCAGTGGACCAAACCACTGTGAGGAAAGGGAGGGGGGAATCAAAACATTTCTGAATTTAAAACGGTTTTTTGCGTTTATTTTGTTTTACTACTCACACAATTATTTTAAGTATATGTCCATTATATTATTTTCAATACACAGAGTCGCTTGTAATGATATTTTTAGGGGGGACAAGCCTCAGATGGGGGTCCTGTCCCCCGTCCCCCCCGGGATTTACGCCTATGACCATAACGACACGCTCCATTTGAATAGCATCAAATTACTAGCTAAAATGAAACTTATCACAAAAACAAACAATTGAACATGTATCTGCGTGATAACAACTACCTTAAATGACCAAAACCATATTTCGGAAAATTGTATTGGAAGTGTAATTAATTTTTTTATTTTGAGTCCCAGTCGTTCTCATGGAAGGGCGGGGTTTATGACCTGTACTGCAGCCAGCCACCAGGGGGCGATCAAAGAGCCCGCAGCTTCACTTTTCAGGACGTGTGAGTCGCACTCAGTTCAGAATTGGCCAAATTCAGAATTTAAAGATGATTGGTGTAATTTCTGCACTACTAGTGGCACCAAATGGAATTGCAAACACAAAGACTGTGTTTTTCGAACACACTATGGGACATATTTACTAAACAGGGCAAATTAGCGCCAGAGCGTAATTCCAAAATAGTGCAGATGAGCGTGAAAATTTCTGCGGGTGATTTACTGACAATGCGCAAATTAAAGAACACAAACGCAAAATCTCATTTACACATCGACCAATGCAATATGACAATTGCAGCGCAAATTAGCGTAGCCGCAAATAAGCAGAGCCGATGCTCATTGCGGGGATCTACTTACGACACAAGTGCAAAATAGTTTATATAGTTTGGCCGTTAAATAAAGGCGCAAATACCAGTAATTTGACAAACGCAAATGATAATAAATCGCGTTTTGTGATTAATTTTAATATTTTCCTCCCATAAATTTTGCGTCTGAAAGGGAAACCTCCTACAAATGCATATTCAATAAGGTCAGGCGCAAAAATAAATGTGTCCATGCCTTTTCAGCGCTAATTATTCACTGCGCATCTTTAGTAAATCCTGACAATACTATTTTAATGCCAAAAGACAGTTTGAGCTGGCGCAAGCTGTTAGTAAATCTGTCCCTATGGCTCCCATTGTTAATACAGACAGACAACGCAGCTTTAAACTCACTCGAGGGCTGCTTCCAAAATTGCATACTTCCCTATATAGTAGGGGCAAAAAAAACGTATGCGAGAAGAATAGAATATCCGAATTCATAGTATTCATAAAACAGGAGGTAAAAGGTACCCGGATGACCTACTACTTCCACTGTGATTGTGAAGTGTGAAATCAATGGATTTATGAATGGCAGTGAAGCGACACAATTGATGATGGTAGGTCACATGACAGTGACAACATGATGGATGTAGTATGTTCCAAATTACAGTCATACTACATGACTTAAACTAGTTATTTTATAAAAAAATATAGTTAAAAAAATTATTATGGCAAAGCTAAATTTTCCTCATCGTTTATTTATTCCACATTTTGGGAAGACATTGGCATGCATTTTAAAACAGTTCAATATTACATTTCCAGTGCCTTGTTTTCAGGTTTCAGGCCACTCTTAGGCCCTCTCAGCTCAAGACCCCTGGTAGGGCAAAGGCCCCTGGACACCGGCCCCATCCTTGGTGCTTGCGTCAGCCAACTGAGACATCAGTAGGTCCAAACATCAAATGTCCTGTGACATTAATGAAGTATTTCTCCTGTGATAAGTGAGGGCATCATCAGTCATGAAAAGTTCTTAAAACGCTCATTGATCAGCGTAATGGCGTAATAACCCCATTAACATTTCTCACTGTTGATTCATGCTTTCACGGCTTATCCATCTCGTCACATCAAGCCGTGCAGCTCTCCAGCTCCTATTGTGTGCACAGTATCACGTCTGTGTTGTGGCTTCCAGTTACAAAGCGTGTGTTGGGGATGGGAGAGAGGTGTTTTCTCTGTCCTGGAATGCACTGTTCAGCAGAGCCGCCCCCCACGCCCCAGTCCACGTCGGGTCGCAGGCTGGCAGTCCATCCACGGACGCTGAACTGTGGGTGACACCGGAGCAGGAGAAACTCTCTGGAGGTGGGCAGGGGGGTGCAGATACACGCTTGTTTTATTGCCTGAACAGAGCGGGGGGAAGAACACAAATGGCACTGAGGTGAAGAGGTCAGGAACATAATTCTGAAATGCACAGATAAATCAGCGTGTGCAAGCACAGACAGAGCTGCTTCAAACACCTGATGTTTCCTTTACAAACAGATCAGCACGCTGCCCCCACCACCACCACCACCAGAGCTGGCACCTACCGCCAGCTTTCTCCGTTTAATGCACGCAAACTCGCCTCACGTAACCCCAAAACACAGAGTCGGTCAGAAAATGCACACATTCCAAAAACAGCAAACAGGCCGGTGTTACGCATCACTTGGGTCAGGGCAACATGGGGACATTCACACCTTGTTAAGTTTTACTACTTGTGCATTTGTTTGGCCCTGTTCTCTATTGCCCCCTTTGATGTAAACTGCGGCTGCTGTAGCCACAGGGAAACGAACAGAAGATCAGTCGCGCCGACTGCATTGAGACAAGACAAAGAGGAATGTACTGCAAAAGACTCCATTTGAAGTGTAATATACTGTCCGGGGTAGACAAGGCTGTGTGCCAATTAGAATTCTACTTCCTGGATTTGAATTAAGGCTGCAACAGGCTACAGGATTTGAATTTAAATAAATAAAGTAGAAAGAATTCAAATTATATTAAATTCCAAGAAATATATATAACTGTTTTAACTAGTTTTTAATTATACATATGATAATGATGACAATCCATCATGAAATACCAACTATATACAGTATATATATATATATATGTAACTATATTGTTAACTGTACACTTTTATTCAGCAGGGACACATTAAAATGATCAAATGTGACAATAAAGTCTTCTTTCTGTTTCTATTTCTTCTTTTTTCTATTTCTTCTTCTTTCTATTTCTTTCTAATTCTATTTCTAATAAATGGGGTTAATTAGAACTTTTTATTTAACAAAGAATAAATAGAAAAATGTATCACCATTTCTACAAAAATGTGAAACAGCACAACTGTTTAATAAATGTTTCTTAAAAGGCAAATCAGCATCTTAGAATGATTTCTGAAGGATCATGACACTGAAGACTGTAATAATATTTCACAGTATTACTGCTTTACTTTATTTTTGATCAAATAAATGCATGAAAAATATTGAAAACAATATTATTCCCAGTTGTGTAACCAGACCAGTATAACGTTATCACAATAAAAAGTTGTAGTGACTCTTTTCTTCTCACAATTACTTATTTGTTTCTTATATTTGCAATTCACTTGTTGTTTCTTGTTATTTGGACACAAAGCAAACGAAATATGGATTAAAGTGTTCGTTCACCCCCAAAACCCAAAATTCTGTCATAATTTATTGTGGAACACAAAAGAAGATTTTAATTTTTTTTGTCCACACAATGAAAGTTGTTGGAGTCGAGTAAATGAGTGAGAATTTCATTTTTAGATCACAAACTGTAGACCTGATTAGATATGTTTCAGCACTTGACATTTGCATTACATAAGTTTGAGATATAATCTCAAAGACTTTAAATTGCATTGGCAGTTACTAGACGCAATAGAAATAGAGGGCCTCCAAAGAAGCTGGAGCCTAGAGGCCTTTTAAGGCCATAATTCATCTTTGGCAAGCACGTTTTGAATTTAGAACTATTTACAGCAAGCAACTACAAATCAACATGTTATCTATATGGAAGCAACTAAGTTCAGTTTTTCTGTCTATTAAGTCACAGTCAGGTCCTTGTGGTGGCCTAGAGGCTAGAGCCATCCTTTCCGAGGGTCTGTGAGGTTTCATGACTGAGCTTCCCAAAGACTTGTCCTACTGAGCCCCAAATTACCTCAGAGTGACAGCACACACCCCATGCGCACACGCTGACCCCTGCAGAGAGTGTAAACACGCTCACCTGGATCACACTCAGCCCACATCAAAGAGAGGTGCCGTCTGTCTCAATACGTGAAAACAAAATGAGTAAAACAACTGTAAGGCTGATCATGCACGGGGCAACTTTATGAGCAATTTTATTGAGACTTTTTTTGAGCTATGTTTCCCATTGAGAGTGGGAAATAAATTTCTATCTGAATACTTTAGATCGGCCATGGGCCCTGTGTCCCACTTGGTTGCCAAAAGTTGCCCTGTGTATCATCAACCTGAATCTCTTTAGCCATCAGCCATTTTTGCACTGACATTCAACCTTGTAATATATATTTTAAATTTTCTTTTCTTTACAGATTTGAGAAATGTCACAGGTTATAAATATAAAAATATTTTTCATCTATAATATGTGATTTATTAAATGGCACTGAGTAATAGCTAGGCTACAATCAGAATTTACTCACTTGTCTTTGATAATACAGCGCTTTAGACCAATGGCAGAGAGTAACTGCAATGACATTAATACAACACTCTGTTATAGAGGTCAGACTAATTGTATTCATCTGTGGTTGTAAATAAAACAAAGGTCATAATGAGGTTTCGTTTCTGTCTCATGTCAACCAAGCAGCATGCAAGATGGTAAAGAGAGCAGTTGTTCAGCAATGGCCTCTTGTGGACAGATCATGCATTGCAACCTAAAAGATTATCAAATTATCAAAACTGTTCCAGGGTTAGTAACAGAATTTGATCACAAAATCAAGTGCAATGCTTTTCTACATTCTTCAGGCTCGAGGTGTATTATATTATATTATATTACATTATATAGGCCTTTATTTATAGGCTTACCTGTAGTGTTATATGTTATATAGTGTCCACCAGATATAATTAAATTCCTTAGACTGATCTTTTACTTTACTAGATACTTACACTCTGTTCAACCATGGCTTAATAGCCAATTTCCACTATCTACTTCCTGTAAGTGTGCGAGACTTCCGGTTCAGTAGTCGGTAAAACTATTTGCACTACAAACCAGTGTGTTTATGATTACGATAATAGATTAAAACAATACGAAAACAAATACCAGTTTGCAGTATTAAGCAGCATAACGGACTGTTTTGGTAGAGCTAAAATAACTGGAAGCAAATGACACCGCTAGTCAGCTTTATCAACTTGCTTTTTGTTTGATGCTTTATTCATTCATATATTTTAAGACATGTCCGTAGTGTTGCACTGCACTGAGTGGCCACAAGGTGTCAGTGTGTGTCAGAAGGGTGCTGTGGACTAGCTTCCAAATGAAAATGCAAGGTATTCTTTATACAATTATATATATATATATATATATATATATATATATATATATATATATATATATTAAATTAAATTTAAGATAACATATTCTGATTATTCTCTTTATATTAGAATACAGGAGATGCACACTGAAGCCATTCCAGCTCATCCCATCAAACATGTGTCCTCCCACTGGCTCATTATGACGGTCTGGGGTCAGTTAGGACAAATTGGTCATGTGACCATTCAAACCCAGCACACCTAGCACCGTTCAGCGTTTTCTGATTGGTCCAGTTTTTTCTTTCTCTCACACCTCTTTGTTTTGCCACTGACACCCTCGGCATTTATGGCAGACCTTCTGAAAGAGCGTCTCTATGGTGATTTGTTGGCCGTCAGAGGGCCAGACTGATGGTCGAGAGTGAGGACGGTCATAAAGCGTGTCTGCTGTGGTCAGATAGGCCTTGACAAACATGCCGCACACAAAGTGTCTGATAGGAATGTTTGTACTCGAGAGAACATTCCATTATTTTATATTCCAAAAATGTACACATGTCAGTCTTATCAAATAATACAGTGCTGTTTTTGGTCCGAGTTTGTCTAAAAGTGAGGATAGTTTGTGTTGTCCACTGTCTCTCCTGAGGAGTTTTACGACACCAGAGGTTCTTTGCGGTGAATGAAGGTTTTAATTGTTTCTCCACTGTAAAATTACACTCCTAGTAGTTGTTTCATCATGTACACACAGGGCTCGGATTTTAACGTGTTCAGTGACGCTACAGCTAATGTGGCTAAGTGTACTGATATCAACTTTTTTTATACAATGTAGAAACATGGCATTGTTGCACTACTGGTGCACATGGCAAAGAAAAAACAAAACAAAAATATATTCATTTTATTAAATTAAAGACTAATTATTCAAAAAAAAAAAAAAAACTAAATTAACAAATGTCCTTTATTATATTGAATGAACTATGGCATTATTAAGTTGCACCACTAGTCCACCCGTAAAATAAAATAAAGATATTTCAATAAATAAATAATATTGATTAAAGTATGACATTATGATCTCTAAGTTGCACCACTGGTCCACTTAAAATAATAATAATAATAATAATACACATTAAAATATAAATATGAATAACTAAATTATATTAATAATTAAATGTTGTTGATAAGACTAAATAAACTATGGCTTTATTATTTGTAGGTTGCATCATCATTGTGTCATTATTTCTAATGAATGAATGAATGAGTAATATTTATTATACTATTGCATTATTATTTTCACATTATACATAAAAAGTGATTGTTGTTTAAATAAAAAAGTCAGTAATTAGATTGAATAAACTATAGCATTATTATTAGCATTTATCAGTATAATATTTTAAGTTTCACCAAATAAAAATAAAAGATAAAAAATAAGATAAAAAATATTTTTTAAAAAGTGAATAATATATAATAAATACATTTGATTGAATAAACTGTAGCATTATTGTTTGTAAGTTCCATCTAGAAAAATCATCTTGCTGCTCCCTAAAATTTTACAAAAATATATATATAAAAATCCTTCCATCTCAGTCAGATTTATATGATGGGTTATGTGACCCAAATCATGCAGGGTTTGCTAGAATATGACACACAGTTTACCCACTGACACATGTAAGGTTGAGTCCCCTTTCATTCATTAGCTTCCAGGATTCATCAATCCTTTTCACAGCTGAGAAGTCAAACTAAACGGGTTAAGAATGCATTAAACAATTCGAAAGACAAAGAAGGAAATGTTTCCACAAGCTTCTGTTCATATCAGGTGACACTCATGTTGCATGTCTGTCTTTCCATAAGCTTAAAAGCTTGTTTCGTTCATCACAGATCACATGGCAGGGGTGTGAAACCAAAAAAAAATGTACAAAACTCAATCCCATGGATTCCGGTGGCTTCTTCTGGGAAGATCTGCTTCCTCTCTCTACATGTGGGTCATGGTTTCTTTGTCTCTCCTGTTCTAGGCCGGGATACTATTTGACGTTGTCATGCCATTGATAGAAAGCTAATGTTGCCATGGAAATGTGCAACAAGTGATGGAGGTGGTGGGCTACAGTGGATGTGAAGGGAAGAGAAAGGGGCTTGTCAGTGAATTTAAGTGTAATGTTGAGGGAAGGAAGATAAATGCCTGTATGCTTTTGTTCGCTCTGGATGCATGATGGGTCAAGGCTGATTAAAAGGAGCAGCTGGCTGCATTCGGCATGTAGATGGAGCCGAACCGAAAAAGAGGGAGGGACTTACTGGAAGATGAGACGTGATTTGTTGTTCTGTTGTTTTAGGTCCCACTCAAACCTCTTGATGTAAGGCATATATCAAGGGTTTGTCTGCTAATTGCAAATATGTACAGAAATGCAAATATAAATCACTCTCATTGCAAGTTAATACATTTTTTTAAGTCATTGCTCAGAGATGTTTAACTTTCTTTTTCCTTTGTTGATGCTACATGTGTTACTTAACTTACATAAAGTTAATAAATCTGCTTTCCCAGTGTTTAAACTTCCCAATTCCTCATTTGAACCCCATTAGCTAGAGAGCATTTTTTTTTCTAATTATAACAAATACACAGTTAACTTGCCAGAAATTAATATTGAATATTTTTCCAATATTTGATTCTCTATTTTTTTCTTCACATTTAGGAGGGCTTTTTTCTAATTACATAAAAATATACATAAAAAACAAAAAGTTGTGAAATTTTTTTTTTTTTTTCAATATTTGATGTTCTGGTGTGTTTTTTAACACATAGGAGGGCAAATATATATAAAAAATAAAAATACATGCCTTTTTTGTGCCTTGTTCTGTAACTAAGCTAATAAATCTTTATATATATATATATATATATACACACACACACACACACACACATATATTATGTAAACAAAAACTTTTATTTTGGATGCGATTAATCATGATTAATCGTTTGACAGCACTAATATATATATATATATATATATATATATATATATATATATATATATATATATATATATATACATTAACAGGAAATTAGACCATTTTCCCCTGCATTTAAGCTTCCCAATTCTTCATTTGAACCCTTTTAGCAAGCAGGGGTTTGGTCTGAGTCATTTTAGAAAAGCACTAATCAGCTGTTTAGCGAGTGATTGAGCATCTGCCATGACAAAGCGACTATTTAAAAGGTACTTCTCCACTTTTATTCACACTGCGGTTGTCTGTTGCTCTGGGTTTCCTTTGGAAAATTCCTGAACTTCTCCTCCTTCTTCTAAGGCAGTAATACTCATTTAAGCCCAAAGCAGTGCTGCGTTTTATGACCCAGGAGTCATTGCTGTAACTTAAGTTACTCTATCCAATATGGCTGCCATCTGTAGATGTAACAGGAGGGTCCTCGTAAAGGTCAACTGAATGGTGGAACAATAACGACAACAAAACTTAGCAGAGTTTTCTCTAGTAAATAGCATTTGTATTGTTGTAGATTACCCTAACTGCATTAGTAACTAGTCCTCCTGTTTTCTCTCTGGTGCCCCAGTCCCCTGTTTGGCAAACAAGTCAAACTGCTGTGTGGGAGCCAATATGGCGAGGACGACTGAGGCACGGAGCCCACATTCAGGGGGCAAGTGTGTGGTCACTGCGGTCTGGGAGCTTTTGTTGAGGCCCAGGGGAATCAGGCATTATGTGAAGAGGGGAATTCTGCTGGCTTTCTGAATGCCTGTTCCAAGAGAACCTGAAGCTGTTTTACGGGAAACAACTTCAAATGAAAATAAATAAATAAATAAACTGAATTACTATTAATTTTGAAAAGGAGGGTCAAAAGTTAAAATGTAAAATATATATAGATGAATAAATAAAATAAAAAGCAATAAGATTTCATGCATTTCATGTATTTTCAATATATTGTTTTCCAATATTTGATTTTGAGAGGTATTCTTTCTCATTTAGGAGAGTGTGTTATTTTTGTAATTAGAAATATACATATTGTGGTATAACAGTTAACTTACATAAATAAACATTTTACATTATATATTTCAATATTTTTCAAATATTTGATTTTCAGTCCCCCACACACACACATTTAGGAGGCATATTTCACACACACACACACACACACACACACACACACATATATATATATATATATATATATATATTATTTATTTTAATTTTTTGCAATATTTGATATTTTTCCCTCCACATTTAGGAGGGCATATTTTACACACACACACACACACACACACACACACATATATATATATATATTATTTATTTTAATTTTTTTGCAATATTTGATCTTTTTCCCTCCACATTTAGGAGGGCATATTTTTTGTAAATATACAGATGTACAAATCAGTACCAGAAATGAACTTTTACATGAAGGGGCAATATTTTATTTTATTTATACTAATATCATTATCAAGGACACTGTTTTACAGAATACGTAAACAATTAATGGAGTACATTTTATGAGAAAATATTACTTCACTCGTTCTACTTCAAAATTTAATGTATAATTGAATTACTTGCAGTTTCTGAGCGAAAATTGTTTAAACACCAGATTTTTTCAGTGTAGGTCTGGAATAAACTTTTTTAGAAATATTTTAGATGTAACAAATAAAACATTGAGACGTTCATAACAAGGTCATTTTGCCCAACGCATTTTGAATTTGAAAGTCATTGATCTTGATTTTTGCCTTGATCCTGCTTGAAATGCGTTACGAGACCATTCATTAGATCGTTCGTTAGTTGTGATCTCAGAGCTCTTGCTGGTGTTGATGCTGCACTCAGTAGTCTTGCTTGAGCTCCTGCCTACAGTGCATACTAATAGCAGGTTTTCTTTGACCCGCTGGTGTACACTGTGCATTAGTGATGTCACTGCTTTTGTTGTCCTGCAGGACACTAAAGCTTTAGCCTATACACAAAACAAACCAGCTTTATAAAGAGGCTTTCAATGCAACAGGCAAAAAAAGGCTGAACAAACATGAATGTGAAATGAAATGACTTTCACTAGTGCCAGATTATGCATGCAGCTTACAGTGTGTGATCATCTCACCTTTTGAACAAGTGTTGTAGTACTTTACAGTGTGTGTGTGTGTGTGTGTGTGTGTGAAGTTTGTCCACTAATGGACATAAATAAATGGCATTCTGCATTGGTAGGTGTCCCGCAGCTCTTGATGAACTCTGAGTGCCAACTTTCACACTGCTTGCGCAAGAAGTCTACTTTAATAAATGACATCCATTAGCATTACAAAGCGCAGTGCTAAAATGACGGCTGAGCTGGTGGGCTGGACATCTGCGAGGGGGTCTGCGCTCACCTCCTTCCCAGAGCCAGAGACACACACACACACCGGGATCAAGGAGGAGGACGGTCTGGCTGAGATGGATTTTGGAATGGATATTACACTTGCAAGCTGAAGGATGAAGACAGTGTAAGTGCATATAGATAATATGAGATAGATATACAGATGCAATTCCACAGCACAGTCCAAACAAGTATGGATGCTAGGACTCGAACTGTGGAAGATCGTCACATGGCAAGCAGCACAAGGCAACGCTACAAATACACCTGTAAGTCAAATCTCTTATTTTCAATACCAAGTCTGATACCACTACTAAGTGTTCTAATATGATCAATCAAATTTCATTACAAGTAGCCTTTCCACAAACTGAGGTAAATTTCTAGACGGTCATTCACACAAACACAAAACACCATCATGGAAAACACACACACGACTCTAAAATAATGCAATAAACATAAATTAAACGACATAAGATGGAACTTAAACCTTAATATACATAACTAAGAACAAAAACTATTTAAAAAATCACAATTAAACAAAATACCATTAAATGTGAAGCTCCGCATTAGAAATTTCACTTCCACAAACTGTACATTTAACATTATTGTACTGTATATGAACTGACCCATTAGATCTAAATATCTTAGCAGTGAAAAAAATATCAATTGTAGCGTTTTTAAAGTCTTATACAGTTAAAATGACAATCGTTTACGGTGTAAATTTTATATGAAAGTATTTTTTAAATCTTAAAACGTTTATTTTGTTTATTAATAGTTTAATTTTAATTTTTATAAATCCATTATTTGATACTTTTGACTCCCTGTGTACGTCAGTTATATCTGGTTTAGTGTTTTATACGGCTGTTTCTCATGCTTTCAGAAGTACATTTATGTTTTAAAGAACAAGGAACTTAAATTTGAGGAACAACCAGATAGTGACTTAGCATGTGGCTGTTTTCCTGATAGTTGAGGCATCTTTTTTTGATTTGCATTCTTCATGTTGTTATTTAAAGTCTTTTTATTTATTTATTTATTTATTTTTTGTCCAGATGTGAAGATGTCCCCGGTGTTCTTTGGAGTGATTTTGGCTAATGCAGTGGTAATGTTGGAATCAGATTTGTTCATTTAATTTTTGAAATTCTTCAAGTATGATCTTATTTTGGTGTGTTCTTTATGTGTTTAACAATGAAGTTTAAAGGTATGTGTGAACCAACTCAATCATGGTCAGACAGAGCAGAAAGAGGATTTTTGGGTGAGTAAACACTGTATTTGTGCCTCTCAGACAATAATTAAGCTTATAAAGACACAATGTACATGTAATCTGTCATCTGACTGATAGTGTATATTTTTTAGCAAATAAAAGGCTTTGTAGTTGTAAAAACGTCCACCTTCAGGTCGTGGTTAATGTGACTTTTTGCTGTGAAATCTTTACTGATTTTTATAAAGTAAATGTAAGAATACCTATATATATTGTTATAGATCAGTTACTGGACTGAAGCAGCTTTTAGGTTTACTTGATTATATACCATAGATATATATTTTTTAATCATGTTTATTAAATACGATCCATCAGGCTGTTGAGGTATGTTAATTTCATTGTGTTGTACTATGTTAAAGCTTTGATCATATCTATTCTGATTGGGAGAGTTTGACAACTGACATTTACATGCTATTTTATGCAACATTTGGCCATAAATAACATCTGCACCAAACTGCATAATTTTGCTCCGTTTGTGCCTCTGAATTGAATTGATTAGCGCCATATTTCTCCCTATATCATATATGGGCCATAAAATCCTGATTCACAAGATCTCAACCTGTTGCAGATGTGCCAGACTCTAACCTTCTGATCCAGAAGGATGCAGTGTATCATCTTGTGAACACATCGTTCACTTTCGAACAAGCTCTGCGTTACTGCCGTGGTCAGTCCAGTGGCCTCACAACCTCAGGGGTCAAAGAGGACGAGGAGGGGGCCCGGAAGTTACTCTCTAAATCCAGCCTGCAGGGCCCAATTTGGTTTGAAACCAACAAGAAACAGAACCCGACACCTCATCTGGCCCTTCCCAAACAAAGTAAGTTTGGTTATGATGTTGGTTATAATGTCAATATGTGACCCCGGACCACAAAACCAGTCGTAAGTAGCACGGGTATATTTGTAGCAATAACCAAAAATACATTGTATGGGTCAAAATGATTGATTTTTCTTTTATGCCAAAAATCATTAGGATATTAAGTAAAGATCATGTTCCATCAAGATGTTTTGTGAATTTCCTACCGTAAATAGGCCCCTATATCAAAACTTCATTTTTGATTAGTAATATGCATTGCTAACAACTTTATTTGCAACTTTAACGGCGATTTTCTCAATATATATATTTTTTTTTTTTGCACCCTCAGATTCCAGATTTTCAAATAGTTGTATCTCAGCCAAATACTGTCCAGTCCTGACAAAACATGCATCTAGGCTTATTCATTCAGCTTTCAGATGATGCATGAATCTCAATATTTTTTGTATATATATTTTTTTAAATTTGACCCTTATGATTGGTTTTGTGGTGCAGGGTCACATATCTCTGAGAAATTAAGTCAATATCTCTGTAACTCCACAGAAACGATCCTCAGAGGATTATCTTTCACGTCTAAGGACGGCTATGCGCGTGTGAACGCGTCTTTCCCGCCGCTGTCCGCGGTGAGCGTTTGCTTGCGCGTGCAGTGGGACCCGCGGCAAAATGATGTGTCCACGGTGTTCTCGTACGCAGCGCGCGCTTTCGTCAATGAATTCCAGCTGCGCGGAAAGACAGACAACAGAAAAGTCCGGCTAGCGCTTCTCATTCAAGGACAGCATCATCGGCACAAAGCCGAGCTGCCCGTTGATGGAGAGTGGCACCATGTTTGCGTCACGTGGCGCTCGAGCGATGGATTTTGGGCCATTTACGTGGACGGGGAAACGGGAGATTCAGAGAAAGGGAAAGCTCGGGGAAATGGAAAGGATATCCACGGAGATGGGATATTTATACTGGGCCAAGACCAGGATACTTTTGGTGGGAATTTCACGGAGCCGTTTTTTGGAAACTTGACTGATCTGAGCATCTGGGGTGGAGCTCTGGAGTTAGAACACGTGACGGCGCTGCGCACCTGCTCACAGCTGACCAATCACAGAGCCTTATTCAGATGGCAGGACTGGAGCCTCACTGTCCACCAGTCTGTCCAGAATGTGTCTGCTACACTCACCTGTCCAGGTAAGCTTCATTTACCTATCCATCTGTCAAAATATCAGAATATCCTACAAATAACAACTATTATTATTATTATTAATATTTTTTATAAAATATGCTTTAACAAATGCTAAAACATTTTAGCACTTTTTTAATATTTAATAATTTATAATATTTGTATTTTTTTTACATTTATTAATTTAATATTTAAAACATATACTTCTTTTTGTTAAACATCAGAGGATTAAAGTATCTGTAAACAAATAATAATAAATGGTTTTAACACAGTTTTTAGTCTAATATATAAGACAGACAGACACTGTTGAGGTCAAAAGTTTACATCCCCCTTTCTAAATCTGCAAAATGTTAATTATTTTACCAAAAATAAGAGGGATCATACATAATCCTTGTTATTGTTTATTTAGTACTGACCTGATTAAGATATTTCACATAAAAGATGTTTACATATACAGTGGGGGGAAAATTATGTGATCCCCTGCTGATTTTGTATGTTTGCCCACTGACAAAGAAATGATCAGTCTACAATTTTAATGGTAGGTTTATTTGAACAGTGAGAGACAGAATAACAACAACAAAATCCAGAAAAACGCATTTCAAAAAAGTTATAAGTTGATTTGCATTTTAATGAGTGAAATAAGTATTTGACCCCTTCTCAAAACAGATCCTCATTAAGGTTTCAAAGCTAACATTTGGCAACTCGAACCTTCAGCTCCCTCCACAGATTTTCTATGGGATTAAGGTCTGGAGACTGGCGGCCACTCCAGGACCTTAATGTGCTTCTTCTTGAGCCACTCCTTTGTTGCCTTGGTTTTGGGTCATTGTCATGCTGGAATACCCATCCACGACCCATTTTCAATGCCCTGGCTGGCTTCAGTGCCCTGACGGTACATGGCCCCGTCCATCGTCCCTTTGATGCGGTGCAGTTGTCCTATTCCCTTAGCAGAAAAACACCCCCAAAACATAATGTTTCCCCCTCCGTGTTTGACGATGATGGTGTTCTTGGGGTCATAGGCAGCATTCCTCCTCTTCCAAACACGGAGAGTTGAGTTGATGCCAAAGAGCTGGATTTTGGTCTCCTCTGACCACAACACTTTCACCCAGTTCTCCTCTGAATCACTGGCAAGCTTCAGACGGGCTGTACATGTGCTTTCTTGAGCAGGGGACCTTGCAGGCACTGCACGATTTCAGTCCTTCACGACGTAGTGTGTTACCAATTGTTTTCTTGGTGACGATGATCCCAGCTGCCTTTAGATCATTGACAAGATCCTCCCGTGTAGTTCTGGGCTGATTCCTCACCGTTCTCATGATCATTGTAACTCCACGAGTTGAGATCTTGCATGGAGCCCCAGACCGAGAGAGATTGACAGTTATTTTGTGTTTCTTCCATTTGTGAATAATCACACCAACTGTTGTCACCTTCTCACCAAGCTGCTTGGCGATGGTCTTGTAGCCCATTCCAGCCTTGTGTAGGTCTACAATCTTGTCCTTGACATCCTTGGATAGCTCTTTGGTTTTGGCCATGGTGCAGAGTTTGTAATCTGATTGATTGATTTCTTCTGTGGACAGGCGTCTTTTATACAAGTAACAAACTGAGACTCCCTTTAAGAGACTGCTCCTAATCTCAGCTCCTTGCCTGTATAAAAGACACCTGGGAGCCAGAAATCTTGCTGATTGATAGGGGATCAAATACTTATTTCACTCATTAAAATGCAAATCAATTTATAACTTTTTTGAAATGCGTTTTTCTGGATTTTTGTTGTTATTCTGTCTCTCACTGTTCAAATAAACCTACCATTAAAATTATAGACTGATCATTTCTTTGTCAGTGGGCAAACGTACACAATCAGCAGGGGATCAATTTTTTTTTTTTCCTCACTGTAGTCCACAAGAGAAAATAATAGTTGAATTTATAAAAATGACCCCGTTCAAAAGTTTACATCCCCTTGATTCTTAATACTGTGTAACCTGAATGATCCAAAGCTGTGTTTTTTTGTTGAGTGATAGTTGTTCATGAGTCCCTTGTTTGTCCTGAACAGTTAAACTGCCTGCTGTTCTTCAGAAAAATCTTTCAGGTCCCACAAATTCTTTGGTTTTCCAGCATTTTTTGTGTATTTGAACCCTTTCCAACAATGACTATATGATTTTGAGACCATGATGGTTTTTCCTTCTGGAAAAACAAGGGACTCATGAACAATTATCACTTAACAACAAAAAAAAAAAAAACACAGCTGTGGATCATTCAGGTAAGAACACAGTAAGAGTCAAGGGGATGTAAACTTTTGACCTCAACTGTAGATAGATGATGTAGAATTTTTGTTTAATTTAATATTTAAAACATATACTTCTATTAAAGGTAATATTACTATCATATTTGCTAATGTAATTTGAATTACATTTATTATCTATTTAATAAGGTAATTGGTAACGCTTTACAATAAGGTTCATTAGTTAACAACATTAGTAAACATGAACTAAGAATGAACAATACTTCTACAGCATTTATTAATCTTAGTTAATGTTAATTTCAGCATTTACTAATGCATTATTAAAATCACAAGTTGTGTTTGTTAACATTAGTTAATGCACTGTGAACTAACATGAATAAACAACGAACAACTGTATTTTCATTAACAAAGATGAATAAATAGTGTAATAAATGCATTGTTCATTGTTTGTTCATGTTAGTTAATACATTAATAATGTTAACAAATGACACCTTATTGTAAAGTTTTACCTGATCATTTTAATTTTGTTAAATATCAGAAAATTCAAATAGATCCAATCTGTAAGCTAATAATAATAATAATAATAATAATTGTATTATTATAATTATAACATGTACTTCAATTTTTCAATATTTATTTTTTCGTTATGTAATATTTAAAAAATAAAGTATATGTTAAAATGTCTACTTTTAATTACATTTATATATTTAGTGTTATAAGTTTTTTGTTGTTGTAGTTGTTGTTTCAGCTGAAATGTAAAAAAAAAAACACAAAAAAAACAATTCATTTTAAATTCCACTTAACTTGGATATGCTTGTTTTTGCAGGGTCCCTGAAGACAAGACAGAAACAGGAAAAGGAGTGTGAGGTTTTTAATAACTGGTCTGACCGTCAGCCTCAGTACAGCACTGCCCCCTGCACACACACACTTCCCTTCATCTGCAGAGTCAACAAAGGTGTGTGTGAGAGAGAGCATGTACAGTCAAACCAAAAATTATTAACTGTGTGTTAAATTATTAACTCAAAACTGTGACATATTATACCCAAAAATTCTTCATACAGTGGACTATCAGTATAGAGTTGTTAAAAATGTTGGACCAAAAATTATTCGGACACATTGACCTGACCATGTTTTGCTTAAATGTTTTTTCTTTAGTTGCTAATGCGACCTTTTCACACCACAGACTGAACAAAATGAAGCATTGCTTGGTTATTGGTTGAGCTAAATGGTATTATACAATCGTGTACTTAAATTTAACAGCTGGCAGCTATTCAGCCTTTCTATCAAAGTTATCTGACATTATCAAGATTAATTTGTTCTGACACAGTTTAACTCTGAGTTCTTGTCATATTTTATTATAGCGAATAAACTGTGATAATATAAGAAATGTTGAAGGTGTCCGAATAAATTTTGGTTTGACTGTAAGTGGGAGTTAAATAAAGAGTGAATGCATTGAAGAATGTGAGCTGTGAGTGTGTACAGAGTGACCGTGCAGCTCTCTGCTCCACAGACCATTATCTGAAGATGAAGGACTTGAAAGAATCTCTGACGTCCAACCCAACCTCCTTCATGCAAAGTCTCATGCAGTATGGCGTGGTACAGTCGATTTCTAAAAAGTGCTTTCTTAGCATGACTATTTTGCACACAGTATTAGCACACTATCATTGTAAATAACCCAAAAATATATATACAATTAATTTTTTTTAAAAATAAAGTCAAAAAAAGATGATCTGTGTTACCATCTAACTTGTATTTTGTCCCATTTCTCTCAGACCGCAGACGATGTGCTCTCTGATGCTGTAGATGGGCAGAGCTGGACCTCGGTGTCCCGTCTGTTGAGCGTGTCTGAGCAGGTTGTTCTGAAGGAGCAGAAGCAGCTGGAGGACAGGGACATGGTCTCTCTGATGCATGTTCTCTCTCGGGCCGCTGACCTGCCCAGCACCGCCAACCATAGCCGGCGTGATGCAGAGAGGCTCGGCCAGAGCTTCATCACCATTGCAGATTCACTCATCAGCCAAGACAATGTCAGTAAATGGAACAGCATCAAAGAGGTGAACGAAGTTTTGTGTTGATTAATTACTAATTATTAAAAGGGATATTTGATGATCTCATAGTCTGCCACACTCCTTGACAACATTTTTGCAAATGTCTTTTATGAATTAGAGTTTATTTTTTGTATTATTATCATATATATTTATATATTTTGCAGTAGAGTTGAATTCTAATATCTTGTTATCCAGTTTTCTAAACAATTAATTTAAAATGATTTAGTAGTTTTTGCCACATTCCATTTATTTTTATTTATTCATTAATTTATTTTATAATTCTGTAATAACTACTTAAAAGTTTGTGATCAGTATTTTTATTTATTTTTTTATTTTTTAAACAGAAAGGATGCATTGAATTGATCAAAAGTGAGCGTAAAGACATTCATAATGTAACAAAATATTTCTATTTTAAATAAATGCTGTTCTTTTGGACTTTCTTTTAATCAAAGAATCCTGAAAAATCTATCATGGTTTTCACAAACAATATTAAGCAGCACACTTGTTTTCAACACTAATAATAATAAGGAATGTTTCTTGAGCAGCAAATCAGTATATTAGAATGATTTCTGCAGGATCATGTGACACTGAAGACTGGAGTAATGATTCTGAAAATTAAGCGTTTGCCAAAATTTAGAACAGTTTTTTTAAATTGTAATACTATTTCACAGTTTTACTGTTCTTACTGTATTTTGATCAAATGCAGCCTTAGATGAGCATAAGAGACTTCTTTAAAAAACATTTTAAAAATCTTACTGACCACAATCCTTATTTGTGTCATTATATTATACTTGATAATTCAGTAATTAATGAACATTCAAAAATTAGTTTTAGAAATAAGCAATATCACAAGAGCAGTTCCACCGAATATCATCACTGCAGCACAACTGGTGTGTGATATTTTGTTTATACAACCGTTAAATAAGTTCAATTATGAAGTTAATATTAGCTTGCATTTTACATACAGTGTGACTGGTTATTTCAGATTTGTTTTTAATGAATGAATGAATTTATTTATTGGGTTTGCCATCAAAAATAGTTTCAAATGAAACCTTTAATTTCTTTACAAATCTGTGCTTTGTAGGTAGTGAAGGGCCCAATGGCAGTCATGCAGACTGTCGACCGCATGGTGAGCAACCTTAACTCTCTACTGATGGACAACACAGACAGTGTGCAGATACACAGCAACAATATCAGTAAGTTACGCAGACATACAGAGGAACAAGACTGACATGCACTGAAATTTCAACCAAAGTAAAAAAACTGTGGTCCTGTGTTGCAGAGCTGCAGGTCCAGCAGAAGCTGCTGTCTGAAGGTGCTCACGTTTCTGCGTTTTGTGGGTTGGATGTGGGAAATCATGACTGCATCTCTGTCCCAGCTGAAAACATGAAGGAACTACAGAACAATGGTATGGATATTTAAAACAGGAGATTCACAGTGGATAACGTTTCGACTGTCACAGTGAAACCAGGATGTGTTTTTTTCCTTCCCCTATTTTTTATATGTTGTGCTTGTTTAGGCTTCGAAAAGGTGACTTTGCTGTATACATGGTACAGCTCTGTGAAATGCTTCTCAGAGAGAGAGGAGAACATTACCCTTTTTCCTATTGTCAGTGATGGATCTCATAGGTAAGATATGAATACAGTATGCAGATTCATTGAATTAAATCAGATCATCTGTGTCTGCGCTACATGAACACACTCTTAAAAATAAAGGTTGCATAATGGCTTTTCACAGCCATGCCAAAGAGAAACCATTTTTTGCTTTCCCAAAGAACCTTTCAGTGAACAGTTCCTAAAAGAACCATTGTTTTCTAATCTAAAGAACCTTTTGTGGAATGGAAAGATTCCATTGATGTTAAAGGTTCCATAATGAACATTTAGTTTTAAATGTGTGTGATACTTCAAACTTAAATTGCTTCAATTGCAGGAAAATCCCTTATTACAGAATTTGCATATTTCTTGTTATTATATATTTCAGTGTAATTACAACATGAATGTGTTGTCATTTTGCTGATGGTGTGATTGTGTGAATCAGGCATGTGCGAACCGTCTTGGGCTCATCGGTCATCTCCAGTACAGTGCTGGCAGATGGACAGCCGATCAGCATGGCCATAAACTTCACACTCCAGCACAAGATTCAGGTACAAGAAATAAAATGTATCATTTTTTATTGTGATAGCATATCACAGAAATTAGCTTTGACTAAAGTCAGTGTAGAGATAATCCGAAATGTCTTGGATGCCAGTGAAACCATTAGAAAAAATTATTTAGCGTAGACTTTCAGAGTTGTAGGAATCATTTAACCACATGTTAGTTCCATTACAAACCTATATGACTTCCTTTTTTCCATGGAACAAGTGATTTTGCTGAATGTCAAAGCTGCTCTTTTGCATACAGTTTAGTCACACGAGGCATTCGAGCTCCAAAAGGACAAAAACAGCTTAAAAGTACCTTAACAGTAGTCATTATATGGATGTTATATTCCAAGTCTTCTGAAGACGTAGATTGACTTTTAAATTTACACTGCCGTTCAAACGTTTGGGAGCAAAAGAAGTATATTATGTGATCAAAAATACAGTAAAACTGTCAAGCCCCTGGACTGTCTTGTGTGTGTTTTGCTCCCCATGTGCTCTGTGTGACCTAGTTTCTGCCATTGTCTAATTATTAGTTAATCATCTTCATTGTGTTCACCTGTCTGCCCCTCGTTATCTGCCCTATATTAGTTGCTGTCCTTTGAGTTCTAGTTTGTCGGTTATTGTTGATGTTACCCTGTGTGTGAACCTCCTCATCTCAAGTTATATTAAATCTCTTATTCCCTTTGAACCTTGGTCTTCGTGTATATTGTGTGTGCACTGCACAGAACCGTGACAGAATAACTGACCCAAAACGAAAGTTAAGTTTAGCAGCGAGTTTCCCCTCATTTTGTTTTCCGTTTTCATCAGTTTTTATTTTCTGTTTTGTCATGAACGACCCTGCCTGCCTCCTCCTCATGCTGGAGCAGAGGAGCCTTTCCCTCGAGGACCATACAAGACTGTTCGTGGAAATCTCCAACTATACCCACTACCCGGACTACTGCCTCTGCACGTTCTATCGAACGAGCCTCATGGACCGTCCTATCAGGTGCGAGAGCCGGCTACATCGCACGCGACAGTGGAAGTTACAGTGGCGCGTGAGGGTGCTGAAGAAAGCCCCGCCCACTGCACCGCCGCTGAGGGTGAGCAGTCGCAGGACTCTGAGGATCTAATAGATTGGGAAACTCATGCAGACATGCCCTCTCTGCTTCCGCCTTCATCTGAAGTCTCTAACTACCCTGAATGGCCTACCTACCTGGATTTCCCACCCACCCTCCCTCTCCTGCCGCCTCCTATCATCCCTGCCACTTCAGCCCTGCCACCACTGCATCCTGGCAGTCCCTCTGCTCACCCTCAGCCCACCATCTGCGCGGTGGGATCGCCGCGGGTCTGCCTGTCTCCATCGGCGTCGTGGCTGGGGGATCCCTCGTCTCCGCCTCCAGCCTCTGAGTCCTGGACTCCACCTCGGTCCTCCGACCCAGCGGCTCCACCTCGGCTCCTAGCTCTCTCATCTCCACCGTCGCCCATCGGCCCACCAGCTCCACCGGGCTCCTCCCTCCCTCCAGCTCCACCTGGGTCCTCAGTTGCTCCGCCACGTACCTCCGGATCTCCGTCTCCGCCTCGGTCGCCAGAGCCTTCGGCTCCACCTTGGCCCTCCGGATCCTCGGCTTCACCCGGGCTCATCTGCTCTCCAGCTCCGGCTCGGGCTCCTCCACCTGCTCTGCCGCCGTTGGTCGGCCCCTTGGAGTCGGCGGCCATTCCTCCTCCATGGCTCCTCCCTGCGTCGGCTCCACCATGGGCCATCATCATGGCTGTGGCCTGGGTCCTGCCGGGCTCCTCCTGCTCCGGGTCCCTCCTGTCTCCTCCCTGGCTCCTCCCTCCTTCGTCGCCTCCCTGGTCTCTGTCTGCCGGCCCCCTCCCAGTTGTCCGTCCTCCTCCTGAGCCTCCGCCATTATTCCCACCCGTTTAAATCTTAATCTTAATACTGTAAAAACTGTGGTGTGTTTTTTTCAGGATTTTTGTTGTTGTTTTCTTGAAATAGAAATCTTTTGTAACATTAAATGTTTTTGCTGTCACTTTTGATCAATTTAATGCATCCTTGCTGAATAAAATCTCAAACTTCTGAACAGTAGTATGATCTGTCATTTTAGGAGAACTGATTAAAATGAGAATTGATCAAGATTGAATTTACAGTTTTGATGGACAGTCATGCCTGACTTCAACTACAATGCTTCTCTTTTTCACTCTCTAGAACAGTTCACTGAATTTGACACCTATCTGTTCTTTTTGGGACTTTGACCTGATGTAAGCAATTTTCATGTACTTATTTAATTTGCAAATTCTCAAATGCTCTCATTTATGTTTTGTATGACTGATGAAATCTTGTTTTGTCTTGACACCTCAGGCCAGAGGGGGGAGGGTGGTCAACAAAGGGCTGCACCTCTATTTCCACGAAGAATAACTCAACTTCCTGTTCCTGTAACCACACTACCAACTTTGCCTTGCTGTTACAGATCTCTGAAGTTCAGGTAAGGAGGTTTTTAATAAGCAGTACCTGTAACAGTTGAAAAAAAAAATCATAGTATAAAAACTGGAGACTGTAAATGAGTTTGCCCAATAATTATTTACTTTGCTTATGAAATAATAATAGGCTTATGCAGTCGCAAACAGTGTTATTTTAGTATCATATTTATAGTATGTGTTCATATTTTGGATTATCTTTTATTTTTATATTTTTGGATTAGCTTATTTTTATTTCAGCTTCAGTTTTAGTAGTTTTTGTGCATCACCTTAAACATATTAGTTACTCAGTTAGATGCCAAGGCAGCATCTCTAATTTTCAAAGGTTTAGGTTTTTAAAAAATATAAATCTAATATATATATCTTACTCTAATATTTCAATTTGATTTGATTTCACATTTATTTCAATTTCCAAAAATTATTTTCAGTTACAATAATGACCCTGGTTGCAGATAAACATGTGGAAACAGAGTCTGACCACTATAGGAACGAAAGAGTTCAATTAAAAGAGCCAAAAATGCGTTTGTATATAGTTAAACCAGTTTTTATATATACAGTGGGTACGGAAAGTATTCAGACCCCCTTCAATTTTTCACTCTTTGTTATATTGCAGCCATTTGCTAAAATCTTTTAAGTTCATTTTTTTCCCTCATTAATGTACACACAGCACCCCATATTGACAGAAAAACACAGAATTGTTGACATTTTGGCAGATTTATTAAAAAAAAAAAAAACTGAAATATCACATGGTCCTAAGTATTCAGACCCTTTGCTGTGACACTCATATATTTAACTCAGGTGCTGTCCATTTCTTCTGATCATCCTTGAGATGGTTCTACACCTTCATTTGAGTCCAGCTGTGTTTGATTACACTGATTGGACTTGATTAGGAAAGCCACACACCTGTCTATATAAGACTTTACAGCTCACAGTGCATGTCAGAGCAAATGAGAATCATGAGGTCAAAGGCTCAGAGACAGAATTGTGGCAAGGCACAGATCTGGCCAAGGTTACTAAAAATGTCTGCTGCACTTAAGGTTCCTAAGAGCACAGTGTCCTCCATAATCCTTAAATGGAAGACGTTTGGGACGACCACAACCCTTCCTAGAGCTGGCCGTCCGGCCAAACTGAGCTATCGGGGGAGAAGAGCCTTGGTGAGAGAGGTAAAGAAGAACCCAAAGATCACTGTGGCTGAGCTCCAGAGATGCAGTCGGGAGATGGGAGAAAGTTGTAGAAAGTCAACCATCACTGCAGCCCTCCACCAGTCGGGCTTTATGGCAGAGTGGCCCGACGGAAGCCTCTCCTCAGTGCAAGACACATGAAAGCCCGCATGGAGTTTGCTAAAAAAAACACCTGAATAAGATTCTCTGGTCTGATGAGACCAAGATAGAACTTTTTGGCCTTAATTCTAAGCGGTATGTGTGGAGAAAACCAGGCACTGCTCATCACCTGTCCAATACAGTCCCAACAGTGAAGCATGGTGGTGGCAGCATCATGCTGTGGGGGTGTTTTTCAGCTGCAGGGACAGGACGACTGGTTGCAATCGAGGGAAAGATGAATGCGGCCAAGTACAGGGATATCCTGGACGAAAACCTTCTCCAGAGTGCTCAGGACCTCAGACTGGGCCAAAGGTTTACCTTCCAACAAGACAATGACCCTAAGCACACAGCTAAAATAACGAAGGAGTGGCTTCACAACAGCTCCGTGACTGTTCTTGAATGGCCCAGCCAGAGCCCTGACTTAAACCCAATTGAGCATCTCTGGAGAGACCTAAAAATGACTGTCCACCAACGTTTACCATCAAACCTGACAGAACTGGAGAGGATCTGCAAGGAGGAATGGCAGAGGATCCCCAAATCCAGGTGTGAAAGACTTGTTGCATCTTTCCCAAAAAGACTCATGGCTGTATTAGATCAAAAGGGTGCTTCTACTAAATACTGAGCAAAGGGTCTGAATACTTAGGACCATGTGATATTTCAGTTTTTTTTTTTTTTTTATAAATCTGCAAAAATGTCAACAATTCTGTGTTTTTCTGTCAATATCGGGTGCTGTGTGTACATTAATGAGGGAAAAAAAAGAACTTAAATGATTTTAGCAAATGGCTGCAATATAACAAAGAGTGAAAAATTTAAGGGGGTCTGAATACTTTCCGTACCCACTGTATATATATATATATATATATATATATATATATATTTATTTAAATATACAGAAGGCATTTTTATGTTACATTTATGCATTTAGCAGACGCTTTTATCCAAAGCGACTTACATTGCATTCAAGTTACAGTTTTTTTTTTTTTTTACATTTTATCAGCTCTTGCTTTCCCTGGGAATCGAACCCATGATCCTGGCGTTGCTAGCGCCATGCTCTACTATTTGAGCTACAGGAAAGCTATATGTTATATTTAATGTGTGTAATCTTTTGTGGGTAATTCATGAAGAAGAAGAAAAAAAAAAAAAACTACACTTACAGCACTTTTTTAAAATCAGTAGTACATCAAAATTCAAATCCTACTTAAATTCTTTGTGTGTGTGTGTTTTAGCTAAATCCCGATCATGAGACAGGCCTGCAGATCTTCAGTTTGATTGGCTCTGGTGTGTCTCTGTGTGGTCTCATCTTCACATTTATTCTCTTTGTGGCTGTTGGGTGAGTTTCTCTGTGTTTATAGGTGTGATTACACAAAAATAACCATACAACAGACAGTATAGTGCTCATATCCATTGTCTTATCTGGCATTGCATTATTTGTTGCTCTCTGTCTCCCTCTAGTGTTCCAAAGTCAGATCGGACTACAGTTCACAAAAACCTGATCGTGGCGCTGGCTGTAGCTCAGTTACTTTTGATTTTCAGCAACTGGGCTGAGGGAAACCAGGTGTGACTTCTATATCTGTCAGCATATTTTTTTATTTATCAGTGTAATTTTATGAATCAGTATGTCACAACACATAATACTTGATAAAACAGGCTGTAGAACTACAAATTAATCATATTTTGAACATAACACGTTAAATGCAGCAGCCATTGTGTGTGTGTGTGTGTGTGTGTGTGTGTGTGTGTGTGTTTAATAATGCTGCTAGATACTAATATTACCTGCTTAAATTTCAGGAAATTATCTGCAATACAGTCACAAACTATTTTTATTTTTCCCTTTCTTTCTTTCTTTCTTTCTTTCGTAGTAGTAGTGGTTTCTTTAGAGATAAATTACATACACTACCATTCAAAAGTGACTGTAAAGAGTAACTTTATAATTTATCTTTATCAAAGAATCCTGATAAAATGTATAATGTTTTCCACAAAAATATTAAGCAGCACAACTGTTTTCAACATTGATCATAATAAGAAATGTTTCTTGAACAGCAAACAGCATATTAGACTGATTTCTGAAGATCATGAGACACTGAAGACTGGAGTAATGATGCTGAAAATTCAGCTTTTAACACAGGAATAAATTCCATTTTAACATATATTAAAATAGAAAACATTTGTTTTAAACTGTGATACTGTTTTTATGTATTTTGACCAAATAAATGTAGCCTTGGTGAGCATAAACGGCCTATTTTGTTTAAAAAAAAAAAACATTAAATAATCCTATTGACCCCGAACTTTTGAAAAGCAGTCTACCTATCTTTTACAGTCTACCTACCAGTCTTCCTTCATTTATATTTCTACGTAACAATCTAATAATATACTGTATTTTTTATTTAAATGGTATTTTTGCACTCTAGTAAACATCTCTGATGTGGTACTGATGGCAGTATGTTGTTGTGGAGCAGGAAGCCTGTTGGCTGGTGACGGCGCTTCTGCATCTGTTTTTCCTGTCGTCTTTCTGCTGGATGCTGGTGGAGGGCTTGCTGCTCTGGAGTAAAGTGGTCTCTGTGAACATTAGTGAGGAGAGGCGGATGAAGCTGTACTATGTGCTGGGCTGGGGTGAGAACTTTGTGTGTGTGTGTGTGTGTGTGTAAATCATTATGATTCATGTTCTGTTTGATTAACCTTCCTCTCATGCATTGTGTCTGTATTTGCTTTGTCTTTCTTAGGGCTGCCGGTTGTTATAGTCGCAGTAACCTTGGCAGCCACTTTGGATCAGTACAAAGCACAGCGGTACTGCTGGCTGAACCTTCAGTCGCACGTTATTTGGGCTTTTGCAGGGCCTGTGCTCTTTGTTTTGGCCGTAAGTATGTTACAAGTGTGTAGGTCCTCGAGTGAGTGTTTGTGTCAGAATAATTGTCACAGTGGAGCTCTTTTGAGTGTATGCAGTACAGTTCTGATGGTTTTAAAGTTAGCATGAAATCTATTTCCTAAATGCATATTATAGATCTTTTTGTGAACGATTCATCTGTGCATGTGTTTGCTTTTGAAAAAAAAAAAAGGTTTTAACCTTGTAATGTTTAATCAAAATGTCATAACTGGATCTTCTGGTGAAAACAGACTTTTCTCCGGTGATGTATACTAGACTTCTTTAATCATTTAGTCAGTCTTCCTCCATCCAATCAACTACAGATAGAATCAAGCCCCGCCCTTTTTTTGATAATACATTGCACTCAGATACATTATTACACTTTCTACTTCTGTTTCATCACGGCTAAGGAAACTTTATATTAAAATGTCAGCTAAATACTTAATGTTTGAATGCAATGTGGATATTAAATGCTAATGATCAGATTTTTAAAAATTTAATTCAAATTTAAATTCTGCAGGCATAAAATACATATCGTACATTTCTGTAAATTATAAACTCCAGATTTTCTTGAGCCTAAAAAGATTATTTATTGAAACTATCTCATTCTGATGTGTTTCTGTCCTATGCAGTATAGTGTTGAGGTGAACACATATTTCTGTAGGCTAAACACAGAAGTTTGCCCAATAGGGTTTTTCCATTGGCTAACTAATGCTAACTAATTTCTGGTCCTACAAAAATACATCATCCCTGCCGCTATGAACATGACAGAGTTGTTTCTTAAAAGCACAGCATAAAAAAACATCACTACTATTATAAATTCATCTATTAATGGGATATGTTTTCTGTTTTTAGGTCAACGCTGTGGTGCTTTTTCGGGTTGTAATGGTCACAGTGGCCAGTGCACGTCGCAGAGCCAAAATGCTGACCCCCAGTTCTGATTCGAAACTTCACACGCTGGATCTTACCTGGTGAATGTTGTTTCACTTTTCAACTTCCTTTGAAATAAAAACAGGCCAGAGATAAGAGATCGAGAGCGGTTTCAGCCAGTCATTTCTCATTATTGTACACGTTTCTAGTTCTTCTCTTATCTTGTTGAACAGAGGGAGCAGCGAGAAAGCACCTGTCCGCCAGTAACTCATTTATTCCTATCAGCCACCTGGACTTGAGAAGATACCATACAAATAGCCACAGAGACTCGTTTGTCCTGTTACATGGATACTTCCTACAATGAATGAGCAGAAATGAATCAGAAGTGTCTGTATAATTAGCTAGTTAGGCAGAGACCCGGAGTGTCCTTGAAGAAGAGTTTCAGTCATACTGAAGTAAAACTGAGAAGCCTAGCCAATGCATTCAGCTTTCCTGGCTGTTAGTAATATGAAGGATTAATATTTTGTTTGTGTGCACATGCAGGGCAGCGACGAGGCCAGTATTGATCCTGTTACCAGTGTTAGGTCTGACCTGGCTGTGTGGAGTGCTGGTGCATTTATCTGTTTTTGTGGCCTATGTGTTCATCACACTCAATGCTTTTCAGGTAACACACGACACTTATACTATGGCTGAGCGATTATTCACATTTATTTTCAATTACAATTTTCGCTTCCAGTGATGATCAAATCCAAATTCTGTTGTCACATGGACTTGAACTCTTGTTTTGTCTTGCATTATAAACCCTTTCCGTTACAGTGGTGCATTGTTATAAATATTTTCGTTACTTGCAATAAAACAAATATTAACTGAAATAAAAAAAATAAAACTTAGCTGGTTCCCAAGACAACTTTTCTCATTTTAATTTAGTTCAATTTAAAGTACTAAAATAATTAAATTATAAAAAATTATTTAAATCTATAGAGACGTATATTTATAAAACAAAAACTACTAAAAATCACAAAAAAATTGCTATAAAATAAAAACAGAAAATATAAAGATAAAAACCGATACAAAATATCAATAAAAACTATAATATTATCCCAATGATGCTAAAATAAATAACACTACAATGGTGTGCTTCCACAATATTTATTCATTTTGATCTAATTTATTTTATTCGTTTTAACGTGTGTGTGTGTGTGTGTATATATTAGCTGTAATAGATGGCTTATTCTATGTTAACTGCTATGAATTTGAGAATAAAACTTTGATTTTTGAGATTTGAGGTAAACCTCCCATATGGTTAACCTCAAATCTTTTTTTATTTATTTTTTTTTATTTTCAGTTTTTTTGTTTTCTTCTGGTTACTAAAGATTTATTCATTGAAACCTATAGGCATGAAGCCTTTTTTTTTTTTTTTCAGTTGAATTATTTTTAATGTTCAAGGAAATACAGTATACTGTTAAAAATAAATTTGCAGTTCAATAAATGCATGATCTTTCCAAAGTCTGAGTAATCATGTTAAATAATTGTGATCTCAGTATTGACAAAAATAATTGTTTATCATTTTTTTTTTTTTTTGGTCAAAATCAGCCAGCTCTGACTTTCTATGCACATATTGTCTTCCTCTTAATCAGACTCCAGTCTGTCAACACATTTGAAATGAACTTCCTCTCTCTGTTTTCAGCTTCATGTAGCTCTTGGACTCTCTCTTTCTTCCTCCCATGTCTATAATGAAGGAGAGCTGAATTCCCTCCCAGAGCTTGTTAATGTAGATTTACTGTGTGCGTCTGGGAAAAAGATAAAAGAAGCAGAAGACAGATAGAGAAAATGTGGGAGAGGAGGAGACACATGAGCAGAGTCCATCACTGGAAGGAAACTCTTCTGATATAATTAGCCAGTGCAGATCTGTCTTGAATGTTTTATGTAGCAGAGGTCGCTGAGAACAGCAAGTGCAAAGATGCAGGAAGTATATGGACCGTTCCTGTAAGCTGTAATATATGGCTGATTCCACACTAACTGCTAACAAGAGCTGAGAATTCAACTTTTAAGATTTGAGCTAAATGTCCAAAAAAAAAAAAAAAAAAGTTTCTCCAGGTTATTTATAATAATATATTATAAATAATAATATATTTGTAATAACTGTTTATTACACCGCAGACACTGAAACTTCAGATTGTACTACATTTTTGTTTAAATATAAGAATTATATTTATAAATAATGAGTAAACAATATTTGAAACATTATAAAAGTGTAATTTAATGATTTTAATTTAAATTATTTCATTTTCACTTTTCTGTTGCTTAATGTGTGTATGCAAAATAATTTCTCGTTTTTAAAAAAACATTTTTTATTATTTTCATTGCAATTCAGCACTTTTCCACCTCTCCAAATTCTCGTTACTATAATGCAAAATAAATCAATAAATCATTCGAATTAATGCAAAATAAAAAACTTATTATCAATGATTTATTATTTGTATGGTATAGTATTTGTTACATTGAATTTGAATTGTATTTGAATTTATTCCCTTGCACCCAGAGAATGATTAATGAGCCAAAAATAAGCTTCATTTTCCTTATGCAGAATGTAATTTTTATTTTAAATAATTTGTAGATTTGGAGATGGAATATGATCCATAAATTTATGAGATTGACACTATCAATTATTTGTAAAATACTATGTATTTTTGCTTTGACGTGGTTGCAAAACGTACAGTAGAATGACCCATATACACTATTATAAATGAGCTGTATAAACATCTTTTAGTGACTTTTATAAAGTTAAAAGTATTTTTGCTCATTGTTAACATTATAATCACTAGCATGAGTGAGCGTCAACGTTGTTTTATTAACCCTCATTCTAGGGCCTGTATATTTTTCTGGTGTATGCGGTTTACAACAGTGAGGTATGACTTCTACAATATTTATCTATCAATTTGTATTTCTTATATTTTTTATCTTATATTTCAGTAGTACTTGGAAGTTATGCGATTTTCATTTCTAAATTGCAGCATAAAACTGTTCCTGAATGTTTTATGATAATGTAGGTGCGAAACGCTATAAGAAGAATTCAGGACAAGCGAAAAGCTTTGTCTTTTACAGTAAGACCGTATTTTTGCTCATTTTAATAGTTTCAATCTGTTTCTCTGTTATTGTACTCACTTTTGATGTCATTTCCTCTTGCAGAACTGCTCACAGCCTATCAGCTTCTTGCCCTCCCAGAAATCTCCCAGTGCATCATGGGTACACAGCCTGCCGACTCATTCCAGCCCAGAGAGCAGCGAGAGCTCGACTCCCATCACCACTTCCACAGCCAACTCCCTCGTCTTTAAGAACGGTACGAGAAACTCATGCGTATCCACCGTCTGCAGCTCAGTTTACTGTTGCTTTTAGTCAACATGTAACATCTCTGTGCTTTCCTCTTTATATGTTAGAACGGTTTAAAGAGGACCATATTGTGAACTTCCCATTAAAACCAGCCAACATAAGTCAGGTAACCTGCAAACCACACATATTTGATACTGATATTATATATGCATCACTTAACCATCACCAAATAGTAATTAGGCTTGTCACAATATCCAATTGTAATTGTGAAAAGCGCTATACAGATCAAATTGACTTTTACAGCATAATCTTGTGTTTCAGGTGGTTCAGCTGACAGCCTTTAAGCCCTCAGGTAAAGAACTGTAAGATAATGTGTCCACACTGAATCTCTAGGGGGCGCACTAGTTCTTCACTAGCACAGGACTGATGCACTTTTCAACAAATTACAATATTTGAATCAATCCAAATCTGAGCTTGAAATTTGTCAAAACAGAATCACAGTATGAAGTGTTGGTATTTTTAAATTATGCCATCAAAATTCATGCTGCTATTTCCTGTTCTGCTTCACCACAGGCTGTTGAGAGGAAAACCACACTACAGTTCTGCACGGACTCGTGACTTATCCTGGGATGAAGACGTAGCTCGCTCTGTGGAGGAGCGAACACTGCCTCCTCCGCAATCCTGCAGGCCGTCTCATTCCCAGGGCTCAGTCTGTGTTGAGTGAGTAAAGGTTTTCTGATAAACATGAAACGACTCTTTCAGCAAATGTTCAATGAGACTGCGCTCAGCACGGCGCGTGTGTATATGGTCATCATTTTATAATGTATAGATGTTGTCAGCGCACAGAGGCTCACAGTACTAAAAATGGACAACCTGAGCATCATCACACCATTAATCGTGACCAGACAACAGAATGAGTTGTTAGTGATTTTCGACTTCATCTGTTGAGATTTACATTCAGTATTTTGCCAAATAAGAAAACTGTGGACAATGAAACCTATCAGCTGTTTGATCTATATAGAAGTATCTATATATCATTTCAATAACACATTATTTAATTTTTATAAAAAAAGTCTAGTGCTCAAAATAGCAAGCATGTGAAGATTATCTTATCATGACAGCATTTATTTTTAATGGTTTGTTTTTGGTTTATTCATGCTGTAATGTACTACCCAATTGAAATAACGCAAAAATGTAAAAAAAGAATTTTATTGTAATAGGCATTCCCTATTTTTATACAATGCATATAAAATGCATTATGTATTACTTTTTTACTCCCACTATTAAAACTAATTTGTTTGTTTTGATGTGGAAAGTGTGTATCTCTGTAGTCATTAATGAATACAGATTTTTTTCAAATGATACTCTTGATTAGAATAAAAATGAATGGAAAAATAATTGGTTCAAATGGATTTCAAAAGAAGCACTCTCTCTTTATACGCTCACAAAGGTGGCAACATGTGTGAATGTTTTCTGACCTTCCCATAACCTCTTTTTATTGGCACGCTGAAGAGACACTCAGAGCGGAGCAGCATGTCTGTCTTTAGAAACAGGCCCATTCAAAGTAAGATTGCTTTTTAGACCGCCACACACACAGTCTTCAAATAACTGCAACGTCGTTTATTTTTATTTTATTGCAACCAAATTTTTTCAATTAAATGGAAAGACAAACAAATGTGTAATCTATGTAAAAATGTGCTTTAAATAGTTTAATTGATACTGTTAATTACATTATTTCAATAAATACATTCTTTTGCTTCATTCGATTCATTTTTGGACAGGCCCTTTTGGAATGTTTTTTAAATACTAACTTAATAAATGTATTTGAAAAACAAAGAAATTACAATACTCATCATCCATTCAAAAGCACAGGAGCATTAAGATAAAATAACAGAGATACATAAATAAGCGTTCAGATGAAACATCGCTCTTAGACTACAGAGATCACGCTTAGCCAAGAGAATAACGGCACGAAGAAGACACTATAAAAACACCTCCGCGTCCACCAGTGATTGTCATGCTCAAATGATTTAAAATGAAGAAATTCTGTACATTCATCACATAAGGTAAGAAAGAATTGCCTTTGGAAAACTGTTCACCATCCATTTTGCGCATATGGCTTAAACCCTCAAAGCAGTGTCACTTTCACACGGCGGTGGACCTCTTGGCGTGAAGCATTTCTATGAGCAGATTGTTGCACGGTACTTCTCCGCACAGGTGCTTGTAGCACAGGAAGTCCTCGGCCTGCGCGCTGAGCGACCGGACCTCAGGCAGCCGCAGTATGAGCTGACTGAAGCGGTCCAGACACTGAGGGTAAGAGTAGAGCGTGTACTCGAGCAGAGCGCTGTTCACCTGCTCCTGAATGCTCTCCACATACTGCTGGTTCTCCAGGAGCTTCACATCTGCGGACGAGAGACAAATCATTACAGATCTCATGGACTACTTTCACCATGCAAGTCTTGGTGCTCAATTCTGATTTATTTTTTGAATGGCTGCTCCCATTACTGTTTTAAATGTGGCTAGTATCAGATTTGAGTGTAAACTGATCAGTTGAACGCAATTGAGACTTGTGCGCAAAAAAAAAAAAAACAATAAGATGGCACGCAGGAAGCTGTCATATAGAGTACACTGAAAACAGTTTTTAACCCTGATGTGCCATGGAAGCGTGCAAATTTGTGTGCAAGTGATGAGGATGAAGACAAGTGTGAGGAAAATAAGTTTTTCTAGTTTTCTCTCAAGTTTTGTTTGTATAGAACTGTCACCTAGTGATGGGAGAAATTAACAATTTTGAAGCATTGGATCATTTCAATATAATTTCTTTACAAAATGATTC
The DNA here is from genome assembly GCF_012432095.1 of Onychostoma macrolepis. Classification (NCBI taxonomy): domain Eukaryota; kingdom Metazoa; phylum Chordata; class Actinopteri; order Cypriniformes; family Cyprinidae; genus Onychostoma; species Onychostoma macrolepis. Next base: position 6,982,635 of record NC_081162.1, read on the forward strand.
ACTGTTTTGAAGCATTCGAAACACTTCACGCTGTTGACGCCTGCTGGTATGGAAGCCGGTTTCCGCCACTGAATAAAAAATTTAAAAATGTAATTGCGACTTTTTATCTCACAATTCTGACTTTTTTCTCGCAACTTCGACTTGACATCTCGCAATTCTGACTTTTTTTTTTCTCAGACTTGCATGATATGAACTCGCACTTGCGAGTTATAAAGTCAGAATTGTGAGATATAAACTAGCAATTCCAAGAAATTAAGTCAGAATTGTGTGATATAAACTCGCAACTGTGAGTTAAGTCAGAATTGTGAGTTATAAACTCGCAATTCTGAGAACATAGTCTTTTTTTCTCCTCAGAACTGGACAATTGCGTGTATATCTCACAATTATGAGAAAAAAGTCAGAATTGCAAGATACAAACGCTCAATAGCGAGAAAAAAAGTTTATATCCTGCAATTCTGACTTTATTTCTTGCAATTGTGAGAAAAAAATCCAGAATTGCGAGTTTATATGATGCAATTGCGAGAAAAAAAAGTCAGAATTGTGAGATAAAAAGTCGCAATTACCTTTTCAATTTTGTTATTCAGTGGCGTAAACGGGCTTCCATAAACTGTGTGAATGCAACAAAATCTTATGCCAAACATGCATAAAAACAGCTTTTAAAACCCTTTTTGTTGTTTTATTGAAAAAATAATCTAACAAATGCAATAACTATTTATGTAATAGCATTAAATATGAAGTGTGTGTTCTTTTATTAATTAAATTTTTTTTTTGTTCTATGGAAGGCTTGGCTAAACAGGACAATAAATGACTATTAACTACTACTCTTCCTTTTAATTGACCCTTCACAAAAACCCACCCCCACAGTTACTGTTGTTGCTACGTCAGACAAGCCATAGCGCTCTCACACCAGACATCATATTCACACAAAGTGAAGCAAAGATGAAACTGATAACTTGCAGACAGACAGGCAAAGCAGGTTACTTTTGGTATGAAACAAAGTCTTAGTTTTCAAATTTTGTCAACTTAAGAAATTCAAACAATAAATACCATTTTGTCGCTCTTTAATATGTTGTGACAGATCACTGTAGCACCTCAGTTCAAGCAGCATGTGAACCAATCAGCTCTTCCTCTTTCGACATGAATATGTATGAAAATCAGAGGGTATCTTGTTTCAGCCGTGAAAAGAAGTCAAAACACACCACTTTTCAAGTTCAAGTCCATCGACATTAATGTACTCTCTGGTTTGTTTGTCCGAGAGATCGCCTGTCAATCAAACTCCAGGCCACAGGTCAATTACACAAATTTGTCATTAAAAATGTCTACATGTTTATAAAACAGGTAAAAACCATATCCCCGGAAACAAACCGTTGAAATTTTGAAACATTTTGTTGCAAAAAAATTCCTCGTTTACCGAAATCAAGTGACTTTGGCAGTTTCATACGTGCTCCAAACCTCTGGTTCAAAACAAATGATTTGCAAATGATTTAAAGCAGTGTTTTGAAAATGCCCATCACTGCTGTCACCATAATACTTACTCCTCACTGTCCCTCCACTGAATACCATCATGGCTGCCTTCCATATTAACCGAGTGACAAAAGTAAAATCTTTGGAGTGGCGTAAAATTTTCATGAATGAACCCTCACTGCAAAACGTCTGACCCGTATCTGATTTTGTATCACATATACAGGTGCATCTCAATAAATTAGAATGTTGTGGAAAAGTTAATTTATTTCAGTAATTCAACTCAAATTGTGCAACTCGTGTATTAAATAAATTCAATGCACACAGACTGAAGTACTTTAAGTCTTTGGTTTGATTTTGATTTTGGCTCACATTTAACAAAAACCCACCAATTCACTATCTCAACAAATTAGAATACTTCGTAAGACCAATAAAAAAAAACATTTTTAGTGAATTGTTGGCCTTCTGGAAAGTATGTTCATTTACTGTATATGTACTCAATACTTGGTAGGGGCTCCTTTTGCTTTAATTACTGCCTCAATTCGGCGTGGCATGGAGGTGATCAGTTTGTGGCACTGCTGAGGTCTGCTGATTCTCTATGGGGTTCAGGTCTGGTGAGTTTGCTGGCCAGTCAAGCACACCAGCACCATGGTCATTTAACCAATTTTTGGTGCTTTTGGCAGTGTGGGCAGGTGCCAAATCCTGCTGGAAAATGAAATCAGCATCTTTAAAAAGCTGGTCAGCAGAAGGAAGCGTGAAGTGCTCCAAAATTTATTGGTAAACGGGTGCAGTGACTTTGGTTTTCAAAAAACACAATGGACCAACACCAGCAGATGACATTGCACCCCAAATCATCACAGACTGTGGAAACTTAACACTGGACTTCAAGCAACTTGGGCTATGAGCTTCTCCACCCTTCCTCCAGACTCTAGGACCTTGGTTTCCAAATGAAATACAAAACTTGCTCTCATCTGAAAAGAGGACTTTGGACCGCTGGGCAACAGTCCAGTTCTTCTTCTCCTTAGTCCAGGTAAGACGCCTCTGACGTTGTCTGTGGTTCAGGAGAGGCTTAACAAGAGGAATACGACAACTGTAGCCAAATTCCTTGACACGTCTGTGTGTGGTGGCTCTTGATGCCTTGACCCCAGCCTCAGTCCATTCCTTGTGAAGTTCACCCAAATTCTTGAATCGATTTTGCTTGACAATCCTCATAAGGCTGCGGTTCTCTCGGTTGGTTGTGCATCTTTTTCTTCCACACTTTTTCCTTCCACTCAACTTTCTGTTAACATGCTTGGATACAGCACTCTGTGAACAGCCAGCTTCTTTGGCAATGAATGTTTGTGGCTTACCCTCCTTGTGAAGGATGTCAATGATTGTCTTCTGGACAACTGTCAGATCAGCAGTCTTCCCCATGATTGTGTAGCCTAGTGAACCAAACTGAGAGACCATTTTGAAGGCTCAGGAAACCTTTGCAGGTGTTTTGAGTTGATTAGCTGATTGGCATGTCACCATATTCTAATTTGTTGAGATAGTGAATTGGTGGGTTTTGGTTAAATGTGAGCCAAAATCATCACAATTAAAAAAACCAAAGACTTAAACTATTTGAGTCTGTGTGCATTGAATTTATTTAATACACAAGTTTCACAATTTGAGTTGAATTACTGAAATAAATGAACTTTTCCACGACATTCTAATTTATTGAGATGCACCTGTAAGTGGCCCAAAACCAGAATCTAAAAAATCAGATTTCATGTCGGTTGTGCTCTTATGAAAACACAAATCTGAGTCACATGTGATAGAAGAAATCGGATTTGGGCAGTCTGAACATAGCCATATAATCCAAATAGAGATGTGTGTGTTTTATGCTGTAGTGTCTCTGTGTGTGTGTGTGTGTGTGTGTGTGTGTGCGCGCGCGTGTGTGTGTGTTTGGGCGACAATACCCAGACCCATTAAAGGAGCACTTTAAAGCATTAGCAGAGCTCATCAGAAGAGCCATTCACACAGTAATTAACATGTTGAATAATCTTTTCAATACATTTGAAGGACACAAATTACTCAATAAAGCTGCTTCCATTTAGGCAAAGAATGAAAAAAATCAATGTGACAGAGTGACAGGAGATGACAAATTCTTTCGCTTTCAAATCCAGTTTTCTCTTTTCAGCTGTTTGTTTATTGTGCCTAATAAAATTGAAATCGGACATTTCTAGGAAAAGGTTTGTTGCCAGGTACAAGAAGTTAGAGGTGCTGTGTTTATTTAATTAGGTGTCCACTATATTTATTAAACTGTTCTGTAGGATATAATGATAACAATTGGTGCCTCCAAATTCAAAATGTTGAAAATATTACTTAAACGATAAAGGGGAGACAAGGGCTAGATCTCTGTAACTAGAAGGTCAAATTAAACAAATGTTTAAACATCTACATCTAGTTTAAACACACACACACACACACACACTGGCATACATTTAAAAGAGTCACTAAATAATGTAGGTCAGAAGACAAGGGTTTTTTTGTTTTTTTAGGAATGTCAGGATGTAACATTTGTATCGGAGCAATACAAATTTTGTCACGTGTCTACATATTGTAATTTTCTACAATGCATTTTTTTTTTTGTCCAGTCAGTGGTTTGACATTTTTGTGTTGTGTTTGACATTTCTTGCTGTTTCAGTAATTGTTTTGTTTCATAACTATTCAACTGTTCACATTTTTGTTTAATCTCTACTGGACTATTTCATGACAGGCTCCACTGTGACAACTTATCCCATCTAGCCTTAAGATTGGGGCATGTTGTCACATAAAATCATCATATATTTAATCTTTTCTTTCTTTTAAGGCAGTGGTTCTCATCCTTTTTGACTTCAAGGCTCACTATTCTCCACAAAAAGCCCCATGACTTCCCCAATTTTTTGTGATTTACTGAATTATGGACTACGAATAAGAATATTTATTATTTTATATTATTGTATTTTATTAATGTTTATTATATTATATTATTTATTATATTTTGTTTATTAATATTTTTATAAATTTCTACATATAACATTTTGGAGCTTGGCATATTATATGCATAAAATGTATACAAATGCTCATGAGGTTATAAGATTTCATTCATTTGCATGACTTTTCCATTAAAACAAGAAATGTCTTGATTTTTTTGTCACTTCGGTTTGTTTTAATACTTGTTTTTATTTTAAATGTGACCCAGGACCACAAAACCAGTTTTAAGTGTCAATTTTTTCGAAATTGAGATGTATTCATATAATAAAAAAAACATAAACTTTCCATTGATGTATGGTTGGTTAGGATCGGACAATATTTGGTCGAGATACAACTATTTGAAAATCTGGAATCTGAGGGTTCAAAAAAATCTAAATATTGAGAAAATCGCCTTTAAAGCTGTGCAAATGAAGTTCTTAGCAATGCATATTACTAATCAAAAATGATTTTGATATATTTACGGTAAGAAATTTACAAAGTATCTTCATGGAATATGATCTTTACTTAATATCCTAATGATTTTTGGCATAAAAGAAAAATTGATAATTTTGACCCATACAATGTATTTTTGGCTATTGCTACAAATATACTGGTTTAAGACTGGTTTTGTGGTCCAGGGTCACAAATAATTTTAAATCATCACGAAGTTTGCTACGGCCCACCAGTTAAGAACGGTCTATGATTATACAAAATGCATCATTAAATCATAAACTTACTTCATATTCAGTGGAATAAAATGTTACAACTTGTCTAACAATTCCTAGTGGAATTTTAAAATATACAATTACACCTGTTTTTGGCTCTTTGTGTTTTGCATAATTTCTCTTCAGTTCCAAGTCAGTACAGAAGCGTGTGAATAGGGATGCAGTCGTACTCACTGGGGTTGAAGAGGATGAGGAACTTCAGACAGGCCATCTCTCTTCTGTCCACCTGCAGCAGCTGCAGTCTCATGGCCAGCTCCTGTCCTCTCTGCACCATACTGGCCAGAGGAGGTCCCGCGTCAGACACGGCCGACAGATCCACCTACAGCACACAGCACCTTCACTACACTCTCTCTACTAACTACTATCTTCTGCATTTCTTCAAACAATGATGCTTTCCCGTATAGTGACGTTATTATGCTTTAATGATGATGTTTGGAAACACTCACCTCCTGTCCTGTAATGAGTAGCAGACTGTTGTCTCTCCCATGATGCACCTGTCTGCAGATATGATCGAGAAGCAGCAGCTCACTCCAGCAGTTATGCAGCAGTCGCATCTGATCTCCTACCTAAATCATAAAGAGAAATTAAGAGTTATTACATGCATTTTTGCATGCAATAATAGTTCATTCAGTAATTGTCATCATTTGTGACCCTGGACCACAAAACCAGTCATAAGGGTACATTTTTCACAATTGAGCTGAATAAATAAGCTTTCCATTGATGTATGGTTTGTCATGATAGGACAATATTTGGCAGAGATACAACTATTTGAGAATCTGGAATCTGAGGGTGCAAAAAAATATCAAAATGAAGTTCTTAGCAATGCATATTACTAATAAAAAATTAAGTTTTGATATATTTACGGTAGGAAATTTACAAAATATCATAATGGAACATGATCTATACTTAATATCCTAATGATTTTTGACCTAATCATTTTGACCTATACAATGTATTTTTGGCTATTGCTACAAATATACCAGTGCTACTTATGACTGGTTTTGTGGTCCACATTTATTCACCATCATTTCATCCCAAACCCACATGACTGCTTTATCTGTGAAACACAAAAATCTGTCTTTTTGTCCATGCAATGAAATTTAATGGGGTCAGTGTTGTTAAATTATATATTAAATCTATGTTTTTTGTTAATTGAAATAAAGCTGAAAAACAAATATTAGATGTAAAAAAAAAAAAATAAACAAAAATTATAAATGTTCAACCTGAGGAGTGGGAAACAGTATGTGAGTCACAATAACTGAAATGTAAATAAAAGATAAATATTTAAGAATAACAAAAATGAAGCATGTAAAAAACCATGTAACACAATTACTAAAACGAACAAAATGACTCAAGTAAAAATCGAATATGAGATTATGCATGAATAAATACAATAATAGCATAGAAAAAAAAAGTTGTTTTGGACCCCACTGACTTCCACAGTTGAACACAAAAGAAGATATTTTGAAAAAGTGTTTCTGTTCAAGGGGTCCAAACCATCATTGGAGACCTTTGACTTTCACCGTATGGACAAAAAAACAGAGACATGTTTCAAAAGATCGTCTTTTGAGTTCCACAGAATAAAGAAAGTCAGGTTTGGAATGAAACTAGGATTGTAAACAGAGCTGAGTGAATGGTTTGATTTGAGATCTCAGAGCTTGCCTATAAGAGTGTGTGTGTATTGTGATAAAAGCTTCAGAAACTCTATACAGACTATATCAAAAAGCTGCAAACAGAAAATTGACTACTTTTTGTGAAAATCAAAAGATATTACAAATATAAAAATGTAGTCACCGATATTTCATAGCCTTGTCAACATTCTCCTCTCAATAAAAAGTCTCAAAAGGCCTAAACAACAATAAATGTGTGCCATTCAGGCAGTTTTACTCAAATCATAGTACACTGCACAAGCCCGAGCGTGTCATCTCTGAGTCTAAAACCCAAAGAAATACAACCCTTGTATACAGATGAACAGCTAGATCATAAAACGAGGGAATGAGAGTCCTTGTGACGAGCAGCCGTCGAGCGCACATCGAATGCGCTGTATTTATGAGCACCAAATGATGACCTCTGACACCTTCTCACCTCTCGTCCTTCATCGGCCACTCGTCTTCCTCCCCCACTAATCCTCTGTCCGTATACAGTACGCAGCGTTTTGAAGGCCACGTTGTGTCAGTATTACGCACAGTGGGCGGCAGTAAAGCCTTAATAGAAGCGTAGCGCTACATATATCAACCGCAGCCCAGACAAAATTACTCAAACCGTATATCCACATCTAATCCACAGCCTCGAAGCCCGGAAACTTAACCTCTCTTGCGTTTGTGGATACAAACCCTCCCTGGTACGTACACAAACATGCACTAAATAGAGTTTATTAAAACGCTTTTCAATCCAAATGCACATTTTCCACATCGCACGATACCTTTCAGCAGTCAGGAACAATTGTTGAGCTATTGCTGTACGGAATGTAATTAAGTGTTTCTGAAAGCGTTGTGTCTGCAGGAGTCAGTCGCTGGCATGCGTTTTCAAACTCTGACACATTTTATGCAAGCAATCGCAGAACGCTAGTTGCCATGGCTGCAGAATGGAATGAACTGTAACGAAAAATATGCGACGGTCATGCAGGTGTGAATGTGCAAAAACAAAGTTTGAAATTCTACATTATTTGCTTGAATTCATTGGAACATGAAGTCGTTTCTCGAGCGAATATTCCGTCTGATATCGAGTCGAGACCAATGATTAAGACATGTATAAGAGGTGAGAGCTTTGAGAGGGCAAATTCTGTGTTTGTCAACACTGTATCTGTTTCGGGAATCACAGCAACAACGAATCTTTTGTGATTTGCAACACTCCCTGATGTGAATATAGCAACTGAGTGTCCAAATTCGAGATTCCAAATTCACCTCTGATGCCGTTTTGCCAAAATTCCTCCATCCAAAACCTTTTGGAAACTGAGCAAGAATTTGGACTTCGACACATATCAGTGATACCACTACAATCTAAACATTAAATGTAATCTTACTTTTAAAACTGCTTGACAAACATGCTGCAACAAAACATTCACAATATCTGAATGCCTTGGCGTCCCTAAATGTTATCTTTCGGTAAGATACGTGGTTTGGCGACAAAATAGCAGACTTTCTCCAAAATAGTATTAGACAAAACACGCCAGAGAATCATTTGGATGATCAGAGATGTGTATAAATGCACACACACACGCACATGCACTTTGTCTTATCTCAGAGCTGTACCTTTAGTTCCTTGAAGAAGACACAGCTTCTTGCCCACTCCACTATTGAGAACAATGTCTGATCTGCCATGACACACAACAGGCTGAACGGCCGCGGTTTGTCCAGCTTCCCCTTGCCGCTTTGCTCCTGGTGAAGGTACGCACAGATCTTCCCTCTCACCTGGAAACATAGAGCGAAACACAGAGCAGCGAAGTCAAATTGAGAAGTCAATGTATAAGAATGGAGAGTGATATTAAATACCTTTGCTCTGTTTTTAACTTAAATACTGCATAATTGAAAAACAGTATAAAACGTGTCTTTTATTTTATCATTTTTTATTTAAATATTGAAATAAATGTTACATAATTTAGTGGCAAGTGTTGTTTAGTTCCCTCAAAATACAAAATACTACTGAGAAAGCGGTAACACTTTACAATAAGGTTCTATTAGCCAAAGGTAGTTAATGCACTAACAATGACCAATACATTTATTTAAGTATTTATTCATTTTTGGTAATCTTAGTTAAAAATAATACATTGCTCATTGTAAATTCACGTTAGCTCATGTCCATTAAATATTCCTAACAGATACAACTTTTGATTTTTGTATTGTTGTATTGTTTTATTTGAAATGGATTTTGCACTGTTGTATTAATAAATGTTTAAATTAACAAAGATTAATAAATGCAATTTATTTTTACTGTTAGTTCATGTTAACTAATTTTAACAAATGGAATCATAAGTGATGCCAAAAAATATGATATTAATATGATATTATTGGATTACCATCCAATTCATAAAAACATTAATAGTAATAATAGTTAAATAAATAAAAAATAAAAAATGTTACACTTGTCTTTGGTCTGTTTTGACCATCTAAGTTAGAAATACCAAAGGTTTGAATTGAACAATGCACCCATTGAAATCCCAGAATTCTCCTCCTTTTAAAGGGATAGTTCAATCAAAAATAAAAACCCAACAATTCCATGTTATTCCAAACCTATATGACAAAATTAAGTGGCAAAAGTCAATGGGGTCCAATGTTTTTTTTATTTCTTTTTTTTTTTTTTTATTTATTTAAAATGTTTAAAATTTTCTTTTGCATTCAGAACAGGTTTGTAAAAACTGTATTCTATATAAACTTTGTAAAGACACAGTATTTGAGTTCAATCAGTGATAGATTACATTTTTTCCATTATTAGAAAAAGTAAGTTAAATTAATTTTAAGTCATTTAATCTGACTAAATTAACCTGAAAAAAATGTGGTTACACCAATTTAAAGTCATTTTTATAGGCTAAATAAAGTAGATTTTTCCCACTTTTTAGTGTGAACTGATTAATCTCCAGATGATTTAACTCATACCTGCTCCTCATCTGGATCACAGCTGACCAGCTCGAGCACCAGCGGGGGCAAGCCGGGGTTCATGGGGCTGGTGTGTGGGGATGCAGGCATGCAGCCGTCAGGGTAAGAGTACCCTAGTGAGGAGTCTGGTGAGCTGGAGTATGCGTCTGTGTATTCGGCTTTAATCGATCTACTCGGTAAGGAGGGAGCAGTGTATTGGTACTGAGCTGGGAATGAGCCATAGCTCTGCAGTGCTACACCCAGGGCCGGGGGGCAGAGCGGAGGGCAGTCGTACTCCGGAGAGGACAGAGAAGTGGGATGGAGACATGAGAGCGAGCCGGGAAGCGGGTATTCTGTCTGGGTGCTGGACAGGAGGGATGGGTTGGCCTCTATTTTAAAGCCGCTGGCTCTGATTAAAGCTCTCTTCTGCTGTTTCAGGGCACGGTCCCGCTTGTACATGGGACCGAACTTGTTCCTTCCTCCTCTCATTCGATCTGCACGGACAGCTGGGAGGAAAGAGGGTGAGAGTGTTATAGGATGCAAATCAAACTTATCAAATATTATATACATTTTGTAGACATGCTGTTTGTCTGATACAATTGGAAGTGTAAGCCTAGTTTAGGAGCACAGTGGATATAAAGCCAAATAAAGCAAGGAATGCTTGGCACGGTTTTGCTTAAGTCAGGGCAAAAGCAAATGGATATTTCTCTTCATATGGACATTTTCCGGGCTGGTTTTTGTGAACTCTCAACATGAATCCGCGAGTCTTATCAGCGCGTGAGGAATGTGTCACAGGCGCGCGCGGAAACAGGTGCTTCTCTGCACTCAGCCTGGGAATCGCGCGCACAGAGAGCAAAATAAGACTCTGACAAGGATACTTACCATCCCTGAAACTTTAAAAAATAAATCAATAATTTAATAATAATTTAAATTCATTTGGAAGAAAATAAGCATGGGTCACTTGTTCATAAATGGCTATGAAATATAAAAAAATATAAAAAATAAAATAACAAGATGTTAACTGGTTTTTATTACTTTTAAGTAAATCAAGGCTTTTTTTTTTTTTTTTTTTTAGATATTTTTAAAAGTCTTTTCATCTTCTGGGTTTAAACTCCATAGAGAGTGTCATTAAATACGACATTATTTCAATCATAATAATGAAATATTGCATTAAATGTTTTCCCTTTTCTCCAAATATATTTTATATTTTACTAAAATGTCTTTAATGACAAGCAATGCTTGTCGAAATATATCATAAACACATAATACATGATTTATGTCATATAGTAAGCTTTATATTCTCTCAGGTTCAACTGTTCAAGACAACAGTAATATAATCAGGACATTCAGGGTAGCTTCTGAAATGACAAGACATCTTATTTGACATGGCTCCATTACAGCAAAAGTGTTCCTGTTTTCTCCACATGCAACTTTCCTAACGAGAAGCACGGCTCACCCTCGAGTCTCATGCCGACGCTGAGGCACTTCTGGAAGCGACAGTAGGGGCATCTCTTCCTCTGGGTTTTGTCAATGCCACAGTCCTGGTTCTGTGTGCACGTGTATCTCTTGTTATTCTGAACCGTCCTCTTGAAAAAACCCTGTTATGATAATGCACACAATAATGATTATATTCTGTCAAGCTCTGTCAACTGTTTAAAACAACAGCAACATAGCCTGTGATCATATTGGGCTCTTCTAAATTAACAGACCATCTGAAAAAAATGAGTTTTGGCTTTCTAACATGAATATGGATGTAAATGTTAATATACTCTCTGTTGACAGTCAAATGCAGTATAGGTAGGCTAATGAAACCCAAAAAAGATATTGGGTTACACTTTATTTCAAGGTGTCCTTGTTACAGTGCAATTACATTTAAGTAGGCTACTGAGTAATATTAACAACACGTGCTTAGGGTTTGGTTTAGGGTTATTTGCATGCATTTATTCATAATATACTGTTATTACTAAATAGCATGTAATATGCGTAACAAGGACACCGTAAAATAAAGCGTTACCAAATGCTGTTGTTACTTAAAAATGACTAAATTATAATACATAAATGACTAAATAAATTGCATTAAAATTAACCATTGCTACATCATGGAATCATCCACTGTTAATAAAGTTTTTGGTTTATAGCCTAATTACTAAGTTCCGAAATATTTACGATAAAAAAGCGCGACACGCACACGAGTTCGTAACAAAAGAGAGATCGTCTCGTACCTTACAGCTTTCGCAGGTAAGAAGGCCGTAATGATATCCGGACACTTTATCTCCACACACCGGACACAACTCCTCCAGCTCCTCATCTGCTGTGAAGTCCATCACCCTCACAGATGCGTCTGTGACTGGGGCAACAAAGCATGTGGTTCGGTTAGAGATGCTATGATCGTTTGAAAAAAAAAAAAAAAGTTTCTTTTATAAAACTCTATTTTTTTTTTTTTTTCATTATTATTCAAAAACGAACTTAGAAATAGCCTACATTATTATTCTCTTTTCAAGACCGTTTATATGTGCATGTGCATTCTGACCACAGTAGGCTATAACAGGCCTATTATAATTGTCTAAACACCACATCAATTCCACAAGACAACTTTATCACATAAAATGAAGCATGTACTATAAAATGCCTATAAAATACCTTTAGCGTATCCCTGAACAGTGATCAAATAAAACGAAGACTGTGTAAAATTATCAAATCAAAAAGATGTTAATGATAAAAAATAAAAATAAAAAATTATGTTGGAGATCTAGAGCTCTTGGTGCATGTTTTATCGTGTATCTGGACACGCAGAGGAAAAGATGGATTTGATATTGACTCTTGTCATGCCTCCTATATAGACGTGACCACCCACACACCGACCGACTCCCACGCCCACTTCACCACACACACACACACACAAAAGCACGAGCTAAATAAGATGCTTAGTTCACCCGTAGTTTTCATAGGCTACTAATTAACTGAGCGGGCAATTATCAAAAGCAATTGTAATTCAAATAGCAAAGATTATTTGATTGTACTTTTACTATACTTTTATTATTAATTATCATTTACTGACGAATGAATGAATATTTACGATGAATACCAGCGATTCTTATATGGAAATTAAAACTGCAAGTGTTGGAATAATATAATAAAATGAGTCGAATTAATGTTCTGAATGTTTCGGAATAACTAACGATACAGAAAAGGTCCTTGCTGGTTTGTGTTTATATATATTTGATATAGCTATATTTAATATAAGAAAATGTATCAATATTAAACTGATGCAAAAAGCTAAGCTTGATCAAGTTTGACGGAAAGAAATGGCTGCTTGAGAAAATTTTCACAGATTTTAATGGATAGCATAAATGGAGGATTTTCCTTTTAATAACCTTTTCAATGTCGGAGTCAGTTTATTTTAATATTTGGACCTATTTAACCACAATCTAACTATATTCTCTTACCTGCATAAAAGAAAAAGATATTTGATATACCATGTTTAACTAGGCTATACATATCTTTAGGCTAATTGAAAATGAATATCAAATCAAATGCAGGCTATTTCCTAATTCACCGACGGAAAAAGATATTTAAATAAAGTATTTTAGGCCTATTCAGTTTTTAGAGAAACGATGCATCTGCGCTGTTTAAAACAATTTTATAGCATATTATAGACGAGACGCTTATACTCTCTTGTTCAGATTATCAATAGGCTATTAATCTGTCTGTATTTCGAGGTTTTGTAGCTATCACATAAAATTGGTTGTGCTTCACAGCGTGAAAACTCAAACTTAAAATGTAACGAGGATGAATGAGGCAAAGCGAAGCGCATTTTCGAACGGAGTCTTCTCTGAATTCTTGTTTTCCAAACCTAATGTAGAGACTTACCATTAATCTGCGCGTCCAGCATGCGTGAGCCGCTTCAAACGAGCGTCTTTATCATTCAGCTCCAGTAATATAACGCGGTCCGTCCAGACCTTCAGAAACTTCAGGAGCGGATCAGACAGGTCTGAGGTCTTCCTCCGCACTGGATCAGAGTATTAGAGAGGTCTTCATTGGATAACGCGCTCATGTGACAGCTCTCCAGAAGATGATGCGCGCCAGTCCTTATAGCCGCGGTATTTTATTATCAGACCAGCAAAAAAAAAAAAAAAAAAAAAAAGGTTTGGCCATTCACGCTTACTGATTGGTATACATTACAGTATTTACATTTTGTTATTTTACACATAGTTGTTTTCATTGTTTTATTCTCTCTCGCTTCGTTGTTTTAAAATAAACTTATTATTATCCAATGATATGATTACCTTACTTATACTTATACAAGCCAAGGTTGTCCTCTTTAAGACACACCAAGACTTAACACAGTTATAGCCTGCTTTCTCTGAGATATAGTAGCCTACAAAATAGCCTACACCAAGACACAAAACAGTTATTGCCTTCTTTCTCCGAGACATAAAGAAATGTAGTGGCAAAGTCTCAATTTATGAAGACATTCAAAATCCATTAAAAAAAGGCAATTCACCTAACACTCGCTATTTTTCTTCCGTCCGGATGTATTCACAAAAATAAATTAAATGTTAGCTATAAATATATTGTAAAGAAAACCAAAAACCAGAGGTCCATTATCGTTAGGCTATATATATACTTATCTATTCATTGTGAAAAGGCACGCTTTGTTGAAATGAAATAAACTTTAAAAACTTAATGTGACTCACAAAGAAAGTATGATTTAGCCTACCTTGAGAACTTCTTTAAAAATGACTATTGTGTGAAAATGAAAGGAACATATTTCAGTACCTTTTTTCCCCTGGTGGTTACACCACTTGACATTTCGGAGTCATTAAATCCAATGTTGGCACGAAATAGAATCAATGCGTTTCACAAACCAATTTGATTACAAAGATTACATTTCTATGAACTCTCGCGTGTTTTGAAAAGGATTTGTAAAATATTTCTCCATTTAACATCACAGGCGTCCTTTATTTGTCTCTGACCCATCATATCCATGAGCAATAGTGGACAAAATGGGTTGCTCTCAGGAGAATATGAGGGGAACTAATGTATTATTGGTCTGTCGCGATGTAGGCCTCTCTTAGGCTATGCAACTTTACAAAAGCATGCATGCATATTATTTTACGTTGCATCACGTTTATTCGTAATACATAATAAAATAAAGCTTACATTGATTTATAGCCTATTTAACATAAAGGCTGACTGTCTGGAGTCAAATCATGGTCTAAATTGTGTTAGTTGTGTGTGAAGTGGCAGTCGCTTCATGCAGTTAAACTGTGTCGCGGTGAGAGACGTGATAGTGTATCAGTTACCGCTGTCAAGGTTAGCAGTGTTATGCCGGGCTGCTGTGGCTGCACTGCTCGGGTTTGGCGTTCTGTTCCTGATATGAAGCGCTTCACCGCGATGCTTTGACTCCGGAGAGACTATTTTCGCTTGGCGAGCATTCCTCCGTCTTCTGCTAAAACATCAGTGTCTGATAGTGAATGAATACAATGAGGACGAGGAGCCACGTCTCGTTCTTTGCATGGAACGAAGCGCTGATTTGGCGAGCGGTAGATTTGTTAAGAGAAGTGCAACCCTACTGGAAACCCTTGTGAATAAAAAGTGCGCTTAATTGCATTGAATGTGCACTTGTAGTGTAGGCTGCTTCACATCTTAAAAGTTTTTTTTATTATTATTATATATTTTTAATTTTTTATTTTGATGCAATAAAAGGAAACATAAGTGTACTTAAAGAGAACACGCTTTCATGACATTTCATTCCACTTTATTTTTTGTTTTTGTTTTAAATAATTATGTTTTAATCATCTTTTGTCGCGCTTGTACACTTAGGCTATTTTAATGTGTTTAATAACATACTGTAAGCACATGTAAAGTAGGCTATACTCGATTGTAATTTTAACTGTAGTGTGTTGCTCAATATTACATTTAATGCTAATATATTATAAATGTACTAAATTGCAACTTCATCGTTGCAAATGTAAAATTTCAAGTAGGCTATACTGAAACACACTTTTCAATAGAAGTGACAATAAAAATGCAAATGCTTGCCGGTACAATCGGCACATATTGCTAAGACAATAGAAGTAATTTTGAAACTACATAGGCTATAAAGATGTTAAAGAGATAGTTAACCCCCAAAAAAGTCTGTCATCATTTAGGCCACTCACTGCAAGTTGTTTCAAACCTGTATGAGTTTCTTTCTTCTTCTGAACACAAAAGATGTTTTGAATGATGTTGGTAACCAAACAGATGATGCCAGCAATTGACTTCCATAGTATTTTTCCCTTTAAATGGGTCAAAAATGTACTCTTAAGTTCAATTAATTGCATTTAATATAGGCCTATAATGCATTTTCATTTAACTGAAAATATAAATAATCTGAATCATCACATAGGCCTATATAAAAAATATCAGATCAAGTAGCATCTGCAAACACACAACTAGAACTTCACTTTTCTGAGCCATTTTCCCAAGGACTTTTAATCAATTGATCCCAAGGAGGTTTTATAGATGTCAGTTCTGCTCAAGGTCACACCAGTGTCCTGTCAGAGAAACCACAGGTGTAGTTCATCACAAAATCCACCAACATTTGACAACCATAAAGTGTCACAATACCTTTGTCTTCGTTTAAAAGAGTATATTGTAGCATTTGAGACCTAACAAAATGACAAGAACTGCCAATTAGACTGATATTTTGTTGAATATTATTAAATTACATTCATACATTTTTAAATGTGGCTTGAGTGTCCAAATATACCTTTTGGGGTATTATTTTATACAGTTTATAGATATGGATTTTTCAAGGGTTTCTAAGCCAATCCTAAATCCCCCAAAGTAATCGGTTAATTTTCTTAAGAATAATGCATAGTCTTGTATTAATAACTTCTATATAAACCCCCGGCAGTTCCCTCAAGGACTGGTTTTAGCAGATAGATGGCATGAATGCATGCATGTTTAGAACCATTTTATAAAAGCAATAAAGCAAGCCTAGGCAAGCCAGTTTTTAAGTTTTAAACTGCAGCACAGTCGCGCTCAACTTGAAAAAAAAAACCCTTAAATAATACACACTTTCTTTGCATTGCAATAGACACAATTTGTATTAATATTATTATGAAGAGTGTGCACATTTGCCGTTTCAAACTTCCTCCGTCCAGCTGTCACATCTTCAATCTTAAATGCTACACACGTCACCCTTTGTCCTTTGCAGGGGTGAAAACACAAAAATGGCCTCATAGTTCACAACAGGCTGAGATGTTCTGGAAAGGGGTCGGGGTATTCTTAAGAAATTTCTTGCCCTTGAAGGGTTTCTAAAACTACGATGGGCTCTTTTTCCGTCAGTGCCGTTTGAGAGATTTACTTTGTCCATAAACAACAATGCCGTGTGCACGTTTTGACAGTCACAAGGCCAATTCCATAGGCAGCCTTGGACACATACGGTATAAATATATTTACCGAAGTAGTAGGGCAGTCTATCTTGACAGGATGTTCATTTCAACAAGGCACACGGAGTATGTCTCAATATAGAAACAATCCTCGTCATACATACTGTAATGCCGTTTTAGGAGCAATATCAGATTCTGGTAACAATGTTCTAATTGCCTATAAAACAGTTTAATTGTTGGCACTATTAGTGTAATATATAACACACTTTTGTCCTCAAAAGGAGCTTAGAAGTCCATGCATGCCAACCTTTGGATATGAATAGTATCTTAAACGGTATGAATCAAAATTTTGAGCAAAACTCAGTCCCTCTTTGGCCCTCTGCAGACAGTCTCTACACATGAGATATCTGGACTCCAGCAGCTGGTAAGATCCAGTGCCAGAAAAGTCTCCTCATCCCCCACGTTGTCAAGGCCGCAGCAAGCCTGTAGGTATAGTACACACTCACAAGCACACACATTCATTCTCTATTTCTCTTCTCATTCATCTCAATGAGTGACCTGACATGCCACATAAGAGAAAACCTTTAGAAAATACAGTCATGGCCAAATTAGTGCAGCCAGACAATAAACATCTTTCTTAGTGTTGGTGGTTGCGTTCAGTAGTTTAAAATGGTGCTTCTGTATAATTTCTGTTCAGTCCAAAACTTCTGCATTGACAAATGTGCAAATCACACAGCTCTCCACAACCCCAAATTATTCTCATAGGCATGCATAAGATGATGAATTCTGGCAAACAATATCTATATCTATATCTATATCATCAATATTGTGCACTGTTCAAAAGTTTGGGGCATTCATTTGATTTTAAAAAATACAGTAAAAACAGTAATATTGTAAAATATTATAACAAAATTGGTTTTCCATTAGAATGTAATGTAAAATGCAATTTATTCCTGTGACACAAAGCTATATATATATGTATATATATTGTAAATAACTAGGATAACAGGAGTATGTTTTACAAAAAATACTTTCTAATAAAGTATATATTCAATTCAGTATGGTACTTGATGTGTCTTTGCACTAAATGAAATGGTTGTGAAAATGGTTTCTACACCATTTTTATTTCATTTTTTTTTTTTTGTGTATGCTGATTTGGTGCTCAAAAACATTTCTTATTATTATTATGATTTGCAAGGTTCTTTTCAGGTTTTGATTTATTTTATCTTATTTCCTAAATCTTTTGTAACATTATAAATGTCTTTAAAAATGTAATGTATCTTTGTTAAATAAAAATATCTATTTAAAAAATGTTCTGACCTCAGACATTTGAATAGTTTATAAATTAAAATTATTATTACTATGATTCAGAGGAGGATGTTGACTACTTATTTTTATACAATTTCTAAAACCAACACAACACTTCAATTGTGTGTGTGTGTGAACTGGTATATATGGTTTATGAGGACACAAATCTGTATAATAACATGGGTACTACAACGTGAAGGTGGTTTATGAGGACACTGCCTATGTCCCTGTAAACCAAAAGGCTTAAAAAACATACTAAATGGTGTTTTCTTGAAAATCTAAAAATGTAGATGTTTCCTGTAAGGGGTAGGTTTAGGTGTAGGGCAATAGTACATACAGTTTGTACAGTATAAAAACCATTACACCTATGTAAAGTCCCCATAAACCACATATACCAGACTGTGTATGTGTGTGTTTATGTGTGTGTGTGTGTGTGTGTGTGTGTGTGTAATTATTATTGTTAATTATTATTACTGATTACTGCTGATTACTATGATCCAGAGGGGAACGTTAAACTCTGTTTATACAATGTCTGAAATCAACAGACTTCAATAATATACAGCATAACCCTACTCATTTCCACCAGGGATGAGTTTAATCAAAAACAAAAAAAGATGACTCCTTTTTGGCCTACGGTAATGAAGTTTTCTGGCATCTAACAGACCTCTCACAGGCGTCTGCTGTGTCCTTACAGACACGCTCCTGGAGTGCGCCGGCTACAGGTGTGGTCTTCTCCTCCTCTATATCTCTTATTTCTCCCCTCTCATCTAATTCCCTTCAACCCTGACACACGCCGAACGCCTGCCATCTAACGCGCCACACACACCGTTCACACACAGGCACGCTTGAAGCAAAGCCGCACACACGCATGTCCTTACCCCTCGACCCTGACACACGCCAAACTGCCTAACTGATAGCAGCCAGCCACACCATTCCCCACCTAAATCCACCAGACCAACACACACACACACACACACACACACTTCATCAAGCTGACATGCATTCCGACAGATGCAACCTTGTACACAAACATTCTTCTAACATCTCCATGCCTCACTATTGCATAAATTAAAAAATCATAAAAAACTCCTTTACCTGACTTTTTATACAAAAAGTATTTAGACAGACAATGGTTTGAATGTCATTGCATTAGATACAAAAATATCAAGGAAATGATGCCAGAGCTTTTGTCAGAACTACATTTTTCTAGGCCATTTTGTTGCAGTGATTTGATTGGATGCGTGAAGTCAGATGACATGAACAAGAGACACTAATGTTTGACAGATCTAAATCATTTTTGTGAAATACACTTTTTGTGAAATGTTTTTCTTGAAAAGTGACTTTCTTTAAAAGAGAGGTCACTTGGTTTGATAAGTTCACATTTTTAAGTGCAGCTGAAGTGTCAGCTGTCATCAGGTCGGTAATGTGACATTCCTTAAGTGATAAAAATGTGTTTCATAGATACAATGGTTTGGATAACTTCTTTGACAGAAGTAGTTTGACTCAGTCTTTCATTATTTGAAAAATCATCAATTAAAAAAACTTATTTTTTGCCCTGCAGAATTCAGTGTGTAACCAACATGCATGAGTTATGTGAAAATTATACTTAAAAAAAGGAAATTGTATCCCCCTTACACCTACAAGGTCGTTACCCTTAGTAGGTTTTGTTTCTTTTTAAAATGATTATATATTTAACCTTGAAAAGGCATGTTTTGTTCAAGTTAAGTGCACTGTACAGTCAAATTTATTAAATGAAATTCATTTAAATGAGGTCATTACACTCAAACATTAGTAAAAGTTCATTGCACTTAATAAAAAAAAAAAGTTATGTGAACTCAGAAACTGTTTGTAGTAAGCAGAACTCAAACTGCTTTGTTTTGTTTTGTTGTAGTAGCACATATGTGACCATGGACCACAAAACCATTCTTAAGTGTCAATTTTTTTAAATTGAGATTTATACATCATCTGAAAGCTAAATAAATAAGCATTCAATTGATGTATGGTTTGATAGGATCGGACAATATTTGGCCGAGATACAACTATTTCAAAATCTGGAATCTGAGGGTGCATAAAAATCTAAATATTGAGAAAATCGCTTTTAAATTTTAGATTTAGATTTAGTCATTTTGCAGACGCTTTTATCCAAAGCGACTTACAATTGGGGAATACATAAAGCGATTCATCTTGAAGAGGCAATCAGACAGACGAAGTGCTTGCAACACCAAGTCTCAGGCATTGTTCAAATAAATACAAACTACCAAAGGAAGTAAATAAGTAAAGAGAATTTTTTTTTTTTTTTTTAAGTTTAGGATGAAGTCAAGTGCTGTCGAAAGAGATGAGTTTTCAAATTTGATGAAATTTGTCCAAATGAATTCTTAGCAATGCTTATTACTAATCAAAAATGATGTTTTGATATATTTACAGTAGTAAATTTACAAAATATCTTTATGGAATATGATCTTTACTTAATATACTAATGATTTTTGGCATAAAAAAAAAATCTGTAATTTTGACCCATACAGTGTATTTTTGGCTATTGCTACAAATATACCCCAGCAACTTAAGACTGCTTTTGTGGTCCAGGGTCACATATTTGTTTTAGCTAGCAGGTAACTTTAAAAGAATACCGTCAATGTGGTTAAATGGTTTTCATGGCTTTAATTAACAGCTCAATCAATTCAACTGTATCTTAAGCACTTTTAGTGAACTTAAATGAAATTATGTACCTGGATAAAAGAGTCCTGACAAACATAATATACATACCGTGTTTTCCACAAAAAATATTATTAAAAATATTATGACACCTTTCTAATCATCCTACTACTTGTCCACTTGATCCTATTCCATCTCATCTCCTTGAAGCTATTTCTCCTGCAGTTGTACCTGCACTCACTCACATCGTTCACACTGGTGTTCTTCCCTCAGCATTTAGACAGGCTCGTATAACCCCACTACTTAAGAAACCCACCCTTAACCTATCACTTTTAGAGAACTATAGACCGGTTTCCCTTCTTTCTTTCTTTCATTGCAAAAACACTTGAACGAGCTGTGTTCAACCGAGCCTCACACAGAACAACCTCCTCGACAGCAAGCAGTCTGGTTTCAGAAGTGGACATTCAACCGAGACTGCCTTGCTCTCAGTTGTTGAAGCCCTAAGACTGGCAAAAGCGGATTACAAATCTTCAATACTTATCTTGCTGGATCTGTCCGCTGCTTTTGACACGGTTAACCACCAGATCCTCCTGCCAACCCTATTGGCAAAGAGCATCTCAGGAACCGCACTCCAGTGGTTTGAGTTTTACCCCTCAGTTAGGTCCTTCAAGGTATCTTGGAGAGGTGAGGTATCCAAGTCGCAACATCTAACTACTGGGGTGCCTCAGGGCTCAGTTCTTGAACCACTTCATCCATCCTGATGATCCGATGATAGCTGCTCGCATCTCAGCTTGTCTAACTGACACCTTCAACATCACCTTCAACTCAACCTAGCTAAGACAGAACTGCTTGTGGTTCCAGCAAACCCATCGTTTCATCACAATTTCACCATCCAGTTAGGCACATCAACCATAACTCCTTCAAAAACAGCCAGAAACCTTGAAGTTATGATTGATGATCAGCTGACTTTCTCAGACCACATTGCTAAAACTGCCCAGTCCTGCAGATTTGCTTTATTCAACATCAAGAAGATCAGGCCCTTTCTTTCGGAACATGCTTCACAACTCCTTGTTCAAGTTCTTGTTCTGTCCAGGCTCGACTATTGCAATGCTCTCTTGGCAGGTCTTCCAGCCAGTTCTATCAAACCTTTACAATTAATCCAGAACGCGGCAGCAAGATTCATTTTTAATGAGCCGAAAAGAATGCACGTCACACCTCTGTTCATCAATTTGCACTGGCTACCAATAGCTGCTTGCATAAAATTCAAGGCATTAATGTTTGGCTACAAAACCACCACTGGCTCTGCACCACTTTACCTAAATTCATTACTTCAGACATATGTGCCCTCTAGAAGCTTGCGTCCTGCAAGTGAACGACACATTATTGTGCCATCCCAAAGAGGTACAAAATCACTTTCACAGACTTTTAAATGAAATGTTCCCTCCTGGTGGAATGACCTGCCCAACTCAATCCGAGCAGCCGAGTCCTTATCCATCTTCAAGAATAAGCTAAAAACACATCTCTTCCATCTTTATTTGACCCTCTAACTCTAGCACTCTCTACTCTAATTCTAAAAAACTAACTAACACTATAGCTTCTCTATTCTTTTTGTATTATATCTGTTTTCTTTTATTTATTATACAATTATTAAAAAGCAAAAAAGGCCTCTAACGCTAGCTTGCTCTATTCTTTTTCTATTCTATATGTTTTCTTTTTTATTTATTATAGAATTTAAAAAAACCTTGCTACGTGCAATGCGTTAAGCTAACTGAGACTTGTCATAGCACTTGCATATTGCTTGTTTGTTGATTTTGATTGCTTCCATTGTCCTCATTTGTAAGTCGCTTTGGATAAAAGCGTCTGCTAAATGACTAAATGTAAACGTAAATAAGAAATACAACAAATCAGCATATTAGAATGATTTCTGAAGGATCATGTGACACTGAAGACTGGAGCAATGATGCTGAAAATTCAGCTTTGCATCACAGGAATAAATTACATTTTAAAATACAGTGGTGGCCAAAATGATTAGAACACTTTTATTAGAAAACACAATTATTAGAAAAATGAGACCTACTGTTAAAAGTTTTAGGCACTTATGTAACAATGCTGTAAAATAAGGATGCTGTCAAAAATAATGTCATAAATAGATTTTCTTTATCAATTAACTTCTATTAACTCAATTAAATCAACATTTGGTGTGAGCATCCTTTTTTGCCTTAGATGCACTTTTTTTTCAGGAGCTTTGCAGGTAGGTTTCTTGAAGCATCTTGAAGACATTGCCACAGTTCTTCTGGATTTAGTCTGTCTCAGTTTGTTCTGTTTCTTCATGTCATTCCAGACAGACTGATGATGATCAGATCAGATCTCTTTTATCAGACTGCAAACTAAAATCTCACTGCATTATTACAATTAATGGCAAAATGAATGTTTGGAAATGTAAACTGATATTTCCTACTGACACACTACAGCAAAAGATAGAAATAACTGACTTTAAAGCATTTTTTAGCTGCTGAAAATACTAGTGTTCTAATAATTTTGGTCACCACTTTTCATTCGCATAGAAAACACTTACAGTATTTTAAATTATTATACTAAATTATTATGTTAATATTTTAAAATGCAGCCTTGGTGAGCATAAGAGACTTCTTTCGAAAACAAAAAATTATTAACCACAATCCTTCAAATATATTCAAATGTACAAATAAGTAAAAAAAAAAAAAAAAAACCATCTTATCATCTCCCATATATGTTTTTCTTTAAAAGATTTTATGTTTTTCTGCTCTGAAGCATCAGCACTGGAGATCTGAAATGGTGCAGACACTCTATTTTTTTTTTCTTTTTAATAATTTTGTGTTATGACAGATAAGGACCAGTGGAGGAACAGCTGTGGCTGAGACCCCTGCGACCTGCAGCTCCCACCACAAGCTGAACCCACTAAACCTGTTCAAACTCGATTTCAAGAACGTTTCATCTGCTTTAGGAGCACTCTGAAGCTGACGACACAATATTCAGCAATAAATGCTAAACATATTGCAAATGGTCAGGTAATAATGCTTTACGTTTTGCATAGTGTGACCTTGAGCATGAAAACATAAGACAAAACACAAAATCACTTAATTAAAGTCTATTCTCAGCCACTCCCTTCCACACAGTTTACACACTACACGATTGACTGCATGTGCACCAGAACACACACACACACTTGACAGTACAGTAATACATTATATATAGGAGCTGGAGGTGGGAGCTGAGAGCGTTGAGCCTTGAGGAAGCGTGTAGTTGTGAAGGCCAGATATGAGAGGGGCTCATCTACAAAGCAGAGGAGGAGGGAGACGAGGAAGAGGGATGGCGTTTGGCCGTAGCTTGTCGATTGGCCTTGAGAACCAAGTTACATGCCCTGCACCCCCAACCACGGACACAACTGTGATGCAAATGCTGACAACCAAGAATTAGTCCCACGATAACCCAAACAGAACATGGTCAGAGAGGTCAGAAGTGAAAAAAACTCTCTTTAACTCTTGCTCTTACTGTCCTTGTCAAAGTTAGAAGATTCAGAGATTGATACTCTTATCACATGAAATTGGAGTCAGTTTATTGAACATTTAGACAAAATAATAATAATAATAATAATATTTGTTTTTTGTTGAGTATCATATTTGATAATCAGTTTTATTCAGAGGCCCAAACTGAGCAGAAATATGGAATTCGGTGCAGTTGCTGATATATTTATGACTATAAATAAAATGAAATTCTGATAGCTTGTCATGTTATTCAATAAGATCTTTATTAATAGCGGACTGCTTACATATAAAGCATATAAATATCAGTTGTCACTCTATATCTCCAAATAAAATGTCCTAAAATTATATTTAAATGCTTAATTTTATGATCAAAGTTCTGTAGTTTTCATTGTGAGTGCAAAACGAAAAGCATTTGTATTGATAATGATGCATTGATAATCAAGTAAACTAAAGTTGCTTCGGTGCAGTAAGTATTCATCTTGAAATATTACTAATAATAATATAAAACGTACTCTCATGTTTGCTTTATAAAAATCAGTAAAGAGTAGCATGACCTGAAGGTAGACGTTATACAATTATAATTATAAAAGGCCTTTTACTTGCTAAAAAAGAGCATAAAGTCTTAATCAGATGACAGAAGGCATGTAGAAGATTGTGTGATCGTTTTGATAATTTAGAGTCCTTAGTAATTAGCACATTGAATATGATATGAATAAGACTTAATACAGGTTTAAAAATGTCCGTAATGATGCATGAAGCTATGTGTCTTTACAGGCATATATTAAAATAGAATTCATTATATATATTAAAAAAATCTCTGTACATCCACATGCAGAAGAAGGAATGTTTTACAGGTTTAGAATGACAGGGGAGTAAATGACCAACGTTTTATTTCAAGATGAGCTAAATGAGTTCACCAGGGTTTTCCAGAATGAAGATGTTGAGGTTGTTTTGTCTTTACGGCAGGATGACTGTTGTGTCACGTCTCTACTCAAATGATAAGATGCATTAGAAAAACACTTATCAAAGCTCAGCTCTCCGTATGATTCATAAACATATTCTCACACAGTGAACAAGAAGAAAACAGCATCAGGCACCATTCCGATCCAAACACCTTTCTGAGCATTTATTGGATATGATTAAATTAATTTTTTTATTTCCAAATAATAATTATTTCTAAACATTAAAAAAAAGTTGTACTGTAACACTTCAGACCTGACAAGAAAATAAAGAGATAACAAATTATTAAATAATCTAATACTTAATACTGACTGTGTTTTCTTTCTCTGCTGGGTTGTGAAAAGATGCCTGGGAAATCAAACACCTGCTCTCTGCGTATAAGACGGTTATTTTCATGCCATTTGTCTTCTATTCAGCTTCTTGGGAAAAATCTTCTGCTTTGTTGGAGACATCTCAGAAATCAAATAGCAAATCTCTACTAATTGCCCTCTACTTTTGCAACAAAAACTGTCCTTCAGAGCTGAAAACCATTATGCAATGGATGAACTTCTCATGCAATATTCAGCATCTCACAAATCCTCATGCACCTACACTAGAGGCAGAAATTAACGAGGGTTTAGGGCAAAAATGCCACCAAACTGAACCAAAATGCCCCCAAATTCAAGACAAGAGGGCAAAAAAAGCATGCACAGTTAATATTACATCTGTTATATATCTGCCTCACACCTGAAGATTTGAATGCATAAAAAGCAATAGACTACTTCATAAATTGTTCTTAGGTTGTTTTGTCTGTGTAGCCAGAATCTGACATGCCATTTCCCAAAACACAAAAATACTTTCTTATACTGTATTCTATTAATTGACATCAACAATCATTACAATATCAAGAGCAATAATCAACATGTTTCAGAATGTTTATATTATGAAATTGTTGTGTGAATGCAAACTTTGAGCATCATTACACATTACATCATTTCCAATTTTAATTATTATTATTATTATTTGTATTTTTTATTTGTTTGTTTGTTTTATTGGTCCCACTTTATATTAGGTGGCCTTAACTACTATGTACTTACATTTAAATTAATCATTTGATACAATGCACTTATTGTGTACATACATGTTTTTACATTGTACTTATGTTTTTAAAAATACCTATATGTAATTACATCTGTAATTAATTTGTGTAATTATATTTATAATTACACTGTTAACCCACCCTTAAACCTACCCAGACCACCAAACCTGTCCCTAACCTTACCTGTATCACACCTCAATAGCAGCAAAATTGTTTTGCAATACAATATGAACACAATAAGTACATTGTACTTATTTTTTGATGTAAGTACATAGTAGTTAAGGCCTCCTAATATAAAGTGTGACCGTTTTATTTATTTATTAGTTTTCTGTTTCATAAAATTTTATTGGTAACAGTCTGTAGTATTTAGATGATTGAAGTAAGTTAAATTTAAGTATTTGACTTTAAGGCAACAAGGATAGATTTAATCAGGTAATTATAAAAATTGTATTCACAAGGAAAAGAAGAAAAGAAAAAAAAAAAAGTCCATGGTAATCATTTCCAGGGGTCAAATATTGCCCCTTAATGGAAAAGGAAAATGGAAAATCTTTTTTAGTAAATATTGTGTGTTGTATTTGTATTTATTTACATTTCTTTATGATTTAATTATTAGCTTTTCTTCAAATCACACACTGCCTGCAGTTTCTGTGTGAACCTCAGTTTGGCAAACCCTGATCTAGAATATCAACTTAACCATAATCATTATATTAGAGATGGGTATTATTTGCAAACTTCAAAATCAGCTGAGTCAGTGAGGCCGGTTAGTCGTCTCTCTCTGTCAAATGTGTGTTTACATGACCTGGACAAGCCTGAGCTCAGTGAGGCGGCACTATCAGTGCATAAATATTGTTCATTCTGCAATGATGGACTCTCTGTGCAACACATGCAGAGTTTAGTTTGGGCTGGATTGATGAGAACCCTTCGTGGAGGTGCCATTGGTCTGTTTGTGTTTAAATGATGAAACTCCAGTGTCTCTGGCACAAGCAAACTGGGGAAGCCACTGACTGGATGGGGTCAAGCTCATCTCTATTAGTGAGGAACAGAATTTGCTGACTTGTAAGGACAGGACAAAATGATATCAGTACTACCTGAAGGGAGGAGATTAGAAAAATACAGAACAATCACATTTTGGATGAAAAATTACAGATTGTTTTTATAGTGGGAACAGAACATGAATAGTGTCCTAAATAGGGCCTAAAAAATAAATAAATAAATAAAAAAGCTCATGAAAGACCATCATCGTCCTTCTAAATAAGATCAGACTACACTTTATATGAACCGTTCTGTGCTTCTTTTTATGTCATATACGGTTTAAGTTTTGCAAGTCTGAAATCTAAACGGCATAAAACCCTCATTTATATGATTTTATTTTCCAGCAATAAACATTCTAAAGATTATTTAAACATCCATTTATCATCTAAATTAGCAATTTGATCAAAATTGTATCAACATGTAATAATGTATAAATTTAAAAAAAAATTAAATATAATAAAAACAAGACGTTTGAAAATTATGAATTCGTTTGGGGCCAAATTTTGGTTTATTAATAAAATTACATGTAAAGAAAACATTTGGTATTTTTTCATACGACTTGGAAACAGGGTTGAATTATAAATTAATAATGATACATGTCCTCCCATCATACCGTATAAAAGGACCAAATTATTAATGAAATACATATTAAAATTATTATTAAATTAAATGTTATTATAATGTTGGGCGGTTGTAACATTATGAATGTCACTTTTTTTGTAATGCATTTAGCAGACGCTTTTATCCAAAGCGACTTTTTTTATCAGTATGTGTGTTCCCTGGGAATTGAACCCACGACCTTTTTGCTCTACCACTGAGCCACAGGAACACTAGCTTATTAACACACTTATTATTTATTAAAATGATCAAAATTAGGGTTACACTAAATAAATTCAATGCACACAGACTGAAGTAGTTTGTCTTTGGTTTTTTTAATTGTGATGATTTTGGCTCACATTTAACAAAAACCCACCAATTCACAATCTCAACAAATTAGAATATGGTGACATGCCAATCAGCTAATCAACTCAAAACACCTGCAAAGGTTTCCTGAGTCTTCAAAATGGTCTCTCAGTTTGGTTCACTAGGCTACACAATCATGGGGAAGACTGCTGCTCTGACAGTTGTCCAGAAGACAATCATTGACACCCTTTCACATGGAGGGTAAGCCACAAACATTCATTCAAGAAGCTGGCTGTTCACAGAGTGCTGTATCCAAGCATGTTAACAGAAAGTTGAGTGGAAGGAAAAAGTGCGGAAGAAAAAGATGCACAACCAACCGAGAAAACCGCAGCCTTATGAGGATTGTCAAGCAAAATCGATTCAAGAATTTGGGTGAGCTTCACAAGGAATGGACTGAGGCTGGGGTCAAGGCATCAAGAGCCACCACACACAGACGTGTCAAGGAATTTGGCTACAGTTGTCGTATTCCTCTTGTTAAGCCACTCCTGAACCACAGACAACGTCAGAGGCGTCTTACCTGGACTAAGGAGAAGAAGAACTGGACTGTTGCCCAGTGGTCCAAAGTCCTCTTTTCAGATGAGAGCAAGTTTTGTATTTCATTTGGAAACCGAGGTCCTAGAGTCTGGAGGAAGGGTGGAGAAGCTCATAGCCCAAGTTGCTTGAAGTCCAGTGTTAAGTTTCCACAGTCTGTGATGATTTGGGGTGCAATGTCATCTGCTGGTGTTGGTCCATTGTGTTTTTTGAAAACCAAAGTCACTGCACCCGTTTACCAAGAAATTTTGGAGCACTTCATGCTTCCTTCTGCTGACCAGCTTTTTAAAGATGCTGATTTCATTTTCCAGCAGGATTTGGCACCTGCCCACACTGCCAAAAGCACCAAAAGTTGGTTAAATGACCATGGTGCTGGTGTGCTTTACTGGCCAGCAAACTCACCAGACCTGAACCCTATAGAGAATCTATGTGGTATTGTCAAGAGGAAAATGAGAAACAAGAGACCAAAAAATGCAGATGAGCTGAAGGCCACTGTCAAAGAAACCTGGGCTTCCATACCACCTCAGCAGTGCCACAAACTGATCACCTCCATGCCACGCTGCATTGAGGCAGTAATTAAAGCAAAAGGAGCCCCTACCAAGTATTGAGTACATATACAGTAAATGAACATACTTTCCAGAAGGCCAACAATTCACTAAAAATGTTTTTATTTTATTTTATTGGTCTTATGAAGTATTCTGATGTTGAGATAGTGAATTGGTGGGTTTTTGTTAAATGTGAGCCAAAATCATCACAATTAAAAGAACCAAAGACTTAAACTTCTTCAGTCTGTGTGCATTGAATTTATTTAATACACGAGTTTCACAATTTGAGTTGAATTACTGAAATAAATGAACTTTTCCACAACATTCTAATTTATTGAGATGCACCTGTACATTGTATAGCTTTTTGTATATAAAAATATCTGCTCCGTTTTCCCCCTATACATTCTATATTCATTATTTACTGTATTTACACATTTCTTGATAGTTTATAATATTTATTAAATTTATTATTATTATTATTATTGTGCATATATCCATTTTTAACCATAATGTTAAATATAATGTTATTGTTGTAAAATAAATTAAATATAAAAAAAAATTATATTAAATTATTAAATCATTTATTGTTGTATTTATTACAAACAGTTAAGATCAAGACCTGTGAGATGGGACAGGCCAAAGTCACCGCCAATTTGATAAGCTGTTTTATTTTATTTTAGTTACAAGATGATCAAACATATAAATTAAACATTCCTCACCAATTTGCATATTTGCGATACATGAAATACTTTATGGTTCATACTGCAAAGCTCAACATTAAAACATGTAGAGATGACAAGACACTGTTTCACAGTTGCATAAGATTCACATTTATTTGGTTTCAAGTCCTAAAACATTCTAAACATGCTTTATAACACATATGGGTCACATTCTTCACAGGTAGTAAAAGTCAGAGGAGCAGAAGAAGAGGTTTGTGACACAGGTTAGGAAAAGCACCTCAGACAACGCTCCCAAAAACAACACGCCTGATGCCAATACAAAGACAAATACAAATTAATTTAGCATGTACTAGAGTTGTTTTGGGGTTTTCAGGAGCGTGTCTATTCCCTGAGATATCACCCATGTTTCAAAACCTCTCGTCTGGCTCTGTATGGTTTGCTCAAGCCCCAACATTCACCAATGTTTCTTCTAATAAGATTCCCACCGGATCAAGAAGAATCCCAAAGAGAACTGGTACAAGACTGAAATAAGTTCCCTGGCTATGTAAAACTGACAGCACCATGATAGTCTTTCAATAGCCAATCGGCATACCCGTAACAATCAAGAAAGAAATCTGATTGGCTGAAAAGTGTCAAAGCATTAACATGATTACAATGGACTGACAAAAAAGCTTGTAAACAGTTGAGAAATAATAATAAAGTCATATAGACAAAAAAATACATTCTTCATGAAAACAATTCACAAACAGTGTTTACAACTAGGAATATAATACTGTTCATTTCACATGTTATAATTGCACTGAGAAATGGTCTTCATTGAAGAGTGAGGTAAATATGCAGCATCTGATGTCTATCAGGCATTATTTTAGGAATTATTTTAAGACAATGACGGAATATGAATGATGAAAATGATTAACTCTGAAGTTTCCAGAATGGCATATGAAACGGACAAAGAAACATGGTCACTGGTGCTTTGAAACCAATAAATAACGATTAATACTTTTCCTTAATGAAAGCACGCTACATGATGACACACAAAAGAGGTAGTTTCAATGAAAAATGCATAAAAAGAAACAAACGAGGACACATTGTAAAATATGAAGGAACGACAGAAAACAAAAAATACGTAGATGGGGAGTGTGGCTCTTTTAAAGAATTCAAAAAGCTTCCCTCAAAAGCCAGATTAACAAAACTGTTCAAATAGAGGGATATTCCTAGAGAGTTTCTTCCAGAGATGCTGGTCTGAGAAACTCAGGAGGGCTGGTGTTTATAGCAGCGTGGTTTGCGATATATCTCCACCTTCGACTTTATTCTGATGTGGGTGATGGCTTACAAATGCACAGTTTCGCAGAGCTTTTAAACACTTCCACCACATTCAGAGTTTAGTTTGACATTTAGCTAGCTCACACTCCAAAACAAGCCCTCGCGAGAAAAGAAAAAAGTCACGATATCTACCACAGTTAACGACGTACAGAATGAAACGACGACGAATGAAGGGACACAAACGAATGCGTTGTGGGATGGATGAAACGTTTAAGATTAAGGACACGCAGAGCGGCATACAGACAGATGTGAAGCGTCCACCAAACAACACAACGCCAAATGTTGCCACCGAGGTTTAGCTGCACTTGAGATGGGCCGTTACCAGGCTGAACCTGCGTCTTTGGTACGGGCCTCTTTGTCATTGTCTGGTGCAAATATGTAAACATTACGACACATATCGAACGTGTTTGGAATGTCTGAAATGAAGAGAGTTACAGCGAGCACAATCCACTGACAAAACCTCCAAGGCGTCAGATGGCTCGTTATAACCGGACTAGCTAGCATCTCAGTCATGTTTTTTTTCTCTAATCGGGTTTACAGTAATACTCAAAACCAAAACAAAATAGTCTTCAAAACAACACTTCCCACTCCCCAGAACAGTAAATCAAAACATAAAAAAACATCTAAAAGGACCTACAATGTCCAGAATACTACAAACTACTAAACCTACAAGTACATCAGCACTGCGATATCTGAGAGAGAGATGCGAGTGAATTACAAAAACAGTAACTTTACCCTGTTTAAAACGTGAGGGAAGGAACCAGCAGCAGACCAGTGGAAACTAGACTGCGAGGAAATCCACTTCTCTCCATCTGAACTCAAATAAATGCCCTTTATTTTAGTTCGAGAGCATTTGGCGGGACAAATTTGAGAACTTTGCAACCAAATCTGATGCTAATGCTAATCATTCTGTCTGAATGCTGATAAATACTTCATGGTCAAACTCTACATCCTTCAACGAGTGCTCCAAATTAAGGAACAGATTGTTTTTCTGAAATAAGAAAGCCAATACACCACATTTGACTGCCGGACTGAGTGCAAACCATGTGGAGTGTGCAGTTTGATGATGGAAACCGCTGTTCTCCCCAGAAGTCTCTCGTATTTTCAACAAGGGCTTACTTCCCTCCAAATCTGCATAACACTTTGGTCAAAAAAAGAAAAAAAAAAAGAAAGAAATCAACAATATTAACACACATATTCTGTTGTCGTTTCGTCCCCAGCCTATGATTGTGAAACATTCCCGTACACCTCTCCTTTGTGTAAACAATCACGCTCTCCATCGCAGCCTTGTGTAGAAAGATAAAGCTACGTGACTACCAAGCGTGTGTTTGAGAACTGCAGCGCACCGCAAATGCGTAAGAAATGACAAGATGTTCTCAAACACGAGGCACAGTGTCGACGTTACCGGCCCGGAGCATCGCAAAACAGAGAGAGAGCACGTGAAACGTTTTCTTCCTGAGGTAGTCTTTCAATAAAACAATTCCTTTATCTGTCCCTATCGGCAGAAAGTGAACAGAGGTATAAAATAAAACCAAGTAGTAGATCTATCAGTGGTTACACGTCACATATCGCAGTTGGACTGAAGCGTGTGAAATCCACTGCGCTTTTTGTGCATTTTCATTTGAAAAGGAGCATGTGCACAGTGTGGATCAACATACATTCAGCTCTGTCTGGTAATAAATAGAGAGAAAAAACAACACTAATCTAAACAAAATGCATAAAATAGTTTCTTGTCACATTCATGAGAGGAGGAGAAGGAGGAGGATACCGGGAGCCCCACCCCCAGATAACACCCCACCCCCGTGCAATAGATGGGGAGGGTGTTTTCAAGGGGGAGGGGCTAGTTGGCAGGGGCGGTACCCTTTGTCACACAGGGGGAGGAGCTTGTCCTGAAGTTGTTCAGACTTGACTTACAGGAGTGCAATACTGCCTTAAACAGCAGGGGGAGCTGCTCCAAAGGGATGTTGACCAACTTCCCTGAAAAACGAGGGGAGAAGGGTGATATCTGACCACTAAATGGATTGTCCTTAAATGTGTTGTTTTTGGACATACCTGCAATGCAGCGGATTTCAGGCAGACACATCATGATCTCGGGAAAGCGTTTGGGCTGGTGAGGGTACTTGTACTCAGTGTAATCCTGACAAACGTACCAGTAACGTTTGTTCAACTGCTCCAGCTGGGTCACATTGGTCAGACCGTGGATATCTAGACACATACAAAGAAACATTATGATGCCGGAAATATATGAAAATGAAACATTTGCTTTTCATGTCGTTATACTATTATGGCTCTATTATTGTTGATTCTGAAGATCTGTTTAAGTGCTTAGGCAGTGATTATCATAAGATGATCAATAATCAGCCCAGTCAGAAGTGCATCAGCACACAGTATATAATGTAATATTGTATTATAATGGAAATACTTGCTGTTTTACCTTGATTAAGGAAGTTGATGGCCTTCATGCACGCATATTCCTCATTGCTGACCTTCAGCTGATGGAACTTCGGAACAGATAGATCAGCTTCTCCATCACCTCCATCCCATCCTCACTGAAACTACACACACAAACAATTCATCAATCAACTACAGGTCTAACACCTGACCTCACACTTGCGTCAACAAGATCCAATTTGCATTGACAGCATTGATGTGATCAGAACAATATGTAGATCAGATCTGAGCCAGCATGACAGCTAAATCACTTCAAAAAATTTAACTAAAATCATCAATCATTTTTCCCCATTACATGTGACAGAGATCTGTTTTTATGACTGAATGAACAGAATAAACCCAGACTGAAACTGAAATGTTCAATTCTAATCAGAACCACTTTCATACTGAAATAAATCAGACACGTAGCTTACATTTTAGCAATGTGACGTCTGTGAAAATAGGAATTTAATTGATTTTTATGGTAACATAACTCATAACTACGTGTTTGAATGATCACATTTTAAAAAATTATTATAATTTTGTTTTATATGATGAAAAAATATGAATGTAATTGTAATATTTGAATTTAATGAAATATGAAACCATGTGAGTTTAATAAACCTGTGACAAATGTTGGTCTATCATCTGATTCCATTTCCTTTGAGGTTATATTTGTGTACATCCTCTTAGCTGTTAAACCAGAGTTTATGAGATTAATTTATGTTACTAATCAGATAATAAGAATATGTTTGAGTGGGAGACCACATGAATGGTGTAATAACAGAAATAAAATAAGAATTAAAGCAATAAAGCACAGCATGAGGTGTATCTTGAGGATAAATTACTCCATAAAACCATCACTAAAGAGTGAACTCATGCCACGACGTACCAGCACCATTCAGTCTAAGTGCTTTTCTCTGCCTTTGTCACTCTATTCTAAAACCAATCGGTCTCTACGTTTATCTGCTGCACTCCTTTTAATTACTCCAGACTCTTTGAACTCTCTCCTTAAAGGTAGGTCATGATCTTCAGCGTGAACCTGCACAGTAAATGGGAATGTTTCACTACCTCAGACCTGCATTTCCGCCCAGCATGCAACAGTAAATCTACCCAGGAGATCAAGAAGAGATGGTTCAGAGGTCAGGTGATTGCGGACTAATTTACACACACCACAAACACTCCCCTCCTCCATGTCAGCACTAGTATTTCACTTGTCAGGCTACAGGTATATTAATCATAGCTCTAGAAATGTGCACGAGGGCCTGGAATTAGACCGAAATGCAAATCTAAACACATCTATAATGTTACAAAAGATTTCTATGCAAAAAAAAAAAAAAAGTATATCAGTTTCCACTAAAATATTAAGCTGTAAATATTAAGCTATTTAACTGTTTCAACATTGATAATGGCAACAAATGTTTCTTGAGCAGCAAATCAGCATATTAGAATGATTTCTGAAGGATCATGTGACACTGAAGACTGGAGTAATGATGCTGAAAATTCAGCTTTGATGACAGGAATAAATTACATTTCGAAATATATTCAAATAGAAAAAAAGGTATTTAAAATTATAATAATATTTCATAATAATACTATTTTACTATTTTTTGATCAAATAAATGCAGCCTTAGTGAGCATTAGAGACTTCTTTCAAAAACACAAAAAAAATCTATAAATGCAACAATTAAAAAAAAATTAATTAATTAAACACTCATTTTACACAATATTTGCAAATATACATTGTATAAAACTTTATTCATTCTTTCACTCAGATTATTATACTGATTAAGCTGTTAAAAAACTGAAAAAAAAAAAAAATCATAATACTATTTTACCTGAGCATTAGAGACTTCTTTCAAAAACACACACACACACACACACACACACACACAAAAGAAATCTAAACAATTAAATAAAAAAAAAAAATTAAATTAAACACTTACTTTACACAACATTTACGAATATACATTATATCAAATTGAATTAATCCTTTCACTCAGATTGTTGTACTGATTAAGCTAATCTGTAAAAAAAAAAAAAAAACTTAAAAAATCTTAAAAATGCAACAGTGTATCTCAAAAGGTTTATTACAAACATAAAAGCCACATTTTTTTGAGGAGATAGAGAGAATACAGGGAGAGACAGACAGACATAACATGTCTGCTTTGCTTTGCCTTTCTCCCACCTACACACACACACACAGTGGTCTCCACCTCTGTACAGAGATGCCTGAGAGTACCTGAAGCATGGAGAACAGTCTAACTACCGTGATTTAACACTATTAGGGATCACAACAAGCCCTGCATGCACAGAAGAGCAGGAAGGAGATATTTCTCAGGCCCATTCTTATTAGCGATATCCGATGAATCACTGTATTGTTTCTTATTAATGATCCAAACTGATCAGCAACATGTTCGAATATCATAGACGAGCGAATAAAACGTGTGTGACATAAACTGTACATTCCTCACCTCTGCAGCTCGTCGTCTGACGGGGTGTATTTGTCGGTGACGTTGGCGAGGTCGCCCAGCACCTGGGCGCTGTAGACTGTCAGGCAGGCCAGCAGGATGAGCTCCTGCCAGGTGGCGCTCAGGAGCCGTGTGTAGTCCTCGATGGACAGCTCGCAGAAGAAAGGAAGCTTTTTAATCCAGGAGATCTGTCTGAAGAGAAGTTCATCCGCCAGCCGACACAATAGTGCGAACAGCTCTACCTGAGTGACCCGATACCTGCGCAAGAGAAAGGATCATTACGTGAGGATTTGTACATTTTATGATTGTAAAGATTTGTAAAATGATTGACAACCCGCATGGCTTTTGAATGAATGTTTACCCGTCCTCAATGAGCATGGGTGTGCCCAGTGGGGCCAGTTCCTCTGCTGCCACCAGCTGACTGATGAGGGTATGACTCTGGGGGTACAGACTCCGAGGCTGGGCGGCGTATCCAAACAGGTGAGGCAGGAACTGGTAGTGCTGGGCCATTGCATTGCCAATGTACTGTTCCCTCAAAGCAGCGGTGTAGCCATTCAGCTCCACAGAGCGACTGTGTGGGAAAGAAATGGAAAGGAAGAGGAAGAAGAAAAGAAAAATAGGTTACAATACATTGTACTTTTGTGCAGAACACTTTATTTAATGCATCTGAGGCAAATACAAAGGAATGTTCATTGTAGTTAAAGCCTGTAATTTAAATTTGTAATCCAATATGTAATCTAAAAATCTAAAAGTAATCTAATCCGTAAATTTGTCCTTTTGCGTTTTGTGAATTATTCCCACAAACTGCGGCTTTTGCAGTGGAGAAGGGAATACTCACTTGGATGAAAGTGTGGATACAGGTGATGGCTGATTCCCATCGGAGACGCCATTGCCAGGGGAACTATGGTCACTGTCGCCGTTGTTTCCCCAAGTGTGTTCCGGGATGTTGGCATCATCCTTAAACTCCTGTCCAGACATAATCCGCTCGATCTCCTCATCAGAAATCTGATATTTTTTGAGAGATTTTTTGAATGTATTTACATTAGTGCTGTCAAATGATTAATCGCGATTAATCACATCCAAAATAAATGTTTTGTGTGTATATAATATATGTGTGTGTGCTGTGTATATTTATTATGTATATATAAATACACACACATGCATGAATATATTTACGAAAAAATATGTCATGTTTATATATTAAATAGATTTATATATAATATCATTTATATTAATATACATATATACATGTAAATATTTAAAATATACTGTATACTGTATGTGTATTTATATATACATAATAAATATACACAGTACACACATATATTATGTAAACAAAACTTTTATTTTGGATGCGATTAAATGCGATTAATCGCTTGACAGCACTAATTTACATGTATATATTTATATTCATATAATTTATTTTATATATATATATATACACATATATATATATATATATATATATATATTTAATATATAAACATAAAATGTTCTTAAATATATACATACATGCATGTGTGTGTATTTATATATACATAATAAATATACACAATACACACATATTATATATACAAAATCTTTTATTTTGGATGCGATTAATCGCGATTAATTGTTGCCCAGCTCTAATCACAACCAATCAAAAGCATGTGTGGGCGGGCTCTCTCTGGAAGTGCAATGCACTTGCAATAAAATGGATTTATTAATCTAATTCATAAATATTAAACCTTTTTAACATTATAAAATGTATATACTGAGTGACGGATACCATCTTTGTTATGGAATACACTCGTTGGTTTGCATTGAGTTACCAGTTGTACATATTTGCTTACATTTATTTTCAGGATCTGAGGTAAACTATCTGATGTTGCTTTCAGTATGGCTATAAGGTCACACAAAATTATATTCAAACTCACATTAGACACGTTCAACTTTGAATAAAGCCCATAATCACCTGAGATTTTCTACGGTCTCATATAGTTAGTATGTTGTTGCTCCAGCCTCGACGTCACGGAAATAGAAACCGTTTCTAAAATAGAAATTGTGCGTGTCGCAGCTAGTTAGGACATGGTGTGAGGGAGAAAGATTTTGTCGTGCAGATTTCGCAACAGGTTCAAGTTGGTCACAAGGATTTGCAAATTTTCATCAAAATTCTAAAACTGTGCAAAATATTTAGTAAGATGTGAGAGCACATTTACGGGAATATTGTGTAGATTCAATAGGAACGCGATGGGGAAATTTGGGAAAGATTTTTTTCACGGAGATTTTGCATGTTGACCAACAAAAAGCAGCTTGGTA
This sequence comes from Onychostoma macrolepis, assembly GCF_012432095.1. NCBI lineage: Eukaryota > Metazoa > Chordata > Actinopteri > Cypriniformes > Cyprinidae > Onychostoma > Onychostoma macrolepis. The sequence continues at coordinate 7,021,542 of NC_081162.1, forward strand.
GGAAAGTGTCTTCTGTGTGAGCTGTGCTTCATAAATCACTACACTAAAATAGACAATGGACCTTTTTGCCTGCAACATGTATATACAATGTATTCACACCTTAAAGGAATAGTTCTCCTGTCATCATTTACTCAGCCTCAAGTTTTTCCAAACCTGTATATGTTTCTTTCCTCTGCTGAACACAAAATAAGATATTTTGAAGAATGCTGGTAGCCAAACAGTTGACGGTAGCCATTTAATTGCTTACTATGGATAAAAATACTATGGAAGTCAATGGCTACCGTCAGCTTCAAAATATCTTCTTTTGTGCTCAAGAGAAGAAAGAAACTCACACAGGTTTGGAACAAGCAAAAAGCGAGTAAATTATGACAGAATTCTCGTTTTTTTGGGTGAACTATCCCTTTAAGAATGTGAAAGAGTTTGTCGATTTTATCCTGTAGTCAATATAGACCATAGGACAGGTGCAGCCGGAGAAAGACATTTTGTAAAAACTGCATACAAAGCGCGATTCGCTTCATACAAATATGACAGAAAGAGACAAACCAGCATTTAAGTCAAGGCCGTGCACTAAAAGTCCTTTTTCAATACATTTGATGGGTTCAAGCCATCTTTAACAGTGCTTTATTCTGTGTAAGGTGAAGCAACCAGCTATTGTGTGTTCCGGAGGCAATTAGGCCGAGTCAATACGATGGCAGTCTCTAGTGCTGGGATCAGGTGCAAACAAGAGCGCTATATGGACCAACAAAGCTAAACATGTATACCCGCTTTGTCCTGTCAAATACAACACAATAAATATGGCTCATCAGGGTAAACGCTGCAATATCGCTCACCGAATGTACTTAATGGGATCTTAAGTCTAATAGTCTCAGCAGAGAAACATGAGGCAAAGTTACATTTAACATCTATAAAAACACAAACCTTCAGACCAAAGGCCATGTTTTGGATTATTAGGCATGTCGAGGGTCACAAAACAACATATTTCCTCATTTGAGAATTAAACACATTCGCCTAACGCTGCTATTCATGCAAATGCAGAAAAACAGCTAAACACAATGATTTTATGAGGTCAGCTGACAATGAATGCAAAGAATGACAAAGCAATCCATTCAACGGTGCTCTGGCCTTGAGAACAGCAACTCCTCTAATGAAATTAACATCTTTAAATTACGCTGAGGTCACAAGGCCATATATCGGCACGTTGGGCTATTTATCCCAGAATTCTATTCCGCTCGTCTTCATTTGCGCCAAAACTAATCAGCTCTATTTCCTCCATTCACACCTGGAGAGGGCATGAACGCAAACAGCACGGCTGCTTTAATACGCTGTGGACACGACAGACATAAAAGACCGATGAGAAGCTTGAGATGAATGGTGGAGCAGGGAGTAATTAATTTGTGACTTTTAAAAAGTCCTAATGAAGTGAAATATAAGTATAGACGAGCGGCAAAGAACAGAGATCAGGGCACGGGATCGCATTGCATTAGACAGGAGAAGTCGATTTTGTTTTGTAAGAAAAGTATTGGTGTGATGAAAGCGAACGAGGGGTTATGGGTACCTGTACAGGACCAATGCTTTTATTCCTGCCTCCCGGCATGCCATCTTCTCTGATTGCTGAAAAACACAAAACCAAATAATGAGCTGAATGTCCATTCAAAAAGAATTTTACCTTCGAGATGAGACATTCTGAAATGCTTCGCCTCTTTTCAGCATTCAGATGGAAATGACAGAAAAATTACTTTGTATATGCCTCATGAAAGCGATTTAGATGTTAACCGCTAAAGAAGAAAAAAAACAATTAAGGCATGCTTTCAGTGACATAAAAACTTTGGGGAAGAAATGCAGACGTTAAAAAAGAATCTAAGAATCAAGAATCTGAAGTACAGAAGAAGGTGGATTGGAAATGTTGCTCGATAATTCATACTTTGACAACATTCTTTGGCCAGAACATTAATTATTTTCTATGTATTGATGAGCTTTGCTATTGATTGCTATGTATTATGTGAGTTTTCTGAGTCTAAAAAT